>NC_083631.1:20995829-21733329 GCF_963584025.1 Labrus mixtus | reverse complement strand
GTCGTGTGCCTTGTCCCCCCTTTCTTCTTGTGAATCCCCTCTACTCACTCCACGGTCTGCATTTGGCCTGAAGGAGCGCTCAAGCGGACCGAGCAGCAGAGATTTTCTAAACCAGGCGGACATTCCTGAGCGGTATTGAAAGGGCCTGGCTGGGAAATAAGGCCACTGCAATGCAGATTTGACAGAAGCGAGTGTCAACACCCCCTCTGTGACCAGCGGCCTTTGGCTGAACCCACTTCATCTCTGTGAATTAACACATCATATGACATTCAAGTTAAAGGGATATCATATCTGAAACGCTTTCTAGTACTGTCAAAAACATGTTCACAGCAAAGGAAGCTGTAACCTACGGAAGCCTAAAGGCGGCAAGTGAGGGAAAAAAAAGTACTGGTAATCCTTTTTTTTTTACAGTCTGATTTAGCTCTTCTGTTTATACCTGAATAACAGGTGTTCCCATCATGATCTAGTTTTCTTAAATTTAAGCTGTGCAACAGATGAGGGGGAAACAAGTTTGCTCGGTGGGATAAAGGGTCATTTTTTATGTCACTTTATTTTTCTCTGTAATAAAGGTTAATAAAAGTTAGGTCAGATAAAAAAAAAAATGCATTCAAATCCAACTTCTCGTTGTGACTTTTTAAACCCTTTTTTCCCTGTGAAAAAGGTAACCATATGTTGTTGTACTCATCTTGGCCACTAGAGGCTGTAGTGAGCCAAATATGTATTGTTTGTCTATTTTCTAAGTCAGAAAAAAAAAATGTAAATCCAAATTTTGCAGTTAAAAAAAAAGCCTGTTTTCAAAAGTCTTTGTTGTTGTTATACTCATCTTGGCCACTAGTGGCTGCAGTGAGTCACCCCCTCCTGTTTCAATAAGACTGGATGTGCACAACGAGCAAAAAAAAGCTTCATTATGTATTTGCCACTTTAAAAAAAAGGCGCAAAAGTGTTCATTTGTGTGAGGTGAGGCCACGTGCAACTGCAGCGATGTTTTCCTGAAGTGGAGTTTATTAGCATCTGGAGCACCGTGAATGCTAATTCGCCACAACACTATAGGTCCAGAATATAGACGGCAGCGCTACAGGCTAACGCTCACCGTTAATGACTGGAGGAGGTTTAGCATTATTGGCTAAATGTAAATACACATTTATTGATGCACTGCACAGCTGTGTGCATGCAAAGGCCCTGCAAGCCTCCACCTAAAGATGACAAGTATGCACATACATATGTAAGCTCAACCCCCCCCTCCCTCCACACCCCCCCTCCCCAGTGGAAAACCTTTGTTGCTGTGTAAATCTCCTGCACTGTGCCATTCTTCTATACAGGGAACAAATTTAATTTTGTTCCATTTACAAAGGTCTAGTGGAGTAAGACGGTGGGTAGCCTTAAGAAAGAAAAAAACACACACACACACACACACATGCACACACATGCACACACACGCGCACACACGCAGAAGTCAGGCTGACTGTGAAGTCTCTGTGAAGAACAAGGCAGCACTCGCTCACACACCAAATGAAATTTCAAAATAAACGACTGAGCTGTGATTTACAATTCTCCTCCGGGCCAGGAGGAAAAGTGAGAAAACATTTCAATCAGTCCCTCCGCCTTTGTTATGCCGCTATGAATCAGCTGTTTAAGGGACAAAACAGCTGAACGGCGGCGAGAGACGAACGCCGAATGATTTTCCACACACACAAACACGGTGCATTCTGAGAGGTGTATATATTCCAGAGCCCATGAAATTGGGTTTTAAGTTTTTTTTTTTTTTTTTCTTTGTTTGTATTTGTGCCTGATTGAATCTGAGTGAATTGTGCTCGGAGAAATTGACTGAAAAACAACAAAAGCTGGCGTTGCTTTATGATATAATGGAAATATTTGGAATGCAGCGTTTACCTATTACTAACACGGCGGAGAGGAATCAGATAGCTTGTGATGTGACTAACGCCCTAAACACAAGATCTGACTTTGCAGGTGGATAAAGCAAATAAAAGACTTGGGAGTTTTTCTTTTTCATCCAACTGATAACAGATCTCCAAAAAACACACAACGCGTCCGGGTGAAAACTCATGGACTCAGGCGGAAATTAGACGGCAAACTGTAGATCATTTGAGTGAAAGAAAGCTGGAAAGCGCAATGAAGTAAAGCCTTTCAAAGTGAACTATGACATCATATAACACGATGTAAGGTGGTTCAAAATGTTGGTGCAACAACATGTATTTTTTAGAGATAGGACAGTGGATAGAGTCGGAAATAAGGGAGAGAGAGAGAGCGGGGAAAAGGAGCCACAGGTCGGACTCAAACCCGGGGGCCGCCCGCTTAGTTTTGTCGTTGTTTGAACGCGTTGTTCTTCCACCTGAATCTTTGAAAATGCAGCATTTGTCCATTTGTCTAAAAAAACGTTCTGACTTCCCTTTTCTCTCGGATGCTCCATGTCCCAAACACACTGGTATGAATTTTCTTTTTTAAACACTCACCAATCTATGAATCCATTTTCAAAATCAGACGAATTAGTTTACTTCAACAGCTGATCTTGTAGAAGAACGGTCTCGTCCTGTTACGTCTGCTGAGCGTTTGTTCATCACTTTTTTATTGAACTGCCAAAAAACGTCTTGAAGAATCTAAAACTTGCAGAGTGTTAGCCTGATGTTTGAAGGTTCTTGACCTTCTGTTAAAACACTCTAAATACTTTAAAACATCTCTTTATTTGAAGCTTTATCTGCTGTCGCCTGGGACTATTTTCAGCGGCGGATGAATCCACACTTGGTGCTCTTTTCTCGGAGTAGCAAGCACAGTGATTGAGTTAAACAAACTACAGTGTGCGTTCAAGGTAATGCGGGGATATATGTCAGTGAGTGCTGCAGTGTGGCTCATCAACGTGTGAAAGAGAAGGTATTAGTGCTCATTGGCTAAGTGTTAGGATGTGAGCAGCTCTGTCCTTTAAAGATGAAGGGAGTGTTTGAACAGTGAGAGTCTAATAGCAGATCTGACTGAACCCATTGTGTGTTAACCCTTTCCCCCAGAGGTCAGGAGGAGGGGGGGAGGGGGAGGGGGGGGGGGTATCTGAGTCCCATTTGAAGCCCAGAGAGACCGCCAGCTCATTCCTCAAACTCATCTCCGACGCTCACGCACCGGGCCTAACGAGAGCCCATGTAGGGACAGAAACCTATTAGGCCTCCCCGGTTACAGACAGCATCTCCATTTACAGCTCGATAGTCAATAGTACAGCTTGGCCTACAATAATTATCCCCCAGGAAAGGAGCCGTCTCTGCAGCGGCTCGCATTAGTCCGTCCCCCGGGGAGACCGCTCCCAACCTGAATCCTTTTCGATATCTAAAGTCCACGTGAATAGCAAGCGCTTTGGGAGGCAGGATCAAGGCCTGAACTGAGGGGGGGGGGAAGTGTGTCACGGGGGTATTCCCAGTCCTCTCCTCTCTAGCATCCCCGAGCCTCTCACCAGATGTATCAGCGTGTGTGTGTGTGTGTGTGTGTGAGGAGGAGGAGGCAGGGTTCCAGCGCAGTCGCATAAAAAAGAGATCAGGAAGTAGGAGGAGGCCCTGAAACCAGAGAGCGCCCGGAGCGATTCCACCTCAGGATCCAACATTAAAAAAAAAAAAGAAAGGGATCGCCCTCCTCTAACGGTGACCCGGTCCGTTTAGAGAACGATACCCAAGCCGTGTGTGTACAGCTAAGGGATGGTGGGGTGGGGTGGCGTGGAAGGGGGGGGGGGGAATTCAAAACAAGCCCCGACCGACGAAGCCACAGAAAAGCAGAAATCAATAGACGCAGCAATAACAATAGACATCAGCAGCAGCAGCAGCGGAATGCCATGATAGAAAATCCAATTACAAATCAAAGGGAAGGCAATTTTTAGAAAAACGGCAGATCTTAAGATAAGTCCGAGGCAAAGACGAGGAGAAAAAGATGTGACATGAAGACAATAACAACTGCTGCTTCTTTTTTTTCTTCTTCTCCCCCCTCTTTAGACGTAACTAACACCCTGCTTCACCGCCCAATGGCGCCGTCTTAGATAATAGAGTTACATTTACGAGCGGATGCCATATGCCCACCCAGTGCCTGGTAAATAGAAAAATCCATGAGATGCCATGTTTTTTATGGCTCTGAAGACAGCTACTAACTACCATGAGCCAACCTGAGCTGAGCTCCCCCCCCCCACCCACCACCACCGTCAGCTTCGGTTTGTGTGCCATAAATATATTTATACTTTAATACGGGGCCTACAGCGGTGAGCATTGCGTCCCGTAAAAGCCTCACCACGCTGTAATTCATAACTCCCTCAATATCCCGCGCCATAACTCACAAAATGAGCCCCGACGATACAAATTGACGGAAGGGGGAAAAGTGACATCATCCTGCGGAGGGATGAAGCCGGTTGCCCTGTGTGTGTGTGTGTGTGTGTGTGTGTGTGTGTGTGTGTGTGTGTGTGTGTGTGTGTGTGTGTGTGTGTGTGTGGAGAGCAGAGGGACGGCCCTTAAGCGGCGTTTTTGTGACACCTCCACTTTTTTTTTTTTTTTTTCTTTAGTAATCAGAAGCCCACAGTTCTCCCTCCTCACCGCGGGGAGCCTCTCCTTGTGTTAATGAAAACAAACATTTAGCCGGGATTTAGACGCACCGCCGCCGCCGACTACAAAGAGAAATCAAAGCAAAGTGCCTGGGAACACACACACACACACACACACACACACACACACACACACACACACACACACACACACACACACCCCAAACACTGCTGCAACACAAATAAAAAAAAGGCAAAAAGGTATGTTTCGCTAATCTTTTATGTAATAAAACTCCTGTCTTCCTGTGATATCATGCAGCGCCATGTTCACACATAATAAGCAAAGCTGTTAATACAGTGTTCTTATTTGAAATGCAAACAAACAGCGAGGCAGAGGCTATCACCTCAATCTATTCCCCTTCTGTTCTTCTCTGTGGCTGTCGTCTCACACGAGCCCACGCTGCAGCCCCTGCCACTTTGGAAGGGGAGGTGGCGGGAAACGGGCAAGCATCCTACAGTATGAAGGATGTTAGGGGGGGAGGGTGGGTGGGAGAGGGGGGGGGGATGCTGGCCACTGTGTGATTCAGAGGGGTTGTTTCCCCCTTTGCAGCGCTGCAGGGCGAGGATTTACCGCAAAGAGAGAGAGGAGAAAAAAGAAAAAGAAAAAATGAAGAAAAGCTGCTGATACATTAAAGGGATTTGAAACAAACAAAAAAAAAAGGATGTTTCATGAGAATAGCACACAGGAAGTATCCATTTCAGCTCTGTCTTGGACTTTTAGAGCATCAGACTGTGGTTCAACACACACACACACACACACACACACACACACACACACACACACACACACATGTACACACTGAGGTAGGCTTACTGGCCGGTGTGAGGATTTGGATGTAACAGGGGTGTAGTGGCAGGTAAACCCACCTGAACTCTGTTTGGTAACACTTTTTGACTTGAGCTCAGGAGTCAAAAAAACAAAAAAAACGTGAACAGCTGTCATGAAAATGCAAACTATTCAAATGTTATCAATCCGAAGACGGCGGCACTTAAGACAAGACGATTGAACAAATGATCCTCCGTTCAATGAAAAAGGAGGAAATGATGAATCTGAAATATCTATTAAACGTCAGAGATGTTTGCAGATCAGCAGCCTGAGGGGGTGGGGGGGGGCGGGGCGGGATTATGCTCCCTTTTTTTGTGTCACCACTAAATACACCGAGCCATTCACCATTCAAAAACTCATCTCCAAGCGTTACTTAAGGAGAAGAGTTTGTGAAGGTGGCATGTTTTTTTTTTGGTTGGTGGCACCTGGTTGTCCAACATGCACCCCCCCCCCCCCCCCCCCCCCCCCCCCCCCCTCCCTTCCCTACACCCGGCGGTGCCCAACGCCCGCCCGCTCTGGACAGATGGGTGGGAGGAGGTGAGGGCCATTACTGTGATGGTGGGGGAGAATAGGAGGGGAGGAGGGGGTGAGACTCCAAATGAGAAAGCAGGAGTTTCCAATCGCGAGCGCCGTTATTTCCCCTCAATCAGCTGCAGTAAACACACACTGTTTACTGCAACACATGCTGCTGGTAGTAAAAAAAACTGGATTGGATGCTCGACCCCCAGCCTAACCACACATAGAATCCCATCGTCCCCCTCCACCCAACTGCGCCACCACCGGCGTCCCCAACTTGGGTGAATTAAAACATGTGAATAATTCAGCAGATAAGACGGGCAGCTCTTAAGAGTCACCTTGTTGTTGATTTTTCAGCTTCCCTTTCCTCACAAAAATTGCAGTCTTCAGGTTTCACAAAACAAGGGGATCAGTGACACAATCAATTTCCAAAAGGAGGAGGACAAGAAGCCAAAAGAAAAAAAAAAAAAAAAAAAGAGAGAAAATCAATGTTAATTTGCAGAGATGTGTAATTATTCCAAGTGTTGGACTATTAGAGAAATGAAGGGGTGTCGAGGAGATTAAAGCCCTCGCTGTGGGCCCTCTGATAAACAATTCTCTGAAGTAAAGAAGCTTTTTTTTTTTTTTTTTTTGGTATTATTTACCAAGTTGAATGTGATGTTGCAATTTATCAGAGCGTTTGATTTCCTTCCCTCCATAACAAGTGATTTCTATTATTCAAAGGATTCTAACAAACAGAGAAATATGAAGATTTGAATCGCTTATAAAAGATAAGATGACCAAGAAATATGAATTCAGAGAGAGTTTCACATCATAGAATAATGCAATGCAATCAAAACTGCAGCTGGAGATGGATTTTTTTTTTTTTTTTAGCATTATTTAAATACCAGCTATGAAACATATAATTTTCCTCTATTTGTTTCCAGTTTTTGTTCCCTGGAGGCCTCGCAGCTTGCAAAACTTCCACATTTGACGGTAGCATGAGGAAATCTCTTTTTTTTTTCATTCGTTTATATGCTGATCCATGTTGGGGTGTCAGGGAATTTAAAAAAGTGTTTCATCCTTAACAAAAAAAAAAGACAAAGTTTTTTGTTTTGCATTTTTTTTCTCTTAAAAGTCAAAATGTGGGCGGAATATCTGAGAGGGTTTTTCTGACTGTAGGAACGTCTGATCGTGGCAGCAGAGGAGCGATGAGGATGTATCAGCCCCGACAAAAGTGACCCGAGAAAAGCATTTTCCAAACACAATGAGTCATGGAGTGACTGATGTACACAAACACTGCGTGGCCCCCCCCAGCGTCACAGAGATCCCTAATTCACTGCTTCAATTGCATACCACCCCCCCCCAAAAAAAGGGGGGCAAGAAAGGGAGAAAGGAGGAGGAGGGCGAGGATGAGAGAGCAAAGAAGAACAGGCTGGTTGAGATGATAAAATTACAAGAGGTGGACCCCCTCTAATCACCACTCGTCCCGTCTTTCTTTTTCTTTTTTAGCACCACAAAGGCACACATGCGGGGTGAGGGTCAAGGGGTAAAAGGGGTGGGTGGGTTGTGGGGGGGGGGGTGGAAGTACTCAGGGTAACAACACAAAAGCCAGCCGCGATGCTATCACGTGCAGCCCCGAGGAGCGCGCGGAGGAATGAGAAAGGCATCGGATGGAGATGCGAGATGTGTGAGGGCTGAGAGCGAGAGAGAAGGAGAGAGAGAGAGAGAGAGAGAGAGAGAGGGGGAGGGCGACGGAGCGAGCTTCATTCAGTCTTACCTCGGGCAGGTAGAGGAACGCGGGGGGACACTGGAGAGAGTGAGGTAGCATCCCGGAGCCGGAGAGCAGCAGGCAGCCGGAGTTGGCCATGGAGCTGAGCGTGGGGTGACGGGACGCTTTGCGCATTTAGCAGGGAGATCCTTTTTTTTTGCTCTACTCTCTTTCTTCCTCTCTCTCTTTCTCTTCTCTGGCTTGCGTGCTCCCACTCTCTCTCTCTTCGGATCACTTCCTTTCTTCTCGCCTCCTTTTGCCTTTTTAAATTTCCCCTTTTCTGGCTTTTGTGTCTCTATTGAAGATGTGGCAGGGATGAGAGCGATGCGCAGACAATGTGCATGTTCCACCTTTATCACTAAAGCTCTCTCTCTCTCTCTCTCTCTCTCTCTCTGTATCTCTCGCTTTAGGTCTCTCCTCTCTCTCCTCTCTCTCGCTCTCTCTCACTATCCCTGGCGCGACTCTGTTTACTTTGAGCGTGATAAAAGCCAACATAAGCATTCAGACACAGAAGGGGAGGTTCTGTGCGAGCCGAGGAGGAGGAGGAGGAGGAGGAAGAAGAAGAGGAGGAGGAAGAAGAGGAGGAGGGGTTGTAGAGCCGACAGGGGGTTGGGTCGGTTAGGGTGGGGTTATAAAAGTGGTGGTTGCATTGGGGTGGGGGTGGGGGTGGGGGTGGGAGAGAGGGTGTGGGGGTTACTGATGAAGTCCCCGATGGATTCATACATCAAACGGGGGCCGGCGGAATAACAGAGGGGATGTGAATGACATTAGAACAGCTGATCCTGGGCATTAGCACCTCGTGGGACACTGCATGCTGCCTTTTAATTGCGGGGCCCCCCCACCCTGCAAACACACACATAAACACGCACCCCCCCCACCCCCCCCCCCCCCCCCCCCCCCCCACCCCCCGGTGGCCGGCACCACCTCCCTCTTATGTGTATGCTGCGCTCAAGGACACATACTGTACAGCATGTATAACAGACATATCTGTGTGAGAAGCCGAGGGAAAAAAGCTTTAAAAACAAAAGAAGAGCTTTCGTTTGGCCGCCGCTGCTGAATCCTTCATCTGCTCTGGAATCTATTAACGTGCATCCAGCCATGCATGTAGCGTAGCGCACGCTAAACTGTACAAGCAAAAACAACTCAAGAGCTTCCCTTTTTTAATGTATCTTTCTGATTAAGTCTGTTTGATACGGCTCTAAGAGGAACTGACAAAGAGAATGCACAAGATGTATTGGTTACATCACAGGCGCCAGTTGGAGTATGGAGACTCCATTACCTTTAGGTTTGAAGGGGAAAACGCAAGAAATCTATCTTTTATCTGATCCAACACAGTGCCAGGCTTTACAGGCTTGATGTCTGAGTAGGCATTTTTTGGGGGGGGGAACCAGGGGTCATCATCAGCACCTGAGAGGGTCCTCAGGAGTCTGAACTCTTATGGATCCCGAAAAAAAAAAAAAAAACCCAGAGACGACCAGCTCATTAAAAAGCAAATTGTGTCTGCTTTAAAAGATAACAGACTGGAGGAGGAGGAGAGACACTCGTCGTGTCTTAGGTCAATTTTATGATCCGGCACACCCAGTGATAAAATTGCGACAAAAAATTACGATATGCTGTTAAAAGATTCAGTGTGTACATCTTTAATTGAGTCAAATCCCAACAGTCCGAAACATGTGATAAACGTAACAACTCATTTTGGTCCTTTGGTCCACAACTTGTGACATGATCCTGCAGAGTTTTAAACCCGTGCTTCTCAACACTTTTCTCCTATAACTCCTGCTCTTGAACTCTATTTCTAAGTTACCTGATACGTTCCTGAGATCAGAGGTCTTCCAGGATCCACCTTGGATATTACTCACAGTGCTTAAAGCAACAACATGTTGGAATTTGGTTTGGTGCGCTTTAGCGCCCACCGAAGGTCTTTTAGTGCAACTACACTTTCTTAAAATACGCATAGCGACGTTAGCACCTCCCAAATATAGACAATGTGCATTTTCTGACAAGCAGGAGAGCTAAACTTAGAAGAACCCAAAGAACCATGACAGGAATATTACTGGATTTTGCGCACACACGACTCATGCTAGCATCCACAGCCCTTCGTTTGCATGCACAGTAAGTGTCTGTGTATTCAACTATGATGTCTAAAAACCTGTGTTAGATGACTTTCCCGCATCCGGTGAAGGCTCCCAAACATGAGACAGCGTCGTCATCGATAACGATACAGCCTAACGCTACCTCACAATCTGTGATGAATAATATCTGCTGAGATGTGAATTCTGCCAATTGTTGCTTTCCCATTAGCTGTGAGAAACACAGAACACAAAACCTAATTAGCGAGCAGTAGTGTTACCAGTTTGCAACTGTCCAACAGCATCATAGCCAGCTTGATGTCGGGCTTGCAGCCTGCTGTTTGGTGTCTTTCTTGCCAACGTGTAAAAGCCTGTCCAATATTTACTCTAGTCTAGCTTTTTGCTCTGTCACTCTCTCGTTTCCTCTTCTTGGCTTCATGCACTCTGACCCGGAAGTCGAACATCAAAAATGGACTCCAGGAGGCTACAGCATTGCGGACTTTCCCTGGGATAATGTGCAAAAGTATGTGCACTTGGTAGTACATTACCCGCCATTTACATAAACATCAGAACACCAAGTTGTGGAAAAGTGTCCAGAAATTGGCCTAAAAACAAAATTGTTATAACTATATAGATTACACTGAAAACTGTACAACTGACCTTGCACCAGGGATTGAACCCTCATCTCCTGAACGTAAGTACCATGTTTGTTTGAACCATTCATGTCCCTGGAACAGCCATCCTAGGAGGCCTTTTTGTGCACTTGGTAGAACATTACCCACCATTTACGGAACATCAGAACACGGGAAAGTGTCCAGAAATGACCCCGAAAAAAAGGTACCTAGATCGTCATTTTTGAAGCACATTGCTGCTTTCTAAATTCCCGCATTTGGCAAGTTTGGGATTGAGCGTGGGCTAAATTGTAGGTCTCGTTTAAAATACGGGAGATCACACCTTGAACGTTTGCCGCTTCGGCCACACTGACAGGAATATTAGAGTCCCACTGTGGGGGACACAACACAACCACAGAGGAGAATTAGCTCCCGATGGGATGCTCCCTCTGTGGATTAAATAATTCCAAGCAGGCGGCAGGGGGGACACATGACCCATAATTAGACATTCATACTTGTATTGCATCAACTCAAACAGAAAGAACAGGGGGAATAACACAGAAAGAGACCAAATTAATGTTCACCTACATTGAAAACCATCTTTTTTTTTTGCCTTCAAACCTTCTTATTCCTGCATAATTTGCCCAACTATTTGATGTAACAATCAGTCATCACAGATATGTGAAACGCTTTTTTAGGTTGAACTGTTCAGCATTGCCGGCTAAAGACACAAATCCATCTCCCCGTCTCTCCTCTGTGTGTTTTTTTCTGTCTCACTCTTTTGCTCGCCCCCCTTTTCTTTTTCTTTTTTTTTTTTTTGCTCAGTCTGTCTGTCTCACCCAGTTAATAATTCAAATGAGCACTGCCAGATCACTCCCTTCAAAGGGAGTTGCTGGAATGTTCTCAACAGTGCCTTTTTCTTTTTGTCATGTGAAATCAAAGCCCTCAAAGCGCGGTAGAGATATCCTCAGTTAACTCCCCGCACTGCTGTTCTGCCAATTAAAGAAAGATCAACAACCGCTGCGAAACGGCTCTTCGGTTTATCACCAAAAGACGAAGAAAAAAAACAGTGATCTTAATCATTATCATCCTCATCATCAATTTTGTCACTGTCGCCCTTTGTCTTCCTCCGTTTCTTCCTGGCGGCGCAATCACCACATCGCGGTGGCAGCCCTGTAATAATCAGCCTAATCATTATTACCACAATCACCATCATCATCACTGTCACTGTCGACTCTTGTCATGTCTGTCTTCTGAGCCTGTAACGCCGTCCTTGCAATAGAACGTGATTTACCCTCCGAGGCAGGACTTCCATGCGTTTGATTGTTATTGAATTGCATGTCCATTTGTGCAGATGTTTGCGTTTCATTCTTTCTTTAAGATCGACCTGAATCAAAGCAACACAAAGCGTCTAAATCTGGTTTTAATCTCCCTAAAAACATCCACGACCATAAACGCTCTTATGCATGCGAGGCAGCTTCAGCCGGGACAGAGGATATGTTGTTAGAATGTGCTTCTCAAAGAAAAAGGTTGAAAGCAGCAGTTCTTGCAGTAAAAAAAAAAAAAAAGCCATCACATGCACGGGGAGAGCACAGTCAGCAATAATCAAAGGCAATACAAGCGGCGACTAATGGGGCCCAAACGATTGGCGGCGCGTTCCCTGTTCTCTCCACTGTTTACCGTGCGACCGCTGATCAATACGACGCACTTGCACTAATCTTCATAAGAGATGACGGTTTATTTCCCTTAACTCCCATTACTCTGAACGTGGAGGAAGAAGGATTCAGATGCTTCACTTAAGACTTGTGTAAAACAATCCATTCAATGAATGTCCCACTTTCCATACGTCTCCTACAAGGAAGTCATCAAAACGGGGTTAAGTTATGAAAAAGAAACAGAATTGTTAGAGGGATTTAGATACATCTAAGTACATTTTTCTTTCTTTCTTTACCCAAACTTCCACATTTTCTTAAAGCAACATTATGGAGGAATTTGGTTTCGGTGCGCTTTGGCGCCCACCAAAGGTCTCTGAGTGCAACTGCACAGTGATGTCATAGACGACGTTCATTTGTTAACAAGCTAAGGGTGGTAAAGCAGGTGTTCTAAAGAATAGTGCTACCCAACGCGATGTGCTACGATACAGCTCTGCGCAGTACAGGGAACATTTTTTTGATAGCCGCTTTTCATCTCTCGATAAATGCTTCCTCTTAAAACCTTAAATGGAGCTTTTTGTTATAAAGCATCTAAACATGCGTTCTGCTTCTGTACAGTGCAAATGCAGTCACTTGTGGTGTTTGGTGGTGATTCTGTTCTGGTAGCGTTATTTCTTAGGCGATTCAGGTAGTCTCTGCAACTGTTTTGCGCTATGGTAGCATTTTTCAACAAGCTAGCACATCTCCACAGAACGTCGTCGACGATGTTGTGAGAGCCCAAAGAACTATGTCGACTGACGAGGTAGAGTATTTACTTTAGTCTTGCTTCTTGCTCGGTCACTCTCTCACCGATTCTCTCTTTTTGCTTCTTAGCTTCATCCGTCATCGTCTCTTAGCCTCAGTCGCTCTATCAAACTGTACTAAGACGGGCTAACCGGCGTCTTTTGAGCTAAAGGCTTGTGTGTCTGATCCATGCTGCAAGTTATTAAACTACAAGAATGACTTTGACTCTTATTCTAACATAGAAAAGTTACATGTTGTTGCTTTAAAATGTTGTAGATGTAATATCTCAAATCATTTTACTTTAAATGAAGTTACAATTTAATTGTCGAACTCGCAAGAATGATAAAGTACCTTTCTTCTGAAACACAAAGTCTGTACAACTTTTTTTTTTTTTTTAGCATTTGCATTTGTCATGTTTTATTCATCTGTGAAATTTCATTTTCTGCAGGTTTTTACATCCTACAGTCTGTTTCCAAGGGCCTCTCCACACGACCATGAATTAAGTTCTGTTACGGGGAAAATACATTTCAATTTATAAAAAATTAACGTTTCCCCCTAACAGTATAGAAATTAAAACGCAGCCTATAAAATACCCAAAATACATGCTCAGTGTTTAATATTGTAGTGCACGAAAAAACCCACAGGTACCTAAACTCTTCCAAGTTTCCCAGAAAAACAGAAGACAATAACTCAGTGTCCTCACTCGTAGAACAACCCTGCTGTGAATTAATGAGTAACTATAGCTGTGAGAGATGTGCAGCAGATATTTTCTTCTGCAATGCAGAGGGAAACAAAAGGGGGGGGGCGGGGGGGGGGGGGGGGGGTGGCAGAGATTGGAAATATTCATGTTAAGTCAAGTAGCTCAAGGTGGAAGAGTCGCTGAGTGAATGTACTTCACTATGGACACAGCTCCCCCAACAGGAGGACCACCAGAGTTTAAACACAAAGTACGTCACAGTGAGGATTATGAAATACTAGCAAGGATCCAAAGTTTGTAAATTGGTTTGAAAGTGAGTATGAAACTTTTGCCATTTGTCTTTTAGTAAAAGCGTAGGGTAGGGATGTCAAGTTTTTCAAAAAGTCTACTTTGAACAAATGTGAAATAACAGTTCGATTGAGGAATATGAATGTGTTGAATGGTCTGCTTTTACAGTGTAAATCAAAATACTTCCACACACTGCTTCTCAGGTGCCTGGTTAACGTTAAGGTTTTCTCTGGACTGCTCGGCTCACCAGTGTCCTCCATTTTAACAGTGAGATATCAAAAGAGAAGGCAAGAGATTAAGCTAAGGGCGATTTATTTTTTTTTATAGAGCACCACACTGCAAATTGGATTATAAGAAAGAAATGTCCGGTGAATGTGACTCAGTAAGATGTTTTTGGCCAGAAATGCAATTTGAGTTTTTGCAGTGCAAATGGTCGGTGGCTTGATGGACCCTACATTTAAAGTTTGGTGCACTTTAGTTGGGTACGGACTTCTCTCTCCACGATTAAATGAATGTTTCAATTTAGAATAAAGAGTGACAGACCTAGTTTGGGGTATAATTAGCCCATCGGAGCCCCTGATGTGATCAGTCGAGCCTGTAGAAGACATTGTAGAGGGTAACTTTGGGAGCAGTTTGGTTCCCCCACCCAATCCAAAAAAAAACCCCACTGGACACACAACCAAGACCTCTGGAGGCAACAAAGCAGTATAGTGTTTGGTGCTGCTGGATTGTGTTGAGAAGCGGCGAGGCCTTTTGGAGGGGGGCACCCTTGAAGTGCCCCTCTGACAGGTCTTCCTCATTATCTGGCATCTCCAGAGTGCCAGTGTAGAAGAGGGGGCAGGAGGACGCCTGGATCAGCCCGCCTCCAGGAGTACCCAGAGACGGGCAGGGTTGTGATCTCGCTAAAGGTCCGCTGATTATATCTCAGGCCCAGAGCTTCAGGGATCCCCGCTAATTAAAGGTTGTGTCATATCTGTTAAAGATAACAAACCTATGTAGAGTCCATTTTTCACAGATTCCCCCCCCCCCCTCCTCCACCCAGCCGATATATCCGCGATCTCCAGCAGCTTGTCAGGTTGCAGGCTATAGGTCTGTATTTGAAGCTGACCGGCTTCCTGCACCCAGAGGAGAGGGCTCCCGTTTAACCTGCCCCTCGCCCCATCTCGGCGTGCCAGCGGGGTGTTGTGGAGGCATCAGGGATCCTTTGTCTGGAGGCATAATTAAAGCTCTCGTTCATTATTTCTTCACTTTGAGCGCAGTTCTGAGTAATTAGGAGGCAGTGCCACAGGGGGAGGGGAGGAGGGGGCTTTTATGGAAGCTCACACGCACACATCCGGAGTTAACACGCACACACAATCACACTTCTGCACTCACAACATCAGGAAGAAAGTGCGCAACAACACACACACACACACACACACAAGGGAGGAAGAAAAAAAAAAGCACTTGTTCAATCTCAGGCCCAAATGAGCCGCATTCATCTCCCACCTATCTTTGGATGCCAATATCTGGCACCGAGTGAAGTATGCTTTTTCTCCCCTCACAGCTGTCATGTACTAATGCATTGATTAAAAATTTTGATTAAATGGACAGTTAAGGGAGGAACTGCAAGAGCGATCTGCGATCCAATGCCTCAATTGGACGCAGAGACGGGATGTAGGGGGGGGGGGGGGGGCGCCCGGGCTTTTTGCTGCTGCGCGGAGTGTGAGGCACTTGCTTCTATCCTAATGGATTTCGAAACAGAGCTTGGCTTTTATATGGTGTCATTCATCCTCATATGTTTTCGCCCTGCCGCGTCTCAAAAATCACTGCTTTCTTTATGGCAAACTAATGCACCCGGTGCTAAGATCAGCAGGTTGGCTGCGGCCATCGCTCACCGGAGCTCCGGCCAGATATGAGGACGTTTTCGAGAAAGCTTCCACCGGAGGAGGCAGAGCGCAGACCGAGGGGGTACTGACTCTGCCTCCCACACCGTCATACATCAAGCCTCTACACACACACACACACACCGACGGCTGCTCCCGCTCTGACAAGGAAAGGAAAAGGAGGGGGGGGTGATGGAGCTTTATGGCAGTGGACACTCAACGTCAATACATCAATACATACCACCCTCTTATCCAAAGGTCTGGTTTGCTCGTGGCTGTGTAGCAGCTCTGAGGCCAGAGGGGGGGTGTGTGTGATAGTCCAGGGTGGTGGGCGGAAGACGGGGGGGGGGGTTTCGTTGGGGGCATGGTGTGAGACAACAAACTGTGGCGATGGCTCACGCCCAGTTAGCCCTCCAGGTTCGACAGAGGCTATGACAGAGAGAGAGCTGACAGGGCAGAGGGACAGCCGAGCATGGAAATCACATCAGATCAATGATGAAAAATTCAGTGGTGGCAAGAGTCGCTCTCGGGGGTTGATGTCACATGGTGCATGTAAGCGTGTGACTCCCCCGAATGTACATGAGCAGGGCCAATATGTCAGCCATGCGAAATGTGCATTTGCGCATTTTCCGTCTTCTGAGGTTGGAGTGGTCGGTTAGAAATGGACTTAATAGCAGGAAGGAAGTGACTACAAGAGACAAAAAGGGCATGTCTTTAGAGCTGCATGTGTTCACTTCAGTTGTCAATTAAATAAGAAACTTGGTCTCTAGTTTGTCTGTTTTTAATCAGTCAGAGGTGAACCTTTTCAAAACCACCATTATCCCCCCCTGAAAACCTTTACCAGAACAATAATTGATGGTCAACAACAAGATGGGTCCATGTAACATTTATGCATTGAAAACATATAAGACCATTGGAATTCTTGATGCAGTACTTTGGCCTGATTACATTATCGTAGCCAACCAATACAGGTACACAAAAAAGACAAGAACTATTTTGTCAACCCTTACTCGTACTATACTGTACTATACTATGATTACTGTATTTCCACTGGAAGAGAATGCAATGGGCGACTACTGAGAAGACTGCCTGCTGTATAAGTTTGTCGTAGTGCCTTAAATATCTTTGCTTGTAACCAAATTAGAGCACTATGTTCAAGGATTCAAATTTGACTGGCTTCAAAGCACTATGAATACACTGCAAGGCAAACTCATTTAACTCAGAGTTTTTATTCTACTGTTTCATTCCCGCCACGTCTCTACCATCAAACAACTGTACTGTTGTCACTGGTGTCTCATAAATGTGCACAAGGAAGTTAGAGTTTAGCTTCTGTTTCGGGGGAACTTGGGGTTTTATACCAAGCGGCAACCTCCGGTGTCGATAAAGGTCGCCAATTTTTTGCTGATGGTGTGGCTGATATGACAAGCTGTTTGCAAGGAGGCTTAAGGACCGCCTTAGCTTCAACTCTTTGCCTGTTATAAGGCTGACCTAACAAAAGGTTAAGACAGCCTTTTCAATACAGTGACTACCAAACTGCAAAATTCCCCTTTAGTGACCAATGGGTGACATCTTTGAGACTACGACCATGTGTTATGCAGCCTATGGTCTATACATGCCACCCTAACTTAATAACACTCCTTCCTCTAGCCCCTAACTCCCCACTCAAGTCCAAACCATGAACACTGTGTCTGTAGAAGGCATTCCAGCCTTATAACTTTACTTCGGAGCTTCCCCGAGGGGATAAATAGAATAATTTTTCTTCTTCGTCTTCATTCTGTTTATTTTTTATAACCACGAAAGTGCAAGAGCAGACACACACACACACACACACACACACACACACGCTGTTATCTCGCTAAGTTGTTGATCAATAAGTCAGGGCAGTGTTCTTAAATCCACCCCTGAAGGTCCAGAGTGTTACCGCTTTCCTTTGTGCCACCTTGTTTAATTGCATTCACCTGTTGTCCCAGACTTAAATCTGTCCTTTATTCAAACAGACGCAGTGCTACCCAGGCAGAGGCATCGCCTAGCGACGCTGTGGAACTTGTGAGGACCGGGTGTAAAGACACCTGACGGCATGTGCTGCTTGACAGGCACATTACACATATCAGGAGGTTCTTTATAGCCAAAATGTCCCACAATTCAGATCTATCAAAAGCAATCATTTTCAAAATCCAGCAGCCTTGTGCATTTCAGATTTCATTGACGTCCTGTCAAAAAATAAAAAAGCAACCTTAACCATAATGGCTGCAAGCCCAAAGCGAAGTCAATTACACAGATTGGTGCGGTGACATAAAGTGTATTCCATTTGGGAGCAGATTGGTCATGCCCAGTAATGTTCCCTTCCAGCAGCCATACCTTTTGACCATTACTCTAAACAGGCAGTTGGGGAACCAGAGACCTATTTCCCACAGCCGTGAATGCTGGTGTGTCTCCCAGAGGGGTCAGGGGTTCACGCTGCAGCTACCGGGCTCTCATATTTAGCGGCGGCGGGTGAGAAATGGTACATCAATACTTCCACACACACACACGGGGCACCACAGCCGCACGAGCACACACACACATATCATATCAGAATGGAGCGTCAGCCGGGTCCAGGAGGTGTCATGAAATGTGTGAATATATGTGCGTCTGTAACTGCTCGGCTATCAGCGCCTGAAACAGCTTTGACTGGTCATCTTCAACGAGCCTTTGTTAGGGTTTTAAAACATATCGGTGTGTTTACAGTCATACTTTGATGTATTTAAAAATCAATGACAGGGATCTTTGTGGACGATTGGTAACCTCTGGTTCTAGTTAGCGTCTCCAGCTCACCTCCTGATTTATACCTCTGCTTCAAATCGACATCCTCGGGACACGGAAGCCACAAACCCCCAGGTGCATATGCCGCAGCCTTTGCTGTAGCCTGATGTGCATCTCTTCAAAAAATATAGATAGAAAGAATTTAATCATTACTGCGACCTCGACTGCAATGGACGTAATTGGTTCACTTGCTAGCATCACACCCAAACGATGGAGGCTACTATGCTAACTTGAGTTAGCTCTCCCAGCCTGTCAACTTCCCCTGAAGCTCAAAGTGGAATAATCATTGCCAGTCTCAATGTCTCTAGTTGTAATATGTGTGCATCATTATTACTGTGTTGCCTTAAAATTCTGGGTTTTTTTCTACATTTAGCGACTCCATCTCCAAGATGATCTGCTCATGTTTCAGCTGCCCTTTTTTGAGGTTAACGAAAAGCTAAGGCAAAGCTCTGAGTGGCTTAAATACACAAATAAAAATCAAGCATTGAGACCACATTTCCCATGAATCACTCAAACATTTTTCACCCTTGACTTAACAGATGTGGATACGTTGATTCATCGACTTTCTTTCAACCAAAAAAAAAAAAAAGCAAGACATTCTTTGGTTGTAGCATCGTGATTTGAACATTATTGATGTTGATCCGACTACACAGACTCCAAAAAAAAAAAAAAATGGATCAGTTACTGAGAAAAAACAAGATACACTGTGTAGTTTATGCTCTGGTCTTTCACAAGTCCAAACATCTTTAATTGCCAGAAACTCTCTAAAAGAAGCTCAACATCAATTCAACATCATCCTGCTCGTCTTACAGGAGTGTACACGCTTAGTTTGTTTGATCCAATTCAAAGATAATTGAATGAAGTCGAATGCCAAACAAATGTTCATTACTTTAAAAATGGGAGAGGGTTGGGAAATTTGATAAGGACCTTTTTTCTTTTTAAAAAAAACAATGATCCATATTCTAACAAACCCTGGCATCCCTACAAACAATGGACTGGCTTCATTAATTTATGGAACGATAAATGATCATCAATGTCTTGCCCCGTGCTTCATCTCTAACTCCTGAGCAAAGCAATTTTTTCCAAGCTTAAACTTCTAAATAATGGGTAAAAAAAAAAAAAAAAAAAAAAGACTGAACGTGACCCAGCTTTTCCATCAGAGCCTGGAGCCTCTTGTTTTTGCAGAGGCTAAATCAATGCCCGCCTTTGAATCACTTCCCAAATACCATTTGTTCCAAAAGGCCTTTTCATAAATCTGGCTGCTGAATGTTTTATGTAGCATATTTTTTTTTTCTTCTCCCAGTGTCTTTTTCTGTTTCAGAGTCCTGTTTGGTAAGCGCTCATGTTTTGTGAAGTAGTACTCAAATAGAAGCTCTAAATATAAAGTTTGAGTGGGTGCACGCCTCTGTCCCAGTCCCAATGTGTTTCCCTCACTGTTTGGGTGTTTGAATCTCTCTGTTGGTGTTTCTCCTGCTGTAGGTGGGTTTTGTGTGTGTGTGTGTGTGTGTGTGTGTGTGGAAACCTGCTGGGCTATAAAACCCTCCTGCGTAGCATGAAGTGCCCGGAGCGCCTGCTGTTGTTACCTAAGATCCAACTCTGCCCTCTGACCATATCACCAGCAGCACACAACAACAACAACAACAACAACAACAACAAACCGCTGCCACCTCCTGCATTCTTTCCCATTTCCACCCGCCGCCATCAAAAAACGTAGCTACAGGGACTCTCACGCTCACACAGATTTTCCACGGACATCTGCCCCCAGGAACGACGGCGGCTCGAAGAGAAAAAGGGCTTAAAGAAAAAAAAAATCTGCCCAAAGGAGGTGGAAGAAATGTGAGTGTAATATCTGAGAGCGGGAATGTAATATCATACCGAAACCAAAAATGCAGCGATCCCCTGCTCAATATTTTAAAAAGACGTCGGGGTTGTAATGTCGTCCTGTTGAGTGCATAATATCAGCGGCTCCGATGGAAAATGTTAAACTCTGCAAGGGCGCACATCTGCGAGACAGAAGAATTACAAACATATGTATAGATATACACGTGAAGGTGTCATAGGTAAATGTTGGAGCGCGGCAACCCTCGGCGAGAAGGATTGTTTTTCCCGGTCATGCATGTCCGTCGTGATCAGTCATGCTCATGTTGCTGTATTACTTCCTGTGACGCTCGCTCGCTCTTTCCCTAATGCTTCTTTTTTTTTCCTCCCCTCCAGTCTCTAAATGCTATCTGTCAGTAGGTGTTGCAGGACTGATCGAGGCTCGTCTGTTGCCTTTCTCATTACAGCGGTGGGAGACAAAAAACCCCAGCGAGCGCGGTAACCTTTCATGGAGACAGAGGGAGGGAGGCATCCACACAGAGCCGGCACCTCCGTCTACTTGACATAACCCTATTACCGCTTCCTTAATTTGTCCCCGCCGTGACAAGTCGCGCAGCCAAAGAAACGGTTAAAAGAATGAGTGAACAAAAAGCTGCATTGCATTATGGGGGGGAGGGGGGGGGTGGAGGAGGCGAGGGAGGGAGGGATTGTTTGGGGGGTGGAAAACAATGGGGAGGAAGCGCTGATGCGTCGGCCATATTGGATCATTATTAAAAACGCCGCACATGATCCGAGGGTGGCCCCCCCTATACTTAACTTATGGCTCTTTTTTTTTTTTTTTAAATCTGGTTCATCACTTAACTTTTTGTTTCACATTTCCGCCTTGATCAACAACAACTTAATCAAAAAGAGTTTCTCCACAGTTTACACGAGCTCAGACGAGGTGTTAATCTCTTATTCTGTTTGGGGGCCTTGTTTCCCTTTTGAGAACGCCGTCTACTATTGTTAAATGCAATAATGTGTCTTCTCCCCCCCCCCCCCCCCCTTTAATATTTACACCAACACCGAGGGTTCTGAAGAAAAAAAAACCTTCAGCGCTTCTGCTTTTTGTTTCCGAAATCTGTTTGTACTAAACATGATCAAAGCTTCACGCGAGGCAGAGTGTACCCCTCAACGTGGGGGGAAAAGTGACAACGTACTCCAAAATAACTAAATGACTGGCAAAATGAGTAACAGCTTCAAAATGGCTGATAATAAGAACTACTGAAGTATGAGCTCAGTGGAGAAAGTGCCAGACACTCAGACAAATGTGACACTAAATCCTGCATTTGGCACCTCCTAAGTAAACAGAAGTGTTGATAAAAGGAAGCCAAAGAAAATCTTCTATTGTGTGAGGGGGGGAAAAAAAATGACAACAACAAGAAATGAAGAAGAAGAAGAAGAAGAAAGAAGAAGAAGGGCTTTCTTTTTCTGAGGCGGAACCACGTTTCAGCTCAGGCACCTCACAGTCACAGCTCTGTGTAATCACACATAAGCTGTGACATCTCAAATATCCACTGTAACAATCTGTGTTCCCAAAACTGATCGAACAAAAGGGACTGAATGCAGCTCCTGAAATAACAGAGTGTTTCCTTATGCTGAACACTGTTTCAAACAGATGTGATTTCAGTGGTGGACAACAATTTAGTGAGATATCCTCAGACTATTGCTCACATGACATCCTATATGAGGTGAAACCACTTCCTGTGTGTAATCCCAGGAGTGTCCAAAGGGGGTTTTTCCAGGTTACTGAATACCAGCTCCATACAGTATGACGGCCTCTCGTTGTCTTCATGCTTTTTTCTTCAAATATTCTTGAAGTCAAGACTTTGTTTTTGATTTCATGTTTGCATGAAGTATAAAGCAGGGACAAACACATCCGAGTGTTGTTCAGACGGATAACGGAGAGATTAGGTTTTTAACAGTCAACGGGCGAACCTCGAGGGGGCCGTGACCCCCTCGTGTTGGTGACTCCGGTGGCTCCTCGGGCTGATCTCTCTCTCTCTCTGGCCTCTGATCCCGGGCTGCAGCGGTGGCAGCCGTTGGTGTGTTGGTTCAACGCCTGAGCGCTGGAGCTGTCTATGTAGAGAGATTAAAGGGGCCTGTATCGATCCACGCGCGCTCATGCATTTTGCATGAGGGAGACATTGTCAGAGAGGCGTCTCATATATATATATATATATATAAAATAAAAAAACGAGTTGGGGGTGAGTTCTAGAAAATATGCTGAACTCTGTAAAAGAAAAAATGTTACATATGTACTCTCATTTTTATATATTGGATTGCCCATGAACTTTCTTTGACCTGAGATTTTACTCGATTTTCACTTCTTCCCCACTGTCTTCTTCTTCTCTTTTTTTTTGGGGTGGGGGGGGGGGGGTTGGTTGAGGTTGAAATGTTGGAGTCAGAATGTGGGAAAACAAAAAAAAAAAAAGGAAAGAAAAAGAAAAACTGGCAGCCAGAGACTGTCTAATGGCGGCGGTGAGTCCGTTGGAGAATTCTCAAGTAGAGTGTGAATTATTTAGGACGTGTGGCTAGTGTGCAGAGCATGAAGCCACTCCGCCCGGCAACTGCCAGGCAGAGTGGCCCAGAGAATTCAGCGTGCAACAAACATTTCGTCTGTCTGACATCTTTATTTTTTTTCATCTTGGACGTCAGTTTGTTGGAGTGACAGATGAGTTTGGGCTTTACGACAATCGGGCACTATAACTAAATTTTACAGAAAAATGTGAGCAGATTTTTTTCCTTTTGTTTATGCACCAAAAAATAGTATACCCCGAAACAAAAGGGGGGGGACAACTTGACCTATTTGCAGCCTCCAATGATGCCGCTGATTATTCCTCATCAACATTTCATGCAGGTCGTCATGCATGTTTAAAAGGCAGAAAGTTCCTGCACTGTACGGACGACCTCCTTCCTCCCTCCTCCACAGTCAAGAGAGCCTCCTTATCCGGTGATGGTGAGCGCCATGTCAATCTCACCTGAACCAAACCCGATAACAAGACAAAAGCAATCAATCTCCGATATTGGCCGGGTTGGGAGAGTCAGGGATAACACAGACGCTATCAGCGGACGCCAACAAAGGCGGAGATTTTTCTGCGCGCGGATGATTAGAAACACGGCGGCGGCTGCTGTGACACGCTGATCTGTGGCGGTTTAAACAGAGGCGGCTGTCATCGCTGGCAAATGATGACGCCGCCGAGCGCCGATAGAGGAGATGTGATCTGGGTAGGTGTGTGTGTGTGTGTGTGTGTGTGTGGAGAGGAGTAGAGGGGTTTGTGATAGTGCAAAGTACAGCAACGCTTTGTACACACAGAGACTATCAGTCAATGAAAAACACAAAGACATACACACTGAGGGTTATTAAAACTTATTCACCTTTTATGAATGTTCATCCTGATGACTTTTGACCAGAGTTGAGGATAAACGTGTCATTCTCAGATTGAATCTTTTTAATCTCAGTGACATAATATGAAAAACCAAAATGTTCCCGACCAAATAATCCCCAAAAGGCCTGACGATTATTGTGTTGTCTTTTCTTAAACATTACCGAGTAGCTGTGGTGCATAACGCTGACACAGTTCTATCATGTTCAGGTATCCAAACTAGCTCCGTCGGGTAAATACAAAGAGGTGGGAGTTGCCGTCATTGAATGGGAACTTTGCTGAAGTCACATTTTCTACTCGGCAAAACTCAAATCAGTTGGAAATCTTAAATGGGACTAAAACTTTGGTTCCATGAGTGTTTGACCCTTCCATCCCCGAAGACTTCCTGGCTCTATACTTCATATGACCCCTGACTTCCTAAATAATATTGTACTGTGGCTTACAAAGGCCTGAACAATTTCCATTGGGGGGGGGGGGTTAAAAAGTAAATGTCCAAAACAAATGAAACGACAGAAAGAGGCTGCTCATGAAGGAGCACGATAGGCCTTGTCAGCCACCGTACTTTTTGTGTTACAGGCCAAAAATAAATCCTCATTCAGTACTTCAGCTAAAAAATTGTGCTGACTGATACAGAATATAAAACGGACAGGCCATATAGGAGACTGTATGTTCTACTATTTCACTACCATTGCAATAACACGGTATACACGACATATGTCAAAGCATCTGTTTTCTTGGTGCATGCTGGGAGCTTTCAGTTACATAAACTGTAAATGTAAAGATGTTTCTGCTGTGAAATTCCACCACAATCAACTTTAAAGAGACTTCCACCCAGGGGCATGTACACACTTTTTTGATTAGGGGGGGGGACAAGCTGGGGCACCGATATATGCAAGGGTGTGTGCAAACACATGAATGATTAACATCTATTTCCTTTTTTGTTTCATAATATGTTATTTAACGACTAACAGTATCAAACATATGGTATATTAATGTGTTTTAATTTGAAAAGCAACACAACGAAGTGTCAAAATATAAATCTTCAAAGCCTCGCATTTTTAGGAGTTAGAAAGAAGATGTCGGTATGTCAAAAGTCACAATTTAAAGTTTTAAAATAGGGCCACATCCCCGCTGCTGATCAGGCAAATAACCTATCAAATTTTAGGATATGGGGTGGCCAATCACATTTCAAAGGAGGGCCCATGCCCCCGTCCGACTCTCCGGACACACCGCTGCTGCCAATCAGGAGAATTGCTTGACCCTAGTGGAGTTTGTTTTTCTGGCTTTATTGATGACATGAATGATTAATCAACCATCAGTTATTGTCTCAATTAATGTCCTTCCTTTGAATTTCCATCTCCATTATCGTGAATGAAATGAAAACTGAAGATCAAATAGTGCAGCATCACAGCCATAAATGCACGCACACATGCACAGCTGAGCCCTCACTGTATATGCAGCGTGTGTGTGTGAGCGGAATTTTCCGACATCAAAAATCAAAGCATTTAAGTAGATTGTACACAAGCACGTCTTGGAAGCTTGATCTTACTAATCTACAAATGGCTTCTTGTTATTAAACTGCTAATTCAGAGGATTAAAGGATCCATGAGAACACAATCCCCTTTACTTCCTTTCCAGGGTATGCTGAAGGTGGCTTAAATATTAATTAAGCACACACACATGTCCGCCCATATGCACACGCACACATACAGGCAGAGTTTATGCAGCGCTCGCTCTGCTCGGGATTAACTACAGAATGTATATCCGGGCCTTTTTTCTGATTTCCCTTTGTCTCACTTTGTCAAACAGTGCCTCCTTCTTCACCATAAAACCTCCATTTCTGTCTGTGAAAAACACACACGCAGCCAGCTTAACACTCAAACACACACGGCCTATTTTCATACGGCAGAAAAAAAACATATCTTACTCATTAATTCCTTCATTCCTTTTTAGGGATGCTCAGTGCTGTCGTTTCTGTACTCCTCTTCTCTCAACTCAAACCAAAATCCTCCCATTGCACTTTTTTTTTTTGTTGGCAAAAATAGTCCAGGAAAAGAAAACAAACTCTGGTTTTCTGTATCAGGAGGTTTAACATGCAGAGGAGGATCATGATCATATCTCAAATGAATTAACAGTCTGATAACTTTGACGTCAAAATCACAAAAGTACACGCAGAATAAGGACTTTAGTGTCAGATTTGGATTTTTCCAAATTCAAAATTCAGGCTACGACTGAAACATTCTGACCTTCATCTCAGGAGTTTTACTCTTTAATCAGTTTTCTGCCTCAGAATTCAGATTCACACCGAAGTGTTCGTTTCTACTTGAAACTCAAAGTTTGGACTTTGGATCTTAGACTCAAAACTGTAACTTTAGAGTTGAGATCTGACTGACTGTGCACTCAGGATTCAGACCACCGACTTTAAATTCAGGCTTTCATTTCAGAAGTTTTACTCTTAAACCAGAATAACATTTTCAATCTGAGAATTCATTAGTGCGTCTGCCCCTTGTACGACTATAGTCCTCCAAGCGGGCAGCCCGGGTTCAAATCTGTATCGACTTGTTCCCAGTGGTGATTCTACAGTCTGTTGGGGCCTTCGGCAAAAATCAATTGCAGGGCCCCTCCAACCAGCGTTCATCACCATCATGTCTGCCAGCGTCCCGACGTTTACTCCTCGTCCTCTTTTTTTCCTTTTTTCTGATTTCTCTCCGACAGACGGAGAATTCCTCCTCTTTTTTCTTTTGGTTGACTTTCATTTACGAGCTTTGGTTTCGCAGCAATAGTTCATGCAACGCTTGGCAGGGCAACGTCAGTGAGTGCTGTCAGGTGGGGCCCCCTCAGGGAGGTTTCCTACTGTCGTTGCGAAAATTTGCACATTTTGAGCCACTGCTTTGGTTTCAGTTTGTTTGCCATCAGGGGCCCCCCTTACTCTTTCTCTCTCTCCGGTTTCTGACTCTGCCCACTGTCCTATCTCTGAGAAAATAAAGGCATAAAAAGCCCCAAAAGAAGAAGAACTCTTGATCTTTAAATGAGGTTCTTCTCCTCGGGATTTGGCCATGAAGCCCAGAGCCTTGAACTCAAAAATCCAACTTTAAACTGAAGAATACAGAATTTTCACACCTTATCAAAACTAGAAACTCTCCTGTCAGAAGTGCTAAGCTCGGGATCTGACCTTAGACTAGGAAACAAACTCAAACTGCAAACACTAAAGTTGTATCACAAAATTCAAACTTTAAACTCAGAGGTTGTTTTCCAAGAATGTCAAAATTTATAGAAACAAATTAAGACCAAATAAAACATGATTAAAAGAGACATTTCTGTGAAGAATCCTGTTCAGGATCCTGACTTTAAGCTCAAACTCTATTCACAACTGGCCTTACTCCTCTCCAGCATTGTGTGATTAACTTGAGGTTTGTTACAGATATTTTTTTCTACATGTTCAAAATATTGGCCTATCAGATTTAGGGTCAC
This sequence comes from Labrus mixtus, assembly GCF_963584025.1. Classification (NCBI taxonomy): domain Eukaryota; kingdom Metazoa; phylum Chordata; class Actinopteri; order Labriformes; family Labridae; genus Labrus; species Labrus mixtus. The sequence goes on along the minus strand of NC_083631.1, from coordinate 21,706,180 downwards.
TGTGAATTCTTCAAAAAATGTTTTTCAGACAATGTCAAGTTCATGAGATTTGTATTTTTCCATCTGAAAACACAACCTTTCTATTTTGGAGAGAAATAACAGACTGCATCATTTTTATTGTTTCACTAACACACAAAAAAAAAGACTGGAGCCCAAAAAAAAATAAAGTGATCATATTGTCAGCCAAGGCCGAGCCAGCTCCATTAAAAAGTACCGTAAATTGTTTGAGTTTGAGATTTATTTCTTCTTTCCACATCACTCAACCGGCAGAGATCTCATTTTTTTGATTGAGCCTGTTATGTATGGCACATTATACATTATATATAGTACATTAAGACTGACAATGATCATCCATTTTGACATGCTTGCCTTGCTGAAGCTGCACAAACTGCTGATACGGTGGATTTACAAGGTGTATCATTGCGCCCACATTAAATGAAAAGTTAAATTATGAACCAATCTATTTCTGATCTTAACAACATCCTCCTGACGACACATTATTTTAAGTGTTTCTGTAAAAAAAAAAAAAAAAAAAAGCCATTATGCATATAAAACACCTCAAATTATTGCAATATCTTGATGAAAAGGAAAAGTTCATCTCGTCCCATCCCTCCCGGTCTTCAAGCGAGACTGTAAATTGACATCAAGTGTCAACCGTGTAAAAGTCAAAGAGTCAAATCTGCGCCATAACGCGGGGGAGAAAGCACCGCGGCCAGCATGAAAAACTACTCGCGGGCGATCACATTACCTGCCTTTTTCACTGAAATAAGCAGTGTAATTCATCCTGACCTTTTTAGATTACTATGAATGTGCTGTCTGTGTAATTTTAACTGAAGTCCTCAGCAGCTTTGCTGGTCTGGAAACACTGGCTATGAAACCCGAGCAGGCGGCAGCTGATGGGATCAATGGTTCTGATACCACCAATACAGCAGTGATACAACAGCAAACAAATGCTGAGGGGACTGCATGGCATTCACGGCTATTCACACCACACTGCATAAGTATAGTGTCCAAAAAAACATGGGGACAAAAAATATAAAATTAGAAAAACAACTTAAAGCTCCTGCAAGGAACTCTCAGTTTGTGTCAATTTTGGCGCCACCTGTGGAAATACGAGGTATGACTTCCCTTTGCTGACTTTGCCCTGTGGGTGTTTTTTTAAATAAAATCTCAGTCAAATGAAACACCCATTCAGATTTGCAGTTGATTTAAAATAAAGGCTTTTAACGCAGCATGCAGCTAAACCACTGACTGTAAATATCAATGGACGAAGCCTGAGTGACGACACCCATCTGTTCCTGCAGGGGGCTCTGGAGGCTCATCGGCAGCAGCCGCCATGCTGGAAATCCTGTCTCAGACTAACTTTCAGTCGACTTAACGACAGGCTGAGAGCTGGAGCTGAGGCGGGATTTAAGCCTCTTGACAATCTGTTACATCCCGCCCACCTGTCAATCAGGTCAGCTACGCGCCTAACTATGGGTAACACGTATCGTTCTCAAAATCAAATGGGCGCAGTTTAAAGAAAAATTCCCCTCCTGTACAGTGTGCGCCCATGATGACAATAACTAATCGGACATATTTAGTTTTTTGTACCAGGCTGTAAACATTTTCATTTATGCTGTAAAAACTGCTTTTTTGCCTGCAGTGTGTATGTGACTTCCTGTGTTTCTGGAGCCAGCCTCTAGTGGACACTCGACGAACTGCAGGATTTTACACTTCCGCATTGGCTTCATTTTTCAACACCGGAGGTTGCCGCTTGTTTAGGACCAGTAATTAAATCTCAATTTGGAGTTTTTTTTATGTCTTTTAATTACAAAAATGCTTTCATATAAAAGTAACAGCCTTGAGCGAACACATATGTTTCTTTTAAAGTAAGCACTGCCTTGTTTAGTAATTAATCCTTCCATTTTACTCTTTGCACCCAGCACAAACACTTAATTTCATCATCATCATCATCATCATCCTCATTATCAGGAGGGATTTGCCTTCAGCCTCTGCGTTCATCACCGCTCGGTCTGACGCTAATAACAAAAGTAGAATCCTATTTGAGCGGTGACAAGTGTTTCAGGATTAGAATTTCACTCTTAATGGGTTCTCTGGTAACGCTTTAATTCACTACCTATGCGATATCAATTCCATTATAATCTCATTAAGCTGTTGCACACCGAGGTGATTTCGAATGAATGTGAAACAGCCAACCGTACGCTCCCCCCTAATTGAGCAATACTTTTTATTCATTATTATTGCCCATTATTAAATTAATGAACTTAATGGACTTATTTTCCAAATTGCAAAAGACCCCTGGCAACATGTTTTTAATTCCATTAGCAGACATATTAAATGGAAATAAATAAATAAATAAAAAAAGAAGGAGTGGGGGTGAGGGGGGGATACACAGAGGTGTGTGGGGGCAATTAGCCTACTGCTGCGACGGATCATCAGCCGCACAGTTTCTCCTCTAACGCTGAGGGGAGTTTGTCCATCTTGTCCCGGGTCTCTGGTGACAAAACTCACCTTCACACACACTTCACAAACTCTCTGTTTCAGGTTCAGTCCTCAAATATCTCATAAGAACGTATTTGTTTGAGGTAAACGTGCTCCATTCATGAGTAGAAGGAGGAACAGATTATATTAAAGAGGACATATTATCCCCCCTTCTCCACCTTTTCAAACAGCCCCCCTGTGGTCTAAATGAAACATCTGTGCTGTGCTTTGGTCAAAATATAACATGAATCAAGCAGCAGAGGAGGTTTGTGACCCTGTATAAACCAGCTCTCTCAGAATGCTCCGTTTTGGTGTGTGTGTCTCTTTAAATGTAATGAGCCCCCCTCTGAGTTTTCCTGGTAGACGTCACTCCTCTGTAGAGAGAATAAAAATGGCAGACCTGCGCAAAAGTTTTGTTCTAGGCTGGGGGCGGAGTCCATGGGTGGAGATATCAGGGGAGGGGAGGGGATTTTTCTTTTACCAGAATCCCACTGTGACATCACAAGGAGAGCACATTTAAAACAGAGCATTTTCCTCTGCGTTGTAAGACTTATGCAGACCACAAACAAAGGACTGGATGGGTTTATTTCACATTTTGTGGGTCGGTAGACACTCAGGTTACCCAAATAAATGTTCAAAAACACTGTAGAAGTGGATTTTTCATAATATGTCCCCTTTAAACTCGATAAATCGATAAACGATAAAAACATCCGACATTTTCAGGTCCTTCTGAGCATTTTTCCCATAAGAGAGGGCAGCACATTTGGGATGAAAAATCCACAGAATATTGTGAACTGTCATGCCATTGACATGTATGTGCAGAGAATGTACAGTTTTTCCTTTTCTTTGTGCTCTTCTCTCTTATTCTTAAAGTGTTTGCTGGGCATGTGCAGGGCTGCACAAAGAGAGCCAGATGTTTCCTTTAGCCTCAGTTTGAACCCTCTAATCCGTCGCCCTTTCATATTTAAGACACACTGTACACGGCATTAAGACCTATTTGAATATTGTATTGTAAGCTGAACTAAACAGAACCTGAATAAAATATGAAATAGATTTTCTGAAATGAGATCTTTTCAGTATCCAGAGGCCGCCATGCAAAAATTGCCCCGAAGATGAAAGCCGCCACCGCCGATCTGCATAACTGAACGGGGGCCCGATCAATACGTCTCAAAAGTAAAATGGCAAGTCTTGATAAGGTTATTGAATTTTCTTTTTTAATTAAAAAATCACACGAGTGCGCTCCTCTGTCAAGTACCGCGGCTGCTGCTGACGAGGAGAGAAGAGGAGAGGGCTTGTTTATATGTTCATCAGTGTATGAAAAACACAAGAGTGTCTGCGCGTCATCAATCAGCGCCGGCAGAGAAATGCATTTCCTGTTTGTCTCTGTCATATCCCAAACACTCACACAGACATGAACTCTTATCACACGTCATTTGAGCGCTCGAAAACAATCCGTGTTATGTATTTGACGCTCATGCAAGCATCGTTTTCCACTCAACGTTTTTGCACCAAAAAGCACAGCGACTTGTATTCTGATGTTTTTTTTCTCCCCCCCCCCCCACCACCAGAAAAAAAAAACGATGCAACAACAGAGGCAACACTTACATATGCATCCATATGCCGAGGCTGTTATGCAACACGTGACACGTTGCATCCGTTTTGTTAAAGTGTAAACGTCCAAAAGTGGCACACTCTCGTCCCATATTCTAGTCATGAAAATGCATAATTTAAAAGAGCTGAGACCTCGAAGCCTGCTCCTCGGCGGTGCATAGCGGAGCGAGAGCGAGCGCTGCATCGTATCAGTGTGAACATCAGTGGATAGAAAACTGGAACTCCCCGGAGAGAGTGCCATTACATTCAATCGTCAACCTGCTGGATAAAACTCATTTCGCTCTCTGCACAGTGTCTGAATGGCTCTATACATTTCTGCAGAGGCCACGATGTGATAGCACAGCATGTCACCAACCACACTGAAGGGGGATTTTTAAAGCAGGTTAGTGCACCGCAACAAAAAGCCAGCGCACAAAGCCACAAGAGCTGTGGTCGGGTCGGGTCGGGGGCCGACAGCAGACCAGTCCTCGCGTCGCCTTGAAGGACCCGCGGGGGTGAACAAACGGCGGCGAGTAGGGAAGGCCCCGGACAGAGTTGTTGACAGCGAGATAATGTCAGCTGCTATTTTTAGATGAATGAAAGCGTCTTTGGGTGAAGTGAGCCTGTTTTAAATATTCATTCCTTGCCTCTATTTAGCACCATCTCTGTGCACCTGAGGAAAACACTCTTTTTTTAAACTTTTTTCAAGCTGGTTTTGACAAAAGATTCACTCTCCTGCCTGCTTTACACTCCTTCTATTTACATGCTAACTGCACGGTAACTTCATGTCTAAACCTGTCACATCCGATAGGTATTTAGAAAGATCAGTAGTTAATGTGAGTGGTCTTAAAGATGAATTAAAAACATCTGGATTGTTAACACATGCAGACAGACTTTGTGTATCGTTCTTGCAGGTAGAGTTAGAAGTCTAATTGTATTCAGGATTATGATCAGTCAGCGAAGGTGGATTTACAGCCGTTACTTGGCTCACAGTGGAGAGATATCATAGCTGTCAAACATGGAGAAAAACAATTACAATATTAATAGGCTCGTGAGAGGAAGCTTTGCCATCTCGGGCTGCACGCACTTCACAGTCATGGAAATGTGAAATGATATTTTTTAAAGCCTAAAATTACCTAAAATAGTTTCCATTTTGGTTTGGTACTCCAGAAAGGTCAAGTAAGTTTTAGTGACTCGCAGCTCTTCCCCGTACAAAAGAGAGGTGATAAGCGGAAAAAAATTGTATTCAACAAAATATTTTTTAAGATGAGATTTCACCCGCAAACGAGAGCTCTTTTTAAAAGCTGGACGTGTTTTGCCAAATTGAATTATTTGTGGCATTGGCAGAAACAAAGGCGGCGCTTATTCGTTTGCACAGCTGAATGCAGTGAGGCCTAGGCTCTAGTTAAACAACCAACAACATGGGCGATGGGTTTCACATCGTTGTGTCCCTCTTCTTTAGGAGAGGTTTTATGAAAAAGGTGTTTTTCTGGATTGGGCAGATTTGAAGGCAATCTGAACTGACTGAATACATATGATCCAAGTGGCGCTGCTTGCTTGCAAAACATGACTTGCGTGTAGCCGGCTAAATTTGCAGGAAGACAAGTCTAATCAATTGTATCATATCTCACCATATTGTATCATACGGTACTGTTGTGTTCTGTCCAATCATACTGTTTCATGTCCCATCATGTTGTACCACATTCATCATCATCATACTTAAGTGTATCATATCGTGCTGTGTTGCTTCCAGTCCTGTGTTGTCGTACCATACCCTAATGTTCTGTATCATTTATAGTGACCTTTTGGTATCGTATCGCATCACACTGTTTCATACTATGAAGTTGTTGAGTTTTAAACAAATGTAGTAAAATATGTCAGCGATGTAACATGTAGCACCACACATGATAAAGGTGATTCCCAAATCATAACCATGGCCTCTTTGTCAGCCGCCTTTCTCTATAAAACTTATAATGCAATGCACACTTAGACTTTCATGATGCAGCAGCCAAAGCAAAGCATGGTCTTTTCAAGTATTCAAATAAAACACGCTAAGAAGTATTTGGCATTCTTAGATTACAGGAAATGGCAAAAATAATCAAGACTTTGATTAAAGGCTTTATATGCGATTTTTTTGATCCAGCAGATGTCGCCCTTGAGCACCAGCATGAAACCAAAACAACTCGCGCTGCATTGTTGTGTTAGCATGCTAATGCTAGCGATCTTTATTATGCTCGTATCTTCACACTGCATGTAAATGTACCTGAAATGAGCGTGATCTAGAAACACAGTTAAGCAGTGAGTACAGTATGTTATTCTTCTTTTCTCTAGTCCCTCAATTAAACAACTTTTATACGCGAGGGGAGGAGTCAGCCGGCCGTCCGGGCGATGTAAACAAAGTGAAGATAGGACTCTGAAAACTCTGAAAACATCACAGACAGTGGGACTCGGGTGTTACACCCATTGTAGACAGTCATGACTCACAGAGTTATTTTCAGAGGAGATACTTGATTTCTATTATATTTAAGTGTGAAAAATCACATATAAAGACTTTAAGATTATGAAAGAGTACAAACATTACCAATCCAAAATTGGTCTGGTAACTTAAAAAAGAAGTCAACAACAATAAAAAAAAAATAACTTCACAAACAGAAGTTTCACAGGGAATCAAACCGCCTGTCTGCAGGATCAAAGTCCTGTGTTCTTTACACACGAGGACAGAACGCCGTCGGCCATGTTAATGATGTTTATCAGACAGCTGTATCAAATCAGGAGCAAAAATAAAGTGTGGCTTGATTTTACTAAAAGAGTCTAAAAGATGAAAACGGAGAAGTCGTTAAAGGGAGAGAAGGTAGTTAAAGTGTTTTTTTTTTTCTAAAATCTATATTTATCTATGGATGAATATATGTGTGTATTGGGGATGCAATGACTTGTGTGTGTCACATTATGCAGCATTTCAACTGAGAATTATTTATCAGCAGGGGGGGGTTCAGTCATCTTTATGGGCCGGCCTTTTTGTGCTCCACTGAATATTTCTGTTTCTAGTCGGAGCTTAAGCAGGTAGGTAGCTTTGACCGGCTCTCACACACGGGGCAGGCAAACAAGACACAGGTAGCTCCAGCAGGATGGTTACATCATGATCATGAAAAGTGGATGAGAAAAAAAAAAAACACCAACAACCCCAACAAACACACGAGGAAATCAAATGTAGAGGAGTGTGTTTGCACATGTGGTGTTTGCACATAAACACACACACACACACACACACACACACACACACACACACACACACACACACACACACACACACACAGTGTTCCACATGGAGAGAGAGAGAGGCTAAACCTGACACGAGGTGAGATGAAGTAGCATATCTCATCATGGCCGAGTCGGGCTGTGTATGACCCGGAGGATGGAGGTAGGCTCGGGGCACGGCCTCGGGACCCAGGCGAGGCGAGAGTGAGCGGTGGAGGGGGGGAGGGGGGCCCTCCGCTGAGACTTATAAAGTCCCTGCTACAATTTACTGGGGAGGCTCAAATTGCGGAGTGTCCAGTGGCCACGACGCGGGCCCCGCTGTCACCGCCACTCTTATTTGCTTCATTCCCTTTGACACTTCCTCTCGATTAGGGTCATAAATTCCATGAAATCGGTCAATAACCTATAACACTAATGTCACTCTCCTGCCATTAATTTTACAGCCAGTGTGCCACATTGTTTCTTAACCCCCGTTTTTACGTGACAGGGTGGGGTTTATACTCCCCGGGATTGATTGAGAATAGTATATAACTAGGTTTGAATGGAGCCTTTGCAACCATAAAGTCAAACACATGTATGAAAAAAACTGCTCTGGCTGTGTGAGTCTTTGGAGACTACGACCTACACATGCCTGTAGGTTCACGATGAAGCAGCCCAAGCAAAGCATGGTCTTTTCATGTCTTCAAATAAAACACGCTAAGAAGTATTTGGCATTCTTAGATTACAAGGAAAAGCAAAAGATATTCAAGACTTTGATTGAGCTTGTGAAAGAGTACAAACATTACCAATCCAAAGTTGGTCTGGTAACTTGAAAAAGAAGTCAACAATAAAATAACAAAAATAAAAATAACTTCACAAATAGAAGTTTCACAGGGAATCAAACCGCCTGTCTGCAGGATCACTACACCTGAAGGGTTTCCACATTCACCTCTACGTCTCCAACTCTTTTAAATGAGGTTTCTTTACTGCATCAAACCTCAGGGCCGTGTGCAGACTTTTCTTTAAACTGGGGTGGCCCACCTGACTTATGCAGGGGTGGCATGACTTTTGTGGGCACATGCACATAAATAAAACAACGTTTTTTATCCCTTCTATCCTCACTAATGATATGTTAAAAACACTATTTAGCTACATACAAATCTTCCTAGCTTTGATTCTTTAGAGACTCAAAACTAAGTTGTAATGCAAAGTATTTAGAAGATTGCATGGAAACTCTTGTACGCTGTCTTACTTTCAAAAAAAAATGTATTGGCAATTAAATCCATTTTAAGTTAGTCAGTGTGCACAAGACATTCCTTGGAAATGTTTCTGCAAAGAGCAAAGTATTCATTTACAACTGAGGTTCTACCATTATCTTGTTGAAAACAGCAAGAATAGTTGATTTGTACTTGTAGGTCCCGCCTCTGATTAGGCAAATTGCAAATTGAGGTTGCCCAATCAGATTTTCACCCCGACTTTTACCCTGAATTTTTTCTGCCCAGGCCCCTTCTGCATGAGGTCGGGCTTAGCCAATGAGAGACCTGACAGTACGATAAACCAGACGTTGAACTTCTCGCCCGATGTTCACATGTTTTTAGACTCTAGCATCAATGCACAGTCACACTTTCACCTAAAAATTCTTAGTCATGCTAACAGTCTGACAATTTCACATTGAATGAAATATGCTTCTGTAGTATTGCAGTGAAAAAAAAGAAAAGCAAAAAGCTCATGTTTGTTTCAGCATTGTAAACACTTGATGATCCTGTTTGAGAAACTGAGAACTAAAAACGTAATAAACTGCAGAAATGACATTCGTTGCCATGTGAGAGAGGGGGGGGGGGGGGGGGGGGCAGACGTGGATTTCTTATCATGCGTGGCAGCTTGCCAGTGGAAATGTTGCTGCCGCTCTCACAGGGGCTTCTCCTCCAATCTTCTTCCTTATGTGAGAGCTGACACTTCGGGGGCATATCTATGGCACAGGCGTGTTAGCGATGCACACGCCTTCTGCTGCCGTGGAGACGGTGAAGAACCGCCATGAGGGAAGACTTTCTACTGGAGTTATACTGGCAGGCGCAACAGGCCCGACCGCAGGAAAGTTAAATAAATATAGAAGACTGCAAAAATTACACAAACACGGCGTTAAACTGATACTTCTGTTGGAGTGCTTTTTGGAAAGTTACAAAGAGAACTTCTGCAAATGAGTCGGTGCTGAGAGAAGCCATTTCTTTCCATACATCAGCTGAAGGGGGGGGACATTTTTAGGCCAGAGCGCCACATTTCTCCGGCTTTTAATGACACACGCTATGATCGCGGAACTCACTTGTTGTTTCGCTGTCATTGCTCAAAATGATGCCTTCTTCTTTTTTTTTTTTTCTTCTATTTTTAGACGTTGTGAAATTTGGGGCAAAATCTTTGAACCTCTGCTCCACTTTTCCTTCGGATTATCATTTTGTTGCAGAAGCCATAGTCTTAATATTTAATTCTCCCAGTCAGTCAGTCAGTCAGTGAGATGTAAAAAAAAAAACAAAAAAAAAAACGTCTGCTCGGCTTTAGTTTAAAACATTATTCTGCATAATCACGCATCCCCCCTCTCTGCGTGTGATTCACCAGGTTTAGGGATTTGAGTGAGAGAGCAGAAAATGTCTCCTCGTGTTCTACTCTTCTTCTTCTTCTCCTCATTGTTTAGCTGCTCCAACACTTTCTTCTTCTTCTCTCTGTCTGCCCTGTTCTCCTGAAGTGAAAGAGGAGGCTTTTAAACAACAGGCCCCCGCCGCAGTTAATCATTAAACCGGACTTTTTTTTTTTTTTTATTCCTCGCCCCTGCTCTGGAATGGCCGGAGTCGAAATTGACACTGAAAAGCCTCGGCAAGTGTGGGGCGAGTGCAAAATGGCCGTCCGCGGTAACAGCTCACAAGCCCCTGGACAACCTGAGGCATGGCCATCCAATCCCACATCATTAAGGCTGGAGTCCTTTATTGTGTTGGAGGCATTAAATGGTGCGCTGGCTATAGCCCTGAAGTCACACTCCACTAGGAGAAAACAGCAGAAAAAAAAAATAACGGCACAGCTGGATAATGACTTTTCCCTGGGAGGCTGACCATGTGTACAAAAGCGCTAATGATAGCAGGTGCAATAAGCGAGCGCGAGGCTTTTACTGCGTCCGGATCTATTTTCCTCCTGCTAAACTCGCCAGTGATTTCCCCCGTGTAGGTGTCTTTCTGTAGTTTAAGAACCCCCTCCTTCACTCCTCTCCATCCCCTCTCTCTCTCTCTCTCTCTCTCCTGTATCTAATCTCTTCATCAGCTGTGCGGCTAATATCAAAGAGGACTGTGGTGTGAAAATCCTGCAAGTAAAACCTGCTGTCAGAGCCCTAATCACAATTAGCCGGGGCTGTAGACCCGTTAGCCCCAAAGGGGGTAGAGACCGAAAAGCTGACAGAATTATTGTTAGTACTACTGCTAAGCACAGTGATTGCTAATGATCCCAATGAGGAAAAGAAAAAGAAAAAACGAGGTTAAATCAATCTCATCCATCCTGGTTTTCTCCTAATGTCATCAGATTTACACTCAAAACGTATATAAACATTTTGCAGCCTGATGAAGTTTGCCTGATCGGAACTTTGGGTACAACTGGGATAAACAGATGATAACACGTTTTCCTGGATGTTCTCGACTCGGCTTGCTTTCCTCAGCCCCGGCTTTGTAGCAGAGCTGATGTAAGAGCTCTGCTACAAAGGCCTGTGTGTGTGTGTGTGTGTGTGTGTGTGTAGCCTTCCAGATTATAAAACATTGAGCAGGAAGTTAATGACTGATTGCAACAGCCGTTCCTGAAACTTGTAGGGAGAATAAAAAATAAAAAAAAGTAGAGCAACAACTCCGAGACAAAACAAGGCCGGTGCACGTGACACACACCCGGGAGCGAATCACCTGCAGTCTAAGAGGAGCCTCACATTTGATGTTAAGGGAGATAGAAATATCTAAAGTTATTACAGCAAGTCAGGTAAAAGTGTGTGGCAAACGTTGTAAATAGGGGGGCAGGGGAGCCGGTCAGCAGCAAGCTAATGAAGGCGTCTCGGGGAGTACTAAAGAGTCTGCGTGACACTACTCCTGATGCGCCCCCCCCCGTCTGAGGACACACAGATCAATTAAATACATTAACAAACCATCGCGAGCACTTCATCTTGCAATATGAAACCCGGGCGGGCCTGGACTTTTCGCTGCCCCCTCCCCGCCCCAAGAATGGCTGCCTTTTCTCTCTGCACACACACCCCTCTTCTCTCTGCCCATGAATTTCAACGCGGCCCGTCTAGCTGGTTGCGGGGGGGGGGGGGGGGGGGGGGAAACGCCTCTCCACGTGTGGGGTTTTGTAATGTCCCACCAGAGGCATGCATTGTAACCAACATGCTGCACATATATATGCAGCGTGCAATAAGGGGCAGACGCGGGAGCGCTGCGAGCTGTTCTTTTTTTTTTATCGCCGTGGAAACCTACAGATACAATTTGCAGTATAATGCACGGCGTATGAGCGAATCACAGCAGCTTTTTGATTGAGCGCCCGCCTAAAGGGAATCCACTCCTTACTAATGACCGCAGCTCCTAAAGCCTCAAATCGGGGCTCCTTCCTGCCTTTTGTTTTTTTAAGCCTCTTCTTGTGGACGCCTTTTCCCTCCGATTTGAAAAACAAAAAGAAGCATTAATGCAGGGCCAAACACACCATGTGAGCAGCCTGCGGCACACTTGAATGCATCGGTCGGGGGGGGGGGGGGGGGGGGGGAGTCTAACGTAAACCACTGCTCCTTGCCAATGCCATATATATATATCCAGTCTCCCCCATTACCACCATCTCCACTCGACAGCGAGGGCCCTGCACTGCTAAATTATTCATCACACTGAGGGGAGGACAGAAGCATGCATGGTTTCTCCACTCCATGCCTCTTCCCCTCTTTTCTCTCTCTCTCTCTCTCTCTCCCTGGCTCTAATGCAAAGGAACAGCCGGGGTGGAGAGAATGATATACAGGCGCCCCGTCTCTCCATCACTGTGTGGCCAATCGCAAAGGAGATGTCGCCCTCACTTCCTCCAATTACCGCAGCCAAGTTGAGGTCGGGGGTTTGGGTTGCATTGTGGCAAGACCAGACCGGTCTCTGGCTTCGCTCGCCCCCGCCCCGCCGTGCATACGGAGGGGGAAAAAAAAGTTGGTTGGCACCCAGGGGCCCCATGCATAACGTGGGACGACTTTGTATACACATTCATCTATATCAGTGGGCAATAGGGAAATGTAAGCCAAAGGTAATTGCCCCGGATAAGAACATCTGCTTGGTGAATAAATATTCTAATGAGGGGGAGCTTGCAGGTTCCCCAGACTGATGCACGGCTGACAGCCCTCCGGAGGGACCCGCAGGTAATGCTCACCACCTGCAGTTCAAGCAGGAGGCGGTCCCCACCCCTCCTCTCGCGGCTAAACGCTGGTCGGCACTCACACACATACACACTCACACTCACACTCACACACACACGGCCACCCACGCATCCCTGTAGATACCAGGGATGGGTGGTAAATCATTGATCATGCACTGGTTGTGATGTTCTCAGAGACGACAAGTGCAATGTGAGACTCTTGTAGCTTCACTCTTCATGCGTCTGCAGCTGAAGAGATGTTGATCCAGAGAGCTGCAGCTGCATGCAGAGGTGATGCACGTCATCCTGCAGTGTTACATGCAGCTACAGATCGTTATTACTATTTGCAATCAATCATCTTACTCCAGCCGGTTATGCACCTGCTTTACTCTAAAGCACCCACAAACATTCATAATCGGAGTATTTTTCTGGTGGAAGTGGGGGATGTTTTTGGTCGGAATGCCCCAAAAAAATGTGAAAAAGTCTGCAGAAAGTTGCTTTCATAACACTTCCTTTTAAAACTAGTCACTGTCACCGTCCTGCCCATTGTTGACAAAACATGAACATTGACAGTTGATGAGGAAAAGAACAACTTTCACATCATGCAATCTTTGTTTGTAAAAAACCAAGAGAGAAGAAAAGTCGTACTTAAAAATTGGAAACAGAGAATATTTAGATTTTTTTTTTTGTGAATAAATTCAAAATCTGTTGACCATCATTAAGCGACATTATTTGAACTGTAATGCTTGTTGTCTCGAATTAAAGAAAGCAAAAAACGGATCCCAATCCTTGCTGATATTATTCATTCGTTTATTTAAGAGGGACACATGCAATGAGCATCACTTCATTTGTAAAATCCTAAGCAGATACCAAGCATACAGGTTTATAGCCGTGGCTAATTTGCAACCCCTCTCCATGGCTGGTGGTATATGGCTGCAAATTTGTTTTACTATCATTCTGCATAATGTCAAAATGGCCTTTTAACTTGGCATCTCCAGGCTGATTTGTATTCCCTCCAAAAACTGTCCACGCTTCTAAAAGGAATCAAATATCCAGCATATGAAATGAAATAAAATAAAAAGCAGCACATTAAGTTTGAGCTTCTCTACAATCACACATATTCTTCAGTACCTCACAGGGAGTCTTTCCTCTTAACTGTAGACGACCCTTGACTCAAAAATGTCAAAATACTCTTCCATATATTTCATGTTCCTTTTTTCTTTCCAGAGTGAAAATCTTCACTTTTTGTTTTAGTCTTTGTAAAATGTGCCTACGACTTATTTTGGATATTTGACTTCAGCTTCTCTGCTACTGCTGTTAAGAACAAGACATAATTATGATTTTTTTTTTTTTTAGAGTCAGAGAGTGGTTACAAAGTAGAGGTTCATGTGTTTAATAAGTGTTTAGAGAAGATGGTTTGTTAAGAGGAGATGGTGAAATCAGGCTCCAGAATTAGCCGCCACGGCTGTTATCTGTGGCGTAGATCGGCTCGCTTCACCACAAACTGTCATCAATTGTCTTTAGAGGTGGAGCACACCGCTAGCTGCATGCAATGGATCCCCGTCAAAAAAATTGATTAGCAACATTTTGATTGATGCTGGGTGTCCATCAGGGCTATCGCTACGTTCACTGTGTCATAGACTGTCATTGCTAGCATTATCAAATTAGGTATAAAAGATCAATTCTTTGCTTATCTCAGCCCCCAGTGGTTGCATATTGCTGGATTTATTTTATTTGATATACTTTATTAATCCCTGAGGATATTTTAGAGACATGCTTCTCACACACATAGGCCAGAATCCCACAGAAACAGGACCTGTGGACATGCATCAGTGGAGAGATGTCAGAGCGGGGCTGCCATGCAAGGAGCGCACCAGGCCGGTTGCTCAAGGGTACCTCGGCAGTACTCAGGAAGTGCCCTGTTACCTCTCCAGCAACCAGACCAACTTGGTCCACACCGGGACTTGAACCAGCGACCCCAACCCAGGTCCCTACGCACTGAGCTACTGCCGCCCCAATTGGATACAAGAGTCAATAAAGAAGAGCTAGCTGAAAATACAGTTGGAAGAACATCTACCGAAATTGAACGAGAGTGTGTGAGCGATTAGCTTCTTTATAGCAACAAAAAGCAAAACAAAGAGCTTCAGAGTTATTGTGATGTTCCTACATAGGAGATAAAGGAGTACTTGGATATCTTACTGAAGTAGATGTAACTTGTATTTTCCAAGTAAAAAGTCCGACTTTTAGAACCAAAATAAAGTTAATGCGCGACAGGAAACACACTTGACATGCTAACCTTTTTGTATTTTGGGGTGATAAATATTCTATTATTATAATTTATGAATGATTGGGTTCATCACTCAGAGGTTGCAGCCGGTAAAGATGTTGCATATTTGATTTCATTCATAAAAAAATAAATAAAAAAAAAAGGCAAATTATTTGAGTTTATTATGTTTTTTATTTCCACAAATAAACGGACTCTGCAAAGTATGTTGGACTGCCGAGATGATTTGAGAGAAAAGTGCAGTATTTGTCTTTAAATGTGGAGCAGGATTAGTCCTCAAAGTACCATCAAAAAGAAACTACTCAGGTGAAGTTAAAGTGAGCAAGGACCTGAGAATGTGTACTTGCCGCTGTGTTTTTTTTTAACAACTGTGCAGCAGTTTGAAAAAATAACTAAATTGTGTCCCTGTGTTTAACAGCTGAGGATCCTGCAGACTTAGCAGTACTCCATCACTTCTACTCTTTCTACATCTATGTTTGCGTGGTCATGGTTGTGACCGGCTGCAGGGAGAATCAGTGATGAAGCTTGAGGTGGGGGAGAAAAAAAAAAGAAGGTGAGCAGCGTCCTCACAAGCGCGCCTTCAAAGAGGCCGGAGAGCCTCTCTCGATCAAACACCACGGCCTCCGGGAGGCATCGCAGGACGAGTATCGGGGGAAGGCCTCGTGTTTGAGCGAAGGCGGCCTCTCAAAAAAAACAAAAATACAAAACCTCACGCTGCATTGTTTGTCTTTATCGTTGTGACATAATTTGGAAATCATACACTCCCTCCTGTCACTTCCACTCCACTGGCAAAGCGACTTTTCTTGCGGTTTTTAAACTGGAGCTCATCTTCTCCACTTGGAGTAACTTTTAGCCCCCAAAAACATCCTCTCGCTCGCTCGATCTCTCTCTCTCTCTCTCTCCAGAAATGTGAGCTGCAGATCGATAGCCGAGGCTGCTTGATTCACAGCATGCTGAACATGGTTTTTTATCATTTATATTTTGCTTTCTCTATCCAAGAAATGTGGCCCAAGTATTAAGTCGTTCAATGAAATAATCCAGGTAAAATAACTCCCCGACACCCCTCCAAAAAAAAAAAAAAAAAGAGGCTCTCTGCAAAGAAATGTACACCCAGGATCGATAGCTACACACACACACACACACACACACACACACACACACACACACACAGTCTGCAGGAGACGAGTCTGAAACTGCATTACAGCTCCAACGGTTTACCAGTGGTATTGCCGGAAAATATGTGTTGCATTGGAGAATAATTTCATCCACTTTGTCTTATTTCTGTAAATGCACGCGAGCAAAGCAAGCGCTGGCTGGGCGGGGGTATTGTTGTGGTGCGTAGAAAAAAAAAAGAAAACCACGGAGGAGACAAAACCAATCTGACTAATCGCAACATGATCTCAAACAGAATTAATCAGCAGCTTTCTGGTTAACAATCTGTAATCATCCTCATTCTGCGAACCTGATGCTGCTTAATTTATGGGAGGAAAAAAAACAAAACTGAAGAAGAAGGAGGTGGGAAAATAAAAAGAAGAATAGTAAAGTGACTTGGATATATGGCCAAACAAAAAACAACAACAAAAACCACCAGAATGAAAACACAGCGCATGCAGACGAACAGGAAAAAAAAAAAGGGGAAATCAAAACGTGTCCCCAGAAGACCCCTGAGCGGGTTTCCTAGCTCAGACGTTAAATCTGAGAGATATGCTTTCAGGTGACAGACAGGTTGCATTCTGGGTAGTTTAACTGTCAAGAGGAAGTTGAATAACAGTACTTGTAAAAGGTATTAGGTGTTGGGGTAACAATCACGCTCAGACGTCCCTCTCTCGTTTGAGGCTGAATAAATCCCAACACGCAGGGGGCCTTCTCTCTGTAGCATCTGGCTGCAGCAAATCCAGCATCAATAAAACACATGGAAAATATAAAAGCTGTGTCCGTGCATGTGGGAGGTGCATCCCATCACACACCCTCCACCCCCTTACACACACTTGAACTTTGTGTATAAACTGTAAAGGTTTGAACCAGTCTGACATAAGCACATCACACACATCAACACTCATATGTCCAAACAGAGAGAGAGGGGGAGGGGGGGGGGGGGGGTTACTCACCCAAAAGTACATCATCATGGTGGATGTGGGAAAAGGTGTCAGCAGGCGGGTGAGTGGAGGAGAGAAGGGCCGAGCACTGGGACCAGTCCAGTCCAGTCAGGAGGAGTCCGAGTGTGTGGACAGAGAGCGATACTGGTCCCCTGATCCTCTGAGGCTGCAGCCCGCCCTCTCAACTGTTCAATGGGGCTTGACTTCAGGTTTTACCCCCCCCTCCTGCTTCGTCTTCTTCTTCTTCTTCTTCTTTCGCTTCTTTCTCAGTTAATATTTAAAGCCTCCACTTCTTTGTCTTCTTCCTCTTCTTCTTCAAGACAAGCAAAAAAAAAAAAAAAAGGGGGTTGAAAAAAGCAGCCGGGAGAAAAGAAAAAAGAGAGAGAGCTTGGGAGGTGTTGTAACCTCTTTTTTCTTTTGACACTCTTTCACTCCACTTGCCTCTCCAACACCACTCACTTCGAGACTCTCCCCCACTGTCTCTCTCTGCTCACTCACTCTCTCGCTCTCTCTCTCTCTCTCTCCCTCTCTCGCTTCTCTCTCCCCCCCCACCTTGTGCCGTCTCTTATTGGTGAATGTGAAATCAGTCGGTACGGCACCGAGGCTCAACTAGAGCAGCAGCAGCAGCAGCAGCAGCAGCCCGTGCGCTTTGACAGCTGCCTCCAGCGTTCCTTCACCGGAGCCGTGTTGCTCTGCATAGAGGAGAGCAGCCGAACAAAACCGGGATCCTGCAGACGGTACTGTAAAATTCAGTGTCCCGGGGAGGGAGGGCGAGGGAGGGAGGGAGGGGGGGAGGCAGGAAGCCGGTGGAGAGCTCTGCGGGGAGGAGGAGGGGGAGGAGGAGGAGGAGGATTGGGGGTGGGGGGGGGGGGGGGGTACTTGTGTTGATGATGATGCTGGTGAAAGTGGAGGACTAAGAGATTCGCTCCTCTCTTTCTTCTTGTTGCCGCCTGTGAGTGAGATGTCGCGCTGGAGTTGTGGCAGTTGTAGCTCATTGAAGAAGAAGACAATGCAGAAGAGGCAGAATAAAAAGAGTAGTGTGTGTGTGTGTGTGTGTGTGTGTGTGTGTGTGTGTGTGTGAGGAGGGGTTCTCAGAGAAAAACCTTAAAAGTATGCCAGAGGCAATTTGGTGAGGCACAGCATATTCTCCGCTTGTTTTCTACTTTTAGCTGCTGATGCTCGCCGTCTTCATGCGTTTTCTTCCAACCCCCCCCCCCCCCACACACACACACACACACACACACACACACACTACA
The DNA here is from genome assembly GCF_963584025.1 of Labrus mixtus. Lineage (NCBI taxonomy): Eukaryota > Metazoa > Chordata > Actinopteri > Labriformes > Labridae > Labrus > Labrus mixtus. The sequence continues at coordinate 21,687,842 of NC_083631.1, read as the reverse complement.
CCGCCCCCCGCCTCAAGCAGGTTGGTGGCCCCGGTTAGGTAGAACAAATATACATTTTTTTGGTGCCGATGAGGAGGCCCCACATGAAGTTGAAACACCTCTCATTCGCCAGGCGCTATATTGCATTACGAGATTTAGAGTGTTTTCCATCTGGCGGCTTCACAGAAGAGAAGGGGGGGGGGGGGGGGGGGGGGACCGGGAGAGGGGAGGGCGGGAGGGGAGGGTTTGGCTATCTTCTAGACAGCAACTGTAACAATGAGCCTGCCTCAGCAATTTTTCAAAACATATCATCAATACACGACTGGGAGCATCCAACGCTTTTAAATATTAACCCTGTGTCGACCGTGGTGGGTTGAAGTGGGAGAGGATGGGGGGGGTGGGGTGGGGTGGGGGGGGGACCAGGTTGTGGAGAGCTCGAGTGGTTTCTGCGGCGTCCTCCTGCGCTGGATCATCCAATAAAAAGGCGTCCTGGGGGGATCCGCTAATTTGCTGTAGGATCCTGAAGAACATTTGCCAGCTATAGAGAACATTGGCGTAATGAACAGAGCAGATACATTCAGGTTATGTTACCCGTCGGTTAATTGCCACATAAGGAGGCTGAGTTAAAATTTGCAGCTGGCTTTTGGAGCGAATTGATACACGAGGGGCCTCGTTCATATGGCGCAACTGTCATCTCGAATTTATCACCCGTTTTTATTTTTTCCCGCCCTCCTCCAGGAAGGCACAAGTGAACGTTTTGCACAGAACGGCGATGTGGAAGAATCTCACGTTTTTGTGATATGTACGCAGAATTGTTTTCTTTTAATTTGGATCATGAAATGCATCAAACGACGCTTTTGGCCTTTTTCACATCACAGTTCAGCCTCTCCATCACGTTGCATGCACACAATCTCGCAGTGCACATACAAGGCCCCCTCCATATCTTTAAACATGTCCACCAGAACCCAATGAATTTACATTAGCAATCACAGAGTGGGTAACCGCCCCCCCCACACCCACTCCTCCATCAATCTCTGATGGGAAATAAAAATGAAATGCACTTCTCAGGCAACCTCGGATTAAGGATCACGCTTTTATCAAATACTAAAGTCTATTTCAAGTCCTGTTCATAAATAACTGAGGGGGGGAGAGAGGGAGGGGAAGACGAAGGGTGGAGGCATAAAAAAAAAAGAGGGGAAACCGGAGGAGAAGGTGCAGGAAGGCAGGCAGGCGGGTGGTGTGGGTGCAGACAGAGAGCATCATGGTCTTGAAGCTAAGGGCACTTGGGGTTGGAGGGATTAGGAAATAAGGTAGGAAAATAGGAATCTGAGGGCATTTCAGCTTCATTTAATCCCCACGACTCCTTTCCAGGAATCTCCTTCAATTACAGATGAAAAATGGAACTCGGGACGAAGATGGCGTAGCTCCGGGTGCAGACCGAGCTTCTCCCTCGCATCCCGCCTCTCCCTCTGCAGCTGCCGTTTTTTTTTTTCTCCCACACTGCTTACCGAGGGTTTGCGAGTGGCTTTTTCCCCGACCATTTAGATTTCCCACCATAGTCTAGACACTCCCCGGAGACTCCCGCCATCCATTATAAAGATAGAGCTTTCAAAGAGAAGAGGAAGTGAAGGCCTCACACAGAGCCGAGCGCGCTCTTCCTAAAAATGTCTCACCGACTCTCGCAGACTCCAGATCTGTTCTGTCTTAATATTTCATGATGATCTCACCTCTCCTCTGTAGTGCGCTGCTACTTACAGAACATCTCCTGTCAAACTGCACTCACGTCTCTGTCATTAGAAAGACTCCAGAGGAGACAATGAGCCGCACTTCAGAGTTCTCACTTCACGCCGAATCCCAGCGGAGATGTGGGTTATAGTTACGGCCCGCTCGACCTATCGTCCTCATTCATCAAACACACGGCCCTGCGCCGGCTGGCCTCAGCTGGCAGGAGGACCCGGGGTTGGTCAGCGGAAGGGCAGGAGGACACGCGGCTCCATCCCCGAGTCTATTCAAGGTTCCTTTTCTCTAATCACACACTTCACTTTATGGAGTGACCCGTTTTTACAACTCGCTGACGAGGATCCTCGGCTGTGCTCATCAGCTCCACAGGTAGGTATTGACATTTCTCTGCTAAATACGGCACATGGTGAAAAAGAGGCTGTGCAGAGAGTTCTGTCTCATTCCGCCGCTTCTAAAGCATCGAGATTTGATCATGTGAAGAAGTCAAGAGACGGATTATGCGACCGATTGTTGCTAAATTCTTACCGATAGGCTTGTAGGCTTGGCTAGACATCACCTGAGATGGATTTGGGAAACATCTTCTAGTTGAATGATAGGCTCCTCGTCCAATAAGAGTTGATTATTAATGTTTAGACCATGTGTTAAATCTGGAAAAGCATGGATTACAGGCTGAACTGGAACCATAGTGGATTTCATAATATTGCAAGTGGCACAGCATTTGCGCGTATGCAGATGATGGTGTAGTTTCCACACGGTTTGGAACAGGAAGCACACAAAGCAATTTCAAGATACTGAATGTAAATTTTGATTTACTTCAACAGCACAAAATGCTGATAAATCAAGCAGATACATTTGAAACATTAATGGACAGGTATAGAAATGCTGGTTTGGGTTCTGCAGGTTGCGTGTCACCAGATGAAAAGTGCGGCTTTAAACACTTTTGATACTCTGATACTTTCCGATGCCACGTGTGTTTGAACAAACTCTGTTCTTTTCATGACAGATAGTATCGAAGAGTACAGAAGCTGAAAAAAATGTCCAACATCTATTTCCTAAAAAAATAGATTTGCACAATCCACTTTTTTTCAGTTCCAATCCAATTTCGATACATATGTACCGATAGGCCTACCGATTCCAATATTTAATGTAATCATAATTTATTATTGTCTGGACCTGGGTTATTTACACCTACGTTTGTTTTGGTCTTACATTTTTACTCCTTCAATGAGCACTGGTGGTTTGAGGGATACCAGAAGCACTCCTGTTGTCTCTATTTTTTGCAAAATATTCTTGCTAAACACAAGACAACAAACCCCTGGTTAAGCCACCACACGATACAGTTAGTACAAAGAGTGCACAGCGTACTACACATGGAGATAAAAGGAAGAAACACCAGGAACATTCCTCAATCGCCATCATGTCTCCATAATGATTTCACGCAAACATACAGCTCAATCAAAACTGTTTGTTCTGAACTTGTTGGACAACTGAAAACAATTCAGAGGCATTGACCCAGTATTCACTGAAGACACTCAAAGTTTATACTGGGATTATTTCAAATAGAAGTTGAATGGTTTTCTGTCAGCTCAGAGTGAGACTGGCTGCTTCTGTTCCTCAGCCATGCATGATGGGAAACGGCTCCAGCTCCACTGAAACACTGCACAGAATCAGCAGGGATACATCATTGGTGGATGGGTTAAAGCCCTCACTTAAATGCGCTATTTTAGATTTTTTCATTCAGTGATATAAAATAATATTGTTAGATAGGTAAGCAGCAATAACAGAGGAAATTGTGTTACTCTATCTAGACCTACTGCCTTATAATAAATATGTGTAATATAACAATACCTGTGTTTTTATGTAGTAATTTCTTTAACTCCAGCGTTCTCACATTGCCTGTATGTTTAGCCTTAAAGCGGTAATGTTGTTTCTCAGCCCTGGAAGACATCATTAAACATCATTTGTAAGCATACATTACACTCCACGCAGCAAACCGCCCATCTGCTGATTCTGGAGCTCACTGTCGGAGAAACAATAAATCTATTGTACGGCTCCATGTAAAGAATCCCACCGCAGTAACGCCTTCGTGTAGACATACATGGAGTGTATCGTGTGCACAGACTGTATGTAGCGTTAATAATGCAGTGTTTACACCCTGGCAAAGAGCAGGCAGCGCTGGCCCAGGGCTCTGCAGTAATTAGGGGGCCGTGTGTTGGGGATGTGAAGGCTGGCTGAGTGTCATGCTGATACCACTGGTGTGTTAGCAGCAGGGCGCACAGAGCGCTACGCGAGGCCACACCTTGCAGGACGTGCCACTTTTTTTTACTCCCAACAAGTTCCCCCGCGGCTTGAGCTCAGTCGGAGGCAAGCAGCAGCCTCTGCTGTTGAAAAGTGAACGCAATGCAAAAGTGCTTAAAACGGCAGTTTCACAAGTGTCTGCTTGAGGGACGGCCCCAAAAAGATGCAGAAGTCCCAACACACACACCCTAAATCAAAATGTCTATTTTCACAGCAGAGATGAACATGTTTAAGAGATGTGAGTTATTCCTAATTAGGGTTGTGAGCGGTTGTGAGCGGTTGTAGAGGTTTGTCAGGAGTCTTAAGGCCCGCCTCCCCTTCAGCTCTTTACCTGTTGTTAGGTTTGACTAAGTCAGCATTTCCAATATGGCAACCACCATGGATGAGCTTCCAAAACAGCCTCTTGTCACACAGGCTTTGTCCATATTTATGTACAGTCTATGGTCGGTGGCCAAAAACAAGGACACACGAGGGCATGTAATTGGACATCTTTAGATTTTTTTATTTTTTATTTGATTTTTGTATCCTGTTTGTCCGGGCTTTCTGTTGAAGCTCCTCTGAGGACCTTTTGGTTTGTGTTGACTTTGGCGCCCCCCCCCCCTTTTTTGTGGTGCTTCTCATCACTTCTGTTTCACTCCTGTACAAGAAATCTCCTCCTGCTCCTTACAGGAGATTTACAAGTTTGTTTGCAAGCCAGTGCTGCACTAACTCAGATAAAATCTCTACAAGATATCATCTAAAAAAACGAGTGACAAAGCTGTTAAAGGGCCACAAAACATGAACAGATTGAATATATTCCCCCCCCCCCCCCAAATACTTGCAGACAAAAAAAGCGGCAAAAAAACAACAGTCTCTTGATTTGTAAATCCTTTGAGTAAAACATCCATCCATTATGTTTACCACTTTTCCCGTTTGGAGGCTGAAACGGATCCCAGCTGTCATTGACAGCTGACATATAGAGACAGACAACCAGCCTCACTCACATTCACACCTACAGACGATTTAGACACAAACTCCAAGCCGGAGTTCATGCAAACTCCACACAGAAAGGCCCTGTCGGACAGGGAATCGAACCAGGAACCTTCTCGCTGTGAGGCAGCAACGCCAACCACTGCACCACCATGCAGCCCTGGCTGAAATGTATGGAGTGAAATTAAAAGTTTCAGTTTTTCACCCATACTACCAGTCACCAATAATGTAAAAAATGTCCCTAAAAAAGATTTGATACTTTACAAATCTGAAAGTAATCATTTTCCGTTCACATCATTAACGACCAGAAACAACAATATCAGTTTTTAAATGTAGGAGCATCTCAGTCAGCTGTCATGTTTGTTGTTGTCATCACGTGCTGCATCTTTCAGAGGTTTGTCAAACAGCTGCAGTGTGTCGACGGGTGTCATCACATGCATGCTTAAACACTCCTTTGAATTCCTCAGTGAATTTATTCAATATATAATACATATATGTTTTTTAGTACACATGCAGACCACAAGCTCACATTTCTGCAGAAACACAGTCGAAACGCTTTTCCAATTCGCGACACGAGCAGACCCGACTGGATTCCTTGCAGCCTCTTGCATCTCCGTTTGACATTAATTGATAATCAAACAAGCCTTCACATTAGACATTTATGAGATCAGCCGAATTATCTATTTAATGTAACCCAATTATATGCAACCCTTGTGCACCAATCAACAGTAATTCCCAGGCTCATAAATGACAGCCACAGCGACAGATTTAATCAATAATAAACATTGATGAAAACTTGCGACCCGCTTCCAAAGAGGGTAATTAACAGGAAGAAAGAAAAAAAGAAGAAGAAGAAGAAAAAAAAGTGCTGTGCTGAATTTAGCTTTTTTCTTTGGGAAAAAAAAAATTAACTCTGAGATCCTCGAGGTTTATGCCTTTCAAAAGAATCTCTTCAAGCACATAATCCGGCACAAGTGAGAGTGTGTAAAACAAAATTTCAATTTCCTTTTTGACAGTAAGGGATGGATTTTTTTTTTTTTTTTATCATTTATTCTTAAACTCAGGCTTCAGCCGCTCCAGCTCTTAATTGAGGCCTTATGATTTTTTTAAGTTGTTGCCTTAAAACTAAAATCCATAAATGATGAAATGGGCCTTTTTTTTTTTTTTTTAAGGTCAAACTTAACACCAGTTCAGCCTCAACGTGTAAGAAACAAATGCACAAATGGCTGCTCCTAATGTGTTTTCAGGGGGCTGCAGAGGAGGACTCATCTTTTAATATGCCTCACACGGGACTTGTGTACTCGGAGCTGGAGCCTGGAAAGTCTGATATGAAATAAGAGACTAAGATGTGGTGGGGTTCCCTGGTCTAACATCCATGCATAGCACTGTCACTTCCTGTAGAGCGTCAGCTAACACATGTCAACAGAGGAGGCATCAAACGAGGCCCCATTAGAGACTTTGGGGGATTCTGCACATGGAGCATGGTTTAGGTCCGACCTAAAACTCTTCTTGACAAAATGGAGGTAAGTGTGCACACAGGGGCCCACTGCTCTTACCAGTCTTGTAAAGAGGGGCACTCCCAAATGCCAGAGGTGGTCGTTCAGCAGTCCGCTGTACACCACGTTCCCGAAGACGGCAATGCTTCCTGACTTACACAACGTGTTTCCTACAGGGACGAGAAAGAAACACAGGGCAGACGTCATTTAAACAGACAGGAGGCAGCCAGGGGGGCAACTGTGTGCACTCCGGCAGTAAGACACTGAGCTCTGAAGGGGGGGTGGGGGGGTGGGGGGGGGGGGGCAATCAGAGGAAATAACAGTGGATGCATCATCGATTGTTATAAATATTGATTTCAGAGGTTTATTGACCTTACATGTAATGATAAATACAGAGGTAGCATGTCTGCAATCGATAAGGTTTCACTGACTGAGCCAGGTGGATCTAACAACACAGGGAAGTTGTTTAAAATAACTTAATAAACGTGTGGAACAAACCAAGCGGCAACCTCCAGTGGTGAAAAATGAAGCCAATGAGGAAGTGCAAAATCCTTGCACCTGGTAATATCCAGGTATGAAGTATCTATTTTAATTTGAAAAACGATTTTTGGAGCATGTCGTATCCAGTAAATATGGTTTCTGTTAACATCCAAATCCTGCTCTTACATGGTACGATGAATCACAGACAACCTGAGCAAGAGCGTAGCAGCTCCTACACTTTAGAGAGCTCATTGAATAGCCGAGCGCTTTTATTGTGAAATGCTGCGTGACCTACATCATGGTTCTTCCTGTGCGATGAGTGAAGACTTATCGATAAAGTTTCTACCATTTGTAGATTCAGTTTGAGTTCTCTAAGTCGTCATGGCCTCTGAAGAACTCAAATCTACTGACATTGCGAAAAAGCTGTTCATCTTTTTTTACACCGGTGTTATGGTTTAAAAAGTGACCGTGTTAACTGGTGACTTCTAGCAGAATGCGTGTGTGGTTCTCGTAGTTACAACGGATGTTGAGGACGGAAAGTGTCCAAATGAATGTTGCTTTGTTTATGTTTGTTATTGTTGTGTCAAAAGTACCAATCACATATGTCTGTTACCAATGGCAACACAGTCGCTCTTTAAACCACAACACCGGGGGAAGTTGATGTAAATGTTAACTTCAGGCAGTAATAATGGAATTAAATGATTAACTGCTATCAAAGTTAACGTCTTTATTCACAAAGTGACATTTATTTTATTATCTGTGCCCCCCCCCCCCCCCTCTGATCATAACTGTGCTCTTACATAACTCTCACTTCCTGTCCGTTCACATAAATTAACAAATTCAGTGTACATTCAAAGTTTTCAATTCCTGAATGGAATCAAAGCAGGAGCTTCCATTCAAACTTTGGCTCTTAAAGATGTTTCTCATTGTAGAATCAGAGGTTCTATGAACATTCAGATCAGCATATTGCTCGACAGTATCACAACACTGCTGTAAAATGTACACAACCGCCCTCCTATAGAAGTGCCGTCCACTGCCTGTGAGCCTGGGCATCCTCGCAAACACACTCTTAATTAGCTCAGTGCCAATGAGCGGCCTTCAGCACAACGCAAACACACGCACACACGTGCCCACACACACACACACACTCACACACACATGTCCCCGAGAGTGTGATGTACTGCACACTGGCGTCCCCATGTATGTGATGAATGCAGCTTATGGAGCGGGGCGGCACAGCAAACACGGGGTCCCCATTGTAATTCCTGCACAAAAGGAGCGCTGCAAAGGCACACCAGGGGTGGAGTGAAGCAGTGCTGACAAGCAGCACATGCATTATTTAAAAACAAAAGTAAAAAATGCCCATTAAAGTGTCAGTGGTGCTTTCGGCAGTGCTGGCTTGGGCGCGGTGTGCGTATTACTGTTATTAATGGGCCAGGCGTGGGGGGCATTTCTTCAGTGTGATTGCTCTGCTGCTGTTGCTGCTGCGGTTCAAGCCCCCCCCCCCCCCCCCCCCCCCCGTTTCTTCTGTGTGTGTGTGTGTGTGGAAGAGGAACAGATACAGAGCATGCTACAGACAGAGACGGAGAGAGAGAGCGCGAGACCCCGAGAGCACAGTCAATGAGCTCCTACAGCTAATATCATTTCACATTATTGAATGCGTATTAAGGCAGAGAGCGAGAGAGACCTTGTCAGACGAATAGGAGCACCAGTGCTTATATCAAATTCTGATCCGCCGTCACGGCAACGTCTGAAAAAAAAAGCCGGGAATGTAAGTCAGCATATTGCTAAAATAAGTGCACGCAGTTTTTTCTTTGCAGTTTAAGATCAAGGGCTATACATTACCGCTCCTGACACAGCAGAATGAGGTCACTGTGCATGTTGTAATTACAGCTGGGCAAAACACACTGTGCTCGCCCCGCTGCAACACCGGGAGAGCATGCAGGACCAATAAAAGGAAAAGAGGACGCCGTTTGATCTCTCTGCTGACAGTATCGGAAAATATTTAATCAGCGGGAATAAATAAATTGAACAAAATGATCGTCTGTGTTTTGTGTGGGGATCAATTGCAGAGCGATTGTTGCACGTTGAAAATCAATGCACCGGGGTGTTTACTGTTGGTGCACAAAGACTCATCCCCTGACCCTGCTCTCTCACTATGAGGCAGTTTGTTATGATATTATTAATGGTGTTTACATGCAGCGAACAGAGCATGTAATAATCTCATTTCCACGTATTTGCATGTTGAAAATGTCACAAAGAAAAGACAGCTTCATCCCCCCCCCTCACAAACTCTGAGCATGCTTTTTACATTTAGTTTAGTTTACACAAGAAGCTCTGCACGTTTGCAGCATCTGTAGTTCTCTTCTATCAAAACCAATCGAACCTAAAGCTAAGCTGATTGGTTCACGCTTAACCTTTTTTTTTTTGGTAGTTATTCGAGCCTTTTTAGGGCTCCTCTCAGCACTTGGGTGTTCTCTCATCTGCAGAGTCGACAGCATCCAGCCCCAACCTCTGATGAATTATTAATTGTGTGATTAAAGTGTGCAGCCGTGTGTGTGTGTGTGTGTGTGTGTGTGTGTGTGTGTGTGTGTGTGTGTGTGTGTGTGTGTGTGGCTTGCAAGGAGTATAAAGGAATGCAACCTGCAGTCTTCTTTTGTATTATCTACAACTTTTTACTCCTTCACTGATTTTTTTTTTGCTTCAGCTTCAGAACAGAACATTTAACTGAAGGCAGCAGATTATTTAATAGGTAAAATCATCGAGCATGTACAATACCTGCGAGAGCACGGTGAACGGGAGGAGAGGGTATTGTTTTATTAAGTGAGTGATGCCTGGTTGAGTCTGGCTCAATTTTTCTTTTGGCTTCAAGTCAGAGTTTCTTTTTTTCTTTTTTTTCTTCTTCTTCTTCTTCCATCTCATCTCGGTGTAGACATGCATGGAGTTCATGCCGAAGCAGGATTTCAAGGCCAATACTTCGGGTTTGAACCTGCTTTATAAATTATTCTAAATGTCAATATTCAACCTTAAACTTCACACTGTTTCAAACTTTTCAAGAAGAAGAAAACCGTTGCAGCACTTCAGGCGGCCTGCACGGCTGTGGCGTTGATCATTTCTGCATCGCATCGAGATTAAATATCACGGCGATTAAATGAGATGTGATACAAAGGTTGCAAAAGTCTTCATTTTATAAACTCATTGAATCTTATCAGAAGTGAAAACTACAGTCTGTGTCTCCAACTGTAATCAACGTTTCAACACTTCTTTATATGTATATTTACAAGATATTAAAGAGAGCCTGCATCTTTAAGAAAACACAGAATGAGACTGATAATAACAAGATTAGAACGGAACTTTTATCCTGCAGAACATCGAAGTTGCTAGTTCACCACCGAGTTGTGATTGGGATCCTGAAAACATCACAGTCCCACTATTAAATTATTCACTCATAATGTTTCCATTCATGGTTTCAAACTATTTTAAGTTTAAAAATGAAGAAGGAGAAGCTCAAAAATAAGTTGCACGTTCATTTCTCTTATTTAATATTGAAGGAAAACATGATGGACTGTTGGAATGGTAATGTGCATTTTCACAGCGTTTTGATACTTAAACACAGGGTTCTGAAACGTTTCATCTCGTGACCCCCAAAAGCTTGCGACCCATCCTCCCCCCGAGGGTCCTGACCCCCACTTTGGGATCCACTGACTTAAAATAATCTGAAGTTTTAGCTCTATATGGTAAATTAAAAAAAAAAGGTTAGTATCTCCACCTTCTGTTTCCAGCCACTGATACGTTTAGAAGCAGATAAATGGAAGGAGCCATATGAGTGTGGAGTGTCAGCCTTATAGGTGACTGTGGTTATTTAGATGTATTGAGAGTACGATGCCCCCCCGGCCTCCTCCCATGCTCTCCGGCCCCCCCTCCCCTGGCTCTGTGCCGTTGGAGGTTGATAGCTCTAAGCATTCAAACTCCAGAATGTGCGGCTCACTTCTAGCAACGAGGCACATTGCTGCAATGCAATAAGGGAAAACAACACTTTTAATAATTCAGGCCCTGAGACCGTGAGGGGGGTGTGGGTGGGGGGTGTGGGTGGGGGGGGGGGGGGTGGGGTAGAGGGTGGGGAGTGGGGAGCGGGGGGTGGGGTGGGGTGGGGGGGGGGTGTGTGTGGAGGGAAGACGTCTTAAAGTACCGCAGAATGGCTCATTTAGCTCCTGCTACGCATTATTAAAGTTGTATCGAACCCCCCTCCTGGGTCTTTCCTAAAGTTTTTTTTTTTTCTTTCATTTTCCTTTCCTCTTTCCCACAAAAGCCTGCGAGGTAACCAATAACAGCTAGCAACATTTATAAACGACAGAGTATCCTGCACCTTAGAGGAGGAGGTAAATAATGGTGTAGCTCTTAATCTCTCTTTCTCCCCTGTCCTCCCCGCTCACTAGTCCTCCGGTCCGGAATTTGTCAGTGCTTTATCCTGTTTGAACCGTAATACAGAGCCCCCCCCCCCCAACCCCCCTCCGCCGTCCAGATTATTTTTCTGCCTGAGCTAAGCCCACGATGCATACAAAAACGTGGGGGAATGAACCTTGTACGGAATCAAATTGAGTCATAAAAATCGTGTCCGATGTGGCACTGATGGACGCATGATGGTACCGTTAAGGACGTGTTCAAAGGTACTGTAAACTGCCTCGGAGCCTGATTGGCTCTTTTCCTGAGCAAAGAGAGTGAATATGAATAAGAGATACGCAGGCACATGGAGAAATGGGAACACACTCCAATGCAGATGTGTGCACATTTTGTCATCCTCTGAAACAACATGTGCACACAAACGATCAGTTTGACATGTGTATGCTGATCATACGAACTTCTCAACATGTTGATACTGCCTCAGCTTTATGAATGTAAAAAAACCTCACATCTTAATCCACACTGTTGCTGTCTGACAGCATGATGTATAAAGTATTCTGTATCATCTTGATTCAGCTGCTTATAGAAGTGTTAAGATGTTTACACTAAGTGAAATGTTCAAACCAGAGACTCCATGTTTTTTGGCATGGCAGCGTCTTTCCATCCAATGGGGAATTCTCCAGATATCTCAGGCATGTTTCTGGAAACTTTGGGACGTCTATGCAAACAAAATCAGTTCCAGTGCCGTCGTTATAGCTTGATTTCACCGTTTGATTTGGACTGTAGAAAAGCACCGGCGGAGGAATTGATTTATTGACTCCGCTACAGTACGTGGCGATATGCTCACTTTCAGCAAGCTACTATAAGACCTTCTTCAGGTTGACCTATTACATCACAAACCGATTATTCGACAAACAAGTTAGCTAGCTGCGAACAGGTTGTATGCAGAGTCCCTCTGCACCTTTAAGTAAAAGCTAAAGACCCAGCTCTTTCATGAATACCTACTAACTTAATGATGATGGTCTCCATATTATTGATGATGATGATGGTAATGACGATGGTTTTTGTTTGATGACGACGACTTATAAGATGGTTTCTATACTGATTAGAGCTCTCAAGAACTGCCCTCAATGTTGTGCTTTGCCTCTGGTCACTTCCTGTCAGCACCTGTGTGTCCAATCAGACTCAAAGCTGATCGTTTGCTCTTACTGACATTGTTCCCTCTTTTCTAGATCCTTGCTTGTGTTGTTCTTACTCTCTGATGTACGTCGCTTTGGATAAAAGAGTCTGCTAAGAGAATTGTAGAATGTTGAAAGGTGGAAACATGGACATCGTTGCAGCCCCGCAGATTTCGTATGCTACGCTTTACATTTGGTACAAACGAGTTGCACGCTATCCCTCATGCTAAGGTGATATGCTAAGAGAGACAACAATGCGACAATATCGACTCTTGAGTCAAAGTCATTGGCCTGTCCAGCAAGCGCCTAACGCCTTGGCCAGTTTAGGTGTTAGGTTGATACAAATCAAGGAAGAAGTTGGCTTATTTTCTTATGAACTTATCTTTCAACCTGTTGCGTCTCCTCCTGCTGGCCATTAAACACAATGCAGAGTTTTAGACACTCCCACATTGGCACCACTTTTTGGCTGATTCTGTATAGGCTATGAAATAAAGGGTTTGGGGTGTTGGGGGGGAGTGGGGGAACAGGGATGGGGATGTGGATGTGGGACCTCTATAAATCCCTATCAAGTCAACCCCCAACAAGCTCTTTCCTTTTTGTAAAAACTTGACATTTCAGAGATACCGGGGAAGGTTTTCAGCCCCGCAGCAACAAATTACAATTATTATAATTTATGATTAGTGCTTACGTTGCACAATACAAAGAAGGGGGGAAAAAAGTAAAGGCCTATTAAAACGTCCATTTAGGATATATACACCATGAAGTGCTGCAGAGCTCTTAAATCAAAGTCTGCTGTGCTGTGAGAGACGCAGAGACACGAGACAGAGAGGAAGACATGTGGCTGTCAGGTGCTGTATGATTGGCTGATATATCGACCTCAAAATGAGGAATTAGTGTGGTCGAGTGAGTGTTGTTTATTTCTGGATTGATGGTCATGAAACACATTAAAGGGACGGTTTGGTATTTCTGAAGTGGGGTTGTATCAGGTACTTGTCGATACGTTTATTAGCCACAGGAGACGCCGGTCAGAGAGGCCCCTTTATGGAGGGAGTAAATAAAAATGAAACGTTAAGTCGTTAGAGAGAATAAAAACGTTAAAAAGAACGCCGAACACAGAAACGGCATGAGATTTTACCTGGTGCATTTCAGAAAGTTACACTTTTGATAACTGTACTGTTGTCTTTCTCCATAATAAAATGTACAAATTAAAATGCAGTGTGCCTGGAACTTTGACTTCTAAAGGTTGAATGTGTGATCCAGTAGATTGTCGCACTTGAACACCAGCATGAAACCAAAACAAACTGCTGTTTAGCGACACCTCCGACATTCTCAAGCCTCCGCTCTCCTCTAGCGACACACCTCCAACCCCGCCTCTACTCGAGTTCCTACGAAGGAGTTTAGCGCTTGGGCGGACAAAATAGTCCTCGACTTGAGCTCCAATTGCCTGTTGTGTTAGCATCCTTTAGTTTAGCAGCTGAGAAATTCAGTTTTGGAAACCCCCTACATTTTTTTTCTGCCAATTCACTAAAATCTACTAGCCAGTGTTTCCGCTGGTCCAACTTTCAAAGCACCTCTTCACCTCATATCCACCGTTTGATGAGAGGACATCAAAGCAAAACCCGTCCAGCCGGCCAGTCATCCATCCCAGCCTCGACGTCAGACAAAAACCAGTCGTGCTGCAGCTTCATCTCCCGCCGAGTGTCAGACTCTGACGTGCTTCCTGCTTCTGCCATCTAGGCTGACTAAACACACACACACCCTGTTTTTCTTCAAAGCTATGCAAATTAGCCACGTTGCTAAGTGGATTCCTCTTCCTTTTTTTTTTTTTTTTTTTGCAAGCCGCAGGGCCAATTTTTCTATCTACAGAATGTATACACACACCTACATACAGTAGAGAGCAGAACCCCACGGGGGGTTCTCGGCGGTCTTCCCCTTTCTCATAACACAAGCCTGCTTTAATAGATCAGTTGTTGAATCTAAAGTGAAAGGAATGTACATTTCTCTGCAGCAGGGAAATTAAAAAGGGCAAAACCAGGCGAGGAAGGGAGGGAGGGGGGTAGCTTATGAGGATGAAAACATAGCAGGGATCCAGAACAGAAAAACACACTTGTTCTGTGATCACTACACGTTTACTATATGGTCCAAAAGTATGTGGATAACCCCTCCACCTTCTTTTCTTTTGGCACTCTGTCTAAGATCCAATCAAGCGGCCGATGGAGCAAAACCAGAACTTCGCACACAGATCCTTTGGAAACCCCCATTTATACTGTATACTTCTGTGCTCTTCCATCAGCTAACTCGGACCTCGTGCAGAAATAAAACGATGGGAGCTGACAGGAGGGACTCCACATAAAGTCTGAGTGAAAAATGTGTCTGTTTGCGTTCACACATGCAGCTCGTTTTTTTAGGAGTTTTGTGCAAGTGTGAACAAGGCTGATGCAAAGTATGATCATGGTTGCAAAAAATCTGTGACTTGCTTTAGTGTCAACATGTTTAGTTTTAGCTTAGAGAGTTAATAATAATGAAGTACATTCAAACCAGTTTCCAGTTTATTTCCCTGTCTGTGTCCTTCCTTCCCTTCATTTGACACTTTTTTCTCTGTCCCTTCAAGGAGTCTCTCCTCGTTCCCTTTAATCTCTCCTCATTAGTGCACGGGCGTGTTCACTTTACGGTGGACAGATTAATAAGTCATCACCTGCACTGGGGTTATATTCACCACCTACAGTACCAGCAAAGAAGACTGCATGGACAGGTTGTGGGAATGTCTGGTTATAACTGGTAAAAATGAGTGGCAGTAGTACTGTGACCCCCTCCTGCTTCTAATGAGATGCAGCAGGGGGGGCGGGGGGATGACAGGAGAAGGGCTGTTTCTGTAGTCATCAACATCATTACAATAATGATTATTATTGGTAGAAGAAAAGTGTGTTTTGCCGTCGTAGAATTGCACTTAAAAAAACAGCGACCCTATTTGCTGCAGTCATTTCCATTCTGTCTTATCATTATCTCTTCATTATCATTATCACCATTACGATCGGTCACAGCATTATTATCCTAATTGTTCTCAGCATCATGGTAACATACTGCAGCTAATGACAACCCCAAGATGTGCAGACAAGGGGGGGGGGGGGGGGGGGGGGGTTCGTAATGCAGAAATAAATAATGCAAAAAAAAAAAAAACGACCAATGAAAGCTCTCGTAACTGCCCATCTGGCTCGAGATGGTTCTGCAGAAACAAACGAGAGGTTGGAAACCAAAAGCTGTTTTGATGTCTCAGTCTGGATGCACGCTGGCAACAGGAGAGGGCCTCGGGATTCCATCAGACTATTGATTGCTACCAACGCTCGAGTCCTGCTTTACCACCCTTATAAACAATCTCTCTGTCAAGCACACTATAGGGCAACAAATGATTTTATTTCATAGATTTTTGGATTTGGCTGATGAATTATGCATTGATGTTCGTACCCTTGGTGCAAGAGAGAGGAGGTAGAGGGTGTTGAAAAGGAGAAGACAAAGGAATGCATCATGCTCCGGCCTGTATACATGAATGGTTTCTCTTACAAAAGGTTTTTTTTTCTCTTTCTTTCTCCCCCTCCTCTAACCTACATCAGCCATGCTTTGTCAACATCAGCTGAGTGAGAACTCCCAGGTGCCGACAAATCTCCTGTAATCTGCCAGACCTCCCCTCCATGTCCGGCGCTGTTGTTTCCTGTATCCTTCTAAGTGTTATTGAGTCTGCAAACTCTGAAAAATTGTTATCAATTTGGGTCCAGCCCAGCACCTGTGAAAGGGAACAGTATGGCAGGTTTTTTTTTTTTTTTTTACCAGTTACAAAAGGACTTTAGTGCCACACACTCTTGGCCCAGATGTTGCGGATAATGGTCGACAGTAAAACTATAAAGAAAGATGCTTACAGGCGGTAAAAATTTCACCGTTTATATTTTGTGATGTTCCATTGTTTTTTGGAAGGTGTTAAACTCTGGAGGTCAATTACTGCTTCCTGATTTATATAAGTGGAGGTGTGTGTGTGTGTGTGTCTGTACTGGGACAGAATACATGGGCTGAAATGCAATCAGAAAAAGATTGTATCCTGATAAAAGCCCAAATATATTTTACCACATCATCAGCAAATTACTATTTCAGATCACAGGAAACGAAAAGGCACTTTGACAAACTCAGTTTTTCTCGGTGTCCCTTCTCCTTATCTCTTGGCAGGATGATCCGATACAAATCACAAGTAGTTAAAGACTTGGGTCTGTTGCATTATTTGAATGAATCACCAGGTATATGATAATCTACAGTAGCTCTGGATAAACGACTGAGTGTCAGGATCTCATCGTTCTTCCAACAGCTTTCTCATTATTCCCAATATCAGCTTTGTCTTCTTTTGCAGATTTTAGTAAACATCAACTACTTCATTCTGGGTATTTTATTCAACCTGCTGGCCATGGTTCAAACCAAAACTTGGCTTGAAATGTTTTTCTATCAATATCAGAGATAGCGTTTTAGATAGCTGAGATGCTACTATTGGTTCTCAAAGCTATGAATGCAATGTTCAGCCTTAGCCAGTGTTAGCCATGCAGCACTAGCTGGACACTTTATTTTTGCAGGCAGATGAAAACTACAGGGTGGCACCCAATACAAAGTCAGTGGAGAGCCATGGAAAGATACCCTGCTGGTTGGGGCGGGATTTAAATTAGCTTGATTCATGAATGTGTGCTTTCAAGTTCAGCTCTCCGTCACAAACGCTCGGACAGAAATTAGGAAAAGGGCTTTTGGGTACTCTGCACCCTCAGCCTGGAATCTGTTGCAGAATGGCTTAAAGCTCAAGGGAGCTGGTGTCCTAATCTAAAATGAAAGACATGAAAAGCAGATTCTATAGGATGTCGATGTTTTAGCTCGGCTGTTTGAACAACTGACTCCCAGATATGACTCATAGATGGTTCTATTTTGAATCCAAAATTTAGCGCTTTGTAAATTGTACCTTGTCTGTCTTTGTATTTCCGTCTGTAACTTTGTGTTTTTGCTGCTGCCTGTCTTGGCCAGGACTCCCTTGAAAAATAGGTTTTTAATCTTAATGGGACCAACCTGCTTAAATAAAAACAATAAATAAAAAAAAGCAAGCTATATGGTGGCCACAGGTAAATCTCTGGTAGGAAGCTGGGTAGGGTCTACAAAATATCAAAGCAGATTGATGAGTCTGACCTCGTAGCGTACCCATCCAGACGGGGTTAAATCTAGTCAAGAGAGGCAAACAAGCTTCTTCACAACAGCTGATTTTCCAACACGATGCCTTTTTGCTACTTGTGATAAAATGGAATAACAATGCAGCTTCATTTTCTGCATGCAACAGCACCGGCGGAATATTAACTTTAATGTCATTCTCTCTCGTCTGTGAGACGGAGGCTGAATAATGTAGCAGTGGTAGCTCACTTCCTGAAAAAAAAAAATCGCCAAAATCACAGGGGGATGATGATTGTTGCATCGCGCCTGGCATTTCACTCGTATCCAGTATCGGACCAAGGCGCTCTCAATTGCACCCTGGGGGCTGGAGCTCGCTAACTGAAGAGAAAAACCAGGTCAACTGGTAGGGGAATTGTGTCGTTATCTTTATATGTGCAATGCTGCAGTCTATGCAGTGGCACAGCACCTCGCGAGCAGATCGCTACGTTTTACAAAGCAATCAGGGCCTGTTATCGACGCATGGGTAGCAGGGCTAAACTACAGTAATCCACTTCATGTTTACTAATGAACCGCCATTTAGTGAGGCAGCTCCATTCTGCATCGGGCTGAGGGGTGGGGCAAGCACTTGTGTGAATTTTCGAGTGAGGAAGCGCAGGGCCTGAGGGGGCGAAGCGGCGGCAGCCTCCCGCCCCGGACTTGACATCCCATCATGAGGGGGGCCTGCTGGCTGGGCCGCTTGCTGGCGATGCAGAGTCTGTTTGTTGTGCATCCATCAACCCCGGTGTCCTGCCCAGGAGCCGATCGATAGCCAACACAAAAGCTCATTGATGACAGACAGCTCTTGACAAACATATAGCATTTTTTTTCTGTCTAGTATAGCAATAATCTCCAAGGTCACTGTGAGACATTCAATGGTGGCCGGGGGAACGCGAGGAGCTCATACCAAGTCATCTCTTTCTGTGTCTTTTCACATGGGGGGTGGGGGGGGGACAAAAAAAAAGAAGAAGGCCTGATGCATTTTAAGTCAGCGCTGAAAGCTCTTGGCACATTGTTAGGCGGCCGTACACAGGAATGAATGAAAAGCACAGGCTCTTGACAAGTGGTGAAGCTGCCTTGACATGTCGCTGACTGACAGCAACCCCCATCCCCCCCACCCCTCCCAAAGGACAGATTACTAACTTGATACTTAATGGAGTAATGGAGGACCAAATTAGTGGTAAGTTTTGGTCAGCACAAGCTCAAATAAGACCAGCAGGTTATGTTTCTGGATTGTTTGTGTGAGAAATCTCAACGTTCTGTTTTCCCTTTTGTAAGTCTGTGTGACAGCTGAGACGGACAGCACACGCACACACATGCAGACTACAGGTGTGTTAGGGCACAGACTTGGAGTTATAATAGGAGGGCCAGGCTCCCCCCCCCAGGCCATCCTGCCAGCTGGCCGGACTGAGTGTGAGTGATGCCCAAGCGAGGCAGCCCCATTAGGGAAGTGCTGGTGGTGAGTGCAGGATAGCTCAGGTAATTAAAGCCAAACCAAAGCAGGCAGGCGAGGCGGGGGCTCCCAGATTTATGTGGCTGAGTAATGCACATACTGAAAGGCAGCTCGCCGTCCAAAAAGGCCTCCCTCACTTACAAACAGTCTCGAGAGGCATTAGCTTCCTCACCACTCTGATGCAGCCTATTACTCTCGCTCGCTCCATCTTGTTCCTCGGGTTTTTGTTTTGAATCTGTGCTCCACTGGCGAGACTCTATCTGATAAAAACATCCACTTCGACACGATTAAGACTTAGATTTGGATTTCGCTCAGTCTGACATGATGATCAAATCTATCCGGGGAGTGGATTTGAGACATTTGTTTGAGAAATGGGTATAGATGCTCTTTAGCCTTTAGCGTCACAGTGAAAGAAGTCCGCCTTGTTAGGGCCCTATTGAAACCCAAAGAAATATTATTATCATAGTTTCTGCAAAAATGAATCACATTTTTGAGGTGGGGAGAGACTTTATTTCTCCTTTGGTCTACTAAGCATTAAACTCTGAGCTGATAGGGACCACTCACCCCCCCCCCCCCCCTCCCCTCCCTCTTATGTGAACTCTACTTGATCTTTGCTCTGAATTAAAGAGAAAATTATATCTGAGCGAGCCTAAGTGCATCTGTGATATTTTTCGCCACACCTTGTCACATTCCTCCCCCCCCCCCCCCGACGTCCATTAACATGATGTCGAACATTTTGGAAAACGATAACAGCATGTCTGAGTGGTTGATACCCCTTCTGAAGTCAAGACTGTCAGGAAACTGTCAGAATAAAAAATCTTAAAAGATGAAGCTCTCAGAGGAAACCAACCACACTCGGCGTTGAGGTTTCTTGGTCGATCACACCTGTCAGCCTGTACATCACTTACTCATGTGGCTCCTTGTTAGCCATCTGATGACGTGGCTAGCTTTTGGACTACCTTGCTTCCTTAGAACAGCTTATGTCTGACCATTGCTTAACCCAGCATTGGCGGTCAGATAGATATGCTGGAGAGTGGATCATCTCAGATACTCAAACAGAAAAAGCAGAGATCAGGGGTGACTGTACTGTAAAGGTAGCGTATACTAAATCCAGCCTGCTGTCAGATCGCATTTCAATCCCATCTCCACAGATGGAAAGATAGCCCTGGACATACAGACATATCAGATGGACAATGCTTAGATTGTCAAACAGAAAAAAACAGATGAGCGGGAGAGAATGAGAGACGGCTATAGCGAGTCCTCTGGAGAGGCAGCCGATGAGGAGGAAAAAAAAAGCCAGATGGGTAGACAGGCATAGAGTAAATCATGGAGGAGCTCCTCAAAGCCGGGGCAGTATGGAGGATGGCAGCGCGGGTTGGGAAGAGTTAGCCGCAGTGTGCGCCGGCTAGCATTATCAATGCTGACAGGCAGACAACCCGTTTATAAGGAAAGGAAAAAAAGCATCAAGGAAATCCTGCTCTTGTCTATCCCCGATTGAATTACTGCCTCGGTCCAAAGATGGGGAGGTAAAGGGTGAGGCGGGGTGAGGAAGGAAGGGGGGGGGGGGGTGTAATATTCTTTGATGAGAAGGGCCTGCTCCAAAAGCGTACAGAAAATGTATATCCGTACAGTGCCTCCCTAAGGGCTCACATCTCACAACTTGGCCCATCTATTTTTATTTGTTCCCCGTGCTTCTAGTTAATGCAGTGCTGCAGCCCACAAAATGGAGAGAGGGGAGAGGGAAGAAATAGGGAGGGGAGGGGGGGCAACAAGATGCACTGCTGGGAGGGAACAGGGTGTAGATCGCATGACCCCTGCGATGTTGTCGGAATACTAATGTCACACAAAGTTCCCTGGCAAACGGATACAAAGAAACAAAGTGCGTATAGGGGAATGAGTTCGGGAAAACACACTCAACACACTCAGGTGTGTGTGTGTGTGTGTGTGTGTGTGTGCTTGTGTGCACATGAGCACACACGTGCACGACGTCCTCACTTTTCCCCAAAACTCACGCAAATGGTGAAGTCCCGGGAAGCCCTAAAGGGGGGAAAATGGCTGCCAAATGAGACCCCCGAAGGGCTGCCGAGGAGATGACAGGAATTTTGGATGAGCTGCAGAGTTTGGTTTCATCCAACTTAACCAAACATGCCGTCTAATTGGGTTGTTGATTGGGATCCTACTCGACATACGAGTGCTGGCAGCAAAAAGAAAGTCATGTAGGAAATGAAAACCAGAAAACACAAAAGTTAAGCCAATCTCAGCTGACTTATTTGGATGTAAAACCAGGAGGCAGAGCCCCTTCAAATGTCAATAGTCATGCCACAGTGCACAGGAAAGAGAGGACTAGACAAAAGATATGAGTACTGTACAGTTGGGGAAAGTTAGAGCAGGAAAGCCGCCGTCAAACTGTGATGGATGCTTACACTGAAGAGTTCTGGAAAGAAGTTATTCAACAAAGAGTCCCTCTGTACCTTTAAGAAAAAGCTGAAGACCCAGCTCTTTCATGAATACCTACTAACTTAATGATGATGGTCTCCATATTATTGATGATGATGATGGTAATGACGATGGTTTTTGTTTGATAACGACGACTTATAAGATGGTTTCTATACTGATTAGAGCTCTCAAGAACTGCCCTCAATGTTGTGCTTTGCCTCTGGTCACTTCCTGTCAGCACCTGTGTGTCCAATCAGACTCAAAGCTGATCGTTTGCTCTTACTGACATTGTTCCCTTTTTTCTAGATCCTTGCTTGTGTTGTTCTTACTCTCTGATGTACGTCACTTTGGAGAAAAGCGTCTGATAAGTGAATTGTAGAATTGTAGAAGAAAGAGAAAACAGAAGTTTATCCTATTTAGAAAGTCGGTTAAGTTTTTTGTCTTCTGGGACCACAGGTGGAGTTTCATTTGGAAGGTACTACCTGGACAGGTCGTATCCACAAAATCCTGAGTGAAGATAGTCGTTCATAACGCTTAGAAAACCAGTATTAAAAGATGATATGAGATTATCATGTAAAAGCTTGGATTAAAATAGTATTGTAGGCATGTAAAAAGTTACTTCTATGGACGACTAGGAATCTTTGCATTAAAAAGACTCAATAAAACCCAAAAGTGGGCTCTTTGTAGCTTCACAGGCATCCATATATTCCACCAAACACCAGCGCTGCAGCTCTCAAGAGAGAATGATGCCCCAGCAGAAACTGTTGTCTGACTGCTGATACGTCGCCAGCGAGCAAGGAATAGGAAATGATGCATAAGTATCAAGGATTTACCGTCACATACAGTAGGGCTGTCACCACACAGAGGTGCATCCTGATGATATACGCCCTCCAATCCCTCCATTTCTACTCAATGTCTTTATAACTCCGCATTAACCCAAATCCCCGGCTGGCACTGGGAGGTTTCAGTAGGGGGGTTTGAAGGTGGGGGTATTTCCTCAGTCACACCTGCCTATTACACTTGCTACTCAACTTAATGGCACTTCCTGGCAACCCCCAGAACGTCTTGGGTCGAGGATCATTTTCTTGACAAAATGGCTCTACCCAGGAAGCTACTGCAATATTCTTTTTTGAAGACTTGTGCAGACGTGTGTTTGGGTTGGAAAAACCGACTCTTGGCAAAGGAATCCACACAACGGCTCTCGTTATTATCCATTCCCTCTCACTCAACACCTCGGCTGGTATCAGAAGGTGACACAGCTTGAGACGTAAAACAATGCTGCTTTTTAAAAAGTGAGGGAAACAATCCAGAAACAGGAGGGAAGGCACATTCAAATCCCGCCTATTCATTTATACTTCAGATACTAAGAGATATAAACACAATCATGTGACTGTAACCATTAACACAAAGCAACTTACTCATTAATCGAGACGGACCATTTGGAATGAGCTAATTGAGCACACGCTGCTTAGCTAATCCCACGCATTCCTGTACGCCATTGATTTCATTTGACCATTATCGTCTGAGGTTGTGACCAAAATTAGATGCAGCCCGGCTAATTATCTGACAGTCGGGCAGCTAATTATCCGGCTGTAGCGAGACACAGAGACAAGAGAGGGGGAGAGACAAACCTCCCACCACCTCTCGACAGCTATAGCAAACTAGTCATCTGAGAGGGTTGTGATAGGGGACCGCGGCGACAGGGAGGGGGGGTGGGGTTGGGGGTTCAAGGTGTGGTGATTCGACGTAGAATCTGAAGCTAAATGTAAAAAAAAAAAACAAAGAGGGGTCTTGATCACTCTCGCTTCATAATGAGTGAGGATAAAGAGAGAAAAAAACAAACAACAGAGAAACATGAGAGGTGATGCTCGGCCTGTTTCTCATTTGATGAAAATTATCTCCATCGTTCACCTGACGGCAGGAGGACTCTGCAGACAGAGCCAGCAGACCGTAACACACACTGTGTAGTCAGCCCAGCCAAACAAATGATTGGAAGATGATGCATAATAGCAAATTAGCGCTGGCACCGCTACCCCGCAGATCAAGTGCTGGTTGGTCTTTTTGTTCGGCGCGAGAGTCGTGAGGGGATGACAGGGGGTTTGGAGTGGGAAGTTGGGGGGATGTGTTGGGAGATAACTCGGAAGGGTCAGAGGTTTTAGGGATGAACCTGCCTCAGATACGCTTGTTAACCACGAGGCTACGCCCAGCTGGCTGCTCACACACAGGAGTGAGCTTCATATACCTATCCTAACAATGATGGAGTATCTCCTTCAGTCTATTTACGTCAAGCGCTGAAGTAAATCTCATCTCAAACGAAGTCACTGATTAATCCAAAAATATGAAACACTATTTGCTGCTTTTCGGATATCATGTGACTTTTTTATCATGGGTTTTGTTGGTACTTTAAAGGCTTTATATGTGATTTTTTGATCCAGCAGATGAGCACCAGCATGAAACCAAAACAACTCGCGCTGCATTGTTGTGTTAGCATGCTAATGCGAGCGATCTTTATTATGCTCGTATCTTCACACTGCATGTAAATTTACCTGAAATGAGCGTGATCTAGAAACACAGTTAAGCAGTGAGTACAGTATGTTATTCTTCTTTTCTCTAGTCCCTCAATTAAACAACTTTTATACGCGAGGGGAGGAGTCAGCCGGCCGTCCAGGCGATGTAAACAAAGTGAAGATAGGACTCTGAAAACTCTGAAAACATCACAGACAGTGGGACTCGGGTGTTACACCCATTGTAGACAGGCATGACTCACAGAGTTATTTTCAGAGGATATACTTGATTTATATTATATTTAAGTGTGAAAAATTTAAATCTTTGAGTTTTCAATCATTCAATACAGCACTGAATGTCTTGTCTTGCTGATCACTTATTTGACCCAGAAACTTCTTGAACACTGTTGCTTACACAGTAAACAATCCACATGCATCCATAAGACACTGCAGATATCACCAAATAACTTTTTGTTTTTCTTCTCCTGTAATGCATGACCCCGGAAGTACCTTGACAGGAAGCCCCCGGCAGGCACAGGTTGCTGATGGGGCTGGGCCGCCTGGCTCTCTGTAAACAATTGGCCTGTGTTTGTGTGAGCGATGGGCACATCGTTTGTTTTGCTAATGGGTGTTTTTCTCCTTCACACTCCGCGGGGAGTGCTGTCTAATGAGCCGCCCACCCGCGCTTTTCCCTCCCGCAGCCCCTGTGCCCTGAGTGTGCGGCTTTAACCCTGGTGCAGAGGAGGATGGATCACAGGGGCTGGGGCTACTTATACACTCAAATACACATATATGCAAAAAGCCCCCCAAAAGAACAAGTGAGGCACACTCGACTTAACTCAACAGAAGAGAGCGGGACTGATCTAAAAATATGCTTTATGGCATATGTTACACATCTTTAATTATTGATAAGCAAATGCAGAGCAAACACACCCACGTGAATATCCCGTGTAACTATTCCCAGGCTAATGCACAGAGATCTTTGCTAACACATGTGGACACTGGTGAACTCGGTAGCTCTAGCTGTACCGCTCTCTAATGCACCAGAGAGGAAATTAAATATACATGTGAACCTATGAAGCCGGGGCATCCGCCTCCTTAGTAACACATCTCACAGGGTATGTCACGCAAAGGCTGTGGATGATGAAGGAGGAGCGCAGTGATCAAAAGCCTCGGCCTATATGTATAAGCGTGCGTGTTTATGCGCCATCATTAACGTCGTCCTCGCTCCTTGATTACCGTGTCCCTGCTATTTTTTACATAATCAAGCCGAATGTGGTTTGCAGACGATAACGAGCATTACACAGTGACCCGATGTAAAAGCATAACAAGTGATCAACGTGCCTGCAGTCAACACTGATTTGTCTCGATGGGTGTCAATCAATCAGTCAGGCTTTTGCTAGCCAAATATGCGATTTTTCACACTTAAATGTAATATAAATCAAGTATATCCTCTGAAAAGAGTCCCACTGTCTGTGATGCTTTCACAGTTTTCCCGAGTCCTATCTTCACTTTGTTTACATCGTCAGGACAGCCGATTCATCCCCTCGTGTATAAAAGTTGTTTAATTGAGGGACTAGAGAAAAGAAGAATAACATACTGTACTCACTGCTTAACTGTGTTTCTAGATCACGCTCATTTCAGGTAAATTTACATGCAGTGTGAAGATACGAGCATAATAAAGATCGCTAGCATTAGCATGCTAACACAACAATGCAGTACAAGTTGTTTTGGTTTCATGCTGGTGCTCAAGGGCGACATCTGCTGGATAAAAAAATTGCATATAAAGCCTTTAAGTCTTATTCTGACACATGCAAAAGATGAATTTGGCCTTTTTGAAAAAAAGAAGAACATGCAATGAGTTTGCTGTTTTCATGGCCTCCATGGTGAAAGATACGCTTCATACGTGTACTAAAAGCTCCCATCCTGACTGACACACCTTGGAGCCTACATAGGCACATACATATTGGGGCCTGCTGCGGTCTAGACGTGTGTTTTTCTGCAGTAAAGATGTTGTGTACATGAGAAAAGCAAAACCCAGTGAGAGCTTTAAGCATCTACTGCATCGCCATCTTTAGCAGCTTTAAGCCCATTGTAGTTTTTTGTGTGCTGGAAAACAGCTGGACCCTATATCAAGAGTCTAACACCATTTTCAAAACAACCTGACATCATTACGGCATATGGTACCAAAATATAGCAAAGGGATTAGTCAAGAGTAATTAAAATCTAAGCATATCTTTGAAGTTATCGAGTACATTTCAGAAAAACGCAATGCCCCTATGTTTATTTTTACCGCATGTCGTCTTGGTAACGCCGTCTGTGCAGGTAAAAAAACTGTCATGGTATATAACATTACTGTAAACATGTTCCATGTATGGTGGCATATGGACGCCGGCGTCACCACCTAAGGCATAGGTTTTGATGTGCACCCCCATCCTATATTCAGATTAGTGTGACATCATATAAAATGCATTTGGATTTGCTAACCATCTGGAGGCCCCGCTGAAACAGGTGTTCCTCCAGAGTGGAGGCGCTCCTTCAACCCAAATCTCTGCGCCGATGAGAAAACACATCAATAGTGAATAGCGCATATAGGAGTGCAACAATTCCTACAATCTCCCCCATGCAGAAGCAATCCATCCACTGCCTCGTCTTAAACGAGCACTCCTACAGAAATATTATGGAAGAAATGCTTTTAGTTTTTTTTTTGTTCTAAATGGGAACATGATGTTTTGTAATCAGCCCCGATAGATATTTGCTCCTCGCATTTTTTGGAGAATAATCTCATACAAGATAGATAAGGCATCGACGCCCAGAAGACACCCGCGTTTTGAGATAAATTATACATTCAAGTCGTGAAGTTATTTTAGCAGACTGAAGATAGTTCAACCCACTCACTTCTGCCTCCCAGGGTGTCTATATTCATATGTCGGATGATGAACCCCGCCAAAGCCACCGCGGATGAGGCGGCGGAGACAGACAGGGGCAAAGTGCTGTGGGATAAGACGAAGAAGAAGGAACAGCTTTCCAGGGAGTGCTGAGGGTATATGGGCCGTCTGTAAAACGGTGGCACAAAGGAAGGGAGAAGTCTTCTTTTTTTTTTTTTTTCCCTTCGACCATATGCTCCTGTTCTGCACAGGAGCTCGCCTGAATGGGATATGAGGTCCAGAGACACTGCTGGTCCAAGCATAGCAGGTGTGCTGCCGCGGCTTTCAATCACACACACACACACACACACACATACACAAATGCAGATATATACTGCTGTTTACACTCCGCAGAGTCGTAAGGCAACAACTCTCAAAGTAGCAGCTGCCCAGATTGGCCATCTTGAGTTGGGACGCCGCGCACACTTACGCTGTTAAGCAATTTCCAGTCTGTAAAAATGAAAGTTTTACGACTGTGACCGTTTGAGACTACATCGCTGGAGTAATATAAGGTGGCTGTCGGTGCTGCAGCTGTGGAGGTAAGCAAAACGCTCCATCCAATAAGCCCGGGATCTCATGATAGTAATGTAGGGCAGGTATGTAGTCCAAACAGATTGGTCCTGAGCAACTTTTCCTCGTATAGCTGACAGTCATATAGCCATCGCATTTGCTATAGATGATCACCATGCAGTTAATGCTGTTCGAAAGGCATGTAACACCCAAGGCTTTGTCAGCATCCTAAAAGTCATGTACAGAAAGGGAACCATTTAGGAAGCAGCACACCAGGTGGATCGTAAGCATTGGAGGAAATCCTGATTGAGCTGCTGTTATTAGCCCGCTTGTAGCTACACTGCAAGACTAAAGATGTGCTGAAGTGGGCCCAGACTTCAAAATCAGTCATACGACAGAAGACTTGGATCTAAATCGAGCTAAGCGCACACCACTTTAGACAGCAGCCAATACTAGCTCCAGCAGTAACCTAGAGTGAGTATCAACTAAGAGAGTGGAAGAATAAAGCCTTGCTGGACATATGCTACCCTTTTTTTAAAATTTCCACCAAGAGCAGGATGGGAAATCATCTCAACTTGAATCTAGATGCAGTCCAGTAAATAATGATCCCCATTAGATATTCAGTCTCTGCAAAAACTTGAATGTCTTCACCTGTGACACCAGGTCAGACTTTAGGTCTTTGGGTCTTTCCAAAAACATCTATTTCAACCCCTCTGACTCATTGTTTTGTTGAAACAGTGTGATGTTAAAACATGAAGACGCATTCCACCGAACAGAGAGATCTTCAGAAGATGGTTCTCTGTTTTAAACTCGTGAATACAGCCAGATATATACGATACATGGTCCTAACAGAAAACCTGCACCAAAGCACACATATCTAACTTTAACATGCAGGTACACACACACACACACACACACACACACACACACACACACACACACCGAAACTCACACATCCATTAATGCATCCCCTCCCCTTCCTTCTACTGAGGCTCTAGTATTAGTGAAACCCCAGCCTGTTGGCAGCCCTATCCATCATCGCACCACGCTAGACAGACAACAGAGCACACCCTCACGCAGCCCACAGTACCACATTTGCATTTGACCACCTTCATTAAATTCAGCGAAGGTAGGACTAATTTAGACTCTCGAAGGCAACTTGATCTATCTTTCACCAAGTTTTTTTTTGTTGCAAAGATTGTCCTCTAATAGAATTAAAAGTAAAGGTCATGAGCAGTGTATTAGTTTTGATGATTGAATTAGTAACTTCCTCCCTGTTGTCCTGCAGCGTAGGGTGACATCTTCATAATAAGGAAACTAGATTTTTTTTTTTGTTTGTTTATGCTGTCACATGAAACCAGTGCTTGGCACGTTGAGTGCACAAGATAATTCACTTAATTTATTAGCCAAGTAATTATTTAGAATGAGGGAGCACTTCTGAATGGCGGTAAGCAGCAGGCAAAATCATGCACTGTCTTTACAGTTTGAGACTATTTTAACTAAGGAAAAACAGAGATTTCTTCTTCCTTAGCGCTCCTTGTTTCACTCCCAACAAACCATGGATGGGCGCTCATATTTCTAAGAAGCATTCACACTGCCACAAAGACCCTACATTTGGTGGCTCCAAAAGGGCTCAACACTGCCCGCCCACTTTGTCAGCGGTTCTGATCCCGGAAGTTAATTTCCTCATTCAAATCCTCCATTGATTTTTCACAAAATCATTATATCAAGAGATTGAAGTCTGGAACCAAGACAACCAGCTTCCCCAATACTCCTGTAAGACACTGATTTGAAGCAAAAGCAGTATTGAAAAATGCGTTTTAAGTTCATAACCTACACATATTGCA
Source organism: Labrus mixtus (assembly GCF_963584025.1). NCBI lineage: Eukaryota > Metazoa > Chordata > Actinopteri > Labriformes > Labridae > Labrus > Labrus mixtus. The sequence goes on along the minus strand of NC_083631.1, from coordinate 21,658,407 downwards.
AAATGTGCTTCTGTTAAAATAAATCTCTATTTGAATGAATATGTTATTTACAGTATAAAACGAACAAGTGCACTTTTTAACTTTAGCTTTCATGATTTGCATAAAAACTGTTGGGCTGAAGCTCAACTCTGGTCTATTTATAAGAATCATCCGGGGGAGGACCATAACCTCGTGGCTCTACTCTCAGCCGACCTTCTGATCTTCTACCATATTGAACACTACTTCAGTCCTTGTGTTTGTAAGACTAGGTGGTGCGCTGTTGCACCAACCGCTCAGTGCTCGGGGCGATGTGAATGCAACGCGCCAACACAGCACCGAACCTCCAATGCACGTAGAGAGCATGAGAACTCTCTCACTCCTCTGTTGGCCTCTGGCCCGACTAACTCCTGACTCCCGCTCCAACCAGGTTCTCCACAAAGAGTGTGAGGCGCCGGAACAAATGAGACGTCTCCTCCAGTCTACTGTGAGTGCACACTCGGTGTGTGCAGTGTTCATTTAATCTCACATATGCTGAGCGGTGGGGCTGTTGTCAAAAGCTCTTCAATCCCTTCCCCCCCTGTTTGTTATAGCCTGCAGGTACATGAAGGCGCTATGATAAAATTGGATATATTATCTAGCAAAATATGACAAACCACAATTAATTGTATCATAACTGATTGTGAAGGGTTATTCAGTTATTATTAAACCTTGGCCCGGTTAGATTGCTTCACCTGCAGCCATGACACAGGCTCTAAACGCTGCAACACAATCAACTGGGGCTAATCTTCACAATCAAATGATGTACATTACAAATGTTCAGTTTTGCAACTGACATGGTCAGGTCTGACAACATTTATGAATTAGAAACAACTGTAACATCACTCTTTTTATAGCACCAGAGTCAAATGATGAAAACAGTAAATTCATCTTAGAAAAACCGAGGATTGAAGGAGCCAGTTGACCCGGTGGTTAAGTTGTGTACCCTAAGGCTGTAGTCCTTAAAGTGGCCGACCCAGCCTCTTTCCCACATGTCTCACCGTCCTTCGCTATCCACTGTCCTAAAGTGAAGGCATAAAAGCCCCAAAATAGCCTAAATCTTTTCAGAAAATATAAATAGCGTGCGGCTGGCGGTCTACTGCTGCCTAGATTAGTTAGCTTGTTTGTGTTTTTGTGTTACTATAGTGTTTTATATTGCTAGGTCAGATCCAAAATAAAACCAAGGTAATCTGAGATTATTAACAATAGACTATTAACTACGATGTGGTCATGTTGCACGCCCCATGTACAGAGGATATAGTCCTCATTGCAGAGTCCGTGGGTTGGGGTCTGACCTCGGCCCTTTGCTTCGTCATGCTTCTTTTGGTCATTGAGATCCTGAAATATCTTCATTATTGGACCATGGTTTTGACTTACTGACCCTACTATAAAATATACAGAGAGGAGGTAGTGTTGTGACCCCAGTGCTGTTATTCATGATGGTCAGGAACACCACAAAAGTGAACTACAGTTTCAAAACTACAACTTCCCAGTTTGTTTGCATGTTCCCACTTTGTGATCAACAACTTTATAAATATATCTCTTCAGTATCATTAAATATGTGTTCACTTCAAACAAAAAAAAAATAATGAAAATATTCAACAGGGGACCAAAAGTAAACTGAATTAAATAAAAGCACATCAAAATAACATAATGAAAGCTTTGAAGCGGGCGAAGTGGAAACGTGTGTAAACTATAGGCTGTGTCAATCACGCACAAATAATTTCATTTTCGTTCCTCAGGGAAACAGAAATCAAGTTGCACGCTGACAGTGAGAAGTGACTCAAGCTGTTCATAGCCGCTCATGTGCTCCACGAGCTGCACGTTTTCACAGCAATGCAGCCAAGAGCCACCAGAGGCGGCTAGAAATGACAATCAGATCATGACAGGAGGCATGGTGCTTTACTTTGAGTTTAGAAACTTTTTACATTTCATGTGTGCATCCTCATCAGAGGTATCTAACGCAGGGAATTACTCTGCAGGCTCAGTCTCTGATTAACTTTGGTGATAAGACGACATTGCTGTGGTTTTTTCACACTGTGGATCAAAGACGCCCGCCTGCAGCTCTGCTGACTTTTCAGTTTCCTGTTATGTCACTTCGAGCTTTCCCGCCTCTTTTCTAGAGTCCATGCTCACTCAGGTCACCTTGTGGTGGACTCTGAAGCTTCAGTGTTTATCCAGCTCTGCATGGGTCTGTAAACCTTTCTGTGTTCTAACCTCTCTCCATTTTTCAAAAAGCATCTCCAATATTGATCCTAGTTTGAGCACGTTTCTGCTCGTGGAGCTTATTAGAAACATGCAGAGGCTTTTGGGGCGCAGATGGCCTAGCGGTTAGGTCACATGTGCGGAGGCTAGAGTTCTCCGAGCGGGCGTTGTGATGAGGAATGACAGAACCTTTCATATGCATATGCAAAATGACTGAAAGCTGTTAATGATGGGGTGTTTAATGGGGGTTAACGCAAACAAGGTTCGACAGCATGAAAAAAAACACAAATACTTTAAATACAAAAACAAGTATCAACAATTAGAAATCATCTTCTCTCCACAGACTCGTATCTATTTGTTTCTGTCTGAATTTCAGCTGTTATCATTTATTTGAGGTTGTTAAAGCAGAACTTTTTACAGCGGAAGATAAAGACAAACAGTAACTGTTCTCCACACTTGCAGAGTCAGTTGTGCATACAGTTTATATCTCAGATTTAAATGAGAGAGAGAGAGAGAGAGAGAGAGAAAGCAAAAGGGAATAAGACAAGGTCGCTAGCTGACTTATCACTTGTCTCATTACTTGAAACAGCGACTGTCAGCACCTGCACATCTTTCCTCCTGGTCCAGCACATATCCATACTCCAGCAGAAAAGGGATCAGTGGAACAAGGAAGCTGAATAACTCATACAGCTCCAGGTCATTTTTTTTTTATTTTACAACCGTGATGCCACTTCTGCTGAGCTCAATTAGCGAAAAAGAAACTCAAAATGTGGGTGACAGGATAGTAGTGTGGGTATTTTAAAAGATTCATAATAGCTGTAAAGACATTTTCAGCCTTGAACCAACTGTTTCTTTGAGGATACGAAAGGACGCACAGTACATTAGCAAGTAGCATCCACCAATAATGGGTTATAAGTGAAAGCCAATTATCTCAGCGGGGTGCATATTACTGTACCGATGAGCTGCCCGGCCTCTGGAAGTTCTGTCAAGGTTAAAAAACAATGGTTCAACCTTTAGCATGCTGGGAGAATGAGACGGCAAACAAAGGGAGTTCAACAGGGAGACGCGCAGAATGCCAAAGAAGGGAGTAAGAAAAGGAAAAAATCTGAGAGAGAGAAAGAGAAAGATGAGGGAGAGAAAGACAGACAGAGAGAGAGTGCGAGAGCAGGAGAAGGAGCAAACACACAAAAGTGTGGCCCTCCTGGGCTGGATGCTGACACCGGTGAGGGATTACTGAGGGGAGGAGCGCGGGCCATATGGCTGCATGGCAAAGTGGAACCCACGGGGAGGCAGCGGGCACATTAGCTTGCACGGGGCCCTCCTCTGCACTGCGGTTTGCGGGACGCACAGGAACATTGACAATGACATCAGGCTCTCCCACCTCTGTGATGGCTCCTGGATCCCGGCTGACACGGCTGGCAAAAGGCCAGGAGGAGAAAAAATCACCTGCTCCGCCCCGAGAGCACAGAGTTACTTATGCCACTCAATAATGACCCGGGGAAACCGCTGCAAAAAAACAAACAAGCACGACGACGGCGGTCATGGGAAGGCTGAGACTAAAGGCGGTTCAGCCCGTCGGGCTCCGTTTCGCTGGCCTCTTTCAAATAACAGAAGAGGAGAGAGTCATAATAGCACCACGTTTCACACCAAAAGCGCCACTGTCGTTAAATCAATAAGTCATTACCTTTAATGGGATAAGCACTTTGAAAACTAATTGAAAACAGCTCCATTTACTCCAAGCCAGGCCCTTAATGCAAACAATACTGTTGTTGCAGCGAAAAAAACAAAGAAGGAAAAAAAACAAAAAAAAAAAAAACAAAAGAAAGGAGTGGAGGAGAAACACAAATGGTGCAGCCGGGGATCTAGTGTCTGATCATTTGGTCAACTTTGTAATACATTCCTCTTAAGAAGCCGATACAGCCGTTTAACCCTCATCCCATTTCAAACAGGACTGTAAACACGAAAGAGATGAAAACAAAACAACACTCGACACAAACCACCAGTGCCTCCACACAGCCGCTCCACTTGCAGGAGGAGACAAATTCAGAAGTTCAGGAAGGATCCGAAACTTCTCACTTAGGAAGGTAATACGATTAGGTCTGAGTGGTTCTTAAGTGATTTGTTTTTCCAGCATTTCACAAACAGACCGATCGCAGCCCCCCCCCCACCCCCCCTCCTCAAAAACGTGTCAAACTATTTGACCGTTTCACTAGTGCTCCAAACTGCAACCGAGCAATAGTGAGCATCTAAAATGTGTTGTGGCAGGTTTGCGGAGTATTGATTTATATTAGAGGAAAATGACTGTGCATTCAATTCCAATCAAAAGCCTCGGTGGCAGGCAGCCAGTTCTGTTACTGGGTGAAAGACACTGTATTAAATGTAAAGCAAATTGAATGCGCAAAAAGCCAAATATAAACCTTGGCACGTGGCGCCTAATCAGGAATGGATTCTCATCAACACAATTACTAAGTGGGATACAACACATGGATTTCTTTGGAGCATATCTACATTATCTCTTTTGTTTTTCCCCCCTTTTGTATTTATGTGTTTCATTTATACTATCTAAAGCAGTGGTTCTCAACTGGTGGGTCGGGACCCAAAACTGGGTCTTTGTCTGGACTTTGTTTACATCGCCCGGACGGCCGGCTGACTCCTCCCCTCGTGTATAAAAGTTGTTTAATTGAGGGACTAGAGAAAAGAAGAATAACATACTGTACTCACTGCTTAACTGTGTTTCTAGATCACGCTCATTTCAGGTAAATTTACATGCAGTGTGAAGATACGAGCATAATAAAGATCGCTAGCATTAGCATGCTAACACAACAATGCACCGCGAGTTGTTTTGGTTTCATGCTGGTGCTCAAGGGCGACATCTGCTGGATCAAAAAAATCGCATATAAAGCCTTTAAGAAGTGGGTATACTCTTAAATCCCCAAGTCAAACAACCAATTGGCAACATCTGGTGTTGAAAAAATAAGCCAATGGAGAAAAGGTGTAAAAAAAAAACTGCAGTTCTTTAAGTGTCCACTGGAGGCTGGTTCCAAACCACTGGAAAGTCCCATTAACACCCATTCTAAAATGCCAACTTTGAACAGCAGATATGACCATGTTTACAGCCTGGTGCAGAAGATGAATTTGGTCTGAGTAGAATATTTATGAATAGGTACAAACTGCACAGGGGCTCAATCTGTTTTCATTATTTCAGTTGTTTATAATAATGATTTTAACAATTCTACAATTTATTGAACAAGTGCTTTTATCCAAGACGATGTACATCACAGAGTAAGTACAACACAAGCGTCTAGAAAGGAGGAAACATCAGTAACTAATGTTGGTATGGGAGGTGCTACACACCCGTACCATACAGGCACCCATGAAATTCATTTATCTAAGTGTAGACACCAATCAGTGGTGTGTACAGTTAGTCTGATAACTAGGTTAGCCATTAGGCTGCTGGAGGAAGAGATGATCGTGCTGACAGACCAAGCCGGAAGATTAGTTAACAGGTGGGAGTCTGAAGGCACCCACTGTTTTCCATGAGCACCCTTACCCCCCCGCCTCCACATACACACACATGCATGCAAACACTCTTTTCATCTCTTGCTTTTCTTTTTTTTTTTTTTGTTTCTACTCTTGGAAGAATGACATGCCCACATAAATGGGCGAATAAAAGAACGAGGGCACCATCTGGTTGATCCCGGTGCTAATGGAGCAGCTCAATTACGCTTTGACTTTCAGTGGACTGACCGGGACGAGCGCACTAATGTTTGCTGTGTGCTGTTTGTGTTTAACACCAGACACTGAGTGGACATGCTGGATTGCTGGAAGGCAAAAATACTTTTAGAGAGCTTCTGCGAGGTTTGCCAACAATGTGTCACTTGGCTCAACTGCGATCCAGGATCCACTTCCTGTTGTCTTGATGTTCCCTCAGGAAACAAGAAAGCACACAAAATGGAGGGACGGTGGCGTGGGGTTTTGCAGTTGGGGGTATGGTGGCGGCGGGGGGGGCGATCCGACACTTGTTGTTCTATCCTTGAACGAGGTGCTCAAGCTAAATTGGCTGCGCAAATGGCTAATGTGTATAATGGAATTGAGAGTTGCCCCGCATAAGGGCGTCTGCTAAGCAAATAAATAATTTAATGCAAATCCCAGCTTCGTGCCTCCTGCCAATTAAGCTAACCTGTTTTAGCTGTAAGTGATTTTATTACATTAGCATGCCGTAGCTCTGACTGCATTAGGGAGGGTTTAATCAGTCTGTAATCAAATTAGAGCACAAGACAGAAGGAGGAAGTGCCGCGCTTCCACAAAGCACCTTGCTTGTGCACCTGCAGGTCTCGTCTGAGAAATCTATATGTAAGATGCTTTTTTTTTTTTTTTTTTACATATGTTGCACGCACCGTCATACACCATGCATGAATACTTTGCTATCTTTTGAGCCTTAAGGCGTTAATTCTCATTGCTGTGCTGCAATTCAAATAAATGACTGTGCAACAGGTTTCAATACAAGCTTGAACACCACAAACAAATCTGTGGTTGTCTTTGACGAATTCCTTTATTATTCAGGTGACATGTTGAGAGGAATCGATGCTCCTTTTTTGTTTGCAGCACTACAAGCACGGCTAACTACATGTCATCCAGTCCCTGTTGATGTCGTACTGTCACTTTCAATAAAGCATCACCAACACGGCAAACTGCATTACCAGCCTGATTAACATAACACGCTCATGCAATCATCCATGTTGCTTCATAGCGCTGACCAAAAGAAAAAAGGAAATTCGAAGATGATCTACGGCTACTTTTCACACAACGCTTCAGAAATGCACAGTGAGGTAGCTCGCTGTGCTTAAGCTGTCAAGGAGCAGCCTCACAAAGCCTGACAAATCTGCTTTCGGTGAGAGTGAGCGCTCAGAAGGCGCTGCCAAAACTGATACCCTCATTGCCTTGTTTTCCAGGCTTTTGTTTTTCCTGTGCTTATTGGAAGCTGGGGGTGGGGGGGGGGGGACGTCGGAGTGATGGGAGTAGGGGGGGTAGCGACATGAGAAATGTGTTTGCCCCGAAGGCAAAGTGCAGAGAACAGTCTTTAAAGATTCCCTGCGCTGACAGATGGTGGTGACGGCTGACAGACAATGTCTCAACATGAAGGAGATCAGCTGGAGACGAGTCGAGTCGTGATCACCTTCCGTTCCCATCATTCTCCGATCAAAATAAATAAATAAACCATCCGACAGACGGCTTATTCTTTCCCAATTAGATGTGCATAAACACACATCAAACATGCATGAGTAATGTCTACTATTGTGTATTTCCATAGTGCTGCACCCTAAACCAAGATACCAAGTCATGACTTTAAGACGAGTCAAGACTAATAACTATAGGACTAACGCCGAGTACAGGCCGCCATGGTTAAAGGCTTTCACACTTAAATGTAGAAATCAAGTATCTCCTCTGAAAATAACTCTGTGAGTCATGACTGTCTACAATGGGTGTAACACCCGAGTCCCACTGTCTGTGATGTTTTCAGAGTTTTCAGAGTCCTATCTTCACTTTGTTTACATCGCCAGGACGGCCGGCTGACTCCTCCCCTCTCGTATAAAAGTTGTTTAATTGAGGGACTAGAGAAAAGAAGAATAACATACTGTACTCACTGCTTAACTGTGTTTCTAGATCACGCTCATTTCAGGTAAATTTACATGCAGTGTGAAGATACGAGCATAATAAAGATTGCTAGCATTAGCATGCTAACACAACAATGCAGCGCGAGTTGTTTTGGTTTCATGCTGGTGCTCAAGGGCGACACCTGCTGGATCATATAAAGCCTTTAAAGTTCAGCCTGTTTGAACCAATTAACTGATGCCTTCTTTGTCACTCATCAGCATCGTTACAGTTGAGAACAAATTGGAGATTTCTTCACCCTGACCCTTTCTTATGATGTGTGCTATGCTAACATAGTTTTAAGTAATGAAGACAAGACAGTAGGAAGTATGTATAGAGATGAATCATTCGGAAAGATAAGAATGGGCACTCGAGTCAAAGTTTAGCTTTAAATGACTTTCCAGGAGAGTGTCAAACAAAAGGTTTCTCGCAGCCTGACAGAGTCGACGCTGAGCCACATGTATACATTACTGTAGGCAAGCATTAGCGTGATGTCATCCTTTTTTTTTTACATGCACTTACCTATGCAGTCAGCCCTCTCCAACCCCTGCAGCCCTTTCTCATGAATTATGACCTCGCAGTTTGAGAAGTCATTGATAGGAAGGCCGAGCAGGAGAAGAGGAGGAGGAGGAGAAGGAGGAGGGGAAGAAAGAAAAAAAAAAAATCAATCGGAAGCGTCTCAATTAATCTGGCGAGTGGTGGATTGATTGCGGCCCTAAACTGGGTAAACAGGATTGTCTATTTAAGGGCCATGATCCCTTAATCATCACTTTAGCTCAAATAGACCAGGATCGTCACATCTGCTAGTCTGGCCGGATGCAGATGCCAGGGCCTTGCCTTTTCGACTTTAGCCCGTCTCCCCTCCCTCCTCCCCCTTTGCGCCTGCTCCCTCTTGTCCCCCTTTACACCTCTTCACCTGTGATGGACGGACAAGGCGCATGTGGCCTGGAGCGCTCTAGCCCACAAATTGCCATCGTGGGACAGCGCCGAATGGTCCAACCTGAACCCTGACCAATGTGCAAGCTGGGGCCCCCTTGTTTTTGTGGCTTTGCTTCGGAATGGCTGCTATCGGGTTTGAATACAAAACACGGCATTACGGCTCGCTCAGCTCGCCATGAGGACCCTATTACTAGGGCTGCAGTGGAGGAAGAGGTGGAAGTAAAAAGGGGTGCAAGCCCATACCAAAGCCCAGACCCCTCGCGGCATAACATGAATTACAATTGGGGAAGGATTATTTTTTTTTACAGCGGGGATGCAGAGTGTAGAGGACCTGAGGGGTGCAGAGATGCAGCTCTGAGAAGATGGCTGAGCCCAGATGAATGGTATACCTCATCGTGAGAGTAGTCATCACCATACGGGAATATCACTGTATCTCCCGCTCCCCCCCCCCCCACCCCCTCCTCTCTCTCTTATTGTCTAGAGTGCCAGAGTTGCCCGGGCTCCATTCTCTAGAGCCTGATTGAAGAGGCTCTCCTCTCCTCCTCAACCGGTTTGATTTACTTAGGCTATCTGTGGGAATTGGGCTGGAAGCTTCCTTATTAAGAGGAGACTGTCTGAAGGGTCCGCTGACTGATTGGGCAATTGAAGGCGAGGCACGTGAGCAGAGATACAACAGCCCTCGCGTTATCCCCCCCCCATAAAACACACACACACACAAATGCATACAAACAACCCCAAGTGGTTTATGTATGAGGGTCGAGCAGGCAACATGTCTGTCACAATTCTTTGGTAGCCCAGCTTCAGCTCCAGTAAAGCGCTCGGATCTGTCTCTATAAAAAGGCCCCTTAAATCGCTCCCCGGTGGTGAGTAGCTCGCGTTCAGCTGCTTGCTCCCCACACATCCTGTACACGCACCGACACACTTGTGAAGACAAACAGGGGGGGGGGGGAACAAAAAGCGGAGATCAGATCGCCGAGGCTGAAGATAGAAACGGCTGAAAGACAAAAAAAAAAAAAAACCTGCCTTGTCTGTGTGATGCTGGCTGTAATGACACAGCCACCGGTTTTCTTTTCTAAACACCCGAACATGGTGAGCAACACGGGCTTTCAAAGAGGAGGAACAATGATGGAGCGAGGCTGAACAAGGAGAGCGATTCCTCTCTTTTTTCTTTTTTCCTGAAGTCACCCAGCCCTGCGGTCACACGGACGAGCCTGCATGAATAGCAAATTCCACCACTCTCACTTCATCTGAGAGACAAAAATAAAGCCAGAGAAGAAGAAATCTGGTTATGAAACGGGTGTGGTGGGGGGAGATCGGGGGAACGCATTCATCAAATTATCCCTACCCATTGACGGCTGTCTGTGCCCAGAGGCCCGTCCTCTCCCATATGCGCTGAATACATTTGCGAGCGAAGACACCTCCTTAAACAAAAACCTCCATCCTTCCTTTTACACCGACGCTCGACGTCTTGGAAGCGCACGATTCGCAAGACCTGCTCGATGACCTCAATTTGCTTCAGTCTCTGTATCTGTAATAGCCCATCTGTTTCTTCCTACTCATAAGCGAAAACCTCCGTCTTCACAATCTAATATCACAGCACTTATTTCAGACACAAACAGATAGATATGGATTGCAGCGGCAACTGTGATTGTGTTTTTTTCTTTTCCGCGAGTCTGAGAAAGCAAATGAGGCTATAAATAAGAATTCAAAAGCAGTTCAGACTTGGTATACTCTCGGTGGCAAGTGGAGAAACTGGAGGTGACATATTGCCGGGAGCGTTGTTCATGGACAAGTCGTTCACGTGTCCGAGACTAAATGTGATATTTTCCCGTCGAAGCTTGAGTCTCAAGTTTAAAACTACACACATATGACTCCACTTGGAGCTGCCCCCCTCGAAGACTTGAGACTCGACCATGACTCTGGGGGTTTGGGACTCACGCTCATGCTCAGTTTCAAAAAGACAACTCGTCATCCATCCACCACATGACAGACCAGCACCGGGGCCGTGCGTTTAATATTCAGCCATATATGCCTCGTAAAGATTAGCCTTCATCTTAATCAATTCTGTAAATTATTTCATCATTCAGGGGAAATCACATCGATACAGCCTGGATATATATTTTTCCTTGCAGGTCCCTTGCTATTCCGTTTACAGAACGTGTCCGTGTCATGAATATTTATGCTTTTTCTCAGATGCATAATGTCTGTTTATCCCAATGAAAAGGATCATAATGATGAAACAAAATCACATTTTAGGACAGTTACGGTTCCCTCCTCTTAAGACTGTGTGAATTATTAATGAGCGCCGTTGATTATTTGGTGGAAAGAAGGTGATTGTAGGTGACTCCACAAGTGCCACAGTGTGGATTGGCTCTGTAAGCTCTGGTCTCCTCACTCCATCTCATCCTCCACTTGTACCTTTCACCAGTTGCGACCAGGGGCAGAGTCTTTTCCCTGTAATTCCATTACCGCCGCTGCTATGGCATCCCATCATCCCCGCAGGACGACTTAGAGGCCACTTAGAGACTTGTGCACGTTTAGCCGCGTTACAGTAATGCTGCCAACAGGGCAACAAGCTCGATCTGTCACTATCTGACAAAACAGAAGCTTCAGCTGCAGAGTGTGGACAGGTGAGGTCAAGACGCAGGAGTGGGACGGAAAAAAAACATGAAATTAAATGATGACAAATACTACTTTACAAAAATCTTTAAACACAATTAAATGAAGACAAGGGATAACAAATTACAAACAACATACTAAACACATAATGGCCAATAAAACCCAGTTTGGCTTCTTAAGTCTTTACCAGATTCCAAGCCAGAACTTCTACCAAACAGATGTGCATTGCGTTTCAGCTTCGCTCCAGTATGGCTCCGTGAAAACGAGCGAGGGAGCAGCACCGCCGGAACAGCTGGAGTCCCTTGACAAAGGAGTTCCTCAGGGTCGCGACAGTGCGAGAAAACGCGATGTAGGTGGTGTACAACGGAATCAAAAGCCTTATAAACACAACAACAAAAACACATAAGGTCATCGTTCTCAACTGTCAAAAAGGAGTGTTTTATTCTGAAAATAAATGGGATGTCTTTCAGTCTGTTTCAGTGTCTGACTTCCTGTTTTGCTTGATTTGCTGCGGGTAAATTGGTGCGCCCTGATCCGGCATCTGGCAAAAATAGAAGCCTTGCCGCAGCAGAGACGGACCGACGGATCACACCTCCTCTGGTGGAATTTCGCTGCAAGAGTCGGAGGCGTAACAGCACTGTGTGTTTCAAATCACAGTCACACCTTCGAGGGCGCCAAAGTGCACCAACCTAATTCCTTCACATTGTTCCTTTAATTGGCAAAACACATAATAATTTAAATGTCTTAGTACCCAATTCATTAAACAATATAATAAAAGAAATGTCCAGAACGTCTTTAATGACCCTTGTGGATTATCTTAAATGTCTTTGCACTGTCTCAGAAACTTAAATTAATTATCCAGGTCCCTGTGAACTGATGAGTTTCCACTTGATATATAACAACACAGTGCCACAGAGCTGAGCTGAGGAGAGGAGCTAACAGAGTATAATGGTTTATTTTAGTGCTGTGATGGCTCAGTGGATTAGAGTGTGACCACAGTGGTCTCTGTGATGGGATGAGGAAGTGCAACCCCCCCCCCCCCCCCCCAACACACACACACACACACACACACACACACACACACACACACACACACACACACACAAACTGGGCTCACTGCTGTACTCAACAGATTAGCAGCCTTTGTTACACAAGTGGTGTTTTCTGAAAAAGGACAGGGTGTCTGAGAGGCTGGCTGAGAGGGGTGTGTGTGTGTGTGTGTGTGTGTGTGTGTGAGCAGAAATCCACACACAAACACACACGTACACAACATAGCTGAGCGGATCAGGCCCAGATCTCATCACCATCAGCCCACTTTGAGAGCTTTGATTCTTCCCTCCATCTTGCAGGCTCGCAAACCGAGCCTCTCCTCCATACCAGACCGCCTTGGCTGATCACCCTCACTCATCTCCACCTACGCCAGGGAAGGGTAACACCGGGGGCCTGGCAAGGATGGGGTCAAGCGTGGGCTCACCCAATAAACCAGCCCCCCCCCCCCTCTAATCACCCTTCTCTCACTCCTCCCTTCCATCCCTCCATTCCAGAGGCAGAGTGCATAAATCTGCTCCTCTTGACAGCTGCAATCAACAAGGGCCGTAGTGAACCATGTGTAATGGGCGGTTAAGACAGGGGCGTAGGGGAGCGGCAGAATTTACAGCAACAATTATAGCCCCCGTACAACGAGATGCCTGGGGGGGGGGGGGGGGGGGGAAGCGGCTCGGGGAAAGGGGGTGTCGTGTGTAGGGGTTTTAAGTGAGACGCAGGTATGTCCTCATGCAGCCGGCCACTCGCTGAGAGCAATTGTTTTGCAGCAATTTTTCCCTCGGAGAAGACGTGAATGATCATTTTCCGCGGGTGCTGTCGCCAACACGTCTACCTCTACTTTTGACCATATAACTCATGAATTCTGTAACATGTGCGCCCGCCGCACCACGTGACACGAGACACATTTTAATGGTTTTTGGTGGGGTTGTGGAGCTTTTCCATATATTTGCCTGACCCGCTCCCCCTAATTCATGTATCTGCGGTGCCCTCTCTGCATCCATCCATAACAAATGCCACTATACACCGTCGGACATGACCCGCGGATAGGCGTGCCGTGTGTGTGTGTGTCCCCGTGTGCTACCGACGGATGCTTTTAACGATCAGTCATTTTAATCAACACGTGACCTTTTAAAAGCCATTATGACAAACAGATCAGCCATGAAAGCCGGTGACCTGGCTTTGTGGCCCCCCGGGACGTAAGGCCGCCGCCTCCCAACACGACCCCCTCCCCCCCACTCTATCTGCCATCACAGAGAGAGACACATCCAGGAAGTGAAGCGCAGACCAAGACCGTGAAAACCAAGCAGCGATCTCCGAGGGATTTTCAAATATAAGCAAACATAAGTGCAAAAAAAAACGCAGTACCTTAGATGGCCACTTGAGGCAGGCTCCAAAAGTGAGTCAGTTGCAACGAGGCCCCATGTTAAAAACTCCAATAACTGCTGAAATAAACAGGTCTGACAAGTGGATCTCTTTTAGCTTGAAGCTTTGGTCGGCTACCAACACACAAGAGCCGACTTTGTGGGAAACACGATGATCACCAAGCTCCATTTGCAACCTAAAAAATTAGCCAAGAGCACAGAATTTATAGATTTGATAGCTTGGCTTTGGCTCGTCCTCCTCCCTCTCAAACGAATACGGTCACTTATGACTCCAAAAAGCAACATGGCCACAACACAATCCTGAACTTGAGACTTCAATAGCTGTTAAAAAAGACTAGCTGATGAGGCGCTGTATAGCCTAGCGGTTATGTCCCACGTCTCATATTTTGGGGGCTACAGTACTCGTTGCAGCGTCCGTGGGTTTGAATCCGACCTCAGCCCTTTGCTGCATGTCATCCCCCCACTCTTTCCTCCCAATGTTTTTCCGTCTCTCTTCATCTTTTCTATCCAATAAAGGCCCAAAAACAAACAACAACAAAACGGCTGATGTCATGATCGCTACGTCCATTTTTTTACACTCTTTCATTTGATTCATAACACCAAAGGTAAGGACAACTCTTTTGATGGTTGGGAACGACGCAGCTTGTGGGTTTTTTTAAGAACGAGGGAGCCGGACCAGGACAGAGCGGAGCTGACACACAATGCACAGGTATCTGGAGGACGTTCTGGGGTGTGAGGTTTTAAAGCATTCCTTAGGCTCTTTTTTTAATCTGAATGTAATCTGAATTTTCCAAACGCACACACGAGGAATGATAATTGGACCTACCTTCATAACATAATCTTTTATTGCACAGGAGCCGACTTGCAGTAAAGTGAAATAAAATACCTTCTAATTAGTTATTCAATGTGCAAATTCATTTAGCACGAATGTGTGAAGAAACTAACAATATCAGGGTTCAATTTCAAATCCAATTTTTTTCCTCACTCCATATTGAATTACCCAACTGAATGGGGAGGGATTTGGCGGTAGTGGAGGGGTGGTGGAGGGGTGGTGGGGGGAGGGGGGGGGGGATTAATACTTGGTCATTACTTCTAAACATGGACTGAGACTCATTAGGATTCAGGGGAAAAAAAAGAAGAAAAAAAAGTTTAGATAAACTTTAGGGGAGAAAAGAGAAATTGTAATTAGACATGAAAAATATTCACAATAATCAAATCACATTTTGTACTCGGGGCTTTGAAATTAAATTAACTGAGTTCATATACTGGTATATCTCTCAGCCACTTTCTTCACTCTAAAATGTGTTGCCGGAACACCAGTCCCCAGAGACTGGATAGGAATCTAATTAACTAAGATCAATATTACTCAGAATTTTCTCTGTCTTTCCAGCTCTCCAGCTACTTGTGTCTCCTTTGTCTTGCCAGTCGGAGCCTCAGATGAGTTTTTATTTCTGCAAATGTGCTCGTTATGGGGGAGGTCAGCGTGCGAGCCAGTCCGGGGGGGGGGGGGGATTGCAAGCCTTGGATGTAAGCCTTCGCTGGATCTCACTGTGAACGTGTTAGTGTGGTTACATGGATATCAAGTGTCCAAGGTATGAGGATTATCCTTTTTGTTTTGGAAGGTAATAATGAATGATGGCCTAGCAGTTGGGTTGCACCACATGTAGGGGGGCTAGTCCTCCATGCAGGCGGTCCGGGTTCAAGTCCGACTGGCAGATCCTTTCTTGTATATCATTCCTCTTTCTCTCTCTCTCTCTCTCTCGATTTCCTTCTCTATCCACCGCCAAAAAAATACATCTAAAAAAAAAAAAGACCTAAAAAATGAAAGGTAATAAAGCCTTTTAAAATAAAACACTTGCTCGAAACACTTTTTCAAGCTTATGGGTAAACAGCTCTACGTGTGAGTGATGACGGGATGACTACAATCTGGCAAAAGCACCCTTGCACAGAGAAGCCAAACGTGCTGATTCAGGTGAAAGAAGTAAGATTTGGTGCAGGGAGAATAAGATCCCTCAGCCATATGCCGTGTACAGATCAGTGGTTGGCCTTTCCCTCTCACGACGGTTCAGATTAATTACGATCATCACGTCTCGAGTCCGGGCCCCTATAAATCATGCTGACTTTAAAATAATGTAGTAAAATAATATTCCATACATGGCATCGCTGGGAAAAAAAATCCAACACCATTATCGCCCATCTTCGGAGACGAGGGTGGAATTAGATAAAATGCGAGACTCCTTATAAAATCTTGTCTCTACGCCGGAGCATAAATAATTACATTTCTAGTAAATGGCTGGAGGTCGAGAGCCACTCAAGAGCTGCACGACGCAGCCGTGTGGACATGTGAAGTTCAAATAAAGTGTAAAAAAGAAATGGGGGATGGTGTGGGGGGGCCAAACACCACCCCCTTAACAGTGCTGGTGCCCACAAGAGCATAAATCCACTCGGAGGAAATCTACAAGCCTGTCTATCAGCAAGATAAGTTGGACTGGACACAAATCCTCTCAGTCATAAATCTGCAAAGGCATATAGGGACAGCCCCTCAATCAAGAGCCGGGCTCCCGTCAACATGCCCCCCCCCCCCCCCCTCCTCCTACCCCCAGGTGAATGCAACGCTTACATGAGTGTGTGAATATTACTGCCACTGCAAATAACTTCACAACAACCACCCCTGTAATAGCTTATCGCCTGTTTCCCCCCGCAGGTCAGTCCACTGTGATGTGTTGGATATGAACGTTGACACTTTACTGACATGACGTGTCGATGTTTTTTAAATTATGGAAGCCCCAAAGTCCAAAAAGGTGAAAGGTGCTCAGCTCCAAAGACACTGAGGTGTGCAAAGGGGAAATCTCCCATTTTCTTCATATAATGTGACTATAGGTTTAAAAAATCGTTTCTATTGTTCCAGTACGCTGCGTCATGTAACAATCATGAAACAAACTGCAGCTGCATAATCCCGATCATAATCAAAGACTGTAAATATTTCGTTTGTCAAGACGCCTAAAGACTTATATAACCAGGTGTTAGAGCCGCCAGCGTATGATGGCAGAAGTAAAGAAGACCAGATTTCCATGTTGTGAGTTTCTTTGGCAAAAATGGTCAAGTCTACTGAACCTCGACTATTTTTATTTATTTTTTTTAACATCTTATTTCGTTTCTTGAATCATTTGCAGAGACGCTGCTTGTCAACATGCAGGGCAGGTAACTGCTTGGGGGCCCCCAGACCAGTAGAGGACCCCTGAGGGCTCAAGAACTTGGATTGTTACCAAGGGCCCCAAAAAGCACAATGATTAATCATTGTGCTTTTTCCCCAACTCATTCATTGGTTTTGGTCCTGGCTTCATTTATTGTAATTCATTTACAGTTTACTTTTGTAAATAATGATTTTTTTCCAGATGGTTTGGTCCCTCATCGTCCACCATCACCAATAGCTTATTTAGCAATAATTCACTTATATGGTGAAAGTAGTAAGATTGAATACATCTTAACATATACATACATTGGAAATGCGTAATTCCCCAGGGTGTAGTTGCCCACAGAGCTTGATTGGTTAGTAAAAAAAGAGAGCCAAAGGGCAACCTGTCATCATGGCTAAGATAAAAAACCCAAGAGTGATTCAGGTGATAACTGTGTTTTGATTGGATGTTGTTTCACATGTCCAATAGTCCTGATATTAGAGTCACAGTTTGGAGCAGTTCCACTCTCAGATTGCAAAACCCTAATTAAATTATGTGAGACTCCCTCATTAGGCATGGGACTCATTAGGATTGCAGCATCGTTCGTTCTTTAAACCCTCAAACAGCCATGCGGGTGTCTGCTCCAGAAAAAGATGGCATAATACCTACAATGTAACAAACAGGAAGTGTTTGCAGTCTGCTTTATTTCAGAAACACGGATGCCGCCCTGGGGAAAAGTAAATGCAAGCAATGTCTGTTTGTGTTTGTGGATGTAGTGTACACAGGTCTAACACAATATTGCATAATGTCTTCCTGGCAAATAACTGGATTTGAAATGAGATCCACTGCAATGTAAGCATGTCGTGTTGTGCATAAAAAATGACACTGATTGGGAGTGAGGAAAGGAAGGTGATTTACATCGCTGTCGACTGTGAGCGCTGCCGATTCTCCATGTTGAGTGTTTATGTTCTGGAATAAGCGACAGGTTGGGCGGTCTTCAATGATTGACTGTTGGCATTCGTTCTTTGTCCAAACAGTTTTGTGTACCTTGAAATCTTGAACCCACCCATCAGATATTCTTGGTAAGCCGTTAAGTCTGTCCAGAGAGAACACAGCTTTTAAATAAGGCTTTTCTCTGATTGGCCCTGAAATGTGAAAATGTCATATCCACAAAAATATTTTGGTTCATTTAGAAGTTACACTTTACTAGCTAAAATGAACTTTATGGTGCAACCAAAACAATGATA
This sequence comes from Labrus mixtus, assembly GCF_963584025.1. Lineage (NCBI taxonomy): Eukaryota > Metazoa > Chordata > Actinopteri > Labriformes > Labridae > Labrus > Labrus mixtus. Next base: position 21,640,128 of record NC_083631.1, on the reverse strand, counting down.
CTTCTGTTAGAAGTTAGAATCTAACTAGTTTAAGGGTTAGGGTTAGGGTTGTGAGCCTGTGTGAGCCATCCCTGGTTTTCATTTCTGTCGACTGGGAACATTTAAGACATACGATCAATCATGAAAACTGTCCAAATCTTTAATTTGCGCTTTTTTTAAGGCACTAAAACTCATGCAGTTGTAAAGTACAAATACAATTAGAGACTTTTCCTCGTCTTATGCTTTTGCACTGGGGCAACTGTAAAATCTGATTAGTCATCGTTTCGCTCCTGATGAGTTTCCAAAACTTTATTCGCTCGTAGAGTGAAGACAAAGTGGATTCTTGCCTTCCTTCCTTCTGCAGAGATTCTCGTCTGTTTTTCACATGCTCCTGGGACCATAGTTTGGCCTCCTATTTTTGAGTAGAAATAAAAGGGAATGGGGGAATAGGCTTAACACCCACATGTTCTCACCGTCTGTAATTCTTCTAAGCATCTAAAAAAAAAAAAACGGATCAAAAACAAGGAGGCATCAAACATCCCGTCAAAGAGCCTTTTGGCCATTCAGAGTTGCTTTCAGGCCATTGTTCAGAAAGAGAGGCTTTTTTTTATTTCTGGATCACAATCCTCACCCCCTCCCATCATCACCGACTGCCCCCCTCCCCTCCCCAACTACCACCACCCCCTAACCAACTCTCTCTCTCTCTTCACAGAGCAGTTCTGTGCGTTCAGCACATTTCAGCACAGTGGATATTTGAAATGTCAGGACATTTACTCTTGCTTATGTGTGGTAGATCTGAACTTCCATACTGCAAGGCACAATTCCTGAACCGGCCGCATGTATTATTCATCCGGGGATGTATACAGTGGCCGGCGCACTTGACTTTGTCAACGTTCTGTAAACACATGCACTAAATTATTGAAGTTTGTAAAGGAGGGCCTGTTGCCTGGCTCGGCGGGCCCGATGCCATGACAGGTTGGATGGGCAGTAACGAGGAGCTGCGTAAGCACCCCTCAGAAAATAAGCATTAAATATGTATGAATCACCATCTCCCTCTGGCCAGGCAGAGGATCATACCACCCCCCTATCACCAACACCACCACACCACAATCTCACCTCAACCCTCTCCTCCCCCCAAACAACTGCAACAAGATACACCTGCCAATTCCCTCCTGTCACCTGTCTGTGCCACATCACTGTCACCTCCATCAGCTGGGGATAGTAAAAGGCGAATGTCACCCCTTCACCATCAGCTGTTCGATTCTGATACCACAGGGTCATTACACCGACGCTGATGTTCACATGAAAAAACCCTGAGCAACTGGCAATCACTTACAGGGGTGCCATAAAGAAGTAAAAAATGGCAGAATAAAAATCTCTCGGCCTCGTGTGGATTGCCCCGATCTTGTTTTTCCTGACAAGTGTTTGTCGAAGAAATCCTCAATATGATTGTTCTAATGGTACACAATCCAATAGATAGTAATTTCCTAGTGGTCTAATTGGTCCCGGGGGGAGTTTTGTCTTCATCTATGATGAGAAGACCCCACAGGACCTTAGCTATATTGGATTTATGACAGCAGAGAGAGAAAAGATACTAAAGGTATAATTTATTAACGGCTTTTTTTTTTTATTTCATTTTTTTTTAATTGAGCTGTTTCCTGTAACCTTTCTAAGGTTTCTTATTTCTGTTGAGAGGCAAAGGAAGCCATTTTGGTCTGGCCATAAACATACAGACACAACGCAGAAAGATATTTGAAATATTTGGAGAGACACCCTGTTATACATCATAGACGTTGTTGTATCTTGTTGAGTGTAACGATTTTGATTCCATTTTCACTACTGGTCTGGTTCCAATTAAAACCTGGTTCTGCACTATCATTTGACATAACATGTTTGCTTTGTCTTTCTGAGGATGTGAGGATGATTCGTTGTTCATTCAGTGTCTGTTTTTAAAATATGATCCAGAGTTCGTATATTGCGTTTTATTTTGAAATTGATCAGACAAGCTATGTGTGTTTCCTTGTCTGACTTCCTGTCCGGGTTGTGATATTCTGTCCAGCATACTCTGCTGAAGAGCATATTTGAAACGGAGCAGTGCGTCGTGGTGCTGGTGGCACGCTCCAGCTAGCTGTGGAAACACAATGATTGACTAGAGTGGCAAGCGAACTACGGCACAGTCTGTGGCGCGCCAAACTGAATGTATTGCTCTTCATACTAAGCCACCTGACTGTCAACCTTTTCTCCTTTAAAAGAGTTCTATGGCCACAGGAGCTCTCTGCTTAACCAGAAATGTAAATATGGGAAGTTTAAAGATTTTCCAAAGGCATCCAAAATGCATGCCAAAAAAAGTAGGTCCAATCTTCTCCTGAAGGCATCAATAAGTCGATTCAGCAATGCAACAGATCACCAATTCTCATGAATCTGGAACCATCTCCGAGTCAGACCAGCGCATCAATACCCAAAACCTACCTGTCAGAGAACTTTGAAGTTAAGCTCGTAACCTCAATTCCCACCATGAATCTCAGCCTTGTGCTAACCCTCATAAATAAAACAACAGCACAATCACAGACTCCACCTTAACCTCTCCCATTGACAATATCCGAACACCAGCCTAGCTCGTCTCCCTCAAGACGCTCGTCTCCCACAGCCTCTCGCCGGCCGCTTGCCATGCACGCCCGAGAACCGAAAGGCAAAAGTCAAAGCAATTAGAAAAGCATCTCCTCCCCTAAAGATCAGCAGCACCTTGACGGGTCCCTGAGGTGCGCCATTTAAAGCCGAAACGCCCATAAGCTGCGACACAGTTAGGCCCCGCCATTAAAGCGATCTGTTTTGTAAAAAGGATGGTCATCATAATTTATGTGTTTTTAAGCTGCCGTTGAGTACTTTTCCACATCCATCTTGGCGCGCATTAGAATTTCAAAAGCGTCTGTGAATCAGGGCTGGAGACCGGCTGAGATGATTGCAGTGGTTTTCTATAGTCTCCTGTGGCGCTCTCCCTGACCCCGAGTCTGTAATCTATATTTTCAGAATAATACAGAGAACCGGAGATGTTCAAGGGCACAACCCTCTAATCTACTCTACTTGCCATGTACTTGGAATGTCCAACAGCCGCTCTTGGAGCTTGGAGAAACAAAAGCGGCCTCTATAACAGGGCTCTGTTTTAACAGCGACTGCAGGAAGAAAAAAAATAAATGTGACAAAATGCAAATGTCTTCTTGTTTCATCATGCAATGAATACCTCACACACAAAAGAGGAAGACATGTGCACACATTGCGCGTGACAGGAGCAAACACAAGGCGAGAGACGGACAAACACAGAGCATATGCTCCTTCTACAATGATCAGTGACCTCCCCGGCTCGCAACACAGTGCTAAATGAGCAACTTTCCTCTGTGGAGTAGTCAATAACCACACAGCCACAACGATCGTGTCAGCGTCCAGCCTGGCCAACATCCCCCGTAATTAATTAGTCCATGTCTCCTCCGCTCAGAGAGAGAGAGAGGGAGACAGCACAAGGCATATGTACTCATCCATTACATGTGCTATCCAGGGGTCAGTGGCCCTGGCAGGAGCATTCGGCGAGAAAAGCCTGTAGGCTTCAACCCCGGCCCATTTGAGAAAATTGCCTTTTGGGGCTAAAGAATGGTGCCTCTTGGCTGCTGTGTCAGTCAAAGGCAATTTGATTAATATCAATCAGCATTAGAAGACAGCAGATCCATACGCCTGGAGGACAAGTTGTCCAGAAGCAAGCAGAAGCCGGCCTAAAGTGGAGTCTCTGGGCTCGGGGATGTTTGGTACGAGGCAGCCGACCGATCCCCCTTCAGTCTCAGGGAGCACGGCCGCTGCTTTTCCATCTCTTGTCTCAGTTTTTCACTTCTTTCTCAACTCCAATCAGACCCTGCCTATCCCCACATCACCATCCTGTCATCTCCACCAATACCGATCTCACCGCCCCTGCACAATACCTCCCCCCCCCCCCCCCCCTCGCCCCTAACCCCTCTCCCAGACCGTCTCTGAAAGTCTCATATCACCCTATGTGAAAAACAAGCCCCATCTCTGGATGGAGGGAGAATCAATCTCTGCTCGCTCTGTGGATTCCCTGACCGTCAGGAGGGAGGAGGAAAAGGAGAGGGGGGGAGGGGAGGGGGGTATTCTGCACATCAGTCTTCCCTTCGCTCACATGCTGCCTTTTTGACTTTGCGCTGAGTCAGGATAAACACTAAAGACAAAAAGCCGACCCCCCCCCCCCTCCCCCGATCACAGAGCATCGCCTTTATCGATTCCCACAGCAGCCACCCTCTGCGTCCGAACGAGGCGGAGGGGCGCAGCACATCTGTATCAATCTGTATATTCCTATAAGTCTGCACTTTGAGCATCTGCGTTGTCTGTGTGGGGTAGCATTTTTAATCAAGGCCCTGCACATCAGATTAATGGAGAAATTTGATAAACGTCTTCTATTCGCGAGCGGGAATTTTTTTTGCAAACTCAGGACTTCGGCTCCGAGCAATGGAGGGAAATGAAGAATTAAGAGCGGAGATGAGAGAATGAGATGTTTGAGGTCATCTCTTTAAAAAATGACTTTTAATCAGAATTAAAAACCGTCTGCAATATCCCAGTGATGATTTCATTACCGGGGGAATCAAGATGTCATCCATTTTGAGGACAGGACGTCAGAAGTTTTGAGGGGGACTGGATCATGAATGGCTTTGGAGCTGCAGCTATAGCAGAACTAGTCAAAGTCATCAAGACAGGCATGAAAGACTCGTAAAATATTCGGGTTTTACTCTTTTTTTTTCTCTGCAAAGTGAGTCTTCACACATCTATCTTTTAAATGAGCGTTAAATAACTCCAACAAAAACTGACATCTCTTTAACTATCCAGGTGAAGATGACAGCCAAGCAATAGAAATCAGGAACCATATCTGTAAAAACCTGTAAAAATTAAAGTGCATATGCATGTGCAAAATAATAAAAACTGCACCGTGACCAATTGCGTCAAAAGTCAAATGTGAGGAAAACGCAGCAGAGGAAGGGAATTTGCAGAAAAATATAAAAGCCAAGCAAAGAAAAGACGTGCAATCAACCCCCTTTCTGTGTGCACAAAAACATACCTCCATTTTTCATTAGGCTATAAATGGCTGCGCACAGCACAGGGAGGATGGCAAAGTTTCATAACAAATATAGATGGGTTGTTTTCTTGCTCTCTTTTGACATTGTCACAAAGCTAGGATAATATTGATGGCGAAATTATTCTATTTATTAAGTAATCTCTGTGAGGCAGGGTTTCAATCGTGCGCCGGTTCCACAGGCGACCAAAGTGGCACTTTGCGGGCACATTGAACCGTGTCACCGCTAAGCGAGGCTGACACATCGGGAGATGAAAGTCTTGTCATTCATTTACCCGTGACAACCTGTGTATGCTAATGTCCGAGCATCTTTAGCTCAAGAGGGAGAGGAGGACAGTTCTGTTGTGTCGGCACACGTCGGGGGGGCCCTGAAGGGAAATCTGCGGGGACGTACAGTGCAGCTGAGCCGCGCGCCTCCTAACAATGGAAGTCCCTTATGCAGCCCTGTGGGTCACAGTGGTGATGCATGCTTAATTATTGTACTGCTTTTTCAGATCCGTATTGTAAAAAACAAAGACACAGCCCTTTCCATTCTACTCCGCTTCTTTTGTTTCATTTTCTCTTTGAATTGGTTTAGCAGCTTTACCGGGTGCAGAAAGTCATCTAACCCGAGTTCTGTCTCAGGCTTAAATACAAATAAATAAACAAACCAAAGTTGTCCCTACAACGAGATGTAGACTCAATATTTGTGCAGAATCTGGTAATAATGCTGTACCTTGTCAGCCGTTTTTACAGCATAAATAAACATGTTTACAGCCTGGTTCAAAAACTAAATAGGTCTGATTATTTATTGTCATCACTGGCACACAGAGACAGGATTTCCAACATGGCGGCTGCTGCCGATGAGCCTCTGTAGCCGCCTGCAGGAACAGATGGCTGACATCACTCAGGCTTCGTCCATTATGTTCACAGTCTATGATTTTTGATAGTAAATTCTTCCACAACAACATCTGTATTTAAATAAAAAAGGTAAAAAGACAAAAAGCATCTGGTTAAACACCAGCAAAGCTGACATTAGTCTTAAATTACTGCAAATAGTCATGATTCCCACCATCTAATAAACTGTGATTTTCTCTTTCATTCACTCTCCGAGCCTTTTATAAGAACGCCTTTTGTGTGGTTATGCAATTAAATCCTTTTCCTGCTGTATACACAACACTTAAAGGAATAGAGCAGGCTTTAAAGACTGTACAAGTGGAGTCATTAAGACCAGTCTAATTGAACTAATGCTTGAAAATGAATAGTGATATGCACTGATTTATTAATGCTCCGCTGCGTTTGCTGTTATCGTCTGAGATGCCAACGTTTAACGGCATCTTGAAAGAAATGTGGCAACGCTAATTAGCGTCGATGAGAAGAAACCCTTCAGCCCACCTCCAGCCAAGGTCTTGCTCCGGTCACCATGGCAACTGAGCCAAATACCAAATTCCTTAAATGGTGCGCGTGAATGCGATTCAGCCTTTGGGCGGTATTGACAGACAATAAGCTTTTCAAGTATTCACAGGGGCTATTTAGAGAGCAATAATTGCATAGTATGGATCTCTGTTTGGTGAGTGAATTCATCGAGTGGATTGATACATTCGATGGATGGATGATGTACTAAGTGATTAATGCGAAATCTATCACAGTGGGTCAGTGGGTTGGCAGAATTAGAATTGGGTTCCATGTATTTACTCGCTCTCTCTTTTATTTAACTACAACACCTCAAGATGAACATTTACAATCCTGATATATCTGAACATGTGATGTCTTAACCCTCCACAATGTTCAAAAGGCAGAACAGGGAAATGTTGAGCATACATGATGTTGATTGGGCACATCTGTCGAGGGCAGTCATACATGGCAGTGACTTTAAACTGATGCAGATGACAGATTTTCTGGCTAATAGCGCAGAACATTATGGCCATCAGCGTTTTTTTCTGATTTCCATTACATAACCATGTAGTTATTAATGATTTTGGTGTGTGTTCTTTGTAAAAACAAACAAACATGATATATCAATATATTTCCTACTACTGGGTCCCAGTTGTTTAAAAAAAAGAATCTGGTTCTTGGTTTGGAAATCCCATTTTCTTTCAGGTGAGCTTATCCTTTCTACTTTGGGCCCAATTTTCAAAGCAACATTGGATTGCATCATCTTGACCAAATCTGTATTTCCAGTGCTCTAAATGGGACCAAACCAGTCTAGTTTTACTATCTGTTTCGTCTTTACCAATGTAGACACAAATTATAAAGACAATATAAAAATGAGATATGATATAAATGAATGCTGCAAATCTTGCATTGCCAGAATAATTTCAAAATTCAGTTTTGTTGCTAGTTTTCACTCTGAATCCGCAGATGATTAGATCATGTTAATCCAGATTTTTGGAATCACACGTCGGGTCCAGATGGAAAGAACCAATCAAATACCTCCCTGGCAAGGGTGTGTCCAGATACAGCGGCCAAGGGTGGCATTGGCCCCCTCTTGAAATCTGATTGGACACCCCAGGTGCCACCCCAAAATCCCAATCTACAGTATGATTGGCTAATTGCCTAAACAGAGGCGGGACTTAAGTACAAATCAACTATTCTGATTGTTCAACAGGCTAATGGTAGCACTTTCACAGGAAAAAAATCGCACTGAACTTAATTGCCAATACATGTTTGTTTGTTAGTTAGACAGCGTACAAGAGTTTACATGCAATCTTCTCAACATTGTCACTTTGCACATGCATCGTTGTTTTTGAGTCCCTAAAGAGTCAAGCTATGTGCAAAATGATGTTTCTTACATGCCCCCCCCCCCCCCCCCCCCCCCCCCCCCCCCACCCGCAGGGCACCAGGTTTGTCACCTCAATTTAAAAATGACTCAGCTCCCCAGCACTGAGGTGAATTTTGAGTTTTAAACATCTTCCTTCTGAACAACCACCTTTTCTTTAACTGTAACTGCTCTCCAATTACCAGCTCAGATCGACCCAGTTAATAAAACAGTCCATTTGATCCGGGTGAACCCTGTTCGTGTTTTGGCTCTGAGCTACGTTGTGTTGTTGTGATCAGATGTTTCCAGGCCGACACCTGACGTGATAGTGTTACTTTCACAGCAGCTGTCACTGCGGCCCGTCGCTGATTGACTCGCACCAGATCTGCCTTTGGATTAATATTTCATCTCTCACTTAATAGAAAAACAGATGTTCTGCAGCCGTGTACACTGGGAAATAAGCTGCTGGTAATGTATGCATTGCTTACAGCCAGCTAACTAAATTTAGAATGAAATATGCATCTGACAGATGCCTCACAATCAAGTTCCAAAAGCCTATAATGGGATATCGACAGATTTCATTTATGCAGGGCAGACTGACCTCATTGGGGGAACTAATAAAACTTTTGGTACATTCAACCGGAAAGATGCCCTGGCTGTATTTCAGTCTTAGGCAGCTCTCTGGGTGCCCTTTAAAGCATTGACCTCTTCGCAGAGTGAGGGCTCCTATGTGATTAATACTGCTAGGCATTTATTGGCACGCTAGGCACTTTCACCGATAGGTCACCTGCTTGACCTCGGCGTGAGCACGAGGATCGAAGCCGACTGGACAGGAAACTATATGGCTTAGGGTGGTAACAACAGGCGAAATACTAAAACGGCAAACTCATAACCATCCCACTCATATAAAGCGATTTGGGCGCACACACACACACACACACACACACACACACACACACACACACACATACATGCACATACAGATCCTTAGTCTCTATCACATTCACCAAGACCCACCCACACAACACACACAGCCCGGGGCATAAAAGGTTTCTGCGGCCAGAGCACAAACAAACTCATTTGTAACCTGCCATGACACACACACATGCAAGCACACACACACACACACACACACACACACACACACACACACACACACACACACACACACACACACCCACACCCACACACACAACAGAAAAGCCAAGTAACATTATCCCCTTGTGCAGCTAGATGGATCAGACTGTTTATCAGAGGCTCTCCAGCAGCACACTGTAAGAAGGATCATAATGTCAGCAATCGATTCCATGGCAATCAATATAGATACCCATTCAGATACCTATTGATGCCATTTAACAGGGATATTAGTCTGCGCACAGGTAAATGTCAGGAGTTCTGCTAAACAGTGTTTTCGAGGTAATAATTGGATTGAAAGGTGCCCAAATGACAGTGGACTGTTACACACAGTCGATTTAAAGTGAGCTAAAGTGGTGCTCCAGGATAGAAGAAAAAAAAAAAAAAGACGTTTTGAGACCGTTTTGTTTCTGCGTCGGGTCAACAAGCTCCTTAAAATAGGATACAATTTGTCTTACCATGAAGCATCAGAACGAGAATAACAAGCAACCCCGATGAAGCGGCTCCCGCAAAACACAACAAACATATGCACACTCTGGGTTTATCAGCAGTAAATAGCCGGTGCCATGTTCCCATGCTCCTTAATCATACTGATGCATGTTCGCAAACACACAATAACAGAAAGGCATGTGCACACACGCACACACACACACACACACACACTCTTCTTCTCTATCTTCCACGAGCAGTCGACGGCACGCCCGCGCGACACACGCACACTCATTCGCACATATTTCTTTTTTTTTTTCTTTTTTTTTCCGAGGACCAAAGGAAGAGCTGACTGCAACATTTTTCTCCACTTCAAAAAAAGTAGCCAGTGTCAAAATGATAAATGAGGGATCATGAGGGAGAGCGTGCATACTTACATTAGACTGCACAAGAGCTTCAAGAGCTGCAAACAGCATGGACGATCTGCCTGGTTTTCAGACGCAGCTACGGGGCTGTTGTGAGTCCACATGCAAATTGCATGCCAAGGCAGTGATTAGCATTGTGAAATTACTATCAACATAACAATAACATTCTCGACACAACAGGCGCGCAGGGTGTGTGACCTGACATTACGAGCAGCAGGATGTGGGGGGGGGGGGAAATGTTGTGTTCCTTATACAGGTGTTGGCTGTTGAAAAAGGTTGATTGCTAATTTCCCGGAGGTGAGTGCAGCTCACAGATGTGTGCGCAGAACATCTGATCCAGGCCTTACGCAGACTGCTGATGCAGGGCGGCATGGGGGATATTTTTCAAACATCATTTATAACATCATTTCAGCATCAGTTACAAAATGGCGCCTGGAAGATTGATGTGTGGCGAGGTGCTGGTTAATATGCGTGATTGGAATGATACACAAACTCTGCTCTGTTTGTTTGTTGTAGCGAGAGTGACGGCGCACATACTGAAGAGACAAGCTCTCGGATTTACAGGATCAACATTAATTCCAATGGAGGCGGTATTGACGTCGAGGCAGTTCTGTCTTGTCTCAGGCTTTTTTGAAATGATTGCAAATGTGCACATGGGAACAAGTCAACATTGGTGTGGGTTTGTTTGCAAGGTCCATGTTGGGACTTTCATGAAACATGTGTCCCTGCACGGGCTGTTTGTGATTCACTGTTAAACCAACAAAAAAAATATTATTTAGAAATTGTATGTAACACACGTAGTGTTGAGCAAATCTGAACCTATCTATGTGCTCAGAGAAAATAAAAGCTTGGGCAATCCAACATGATGGAAGTCAGGTCTTGTTGTAAAAAGAAACCCTAACCCTAACCCTAGGTGATGATTTTACCAACATAATCATAACAAATTAGTTTTATCTCCTAAAACCATTTCAGGTTTACCAGGTGTTGAAAACGTTGCAAACCAAATGTAAAGCAGATGCCTAAGGGCAACACGGGAATGTTCCCACATTTCCTTTTTGATAAATTTGTATCAGATTGTATCCCCCTTTCTACCTATTTGGTAGCCAATTACACCCAACCTATTATCCAGTAGCAATGGACTATAGATGGAATGTAGCTTTTAGCGAAATCTGGTGCGCGAAATAAAATTACTCATTCATTCATTTACTATCAAGTGCTTCCAAAAAATCTTGTGGGAGGATAGGCTTATTTTGAAAATGTCCTAGAAATGTGGGAACATAGTGCTGTGGGACCATTGGGCTGTGGGAACATAGGGCTGACCCCCCGTAAATCAGGGGTTCTCAAACTTTTCAGCCCGCTACCCCACACCAAAGATAACATTCAAACAAATGATGACGTGTTCTTCAAATCAGTCCTTCCTCAAAACGGATACCAAAGGAAACCTTAAAGTCTCTGCTAAACGGATGTAAATGGCACCTGGAAATATATGCTAAAGCGTACTTATGTGTAAGCAGGGGATTAAGAGGATTAACCTTAAAACAAACCTAAAACATTTATAAGATCAGATAAATAAGATATCATACAACCCATATAATGAGGATAAGTTGTCCTGTAAAATGTCTTCAAGGTTTCAAGGAGTCTGCCTTGTAATCACGTTTTTATCTCTTGATTAGGAAGAAGAAAAAAAAAAGTTAATCGAGCCACAAAAGGTTGTAAAAAACCATCACAAGGTTTTCTCACAAACGATACTGTAGCACTTTTCCAGATAACAAGAGGGGAAAGAAAAGCCTTTTGCAAAGTTACTGCATGGGGCACTGCCCAGCACAGCCCTTGGATCAATTACAATGTAATTACAATAGCAGACAGAAATACAACCTGGGTCTGTGCTCTGTCTGCACTGATAACTGATAGATAAGCACCTGAGGGATGGCTGAGAGGAGCACCTGGCCAGAAACACATCTCAATGCTGTCAATAAATTACTCTGCTGGGACTCTTCTTTTCCTGGGTAAGGCTACACGAGCGGGCGGCCACCAGCCCACATCCCAACCTCCTGAGCAGTCCATCTAGCTGTCCGCTGGGAAAGACAAGAGCGAGAGAGAGGGGGGGAAAAAAGCAGCAGTTTCGGATACTGCGGTAGAAAAAAAAAAAAGGTCTTGCTTCTCTACCGTTCCCCAATACCACCACACTCTCTCTCTCTCTCTATCTCTCTCTCTCTCTCTCTCTCTCCACTTTCAATGAGCCCTCGGGTAACCTCGCGAGTCGGTGCAATTTTCGAAAACTCTGATCAACTCCTTTTCCTTATCGAGAGGCACTCGGAGCTAAAAACGTGTGTGACACTCGCGCAGATGTGCCAGTGATCTTCGGTCAAAAGGAAAAAAAAAAAAAAGAGTGGAAGAGCGAGTTTCACCGCGGAGAGTGTACAAAGACAAAGAGATCAGCGATAAGACAGAGAAGTGCGCCCGTATCGACTGCTGTCAGTTAGGAGCATGTTAAGGAGTGTATTAAGGATTAGAGGGGATTAGTCATATCAGATCACTTGAGGGTTATCGGTGGTCGCAGCTCCGCAAAGAAAGGAGCTCCCGGCCCCGCGCTGAAACAAGCACCCCACCGTCCTCATATACGTCTTAATATTAACCCGTTAAGTCGGGGGCGATTTATGAGTTTGGAAAAACAATTAAGCCTGTGATTTTTATTAGGGGCTTGATTGAGTGCCTCCCCTCCACCCCGATGTCTAAACACTACCAAACTTTACCCCCTCCGGAGAAGCCGGGGGGGCCTCGCTCCAAATATTGCCGTGATTTAAGATGCAAAAACCAACACACATTAAAACAGCTCAGAGCTTATTCCATGTGCGCTTCCACACAAAAACCAATTTAGTTTCCATTGATCGCATTTCAAGCAATTAGATTTCCATTGATGGAAAAAGTAGAGGGCTGCTTGTATGAGACGGGGAAGGGTCAGTGATTGGGCGCTGTGATTTGCACGTTTATTCAGGCCGCTTGACCACCTCCCTTAACCCCCCTGACAGATCCCTGGCTCCCTCCCTTCCTCCCCCCCCTCCCCTTACCCTCTTCTCCACGTCCCCACCTTCCGGACAACAAATAATTCACCCAGCACAAAAAAAAAAAAAAAAAAACGCCTCAGCGTCAGATTATATATCCGTCTTTATTTCCGATATTGCCTCTTTGTTTCTGCAAACTTGGCTGATTTTCTAAATTGTGGAGTATTGACTGTTTCAGAGCCTGACCAAGCGAGTCTGATGTAACACATTGGAGGTAATGATATCCCAGCGACGGGAGAGGCAGGCGAGGCGAGGGGGCTGGGGGGGCCAGCACTGGACGTTGGCCAGGCCCCTGTAACCATTAGTCCACCTCAGGAGCTGGAGTTCTCGTTCTGTTCCAGCGCTCGCCCATCAGGCAAAAAAACGGTAACCCAACTCAACCAGTGAAAACCACCAGAAACCCCCCCCCCCCCTCCTGTGTGCCCACCACATCAGACAGAGATGCCATCAGCAATCCCTTCCCAAGGTCATCGTCCGTCTTTCCTGGAGGAATCTACAACATGCTTATTCCTAAACTGTCACACAGCCTGGTGTTTTTTTTTTGTTTTTTTTTTTAAGGTGAGCGATTCTTTATTCAGAATACATTGTAAAGGTGAAAGGGTTGAGAAGTAGATTCAAGGTATAAAATAGGAACACTGAATGCCATTAATGTGAAAGTAGGGAGTAATTCCCAGCTTGTTCCCAGAGGAAATCCACCTTTTCGCCAAAGCCTGGGGATTTTGACAAATGCCTTTCTCAACGGCAGCAAAGGAGACAAATGTTACATTTAAACAGAAATACTTAATTTCCGCTTTTGGGCGACTCGCAGCGGATATCATTAATCAACAGAGGGCCCTACCACGCTCAGTGAGCCTGCTAAGAGCCAGATGATCGCCCTCTTCCACTCAATCCATCAAGTGTGATTGGAGAAAGAAAAGGTTCAAAAATTTTGAGTTGCACCCACGCAGGAAAAGAGTAATTACCCTTGTGCCAGTCGCTGAGGTGTTCCCGTGACACCCTCGACCCTCTGTTTATCATGCGCCAGATTACTCATGGGGTTGTCAGCGCGGCGTGACAGAACCAGCACCTCCACCTATGTTCCCCTCACTCATCGCAACCCGCGGAAAGACAAATATGACGTGCGAGCGCCCTGAACTTTTAACGAGCAAACTTATCTGGTGGATCCAGAAAACATAATGTCCTTCATGTTTTGGAGAAGAAGAAGAAAAAAAACAAGAAGGCCCCCGGATTTTGAAGGATGGTATCTCTTCTCCATCTTTAAAGACCAATCTGTTGATCACATCACCCAATTGTTATGCCCTGGGGGGGTATTACTCACTGTCTGCTTTATGATAATATGCATTGAATAGGGTTTTTTTTTTCTTCCAAAAGGTGCTATGTGCAGCATTCTGAACATCTATACATCATTGTCAAATTAATTGTGATACATTTGTTTACCTCACTTGTAAACAAATGAGACCATTATAGCCTCTATAGCTCATGGAAGTGTTTGTGCTGGTGCTTCTGAAAGTTTTTGCACATTACTTCCTGTTATCGTTTGCTTTGTTCCTGGTTTTTTTTTTCTCTTCCCTATTGAAAATGAGAAATTAGTAATTAGTATTTGATTAATCAGACTCTGTGGGAAAAGTTGTCGCTCCTTGCTTGCGCTGACAAAAACAACGCCCTCTTTCCTGTGGAAACAATTCACACAAATGACGGCCTCATTGGGTGGAGATGTGTTTTTATTCACAACTTTTATCTTAATAGTAGGACTAGGAGTTTAGCCGACCCCTCTGTTAGGACCGGCTAGAGGGGTCTATGTGATGCATCAAAGTTTTGCACACTTCCCTATATGCAGTATGACATCAGAAGCACGCCGACAGTTTCACAGGGCAGTTCAAACCCAACCCAGAGAAAGAAAAATAACAACAACAGAGACCACATCCGGCACAGGCACTACACCAGGGGTCTCCAAACTTTCTTCATCTGAGAGCTACTAAAAATGAAAGTGGCCAAGAGCTGCTTGCATCAAATTGCTTGCATTTATTTACATAGCACACATGATCACTTATCAATAATCTTTAAATTCACATCAACGTCCAAGGAAAAAAACATGAATATTTTAGGCTTCTTATTGTACCACATAGTAAGCTATGTTGCTGAAAATTCACATAAATGTCCAAGAAAACATTTCTACTTTACACCTGTTTTCATGGGCCAAATATTTGAATAGTGGGAAGAGGTGCATTTACTGTCGTCAGATTTAAAAAAAATGTTTTAACAGTCGGTCAAACTATAGGCGAGCTACTTAAAACCTGGCCGTGAGCTACGTCCAGAGCTACCTGTTGGAGACCCCTGCACTACACATTAACCTGCATTGAGGATTGAAGGCTGCTGGTAACTATTGGACAATGTTTACCAGGATGATCTGTGCTCTACTTCTACTGTTTTCTTAACTCCAGACCGGTCGACGAGTCTACATTTGAGAACAATCGACGTTGAAATCAGTCGCTAGGAACATCCCTACTTGAGGCTGAGGCAGCTAGTGTGAGGATAAATTGCAAACAAGCCAAGTGACACCATTTCGAGATCTGTGGAATCCGGACATTGTTTGAAACAAATTGACGTCGACATGACATACTGCTTTAGTTTCAATGCTTTTGTTTCCTGCTGCGAGAGGCCGCTCATTTCTCCATGCTTCTTTGAGGTCCCTGTTATTCCAGGACAGCTCAGAGTAGAGTTTAGATAACAGAAAGTGCCGATTCAAACGGGGGACAAGCCGCTAACAAGCTGCTGATTATGCACCAGAGTGCCTTCAAGTAGAAAACAATGCATGGTCAAATTACAATTCTCACCAAAAACAAACTGGAACTTTTCCCAACTTTTCAAAATATCTGAAACAATCGCATGTAAAGTAGTCATTTGGTAAATAGAGATAAAACAAAGCAACGAGGTCAGCAGCCTAGATAAGGCCACACATTTTCTCAACGATGGTATAATGTGTTTGTGCAAATACACTGATTTCTTACAGTTAGGGCGATAAGGTTTAATGGATTTAGGAAATTTAACGTGCAGTTATTTTTTTGCAGTAATTAAGTTTATCTCGACATCAAAGATGTACAAACTTAGTGTTGCATTTAAAATGTCCGAGGAGGAGGAAGGAGGAGAGTCAGACGAGGACGGACGTGCAGAGGCAATAACAGTAAAGCAAACAGGCTGCTGCCTTTGCACCACTGCTTCTTGCCTCCCCAGTGATACATGCCAGAGATAACAGCTTAATTTCAACCTCAGCACTTTTACTGCACTGTCCGAGGCATTCACTGCATCAATGTATCAATGTGCCGCCAATGCTAGTCACTCTCCACTGCGACAACTAACAATTTTTCCATGATGGAAGCTTTCAAAAAAAAAAAAAAAAAAAAAGGTGCCACGATTTAGCTCACAGGCGCGTGCAGGCCGCCCTCCTTCTGATGGCTTTGGTCTTGGGAGACTCTGCTGGCTGTTTGTTTCTCGGAGAACAGGTCACAGGGCACACTTTTGATTGAATCCCCCACACTGTGACGAGCGAAGGGGGGCGGAATTGTTCTTGATTCTGCTGCAGAGGCTCCTTCCCTTTTGAAAGAAAAAAAAAACATTTCCTTCCTTTTGAAAAGCAGCTGCTGGAGCTATACTTCAAGTGTCCCGAGATAAAAAACGACAACATGAAGAAACAAAACGGCGAGACTGAGATTCTTTATCTGAAGGAGCTCTTGTGACCGCGTCCGGTAAATCATGTTGGAGGAGGAGAGGAAAAAAAAGGTTGTTTATCACATTTAATGAGCGAGATAAGATCTATACGAGGATATACTTCACAGAATGTCTTAAGTTCTCGGACTTCAAAGTTTTTCCTTTATTATTTTGAATCAATAATTCCATGAAGAAAATAAAGAAGCTACCGACAACATTTTCTACTTTTTTACAGCCACACTGGTGCTCTGAATTCAAACGAGATAACTCTGCTGAGAGTTGACATGTCAGGTCCCAGCGTGCACGTTTCATAAACATGTGTGTTTTTTTTCCCCTAAATTTTAATCCTCTAAATCTTCTAAACTGTTGCTCCACACAAACAAAACAAAGCTTGAACCGAGACTATATTCTCAGAGCAATTAGTGGTTAACTTCAAAATGTGCTAAGATAGATTACACTCGTTGCGAATCCTCCTGTCAATTCGCGTTCATTCTCATGCTCCCTGGGATGCAAGAAATCTCTGCACCACGCTGGCTGGGATTTTCCTCTGAAAGCCCCCTGGATCTGCAGAGCGTTGACCCCACATGTCAAAGACAGCATGCCAGACTGTTATTAACACTGACGTAACAGAGGGCGGGAACGCGGTCGCCCGCGGTGCCGAGGCCATCGAGGAACCTGTAGTACCAGAGGAAGTCCACCTTGCTGGGGGAGAGGGGGAGGAGGGGGGGGGGGGCGTCACGGTGAGACATCGGCCACGTCGTGCATCACCTCTGGCTGCAGGGGGTCGTAAGGGGGCAGATTTTTTAAAAGGGCAAACACGAGTTGAATAAAGAAAAACGCTCTGCAGCATCTTCCCCTCTGCCTTCTCTTACAAGAAACACAGAAATCATATTTGCATGCAGCCGCTTTGACTGTTCAGATGCCTCGTTTCAAAACACAGGAACGCATTCTTCATGAAAACATGTGACTTGAAACGACACGCTCTTTTCCAGCACTCCCCGTGCTCACCGCCGTCCTCTGTTGTGACAGCGGATTCCTCTCCTCGTGCATCTCACACATGAGTAATGATCTCGCAACTTCAAAATAACACCGCTATCCTATACACTTCCACATGTATGGGGTGCAGAGTGGTGTCAGCTCAATGCATGCATGTCTCCTGTTATCCACAGGGAAGGGCAAAAATTGAAATGTGCTTTTTATCATGTGCTATGAATGCTCTTCATGCTGTCCCCCTCCCTCCCCCCATCCTCCTTTTCACTCATATCCACGTTGAAACTCCCGTCAAAAAAATATTGGCAAATGTTGTAATTACGTGCCGGGTATCTGCTCCCTTACATGGCTCGAGGCGGGGAGCGGTCCCGGGCCTGATATTTCAGCTTTATCATATTTTAGTTTTATTTGAGGACGGTGGCAGCACCGTGCCTCCAGTCAGCCATAATTGAAATGAGGGAAGGAAGATGTAGAGGCTGTGTGCCCCGCTCCCTGTAATCAAGCCCTTAGTCCTGTGTGCTTTGCCATTTTTCAAAGTGAAATATCCTCGCAATCTTTGTGGTAATACACAGCGAGTCCTCTTCATGCCTTCGCCTGTGGGTAATTAGGCATGAGAAAGTGTACTCTGTACATGCAGAAGAAGAAGAAGAGCCGTGCAATGGGATTCTTGTAGGCCACAAACCGGGCCTCGGATGCTGCAAAAATCCACTGGAAGCGTTGGGACAAAATGTATGATGGCATGCAGAACAACATCAGGCTGGTTTGTTGCTAATTTATTATTCTGTTTGTGGAAGGTTGTGACATCAGTATTCAACCAGCGGTGCTTTCTGTTTCGCCGTTACATGTGAGAGTCGTGCGTTGGTGAGGCGAGTGGTGGGGGGGAAAAAAGTGAAGCCGGGGGGGGACCGATGGGGAAGTTGATGTATGATCCCTGGTGGCTGAGCTTGTTTGAAGCGTGGAGCCGGGCAGGTGATTCGAAGGCGCCGGCTCTTTAAACAGCGTAATGAGCCAGAGAGGACGTCGCTCCACCCCCCTTTCCCCCCCAACCAAACACCCGCCCCCAACCAAGCCCCACTCCACTTCACATGTTGAAGTGACAACAGATTTTTTTCTGTAAGTAACAAAACAACTAAAAAGTGCGTCAGGCTCCTCTTATTCATAACGTCGTTTCACACAGTACTGATGTAAGTCGCCGTGACGCCGAGACACTAACAGTGATATATCCTCTCAATATGTTGCTACTTCCACTGGATTCCACGACTTCCAATTAGCTAAATTAGCCTCAAGCTAATTTTGCAAAGTGTTTTTGGTGTAAAGGCACATTTTACTTTGTGGTTCTCATCCCCTTTTTTTTTACTGCAGTAAATAACTTGTGATAAATCCTCTGTGTTCTACTTTCCCAGTGCCAGATGGCAGACTGGAAAAAAAAGATTAGACAGAAAAATGGAAAATGTCAACAAATAAGTCCTCGACAGATGTAGACAACCACTTGTCCAAATGGCCACCAAGTCACTAAATGTAGTCGCCCAAATTATTAAAAACAAAACAGAAGAGGGGCGATTAAAACATCCTTCAAACTTAAACCGTGCTACTTTGTTTGAATACATTCAACAAATTTTTCCAAATGTTTGAACTCCAACCACGAACCTGCTCGTCTCCACAGAGGCGCTGCTTGTCAACAGGCAACTGCATGGGGTCCCAAACTTGTGTAAATCAGTGTAGTGATGAAAGATACAACAGAAAACTCAAAGTACGTTGTCTTTTTCAATTCTCTGTTTTTTTTCAAATTTTCAAAATCCAAAATCCAAAAACGGCAACCAGAATTTTTACATTTTTAGACACTTTAAACCGCAGCAGTACCTCAAAATGCACAAATTTTGCAACGACAGTCGGAAACCTCCCTAATGGGGCCCTATCTGACAGCACTCACTCTCATCGTCCTGCTTAGCATGTCATGTATTACTCTTGTGGAAAACCAAAGTCCATCAATGAAAACCAGTTGAAGAGGAAGAGCGTCGTGACTCTGCTAGATATAACAGCGGTTGGAGGGGCCCTTCGTTCATTTTTTGCCGAGGGCCCCTGCAGACTCTAGAATCGCCACTGCCTCATACATCCTCCCCCCTCACTCCAGACCTACAACTCAGAACTGTGTCTGAGTCAGTCATGTCTGCAGACAGCGTATGCAAACATTGCATTTGTTAAATGTTGAAACAGTGAAAGAAAAGATCTTTAAGAAAACATATCGGGGAGAAAACGTCCAAAACATGAAGGTTTAATTCATTCTCTGATCTGATGTGACAGCGTCATCATGCCAGGTTCATGTGTGAGAGTTAGGATCATCTTTAGCAGCAGTATGAGATAACCAATAGCACAGAAAAGAATAACCGATTGTCTCAGAGAGAACTAAAATAGCAAAGGCACAGGAGGAAACAGTGCACAGGTGTTGTTTCTGCTACACCTGCTCAAGCTCGCTTTACTGCTGCAGAAGTTCAAAAAGCCACAGCTTGGGCTTTAGCTTACACTAGCACAGATATATTTGGATAATGTTGAACAAAAATTCCTTGGCTAAGCTTGGCAGTATGAGGATGTTTGTGTGGACATATTGCATAATGCACAATTTATCTAAAAAAAGGACTTGTGTTTAAATATAGAGTCTGACTCCTTTTGTTCAGGTGTTGATGGGAGGTAAAGCAACAATATGCAACGTTTACACCTTAAAATAGAAGTTTTTAAATGTGGATCTAACAGAATAACAAATAATAAATAAACTGCATTTTGTAACTTTGGCAGCAGAACGAGGTCATCTCGCGGGAAGACGCTTGCAGAGTCATATGTGTGCATAACCCGTCGACATATTGTTGCATTAAAGTGCTGAAAACATCTAAATTATTGTTTTGCCATTGGGATTTTGCATGCTTAAAATGCTCTGTCCTTAACTTTCTATTCCAGTAATATTGCAGGTGTCTTCAGGCCAGCCTCTGTTGTGTCTCTGAAACATTGTTCAACAGAAAAAAAAAACAAAAAAAACCTCTCAGCGTCGTGTTTGAGGACACACCAACAGGTTGGTACACAGAGGGATGTCAGAGCGTGGGTATAAAGTGTGACAAACACAAAGTTGGTTCAGATACTAAATGTGTTTACATTAAATAAGTACGGCTGCACTGATACTGGTCCTCATGCACAATTTACTGTGTGTCTGTTTGCAGACATATTTCTTACACTGAAACAAAGACGAGGGGGGTGGTGGGGGGGGGGGGGGGGGGAGAGAAAGCCGGGCCTGATAATATATAAATGCATGCACACATGGATGCTGCTCGTAAATGAATAAACACATACATCAATTTCAAAATCCAACACATTTGAAATTCAAATGCAGCGGTGCCTCTTTTTCTTTTTCTTTTTCATTCTTTTTTTTTTTTTTTTTACGATATGTCTCATTTCTCTTGTGGAGATTTAAAAGGAGAGGGCTGAGAGGGACAAAAATTAGAGGGGTGGGAGAGAACAAAATGCTGTATGGAATTTGAGATTATGTATTTGGTTTGTGTGTCTCCCCTCCTGTTTAAATCAAACGTGTGGGGGCCGCGTAGCCCTGGGCTTGTTGCTGGTGACAGTTTCAGTGTTTCTAGACTTTCTCTCCTCCCCCTTTTTTTTTTCAGTCCTGAATTGAGAAGCGGGGTGGAACAGGGAGGGGGGGGGAGGGGGGGGGGGGCGGTGGTTGGGGGGTGTGGGCTTCTGGCGGAGGGGTGAATTAAATAGTCACTCTCTCTCCCTCCCTCACTCTCTCTCTGTCTTTCTCTCTCTCTCTCGCACTTTCTCTTTTTTTTTTTTCAGTGGCGTTTAAAATCAATTCATTCAGTGGACTGCTGACACAGCCCGGCCCAGAGAGCCCAGGATTTATGGCTCCCTCTAATGGGCATGCTCTGAACCAAAGCCCTGCCGTCAGCACAATCCTGCCAGCCACCCGTCCGCCCCACTCCCTCACTCCATCTAGCTTTTAAAGACGCAGGCACCCCTCCTCTTCCTCCCTCTTCTCTCCCCCCACCCCCCATCTATTTCTTTCCTCATCATCCCTGTAGTGGTTATCAGGGGGGTCCTGGAAACATTGAAGACCACAAGAATGTAGGTATTTGGAGAGTCTTACACTGAAAAGGGATCAAAAAAATCACACTTGTCCTCTCCTCATGACATTAGATAATTATAAAACAGGAACAATAACTGACAGGATGGATTTCTTTGGACTTGTTTACAGGATGTGGAGCTTCTCATATATTTCTGCAAATCAATGGATATATTGTATCTGTCATTTTGGTAGAAACTGGTTTGCATGACACTGTAAACTTCACTTTTAAAATTAAGTCCACAATATCCTGCAGAACAAGAAGTTGCTTGTCTTGATGATTCTACAAAAATGCATCCTAAATATCCACATTAAACACACAACACAAAAAAACAGACTGATTGAGGTTGTGGAAGTACAGCCACTAGTGAGTGTGTCCAGATGGTTAAAATAAGTGTTTCTGTCAAAGGAGTCTGGTGGCCGAGATGTGACCACTGTTGTTAAAAAATCAGGATCTTACCTCAAGAGAAAAAGCTCTACCGCTGCAGGGATCCTAAATTCAGACACTTAGATTAGCCATTTGAGGCTGTCAAAGAACTATGACGGGACATTGTGACCACTTCAGGCCATTTTGTTGCTCCAGGGTGAAGCGATCTCCTGGAGGAATTCAAAAAACTTTTCTACTTTTTATTCTTCAGACCTCAAAATCTGCCTCCTTTGAATATTTCCTCGCCGAAACCTGTAAAAAACATGTTCTGAAAGTGTTGCTTCCTGCAGCAGAATCAATGATATCTCTCTGCGATTATTACAGCAGGAGGACGGGGAGGAAGTGTACGACACTGTTAACTTCAAAATAAAACTCAAACTAAAGAATGTTTTTTTTTTTTAAGAGTTGTGGGCAGAGATTTGATGTCAAATGTTTTCTTGTGATTATTAAAAAAAAATCCAAGTGGTGCCTCCCTGAGCAGTATATAATGTCTCTCTGTCCATTACCTTGGGTGACTAGTGGAGCTTCCTAAGGTCTTGGGGAGTGTATATATATATATTCATATATTCATAACCAAGTGTAGTGTCACAGGATCTGAAACAATTTATGGCGCAAAGAAGAGGAGCACAAAAAAAAAAGAGGGTGATTGAAAACACTCGGCTACGAGCCCAGCCAGTGTAAAGATATATAAGAAGGATCATGGCCTGAATTGCGATGACAACATGAAGTCGCTCCTGCGAGTCACTTTGAGCGAGTTAGCGAGTGTATCGTCTGACTGAGTGTGTTTCTGTATCATATTTATGTCTGCGACGCAGCTGTGTACACTCAGGGAAAAGACGCCGCTGCTGCTGCTGTTGACCCTGTTATATCCTCAGGCAACCTGGTAATTTGCAGACAAATACAGACCTTTTACTTCAGCCCCCGGGCCTCTGACGCACATCCTTATCCATATTCCAGCTCCGCTCTGCAGCCTGTCAAGGCGTTATGGGCCCCGAATTAGCCTCCCATTACAGCGAGGCCCCCCCTCCCCTCCCTAAAGTTAACCATAACTGACCATTTGGCGCGGCTTCATTATAAAGCCATGCATGTAAAATCAAGTCATGGTCCCCCGGCCGTCACATTCAATTTCAAAATACAATCCCCCCATCCTCCCACATCGCGCCACCAGAATCTCCATCTTTCTCTCTTACTTAAATTCAACCCCTCTCTCCTTGTTTCATAAAATATGATCTGATTAAAATAGATTACACACCTTGTTAGCGGAGCGTTTCATATTTGATACATCGGCGCTTTAAGACGGGGGGGTGCGGGGTGGGGGGGGGGGGGGGGGGGGCAAACCTCCTCCATGATTCAAAGCGATTGTGGCCTTGTTCTCTGGCCTATTTGTTTAATAAGCTCTGCTACATCAGTGGGCCTTTTATGTGAACACAAGCCCCCGCAGCAAAAGGCAAAAAGATCAATACCTGTGTAAAAAAAAAAAAATTAAAACGCAGGATTTACAGCCAAGGATTTTCTCTCCTTCCAAAGGAATGTAAGGCGATCTAATGTACTGTATACGATGGAGAAATTCCCCCAAAAAAACAGGAAGCAGCTTTTATGTGCATGACCTGTGGGGGGAGGGGGGGGGGGGGGAGAGAGAGAGCTACAGGTTCGGCTGTGAAATATTCAGCGGGCGATTAGGCGGGCTGAGCTTACACTGAAGCTTTGCCAAACGTCTCCAAACATAAGCGAGCGCGTTATGCTAATGGGATATTATAAACAGAAGAAGAAAGGCAGGAGTCTTTGAGGGCAAATTAATTCATTATAATCCTCACCTCGTCTGCTGACTGATGGAAGACTCCTCGTGTAATCGCTGATTGAGGAGGAAAGGGAAGGTGGTGGAGGGAGGGAGGGAGGGAGGGGTGGTGGTGGTGGTGGTGGTGGTGGTGGTGGTGGTGGGGGGGGGATCTTGTACTGTATAAGGGGAGCTCAGATGTGGGGTATAATACCGGGGTCGTATCGCCCCGCCGAATGAAAATAACACTCCCTCCCATTTAGCGTGAATAAAAGTCCGTGTTAAGAGGGTAAAATGTAATGCCGTGCTCGAGGAACGTAATTATCATTTAGCAGGGGTCCGTGAGCTGTGTTTGACGGGGCCTGAACCCTGCGTGAAAACTCATTTTCATTTTTCTTATTATATCATGATTATATAAACATTCTTAACCAGTGGCCACAGCAGCAGCAGCAAATTATCGCAAATTAGTCCCGTATTGCCAGTTTTTTTTTTTGCTCGCCGAGGCAAATGAACAAGCACTAGAAGTGCAGTGTGTATTCCATAAATCAGGCCCGACGCCGCCGCCGCCGCCGCACCTGTTGAGAATGTAAATAGCTGCGGCTATTTGATTAAACTCTTACATCAAAACATTTGAAGAGCCCCCCCTCTCTCTCTCTCTTCTTCTTTTTTCTTTTTCTTTTGTGTGTTTATCCTCCTGTTTTCCTTCTCTGCATTAAGTTTTGTGTTCTCTCCTCCTACACCCACCGCACAAGCCGAGGTTTTCAATGGGCGGCGACGGGGGAGACATAACACCCACCGGCTATACGTGGGGGGCACGGGAGGTCCATCATTACCAACGCCGCAGTGGTGATCACGGCAATAATATAGAACTATAACCGAGCAATTAGACTAATGGAAAACGTCCCTATTTCTCCCGGTGTGCTGCAGCGAGATGCGCAGCGTGCCCCCCCGCGGGCCAACCCCCCCCCCCCTTGGAGATGAGGCTGGAGATGTGAAGTGGAGAGGAGGTAATGGCGGAGGCCCATTGATCCTCGCCGCCACCTGCTATATGGCTCCACCGAGGACGGGGAGGGGAGGCAGAGGACTCCATCTGGGGAGAGATCGAGCCGGCTCCTGGGCTCTCCGGCATATGGATAAGAGTCTTTCTCTAGTCTTCCGCTACTTAACCAGCACACATTAGCACAATATGGCCGGATAGGGGAGAGTAAGGCGTGCATACATACAGGCTATATTACAGTAACGGCGCGTCCACAGCGAGAAGGGCGTGAAGCCGTTTTCCACCTAAAAAAAAACTCCTGGAGCTCCTCGTGTGAGGCCGGGGCTGAACACAAGCTCTTAAATAAACGTCCTGAAAAGAACGAGCCTCGCTTTCCAAAACGAAGCGTGCACGGGAGGGGGATGTACATCACCAAAACAATCGACAGGAAGCAGCTGCAGAAGCCAAAAAAAACCTTTCGGAATGCACCGACGCGTCTGTTCTTCAAATGTTCAGGTGAGGAAATCAGTGTTTGTCTCTTTTTGAAAATGACAAAGACAAAGAACTCCAACACAGATGTACTTTACAGTAAATGATTGAAGAAAACATTTTTTTTAGGTTTCATCTGTTTTCCTCTTTCAGATTTACACGATGGATGTCACTTTGGCTGCCCGTTAAAGTTCTGGAAGAGGACTCAAAAACTGCTCTTCTGTTGGTTCAGTTAAGAAGAATGAGGCCATGCGGGCGCAGACGGTAATCCATTCCTATCTACACCCAGATTCTAGGAGTTGTAAATTCAAATTGGGAGTTTTAAAAAACAAGAAAAGCAACAAAAATAGAAAATAAAAAATGAAAAATTAGACACTTTGCATTTGATCAGAGTGAACCTGTAAACCTTTTCCACCTTGGCTCAGTGCGACTGGGTGTAAGTTGCAGACAGACAGGATATGACATGCAGGGTGAAGTCATGAGTCGCTTAAAGAGGTTCTGTTGAGGGGCTTACCTGCCCAGCTGGGGGTCTCCATGTACAGGTAAAGCCGGTCGGGCTGAAGCTGGGTCACTTGACTCGCTGCTGCTGCCACAGGTCCTGAAGAACTCTGCAGAGAGGGACAAAGATAAGCTCCGGTTAGAAATACAAACTGAGGAACTCTTTTTTTCACTGTTATGCATTCTTCTCTTAGAGTTAAAGAAGGTAAGATGGATAAACGCCATGATAAATCTAGTGGCTCAGTATATGGCTGAAGTGAAGCTGTGGTTAGCCTAGCTTAGCACAAAGTTTGAAAACAGGAGGAAACAAACGGGCCTGTTTCTGTCAAAGTTTGAGAAATTCACCCGGACATGATGCATAACGTTTTGTAGAATCCGTGCCCCAGAGGGACCTATTAAACCAGGACTGTGGCAACCAAGACTGCTGACCCCCTTAACCCTTTACATGTCAGAATTATTTCTAAATAGACAACAGTACATTATTTCCCCCCCTTTGTGCATAACGATGTGTCGTAAGGATGTAACATTTTGTTACCAGAATCATTAGATTACTGCAAGTTCTAGTCTTTGTTTTCCACACATGCACGATGGTAACACATCTGGCAACATCGCCGATGACAGATATGTTGGCTGTTGTCGACAAAGAGGACTATATCCTAAGCAAACATAACCGCAAGGCAAATCAGCGCCCAGGAATAATGTTTTTTTTCAATAAGAATCTGGAGATTTCTTCATCTACATCACAAAATAGCATCAACATTTTGGAGAATCTGAAAAAATCTCCAAATTCAAGGCCCAACTTTTTTTTTCTCATTTTCCAAATACAATGACATTTTTCTGAGTCTGAAAACTTGACATGTTGTCTTTGTGCTGTTTGAAATCAAATATGTGGGTTTTGATGTTTCTCACACAGCGTCTCCGCTTTTCTGAGGATCTAGGGGTTGCAGATTTGAACACCTCTTTCTTCTAATCCTCGGTAAATCTAAAAAAAATTGAAGAAAGGGGGCCCGTTAAGTCTGTCTCTAAGTGAATCTTTGAACAAAAGAAATGATGCTGGAGCACTTTTGTAATTATATTTGGGCACAGAACATATGGTTACAATTCATTTGAAAGGTGTTATTACATTTATGTAATCAGATGATCTTTCAGGGACTTTCTAATTGTGGTTACAGAGGGAGTGAGTGAACGAGTGCATAACTGTGTCTGAGTGTGCATGTGCATCACTGTCATCTCATCATTAGAACCTGCACAGAGTTCTTCTGCTACATACGGTGCAATAGATTTGCAGCCATGTTTACGCCTCAGTGTGTGGCAGCTCTCATACAGCGGCTGCACTCTCTGTTTTCTGCTGACTGCTGTATCTGGTGCAGGCCTTCCTTCGGGTTGGCTGCCGCCCAGAAGCCCAGCCGGTGAACCGCGGAGAAAGCGCATTGATTTCATCCCAGCAGAAATCCCTTCTCCCCGGTACCCGCCTCCCTACCCCGCCCAGCACCTGATTAAGCATTTGCAGGGGAGCCGTGCCAACACAATTTGTCATTTATCAAAAGTAATTAAAAGCAATTTCTTTTCTCTTGTTGATTGGGAATTGACTAATTGTTGAGTCTGTGAAAACTGGGGGGGGGGGGGATAAATAAAACAGGGAAGGATGAATTTTACATCAACTCGGAGGAAAACATAAATGCTGTAAAACGAGGGGGCCAGACATCTGGCTCTGTGATTTCTCTCGACATGATTACGAGTGCAAAAAAACCGAAACAGTTGTTTAGCGCACTCTGATATACAGCCCATAGGCGGTAAATAATGTATTAGAAACAGCATATTGACTGCCCGACTTAAAAGAGTGTTTTCACTTCATGTTGTGTGAACGCGAGAGTGGGAGGAAAAATACAAACACTGGTTGGTTGGTTGCTAACAGAAAATGGAAGAAGAAGAAGAAAGCTCTCACTTTGTGCAAAAAAAGAGATGTTTGAGAGGAAGAAGAAGAAGGTGGAGTGAAGAGAAGGAGAGGAGCTGAAGAGGTTACGGTATCCAATGAAACCAAGCAATGCCGTTTCAACATTATCGGTAACAACCTCTGAATGCACCATTACCTTCTATAAGGGCAGAATGAAATGTCAGAATTGATTCGAGAGGGAAGGGGTTGAGATATAAGTGGGCAGCTAAGGTGGCCATTTTGTTTCAGTGGGCCTTTTATTTGGTGTCCCTGGATCATTAGCAGAAAAAAAAAAAGGGGGGGGGAAGGAAGTTGGAAGGACATGAAGGAGGTGTGGGCGTCTCCGGTGACAGCATGTGAAATGAAAACGGCTGAAAAAACCAAACACACACACACGTTTTAAAAAAGAAACAAAAGGAGGCAGAAATCAAAGCGGTGGGGGGGTGGGGGGGGGGGTAAAAGAGGGACGCGGAAACGCCAGAGGAGTCGTTTAAATTTCCCACCACTTTGTAAATAACTTTAGCTGCACAAATACCTGGCGTTGCTCTGAGCAGATACAAAAATAAAAAAAAAACTCCAAGCCAACAATTTATTCTCATGCCAACAAATGGAGCCGTCGCTTCAACGAGACGATTTGAATATCCCTTTGAAGGCCTGCAGACGGACAAGCGACGCCATCATTGCCGGGGAACACAGAAAATAATTGGGCCGACGGCGGGAAGAAGGAGCCCCACGTCGGAAAAAAAACAAACCGTCTCTGCTGAGACACAAAAAAAAAAATATCTAATTGAAGCGCTCGCTCTCTCCTGCCTTTTGTTTACATTCCCATTCATCATTAAAAAAAAAAAAAAAACTCAATTACTTATGTTCCCTAACATGTATGGTTATTAATGTTCTAATTATGCTTCTCCTCTCTAATCTTTCGCCGCGCAATTCGGTTGATCTATGTCGGGAACAACGCGGCGAGGAATTAGGAAACGTACGTGCAATAACACACCTTCTCCTGGGAGCCATCTGACAGAGAGAGAGGAAGCTTGTCATGGTTTTGTCTATATGCATGGGGGGTGGGGGGGGGGGCTCAGTCAGCGCGTCTTGTAATGTACCAACAACGAGGAAGTTGACTAATCAGCTCTCGCCAGCGTCAGAGCGGATGTAGCACGGGGAAAAGCTGAGAGAGAGAAAAAAAAAAAAAAAAAAACTACCTCTGGCCCGGCTTATTCTTCTTCTTGTTTGAGGCTATAGGTATGACAGCTTTAGAGGTGTGAAATAATGTCGGTGAGAGCCTTGAGGAGCCCCCGCAGAGAGGCTGAGAGGGTCCTGTACTGCCTCGAGCAATGAGTGTTCTTCAAGGCTTTTTTTCTCCCCCCTCAGAGCACTTTTTTTTACAAGAGCACAAATTAGGTGTAAGGGATGCCTGCCTGTGTGTGTCGGGGCGAGTGCGCACACACACACTGAAAAGAAAGGGGGTAAAAATACTAAAAAAAAAAAAAAAAAAAAAGAAAAAGAGGGGCAGAAACTCGCATGACAGTGAAGAAACGGAGGGCGTCGTAAAGTGCGGGAAAATAAGCTCTCACTTTCAAGCGTTTACGGCGGCTCAAATATCTGATGATACCTCTCATAGCTTTTAATCTTTAATGTGAAAAATTAATCATCCCATTCATTATTTTAATAGCTGTCATTTTTTTCTCTCCCCAAAGTGATGATTTATAACCATTAAGCCCGCGCGTAGGCTCGCGTGAGAGGGGATTTATCGTAATGTTTGCACCAGGTAGCCTCCGACCATATTTCATTACTCTGACAAGCCATTAAAATGCCCTGGTGATTAAACAACAGCTCTGAGGTCAGCGCGAATGCCTGTTTCTTTACCCAATGCTGGAGCGCAGGGGTGCAGGGGTGCAGGCGGGGGACCCGTGGCCTTACAAAGCCCTACCCCCCCCCCTCCTCGGTTTCCCCCCCTAGACTGCCGATTGTAGTTATAGATCTCTTATCTGTTGTGCTGTGCAGGGGGCAACAGGGGTGCGTGAGAATAATGTACATGCACAGGAGCCACAATGAAATGAAGTTAAGAATGAGGCTATTATGCCGTTTCCCCCCCCCCCCTCCCCCTCAGAGCTTTGACACTGTGATAACTGTGCACTTAGAGGGGGAAAAGTCCAGCCTCACATACTCTTTAAATCCATCCATCTGCGGTGTCCAGAGTGTTCCAGGAGTTATTTTGTGATCATGTAATCTGCCCCACTTCTACCAACTATTTTCTGTTATTGACTCTCCTGCTGATGTGAAAAGGCAGGGGCGTGTTGGACACATCAGGGGTATAGAGGGGGGCAGTGTCAGCCCCTCACATCCACCCCAAAGATGGCTGATATAGTACTTGTTGGTGTGGTTTAAAAATGTTAATGCATGTATGCTGATGAATCGTTTATCTACATTTCAGGTTTCTCTGCACAAACTCAATTTCTCAAACATTTTGAAAAGTATTATTTGCTTGATGTAGAGTCGGGTGGACACTTGAGGAACTGCAGTTTTTTTTTTGCTCATCGCATTGGCTTCATTTTTCAACAGACCGGAGATTGCAGCTTGATTCATACTCACAAAATACTCACTGTCATTATGTCAGTATTGCATGTGAGTCATGAATTCGCACCAATCTGCAATAATCTTAGAGCAACTCCTGCTGGACTTTATGGACAGAGAAGTGAGAAGAGAGAGAGCTGTCCAATTGGGTGATCAGGGAAAGAGTCCTGTGTGAAACAAAAGTTGTGTCTGCTTAACTTAAAGGCTTTATATGTGATTTATTTGATCCAGCAGATGTCGCCCTTGAGCACCAGCATGAAACCAAAACAACTTGCGCTGCATTACTGTATTAGCATGCTAATGCTAGCGATCTTTATTATGCTCGTATCTTCACACTGCATGTAAATTTACCTGAAATGAGCGTGATCTAGAAACACAGTTAAGCAGTGAGTACAGTATGTTATTCTTCTTTTCTCTAGTCCCTCAATTAAACAACTTTTCTAAACGAGGGGAGGAGTCAGCCGGCCGTCGGGCGATGTAAACAAAGTGAAGATAGGACTCTGAAAACTCTGAAAACATCACAGACAGTGGGACTCGGGTGTTACACCCATTGTAGACAGTCATGACTCACAGAGTTATTTTCAGAGGAGATACTTGATTTATATTATATTTAAGTGAGAAAAATCACATATTAAGCCTTTAACCAAGCAGCAACACAATCTCCGAAATCACAAGAAACAAAAGAAGCGGCTTCTCTTTGAAAAAGTTGAAAAAAGTGGTGTCACTCAAAAGTCACCCAAAAGTCTGAATGTGCACACATTGCATCACCCGTTCATTGTTTGCTACCAGGACACCTTTGCAACCTTTTGTTTTATTGCAGCAGTGCATTCTGGTCAATATTATTGTTGCCTCTGCTACCCTGGAGATCTCCCTGTGTTGGTGTTCAGTTCCTGTGCGACACGAGCAGTTAAAAGGCCTTTCGCTGTTTCAGGCTGAAAAGCAAAAAAACCTGACATTAACACTTTCATGTTTCTGGACAGTTTGGAATTAGTTTCCTCTTTTTTTTTCCGGTGACATGATGTCTGCATTTGGCCGGCTATCTAACAGAATAAAGATGATACAGACCCTGAAACATGAGGCTCGTAGCCACACACTGTTACTGAGTGTTGTTGTTTTTGTTTGAAGGGGAATGGTTGGAGTTTTGAGGGTTGAAATAGACAGATGTTGCTTTGGAAAAAAAAAAAAAAAAAAAGCAGCCGGCTACACAAAATGGATCCGCGCTCGATCCCGGCGGAGGAAGCTGGCTGAACAGCCGGCCGGGGAGCAGCGGGGGGGGGGCGGGGGGGGGATTTAACTCCCCTGCATGTATGTTCATGTCTAATGTCCTGAGTCCAATGGGCTGGATTGATCACCGATGCCACATCTGACAGTGACTGACAGCGCCTGTAATTGCTATGTTAGCTCGGGGAGACGAGCAAAGCGCCTTGGTGGGGCGATGTGGATGAAACATGCAGCAGGCATTTTCTCCATCACCTTACAAGTCCAGCTGTGGATATTACATCATAGTGCACACAATGCGCACAGACTGCCTGAATGGCAGAGCGCTGTGAGCGGCTTGATTAATGGATGTGATCAGTGTCATGTGTGGCATGATGGTGCCATGAAAAGAAAAAAAAAATAACACCTGCTGTGATTCAGGGTTGTAATTGAACACACACATATTACAAGCCAACACATGTATTCTCTAACTGATATACCTCCTTCAATCCAAGTCTTTTCATGAACCCCTATGCACTTGATGATGATGTTTAGGATGGTTTTGATGCTGATTAGATCTCTGTCAATGTAAGCTTTGCCTCTGGTCACTTCCGGTCAGCACCTGTGTGTCCGATCGGACTTAAAGCTGCTTGTTTGCACTTCCTGACGTTGTCTCCTCCTCTTTAGATCCTTGCTTGTGTTGTTCTTACTCTCTGATCTTCGTCGTTTTGAATAAAAACGTCTGCTCAATGAATTGTAGAATTTAAGAATATACTTCTGTACCGCCGGGCCTCACAGGTCATTTGACCGACCTCTACTCTTTAAACTTTGCTTCCTCTGCAAACCCATGTTTGCGCTTTTGTCATTTAAAAGCATAAACAGGGCACTCGCAATTAGACGGCGAGGCTACGGTCCTCCAAGCAGGCGACCTCTGGGTCAGAATCTGACCTGCACGCTCTCTCTCATCTGATGTCCTCGAAGCCCCCCAAAAATAAATAATTTAAACAGCACAAAAAAGAATGAACGGCATTTCTTCAAAAACATCTTCAAAACCTATTTCTGCCAACTTTCCCTCCCTGTAAAGGATCTTTATTTGATCTGTCAGTATAACGCTGTACATTTACCTTATTGTTTTTGTTGCAAGAGGTGAATGTGTAAAGGGGAAAAAAAAGACTTTCTCGCCTCAGATTTCTCCCTGAGTAAATTGCAAAAAAAAAAAGGAAATGAAGTGAGATACTTTCCAGCTCTTGCAGTGACAATTCGTTAAAACATATTAAACAGCAGCAGCAGATAGATATACTGGCAGGAAGACGTGATCTCAGCCTGTGCCAGACTCTTAAAAAAACTCAGTGTTGTTAACATTTACAGCTTCTCTTCCTGAGGGAGGAAAGTGATCAAAAAAAAAAAAAAAATCACTCATAGATTTGAAAGCCCCAAAACTGGAAATTGGGACATAAACTGTAGGCCATGATTTCTGCAATTTTTTTTATGTCTTCCCACCACTGCTGCCCTGGATCCACTGTGGATGAATGTGAGAACATCCTGTTTGGCTGCCTCCTGCGCTCGCCCGGGCCCATTCCAACAGTTGTCACTGCGACAGAACAAAAGCTGCAGAGGTGGGGGCGGTGGGGAGGGGGGGGGGGGGGGGGGGGGGGGGGAATTAGCATCCTAAATGTGTCTAACGTCTCGTGTTTGTTGTGTCCCCGATGAGAGGCACAGAAAAGAAACGGTGCTAATTTGTAATAGGTATCAAAAATTCCCAGCTATTAAAATAAAGTTAATTACCGCAGCAAATACAGCAGTCGTAAATGGGAGATAATGCCATTTCTGCAAATGATTGTCGTTTTCCGCCAACCGGAAAAAATAATATTTAGTATCCAGCTGTACTTCTGGAGGAGGAGGCGGAGGAAGAGGAGGAGGAGGAGGAGGGGGGGGGGGAAAGGTACTTGTAATTCAGAATATATATATTTTTTTTTCTGCAACTTAGCAAGTTTTTCATCTATCAGCAAGGCACATTAAATCCCAGCTGGTCAGATGCTAGACTCCTGATGCTCGGGCTTTAGACTTGAAACAAACTACTGCTGAAATGAAAAGCACTTCTCGGAGCAGTGGAAAATCCGACTCCTACAAGAGTCCATTAAAAATACATGTTCAAATGAATCTTGGTCGAGGGATGACAAGTTTTACCATATTCTTCTTCTTGAACTTTTAATGTAGCAAAGGCGCCACTTCAAAGAGGAGTGGGGGTGGGGGGGGGGGGGGGAATTAAATATTAAGGCTATTATCTAAGCTGTTCCCAATATTATTCCAGCTTAGGTTATTTATATAGTACAGTAATAATTGTGTTATATAAGCCGCTTTTCATTTTGGAGCGAAAACGTAATGATCCAAGAGGTGGCTTGGTTTTTGTGAGTTTGCAAACCTTAAAAAGGAGTAACCTAATTTATATATTTGCTGCAGTAAAGCCAACGCGGTTATGCAGATTTATTGCAGCAATCCTAGGTGGATATTGCAAATGTAAATATATTTATAATTTATGACTGCAGGGGAAATGGATCATTTTTAACACAGCGGATACGAGTTCAACTTTGTTTTGGCAGAGTACGGTGCACACTCAACATATTTTTTTTTTTATTTTTTTTATTTTTTGCATCTTTGTGAAATAAACAAACAAACAGGAAAACAGTGAATTATCATGTGCTCTGAATGAGGAGAGTATCTCAGTAAATCCGGAGCTTGCCTAACCCCCGGATCACCACTGTTTACCCCACCGGTGAGACAGTAAATAGTCTGGCTGACATTTTGCGGGGAGGTTAGTGTGCTCAGAGAGGCGAGTGGAAGTGGAGGCTCAGATGAATTTGTCTGACAAATGCTCCTGGAGTATGTGTTGTCGAACTGCGCTTCAGCTAAGGCCCTGGACTGGGATTTGAGTCTGACTGAAGCCAAGCAAAGCATGCCAGATCACTAATTGCACAATTTAAAACCAAAGTCCCTGGCAGCTTGTCATTCGAAAATGGAGAGAAGAGCCGTTGCTTAATCAGTGAGCTCAACATAGATCTGCAAAGCTCTCCACCGAGGAACACCCCCCCCCCAACCCACTCCCCCTCCCCACCCAGACGTACATGGCTGAAGCTCAGTGTCAACCGCCAAAGAAAAGACAAAGTGATTGGCTGGCTGGCTGCTGCTGCTGCCGCCGCTGTAAATGAAACGTTTTATGATCTGAAGCATTCATGTGATTGGTTGATTGAATCGCTGTGCGTCAAATCTCGGTGCTCTGACAATGATTTTCATTTCCATTTAATTGACCGGTAAAAGAGCAGTCAACTGTTGCTCCCAGTTGGTTCGGGATGAAATTCACAGCCGCTATTTGATGTCCCTTACAGACATCGGGCAACAGTCTGTAAGCACCTAGAATATTTACTTTAATCTGGATCTGGAAACTGTGTCTAAAGTAATTTCAACTTCAATAACTTGACTTCTACAAATACTGAGAAAAACATACATCAAGGATCATGTGAAACAAACCCTAAAGTGCACATGCACTTCAGGGTACCTTGAAACAGCCACTAAGGGGTTCCCTAAAACAGACATGTAGGAGTGACTCTACATTTTTTTTTGATTTGATTAATTCATTTTCGTGTCATGCACACAAAGTGCCCAACCCTCATGGGCTTATAAGACACCAAAGAATTCAGTTGCAGTGGTTCACATTTACAAATCATAACATTACAAAGTTGCCGGCTCCAGTTCAGTCTTAAACAACGTGTTCTGTCTTTTTTTTCCCGCAGGCTTTACAAACAAAATCTGCTTTAAGAAAGGTTCCTTCTTTTTAAAACACAACTTTTCATAATCGTCTCTAGCCAAAAGAAATCAACATAAATCGAAGACATTCTTTTAAAAAGAACATCCCTGATGTCAGCGTACATCGGGCAGTAAAACAAAAAGTGAATGTCGTTTTCAGTTTCTCCTAACTCACACAACAAACTGGGTCTTCCTCTGGAATGGCATTAAACCTGCCGCTCTCTAAAGCTAAAGGCAATGTTCCTGAACGTAGCTGAGCGCAGAGGGATCTTTGTCTTTTGGTTAAATTAAATTTAGCAGAGGCTTCTACACTGTAGCAATCCTTTATGAGACAATACGTTCTTAGTTTTGGTTTGCACCATATATCCACAGACCATTTCTCTTTGTACATTAGAAACATATTCTTTTTTTTATCTCCTGAATATCACAAGTTAACTTATTTAGAAAAATACACTTCCAATGGACACTTCACTCCCGTTGAACACGACCGTATATGGTAGCCTCAAACACACCAGAATGGCCAATGAAATGGCGTTGTGAAACATATGCTAAAGGGTACGTCGAAACCTGCTTAAGGAATCCTAACATGAACTTAAAATGATTCAGTGTTACAATTCACTTAGCAGACGCTTTTATTCAAAGCGACGTACATCAGAGATTAACACTAATTCAGTCATACACCGCCACCGAAGCAGCGGGAGCAATGCAGGGTTAAGTGTCTTGCCCAAGGACACATCGGACATGCTGGGGATCGAACCCTCGACCATTCAAACCATAAAGGGTAACATGAAATACAACAGTACAAAAGAAAACGGTAGTTAAACTACATCCTAAAGGTATAGACTTCCAGTTCAACATCAGGGGCCATATGGGACCAGTAAACCAACGTCAAAGGGTATACTGGTAAATGTGTAGCTCTTTTCTAGTCTTCTGATTACTCAAAGAGCTTTTACACTGCAGGTCACACCGACACATTCACACATGACAGTGGTTGATCAGAAGTAACTTATCCCAATAGCAAGGGGTAAACTGAACAGAGCAAGGAGTTACATATTTAACGGATGCAGTGTGGACAGCCAGCCTGCGATCATGCACGGTGTGACATGATATAAATAACGCTCACTGAGGGTACAGAACATGCTTACAAGACTTCTGTGTGCATCTGTGCGAGATGAAAAAGGAGAGCTTGTAAATCTGTTTGGATAAAAACATTTTGTTGTAAAATATGAGGAGAGTTGACCTGCAGTTGCAACAATGATCTGTTCATCTGTTCACTACATAAATGGGGATTCAGATCTTTGTATTGTACCTCAACAACACTGACTTCATATACACATTTTTAGTCTACACAATGAATTTTTTCCAAGACTTTTTTTTGGGAACCCAATCAAACTTGTAATGTTTGAAACAAGCTGCGAGACTCACTGATAAAAATAACACTTTCCCCCTCGACTGAGTCTCTTTAT
This sequence comes from Labrus mixtus, assembly GCF_963584025.1. Taxonomy (NCBI): domain Eukaryota; kingdom Metazoa; phylum Chordata; class Actinopteri; order Labriformes; family Labridae; genus Labrus; species Labrus mixtus. The sequence continues at coordinate 21,603,290 of NC_083631.1, read as the reverse complement.
GACATGATATTTCAGGAAATAAACATTCAAAAACAAAACAACAGGCGGCTGAACTCCTCAGAAAAGAAACAACACAAAAGGAAAAGGATCGACATCCTTCAGTCTTCATAATATATATAATAAAATATCTATTTTACTGCTGGAGCGACGCAACTCTACGGGGCATTAAATTCTCCATTTCCTGTTATAGCTATGTTACAGGTTCAGGCAATTCTCCACTGGCTATTGGGAGGAGCTGTAAACATTATTACTATTGAGGCCGGGTTGTATTTTGGTGAGAACATTAGCAAAGAGGCGAGTTACTCATCGCCCCAGCGACATGAAACCGGAGCGGAGTGTTGTTTTTTTTTTGTTTTTTGTTTTTGTTTTTTCTGTCTGGCTCGAGCCTAACGAGAGAATGCACACACATGCACACACACATTCACACGTTCAGCATCAGGGAGACAGCAGCTCTCAGAAAGGGGTGGAGCTGGAGACACACACACACAGATGCACAAACACATACACACACAGTTGCACAAAGTCAGAAAAAAAAAAAAGAGAAAATAAAAAACACTGCCCCGAAGTCAATTCCACACTCAAGCAACATCCGTCTCTGATCTGGGAGCGTTCTTGCAGTGGCGGCACAACAAGAGTGATGCGGCACTGAGGGCCATGAATTAAAAAGTCGATATGTAAAACCATAGAGGGATGCCATTTTGAAAAAGCGTTCCATCAATGGAAATCATATTAACATGATAAAGGGCAGATTGGGAGGCGAGGGGCATTGATTCAGAGTGCCGCGCTGTGGCCCCCGCGCGCATCCACCTCGAACATGTTAATGAATCGTGCTGCAAAAAAAAAAAGAAGAACCTGAAACGAGGGGCTGAAATGGGGTTACATGAGGGGAGAGATTTTGTGCTTTAAAGCAACAGGAGGAGGTCAGTGTGGAGTCCTAGGGAGCTGCACCTCTGGGTGCCCACATCAGAGGGAGTCTCGGGACTGTTTTCTGAAGATGAAGTTTTGATGAGGATAGGTGGCAGACTTGGAGAGTTTTTTTTTTAGTTTTTTTTTGCAGCAAGTTGGGAGTCAGGTCCAATTAGAAAGAAGCCTGGAGGAGAGAGATGAAGTACTATAATGCCACCCAGAGACCAAGAGTGTGAGAGCAGAGAGAGCGGAGGATTCACCCCCTGTTGACCATGACTACAGACACATAGCCTGGGGGAGGTAGCATCCAAGGCTCCACACACACACACACACACACACACACACACACACACACACACACACACAGGAAAAGAGAAAGCGAGGAGAGCGAGAGAGAGAGAGAGAGAGAGAGAGTGACATGAAAGCAACAAGGCAGTGCTGCGAGGCCAAACAGATGAATTACTTATCAAAGACGCGCACAGCAGACCGGCTATGAGGCTGCAACACACAGACAGCTGGGGCATTATCAATTCACCTTCAATTAGCTGTCCTTGGCACTGCCTGCCAACTGGACCTGGAGTATCAGTGCATTCACAACACATAAGCTAATACACACACACACAAAAGAAAAAAATGGGATCAGGTGGATTCTTTTGAGGGATTCAATTAAAAACAGTGTTAAATTTCTACAAAAGGATGAAAGTAAAAGGATTATTTCCAATGCCATAGGAGGGAAGAAGAAACAGAAAATGGGGGGTAGGAGTAGGAGAAGAAGAAGAAGAAGAAAAAAAGAGAGAAAGCGCTCCTTCTTTGGAGTCTGATGGCACAGCACCTTTGTTAAATATGAACTAATTAAGTGGAAAAATGAAAGTGTTTCATCTTCATTAGCATCAGACAATAGGACTATGAAACATAATTGAGAGTAGTTCCACTTTAATAGAATGAACAGAAGTCATTTGGTATTGAAATGTGCGGGGTGATTTAGCCAAAAGAAAGTGTATTATTAGATTTAATAGAATACCTACACTTGATCAATGCTCCGAGCGCAGGTGGTAGTTTGTCTCGGGGGTTCTTCAAATGATTAGGCCAACAGAATAATGGCCAGCCGGAATCACGTTGCTCTCGCATTGATTACGCGGAGCAGCCCATTTTTCATGAAGTGGAGCTCCGCACACCATTTATTAAGCCTTTACACGTGTGACATAACAACTGGTGGGCGCCGAGCACACCTTGCAGACTGGATTTCGGAGGAATCAGGAGGCAGTCTTAAAGCCTTAGGATGATGATGAATTAGACTCAGAGGCACACACAGAATGGACAAAACCTGCTGGTTTATATAATTATTAAAGCAGTCAAAGAATGGACAAACAATTAGCTGAATTTGAAGAGTTAATCGCGATTAATCGTTGATAAAAATTGATTCTGTTATGCTTTTATTTTGTATTTTGTACTGTCTTAGGCTAAGTTTGCTTGACCTCCTGTTTGGAGGGTTAGGGTTAGGGTTAAAAACATGCTCTTATTTTGAAGGGAAATAAAGAACTTCTGGAAGAATGAAAGCAAGGAAATTATCTCAACCATGGAACAAATAACTTGTTACAGATCTTAAAGTAAATGAAAGAAGCTGCAGGGAACATGAAAAAAGACAAAGAATACACAATGCTCATGTTTTAGGTGGGACATAGGAGGCCTTCATAGGGGCTTAAAAGCAGTGTTCGCTCTCCTACAGGTTAGTCTGGCTAAGATTAGCTGGGTTAATGTTACAGCTTTTCCATAAAATTAGGGGAAAACCATTTCTTTGTGCAATCGCTTTCCCCCAAAATGCGCAAAATCTTAGATCCAACAACAAGAATAACTTGATAAATTCCCTTAAATGGAACCAAAGCGCCAACCCAAGCCCTGAGCAGTCCCATTCACCAAGGTGTCTATTTATTTATGGCCATGAGACCACCAGGCATGCTAGAAACCAGAATACCCCCGACTTCACAGAAATTTGTAAACAGAGAAACTCATGCAGAATGTTATTCTTGCTAAGAAAGGCTTGGTGCGCAGACGCAACATGGTCATTTAAAAAAAAAAAAAAAAAAAACATGAGCGCATCACAGAGCTTGGCCATATTGAAATGGCAGTCTTGAGAAACAGTGGGTCTTTATCACTTCAAAGGCTGACATCCCTCCGGCGTCTAGGGGAAGCCGTGACTGGCACTCGTACAGCCTTCTTTCTGCTGCATTTGTCCAATCTTAGAAAGCCCAGAGTCAGGAAACACAAGGTCTTTTCAAAGTTAGTCAACAGGCCTTTGAAGCAAAGCCAACGGAGTCAGCAACCCAGCGACAAGGTGCCGAGCCATTATCATTCAATAGACAGCCGGGATTTTGCATATTTAACAGGAAATTTCACTTTGCTTTTTTGACACGGGGCATTATGCATCCTCTGTACATAAAATCCATCAGCACCTTGCCAATTGTGTTTGTGCTTTTCCCATTTGGCTGGGGAAATGTGTTTCTCTTCCAATGCACACTACATTCAAAAACATGCAATGGAATTAAATTATATGTCTTTTTTGGACAAATAAATTGGACCAAAGGTTCAAATGCAAACTGTTTTACCAATGTATTTATTCGTTTTGAGCCTGTTTGCTTTGGTGATGATATGAGGCATGTGGGTAGAAAAGCCTTCAATTCTGACATTTGTAGTCTGTCCTTGTTCTCAAAAGAAAGCAAAGGAAAGTGCTGAGTTGATATCAGCTTTCTCAAAAAGGACAGAAAAAATAGGTTATATTTCTGACACAAAACGCTGGGCCAACATATCCACCCAAAAATGGCATCTTCTTTTCAGTTACTAATGCTTGGTTGAATGGTAATTAATCCATAATGGAAGGCAGATGGAACCTGAGTTTGTTGATTTTAAGAACAAAAAGTGGACTTTAGTGTTTGCAGTCTTTCTGGCATAAGCAAACACCTTTAATGGATATACTTTGAGCCCAGGGCTGTTACCTCCTAAGCCAACCTTTATAGGTAATCAACACCAAAAACACTCAAATCCTATAAGCCCTGTTTCCACCAAGCGGTCCAGTTTGGTCCAGTAAACTCTGCTCTTGCTCGAGTTTCCACAGTCAACCGTACCCTTACACGTCAGTGGCGCGACATAGTGTAGACACAGCCAATAAATTCAACGAAGAAGAAGAATCTAGTGATCTATATAGAAACCTTTGTTTTGTTTTCTTCCCGGCTTTCTTATTCTGGGAAGAAAACAACATTTGACCCGATTTCTGGGTCAAATCCTGGCGCGGGAACTGAGGATCATGAGCAGAATGCCTCGGCCAGTTTGAGTCCGACTGAGGTTACAAATGCAAAATTTACATCGACCCTGAACCGCATTATCGAGGTGTGTTGGTCCAACTTGGAGGAATTCCACTTTCAGTTGGACTTGCATGTGTACATGCATTTTGACATTCAAGTTTGAGTTGAACCAATACAACAAATCAACTCTTTCTACCTGCATGTAGATCTACCGACCGATGTGGAGCCATAAGAACGCAAAAATTGGACTTCAAAAACACAAGAATGACCCTTTTAGTGATGATATCAAAACATTTTCTTCAAGGGAAAAATGCATCAACACAACATGTAAAAAACAACACACACCACAAAGCCTGCCAATAACGTGAAACACATCGAAAACCAAAGTACCCTGGATACGAGTATCCACAAGGTTTTGCCATTAGTCCCGTGGAATCAAACGGCTAAAGCTTGTTTTCTAAAGACTAACCATGTTAGGAATGATGAATAACAGTAATAAGAAAAGTCAATCGGGGGGAAAACAAAGGAACGCCAGTGTCACATACAAAGTAGTAGCAGCACATGCCAATGGATCAGAATGAAAGTCAGTGCTTTGAGAGGCTCCATGCCGTCCTCATGAACAATCCCCAATATGATTGAGTTAGTTGGCGACTCGATTGCATGTTGTAGTCGTATGACTTTGAAGCGAAATGTTGGTGCCTCTCCTCTAGGACGTGTATGAAGAGAATAAGGACAAACTAAAAGTGCACTGCACTCAACAGACACTCGGCGTGCGTTTAAGTGTGAAAAAAATCTCCTTTTAAAAGCAATTCATTATTTTAAACTCTTCAAACTAAACCCAACAGCGAATCCACAAAAAAAACAAAAACACACACTGTTGGCATTTATTGTTTGGACTTGCATGCGTCATGTTAGCTCTCTGGTGTCTTGGAGAGCTTTGGTGTCCCTCAGCAGCGGAACAGTCACAGTAATAGCCGCGTTCTTGCCCTTTGGGATTTTGCTCTGACGACCCAACTTCGAGTGCATCCATTCCTAATGAGCGGCAAGGCGGCGCCCCGTCTCCTCCTGCGGGCCTGTCAGCTGTCTGTCCCCTGGTGCAAGGGAAGAGGAGAGCACCCAGCAGCCCCCTCGCAGCTCCCACTGGAAGGGGCGACTGACTTCCACAGGATGGGGGTCCCACGGGCGAGCCGCTAATGATCCATATGATGGTCCGGGGCCAGCCATTGTTTGGGCTACATTACCCAGAGAGGGACAAACAATCGTTTCGGAGTGTCACTTGATAATGGCCCAAAAAAGCAAATCTCACAGACCTTCATTCTTCACAAGGGTAATTAATTCGCCGCTGTGCTGGGATGCTTTGCTCTCTTCCAGCTCCTCCCGCGCTGCCCCCTACTATCCTCTCCCAAAGATTTCCAATTGTTTTGCAGACAATGGTTTCAGAAGGCAGTAAAAGAGCATTGATCTGACGGCTATTTGCAAATACCCGTCTCCACACAGAGAAATGCATCTTACTGTGTTGCGTTAAGCAATTCCACATTTTAATGGGCGGACTATTGATGGTTGATGCCAAAAGAGTACGGTATCGACTCCGCTCAAACACATCCACAATGAGGTCTGGAGGGGATAGCACCAGCTCAGCACAATAAATAAAGGAAGGGGCATCAAGCTGAGGAGGAGGGATTGCATAACGCTGCAGAGCCCCTCATAAAAAAGTTACTATAATGTGTTGTCATGATTGACTTTTATGATCAATGCTGCTGTACATCCAGAAGTCTACAAGCAGCAGCAGCAGCAGCAGCAGAGCTCCAAGTAGGCATCTGCAGATCTATACCTCTCAGGGTGGAATACGTAGTAATTACAACTGCAGATTAGCTACATGTGCATTATTAGATGTAATTAGGTGTTGATTAAAATTGGAACATTACTTGCAATAGTTCCAATGAGGGTGATAACAGCAAGGCGAAAAAAAAAAAGATTGGACTTACATATCTCCATTCATCATTTGAAAATATACACAGTGCATAATAAAAAAAAAAAAGCATTCTGCTTCTCTAACCCCCCCCCCCTCCCTCCCCCTCCTGTTTCTGTACCACCAATAAATCCCACGCACTGAGAGAAATGAATGATTTTTCGACAAAACAGAGACAGCATGAGACAAGACAAATGCCTGTGCTTACATCAAATGTTCCCAGATACGAAACAATCCAACCACCACCAATAAAGCAATCAATGCTAACCTAATCTCCGCAGCCTCAGCGGCACTTGCTCCATTTCTTAGCCCCCAAAATGAAGAGGAAAGGAGAGCCCGAAAGGCATGAATAAATAAACCTCAAACCACTCATGTTCTATTGCTGCCACTGAGGACGGGGGGGGGGGGGGGGGGGGTGGGCGGCGCGGGCAGCCATCGCACATCGACAGTATATAAAGCTCATTTCGGATAGCAGCGTGGCTTTATTCGAGCGCAGAGGTGAATTACAAACACAGTCGCTTTCAAATTTGGTTAAAGGAGAGAGAGAGAGAGAGAGAGAGAGAGAGAGAGAGAGAGAGATCGAGGAGGGAGAGACGAGGCTTGTGGATGAGTCATCCCATGTCGGTCTGGTGGCCCTCGCTCCTCGAGCAAAAAGGCCAGCAGGGGTGTGGGGGGGGGGCACTTTTTCTTTTTCCCTATGAGGGAGGCTGGCCCAGTCAAAGGTGCTTTTTTTGGTGTGGGGGGGGGGGGGGGGGGGGGGGGGGTGCAGGATAAGCTGGGCACTGTGTCTCAAACGGGGACACTCGAGTGGGTAAAGCCTATCTCAAAAAGAGCTGCGCCTCCCCCCCCCTCCCACTGCGACTCTTCATACCTCCATCCGAGCAGAACTAAGGGCGCCGCTCGCAGAGATACAAAAGGGACAAAATCACTCTTTTACACTTCCACACTCCCATCTCTCTGCATTCCCATGTACTGTACAGAGACTCACAAACACACACACACACCCGAAACACACACACACTCCCAGGCACAAGACTGCTCCCTTCTGGTTGCAGTGTGTAGTGTGGCTACATCACCCCCCCCCACCCCCCCCACCCCCCCCACCCCCCAAAAAAAAGCCTATCGTCACATCCCATCGGGGGCAAAAACGTGGATGGATATTGTCCAGATGCAGTTATAATTTCACTAATGCTCACTCAAATGTCAATGGGGTCCGGTGACAAAGGCTTCTTAATCCCTCATATGAATTTTTAGCGCCCAAAGGCAGAGCAGGAAGAGGCGGCGAGTGTGTGGGGCGAATGCATGAGGGGGCATACATTACACACGACTTGTCTTTGGCCTTAATGGGGAGTGTTCAGTGAATTCAGCTGATATTTAAATCAGCGTGCGAGTAAGAATGGGGAGTGGGGGGAGGCGGCGGTGAGAATGATGAGCATGCCGAACTATTGAACTTTCCTTTTTCTCCACCTGTTCCCTGCCCGGTAACAGGGCGCCGCGAGTAAACGCAAGATCTGTTGCACGCCACACACAAACACGGCCATCCCCCATCAGCCTAAATCACTTAAGGTGGGGCAGAAACAGAGGAGAGCTTCTTCCTCGTCCGTCCCCCCCCCCCCCCCCAAGTGAGATGCTGTAGTTTCACTCTATTTGCCCAAATTATACTCCGCTGTCGGTGTAGCGCTTGCCTCGTCCTCAGGAAGTGATGAATCAAAAGTGAAAGGTGAAAACTGCTGCAATTTCACTTTTTTTTTTTTTTTTTTTGCCCTCTGCTGTTAAAAACCTGGGAAAAAAAGTTGAAACCTGCCGATGTATTTCAGAAAGTGCACGACAGTCTGTTGGGCTGCAGGTTTGCTTGTGTGCCCATTGCTCTCGAGAATCCATTAAAAAACAGCTTGCAGAGCCATACTGCTGCCTTCACAAATGTAATATACATCGGCCTGAGCAGCGCCGCGCTTTTATTGTTTTATCTATTTGTGCCGCTGATGTGTTTTTTTGGTTTTTATCCCACAGCTGATGATTGGTCTGATTGGGACCATTCAACCCTTTTTTTTTAAACAGCTAGACACCCTTGTGTTTGGGTGACAGTCTGTTAACCTGGCATCAAAGAGGAAAAACTACATTTGATCAAATCACTGCAAGGGGACGGCCTTATATAGAATATTGCCCGGGTCAAATTAAAAGCAGTAAAATCAACCCATGTGCTTTTCCTTTAGCTTGAAATTTCACAACTTTTCCGATGATGACAGAACATGCACATGTAAATATATTTTAAAAATGTTCGACGATGTACAGGCATGACACGTTTTTGTTGTTTTATTTTAAGCCAAATTTACCGTCTGGATTAGGCGCACCAGGACAAGAAAAAAAAAAAGTTCATTATGAAAAAAAAAAAGTTGAAATATCTAGGCTGAAATCAAAAATTCAAAATTAATTCCAGGCATAAAAGTATGATTCAGAGTTGGAATATTATTTTGTTTTATTGTGAAGGAGTAAAGTCTTCTCTGATTTAGAACTTCCTCCTCTGCTGCTTCATTGTGTCCTCACGCCTGGATCTCTTAAAGTACGACGTTATACTGAAGACATTCTGAATCACTTCCAACATTAAGACTTCACTTTTAAAATATATTTAAAAAAAAGAAGAAAAAGAAACCTACTTTACTGAATGTATTTCACACTAAGAGCACAAATACACTGCAAAAACTCAAACATACCAAGTTTAAAAATAATCTCTAACATCCAGTAAGCATCATTAACCAGCTGTCCAGGTGAGTCCACATAAACATATGCAAAGACAATCACATGTTGTAACTTTATTATAGGATGTTTTTTTCTGCCTCATATTACATGATTCCTATTTTTTGAAGTCCGGATTTTTTCGAATCGTTGCCTCTTTAAGTTAAGAATGAAAATGTTTGAGCGTCACAATAATTGTTTCAACACATTTACTCATCAAATGTGAAGGATCACTCGTTTGAAATGAGGGATTAAGATCTATTACAAACCTGACATTAAGCTGTTTCTGTGATTGCTTTTGATCGTGATTTACCTTCAAGCGCACTCATGTCACACATCTTGCACACACACATTAAGACACACACACACACACACACAAACACACACACACAGGGACCATTGTTTCCCTGTAGTGCTGGCCCTCATCAGAAGGGACAGCTCCTGCAGTTTCGGCACCAATAATGACTTGACTTCGTGTCATAATCAAATCCCTTTAATAATGGGAACAATTCAGCGATTGCCTGCCCGTAATCAAATTAGCCCGAGTCTTTTTTGGATTTTCAATTATCTCCAGTCGGAGGAGCACTTTATCCGGGGCTCTGGCTGCACAGCTCCGGCTGGGGGGGGGCGGGGGGGGGGGGGGGAGCTGCGTGCTGCACCGGGGCTGACAGCAGTATAGCCTCACAATTACAATGAGGGCCCGGGCTAATGTGATGACAAGATCGCCTGCCCGCCTTACTTAGCCTTTCATTTGTGCTGGGGCCTCCTCAGCGTCCCCCGCTCTTATCATCGTGTCCGTGTACCTGCTCTGCTCTGCCCCAAACCCCCCCCCCCCCCTCCTCCTCCTCCTCCTCCTCACTGGCTCTTTATGTTGGAGGGCAAGCAGCATTAAAAGCAGCGCGCCTCCAACATTTACTCCTTTTTACACTTTGTGAAGAGAAGAGTCTGTTGAACAGGTTTGCAGCGGAGTCTCTTTATTCATACAGCTCTACAGATGCACACTCGGGGGGGAGGTGGGGTGGGGGGGGTGGGGGGGGGGGGAGGCTGCTCTGTACAGCTGCAGCCTTTCCACTGTTTGCCACGAGCTTTGAAGCAGAGTCAAAGTCTTTGACACAGGCAGCCACCAGCGGGGGCAAACAGTACAGTACCAATGAGGGGAACTTAGCATACGACGCTAGCAGCAATATGGCAGCAGGACTAAGCTTTAACTGCTCGGTTGGGAGGGAGGGAGGGAGGGAGGGAGGGGAGGGGAGGGGGGGGAGAGAGAGGATGAAATGAAATCTGTTCGGGTATAAAAATGTTGTTTCCCTTTAGAGAAGCATCTTTTAAACTAGCATGAATCCATCAAGTAGATCCATCAGTGTTGTTGTGGCTGTTCCACACGCGTTAACGTCTCTTTAAACTCCAAATTATAACTTCAGACTAAATGTTTTCATGTCTCGTGTCAAACTACGACTTATTAAATATTAACACATTTTCTGAATACATGTTTGAAATTTAGAAACTGAAAGCTTTAAGTGGCTGGAGGGACTTGAGTTAGGAAACCGGAGGGTCGCTGGTTCGAGTCCCGGTGCGGACCATAATGTCGAAGTTGGTCAGGTGGTCGAGGAGGTGCAAGGTCACTTTGAAGTGCCCTTAAGCAAGGCACCGGAGGGCCCAACCGCTCTAGCGTGCGTCCTGCATAGCAGTCCCTCTCTGACATCTCCATTCATGCATGTCCACAGGTCCAGGTCGGGGGCGGTTGGGCCTTGGGTGCCTTGCTCAAGGGCACCTCGGCAGTACTTGAGAAATGACCCGGCACCTCTCCAGCTACCAGACCAACTTCAATATTTTGGTCCGCCACCCTTCAACTCCCAACAGACTGAGCTACTGCGGCCCCTACCACTCACTGTTATAACACAGGGGTGGGCAACTGGCGGCCCGGGGGCCACATGCAGCCTCCATTAACCCAAAACGTGGCCCTCAGGTCGATTTTTACACATCAATTAATTGGAAACATGAAGAAAAAAAGAAAAAATCTGCCTTGAATCAATGAAAACCAGAATTATGTCCATCATAATATTTGATCTCTGGTATATGTTGAGTTAAATTTGAGACATAATTGACTGAAATCGGCCCCTGGCAGTGAAAATTAAATGAATGTGTCCCTTGCTGTGGCCAAAGTTGCCCATCCCTGTTAAAGCAGGAAAACAGTAAACCATGACGTGTCACCACAACAGTCTCATCGTGGTGTTTAACTGCTGCTGAAGATTTAATTTGGAGGATATGTGTCAAAAAAAAAAAAAAAAAAGTCCCTCATGGCTCCCAAGTGTTTATTCATAAACGCTCTAATCTGCCTCCGACTGTCTTATTGTGGAGAACTTTGCTGAACACACACAGCCCGCTGAGTGCTGAGAGGAAAAAAAAAATCTTAATGAGCTCCTGGGTGGATGATGTCATGTTTGATGTGACCTCTGACCTCGTCTCTGCTTTGGTTTTTACAAACCAACTCGAGAGGACTTAAGTGGAGAGGACTCCAAATATGAAAACGATACACATGGCAGAGGAGACGACCCGACACACTTCCTGTGCTTCCAGTGGGGCGGCTGGTTTCTGCAGCTGTCATCCGGCAGATGACAACGCTGCACTAACTAAACAAATACAGGAAGTGAAACGGACACTTTGTGGTATTGCTTGTGTTTGTAAAAGGAGAAAGTTTTGCCATGAATATTAAACTGATGGAGAAGTCATGAAAGTAACAGAAGTGCAGATAAATACAATCATTCTTAAGGTAATACTTGGCGGCCTCATACCCATATAAGGACATCTCTACACCAATCGGCTGATAGACAGTATGATCACACAGGTGTGGTCAAACATTCAAAACGTCCCAGGGTGAAACACCAGGAACAATATAAGACAAAAGAAATGTAAAACATCAACATCAGAGATAAATTCCAGAACTATGCAGCAGACACATCTGGGAATTGTAGTTTTTTTTTTGTTAAATGTTACTTAGACGAGCGGCGACGGTGTGTTTGTGGGGAACTATTTTCAGCGGCGGATTTGTCCACAGCTGGAGCCCTCATTAATGCATATTCATGACAAGCAAGATGTTGTGTGTGTGTGTGTGTGTGTGTGTGTGTGTGTGTGTGTGCTCATACAGCAATAAAAGAACATGTCAACAGTGTGACTCACTGATAGGTTTTTAAATAGTTTCCGGACAATAACGGAGCGCCGTGGCCCAGAGGAAGAAGATAACAACAGACAGTACTTGTTAGCAGGACGTCTTCTTTTGTTTCTTTTTCTGCTTCTTTGAACGGCATTTTTGTTGACAGCACAAAAAGTGTAGAATATCAGCAGACCGAAAACTAAAAAGGGTCTTGTCGCCGTTTCGCGAGGATCCCTGACTGATGCCTCTGCAATGTAAAAGCGCCTCGCCTTAAGGCATGTCAACAGTCGAGAGACGCGTTCTCTTCCAGTACCTTCGCCTGCACGTCTGTCTCCTCTCTGTCTGCACGCTCAAAAGGCACGAGCCCACAAGGAAACCCGACAATGCACAATCAAACATTTCCATAATTTAAACATTACGTTTTTAATCACGTCGCGTTTGTGAGAGGACAAAACGGTTAAGTGCAAGTCATCTCACTGTTTACTGTAAATATTCATCATCTGTTTCCACTCATTGACAGTTTTTCAGTGGAGTGATTATCCCGGCCCTGTTGACGTTTTTTTTTTTTTCAGATTTCCTCCTGAATCTCTCTTCCATTTGAATATTATTCCATAATCAGCACAACATGTTGCTGCCTGTCTGTGTTTACATCGCTGATTTGCATTCAAATCATATTTCCTCTTCTCTTCCCCGAGCATGCTCAAGTGCAGATGCTCCAGAGGTAACTGGGGAAAAAAAAAAAGAAGGTTGCCTGTGCCAAATATACCGTGGGAATAAATAAACACTTTATCAGGCCGTGTAAAAAAAAAATGAAGAAGAAGAAGAAAAATGTAGTATGTAAGGGGGGGGGGGGAGGAGCGGGAGGGGGAAAACGAAAAGACGCCATTGTCCTCTTTGGAAAACGAGCAGTGTGAGAAATGATAATTAACCGGTAATTAATTTGGTGGTCTTTATCTCAGAGCAATGTGTGCTCCGCGAAAAAGATTAGGAGAGCTTTTTAATAAGCGGCGCGGAGTTTTTGATTCTGCCTATTTCCGCCTGCGACAAATAAGCTCCGTGTTTGTTTATTCCAGACAGGCAGCTGGCAGAGAGCGGCGGAGACATTCACAGGGAGGCTTTCCCAGTTTATACTCTCAGTCTGCTGCTGCTGGTATACGAGGGGGGCCTGGAAACCCCGAGATGTGTTGTGCTCATGACATCAGAGCAGCGCTGATAATTACACATGAATGAATTTGTTTCCTTTTTTGGTTTTCTGCAGAACATTCAACACTGGGAGTTTTTTTTTTTTGAGGTGAATAAAACTTGTATGCAACGAACAACAACAATTCTGATGCTCCATCAGGCAGGCCGTTTTATTTTATGTAAAAAATGACAATTTAGAGGCGCTGGTGGTGCAGTGGTTAGTGCGGGCGCCCCATGTATGGAGGCTGTGGTCCTCCAGGGTTCAGGTCTGACCTGTGGCTCCTTTCCTTCATGTCATTCCCCACTCTCTCTCTCTCTCTCCCTGATTTCAAACTATATCCACTGTCATGTCGCTCCGATAAAGGTACAAAAAGGTTCAAAAATAGAAACAGGGCCTGAACAAGCTGCAGTAAGTTAAAAAGTGTCTTCCAATGCAGCGCCCAAAGTGAACTTCTTCAGGTTCTTGTAATGAGATGTCGTTAAATAAGTTTGTAAATCTCATTTCAAGACACTCAACAAGGGGGCGGCGGTGGCTCAGCGGTGGAGTTGGTCATCTCTCAGCCGTTAGGTCGAGGGTTTGATCCCCAGCTCCTGCAGCCACATGTCTGATGTGACCTTTAGCGAGACACTTAACACAGAATTGCTCCCTCTGTTTTCCTCTGATGGACTCTTTATTCAGCAGACTCTACCATCAGTGTGTGAATGTGGAGGTGTGACCTGCGGTGTGAAGTCCATTTATTTAAAATCTACTTGCAGCATTGGCAGATATTTTGACTTTTTACAAGCACTTCAGGCCTCAATTGTTCGTTTTAAGTCTTGAAATAAGAAGTTTATCTGGACATGTCAGACGCATTTGGCTCATTTTAAAGTCCCCATGGTATAAAAAATAAGTGTTCCCAGTTTTAATCCGACGTCCCCGGTGGGTAAATGTTTATTTATCTACCAAATATATTCCTATAAAGCATGATCTGAGTGTTTGTACTTCTAAATGAGCGTATTTTTCTCTTCCTGTAAATTGTTTATAAAATGTCTGATGACTCATCCTGCACTCAGATTAGATTGAGTAAAAAGGATTGAACAACGAGACGCAGTTTAGCAGGGGCGTTTACCCGTTTGACCCAAAAAAACGCATCTGGAAAAAGAAAACGACTCAGTGTGCAACGACGCTCTTACCGCCTGTGCAGGTAGTCGGCAGATGTCAGAAACCGGGGGTAAGGCGGTCATGCCACAGTGTCCCGTTTTTCTTTCAGAGCTCTCCGGGTAGCAAAATTGTGTTTCTCAAAATCAGGATAAGATGTTTTCATGCACAGATGCAAAAACGGCATCCACGTAGATGTTCTCTTTATATGCAAACACATGCTAAGAGCTTTTTCTATCTCTACAAACAGTAAGTGAAACCTTGGACTCGTGAATGACTCCTTCTCACTTGATCGCTCACAATAGAAAAAAAAAGAGTCTGATAAAAAGTAGACATCCATCATGAGTGAAAACATGTTGAGCATACGGAGGTGAAAGATCAACATCAGAGCTCCACCAATCTTTGAATCCCTCTTCTTTTTACAAAGAGTTTAAAGTGATGTCATCATTTTGATCCTTTAACTCTTTAAATAAAATGTCCTCTTCCACATCAGGTGTCTTTACTGCTTTTTATCTGGGAGCTGTTTAGGGTAGAACTTCAGCATAAAACTTTATAATAGCCTTTTTTTTGGTGTTTAATTTGTATCTAAGTTACTTCTCATTAGGAGTAGCTGTTTCACTTCCTCTACTTTTACATCCATTTACACACATCAAATCAATTCCTCACTTTTGCAGTAAACACAGTTCTCATTCTGAGTCTTTGTATTCTGTTTATGGAGAATTTAAAGGTGTTTGTACCTATTTATCAACGTGCATTAAAGACATCTCTGTTTGTTTTTGTGCCCAAACATTTCTGTGTTTAATGTGAAGAACTCATTAAAGCCGCAGTGATCAAATCAAACGCATAAATCTAACTCGGTAAACAGCTTTGAGTCATTTCCTGCTGAAAGTCGTCTTTTTTAGAGTTTAAAGGAAGGAGAGAGATTTAAGAGAGGATATGAAATAATTAGGTTAACAGAGTCATTTCCTCTGAAATATGAAAGAAAACAACGTGTTTTTGTTTTTTTTCATGTTACATTAATTGAAAGGAATTGCACAAAAAGTAAAAAAAAAGTAAAGCAGAAATGAATGTTTCATTCCTTCACATGCAGGTTTGTTTGTTTTGCAAGTGAAGCAAATTCAGAGCACTGCTGCCATCTACTGGATGAATCTGACAACAGAGTTACAGCACAGTGATAGGAAGGCAGTCACTCAGAGCAACATACAGACATATACTACACATGAACAGTTTGAGATTTATGCCAAGAGTCGTATAAAATAAAAACATCTGCACACTAAATTGCTGAGATGCTAAAAAAAAAAAAAAAAATGTGTTAAGAGCTCCGAATGTCATTTAATGTTTCTATTTATGAGAGGAAAAAACTTCTTGAGCAAACAATTGCATCCATGTCTGGTTAACTTTTTAGACTTGCAGTGAAAACCTGCAGCTCACTAAACATCCATTGAGAGAAAAAAAAACACAAAGATGTATATATGGATGTGTTCTCATGCTGCAGTCCCTTCTCTGTCCACCAGATGTCCCCGTGCAGACAGAAATGCCAAAGACTCTCACCACCTCTCTGTCCTCAGCCGACCCCTTTTCCAAAATAAATGCAGCAACAAAACCAAACCCCCGGCTCGCCCCCCCCATTCTGCCTCCCTTTACCCATCAGCCCCCCCTTTTGCATCCTGAGCTGGAGGAGCGGGCGTCATGTCACCTGTCTGAGCGCCCTAGCAGAGGGGGGGAAACACATTCAGCCGGTTAAAGAGGAGTTAAATCCTCCTGAGAAGAAGAAGAAGAAGAAGAAGAAGAAGAAGAAGAAGCATCTCCTGGTTTATATTTAGTGCTTCTGCTCGCACGCTCACAGGAAGGCGGAGAGAGAGAAGCCGTGTCCGAGAAAAAACGACAACACAAATCCTCCGCTACGTCCTTCAACCAGGTGACCTAAATCAATTGTCAGCACCTCGCGACGGGGGTGAGCGCCCCCTACTGGAGCTTGACCTTAACACTCCCATCTCTTGCTTCAAAAAGAAAACGGAAAAAAAGAAAGATTAAATTAGAGCTCGCTCGCTCGCTCGCTCACACGGTCGGACTGTGAATAATGAATAGGTAGACGAACACCCGCGCTAAACAATGGAGGGCCCCCGGTTGGCCGTTTCTGCAGCTGTTTTTCGGGAATCCATCCCAGCATGCACTGCACTCCCGGGCAAGTCCGTTGCCTTTATAGCCACTAATACAGTAGCGCGGAGAGGGGGCCGCACCTGCTGTCCCCGCGGCCGCCCCGGGCCCTCCACCAGCACCGCCACACAGCCAATAAAAGAAATATGAGCAGGATGGAGCGGGAGGGCAAACATTCCCACACACACACACACACACACACACACACACACACACACACACACACACACACACACACACACACACACACACACACACACACACACACAAGCACTCACACACACACACACACACAAGCACTCACATGCAAGCTCCCACTCTCTCTATGAAGAATGAGGATATACGAGCACACAAAATCCAACTCTATTTGTCTCCACTATGCCCCCCCCCCCCCCCTCTCCCCCCCTCCTCCCCTCCATCTCCATCCTCTCCCTCTACACTCGCTCTTCATCTCCCCACGGCAGAACTGACTAAAAGTAATTATACATGTTTAATAACTTCAAGGACTATAAAAACCGCTGTCGGGGGGCGAGGAGGTCCAGTTTAACGACGGTGATAAAAATGAGGGTAAGGAAGAGGGGACAGAGTAGGGAGCGGGGGTGGAGGGGGTGGGGGAGAAGAAGGGGTATGACAGTGAGAGAATGAGCTGGTGAGAGAGAGAGAGAGAGATGGGGGGGGGGGATGGAGGCCCTGGGAAAATATCCAGGGTATTACACCAGCATGAGAAAGTAGTTCAGGCCCCCGTTTCAAACGTCGCGTGTAAAAACCCTGCCGGCGATTAGACGAGCTCGTCTGAGTGTGCTTCCCAGTCAGAGGCCGCTGTCTTCTGTGTTACCCCCCCCCCCCCTACAATCCCCCAGTAGAAGCCGTGCTGTATTCCTCGGGAGTATCATCTTTAAAAAGTCAAACAGACGACGGCGATGAGGGGGGAAAAAAGGCGGCGAAGTGAAGCAAATCTCTTGTAGCTTACGCATCCTGACGGAGGAGTCAAGACACTCGTGGGCGCCGGGGGTTTGCAGTTAGTTTGAATTCTGGGCGAGTGGGGGGGGGGATTGACGAGGCAAAGCTACGCTGTCTGCTGTGTGAGAAACACGGGGCAGTGAAGGAGAGATCCGGCTTCTTCTTCTTCTTCTTTTTTTTTTACGCTGTAGACACTGAGTGATCCCGGGGTTAGTTCTGACTTTCTCTGCCTGCTCCGACTGACTGTGGTTCTGCCTATTTGGTGTGCAGCACAGCATGAAAATCCCCAGAATAACCCCCCCCCCCCGCCCCCTCCTGGTTCACTCATTTCCCACAGCAGCCCGAGCCCAGAGAAGAAGACGTGGCTGTGTTGTGGGGCGAAGGCAAACACGCAGCTCATCTACTTTCCACTGACCTCGGCCGGGTTTCATTTTTTATACTTTCCATTTGTCTCGACTGTAACCTCCTGATCATCGAGTTATCGGAGAAAGTGTAGGTTTTTTTGTAGCCTGAACGCTGGAATTCCTGGTGAAAAAAGAAAAGAAAAAAAAGGAACAGAAGGTCTGCTGGGTTCACGCTGCCTCTGCTCTTTTCCTCGCCCCGCAGGCCCGAGCGTTCTGCGCTTATGTATTCTCTCCCAACTTCCTGACCTTGTCCAGGTCCAGGTGAGCGCGGATGGGTTCAGTCGACAAAAAAAAAACAAAAAAAAAAAACCCAGATGCCCGGCAGGTCTGTTTGGCCCGGGCCCGAGCGGAGGCGCCCGCTGCCCCCGCTGAGGGCGTGGGCGGAGAGTGTGAGGGGACGCTGGGAGGAAGAGGAGGAGGAAGAGGAGGAGGAGGAGGAGGAGGAGGAGGAGGAAGAGGAAGAGAGGACATTCCTTGGCCTCAGGTGAAGCTGGGCGCCGTGCCGCAGTGCCCGGACGCACACTGAGAGCAGGAATATATAAAACACACTGAGCTGCAAGCTGCACCCGCTGGCACCCGCGCACACACACACACACACACACACACACACACACACACACACACACACACACACACACACACAGACGCACAAAGTCAAGACAAACATGCACCGGCATGCATATGCACAATGAGCTGCTCGGATACTCAAATCATATTCATAACCAGGCCCGATGTAAACAAACAAAATGAGTAATGTGCTCATGCCTGGCATAAAAAAAAAACACACACAACAACGGCGCTGCGAGTACACAGGTATTTATTTTTCTGTATTTATATCACAGATACACTCTCTTGGCTATTCCAACACTCCTTGCCATCCTCCTGCTGCTACTTCCGGTAACAACAGCCAAGGCCGCCGCTCTAAAGAAAGAGCGAAAAGCCATGGATCAGGAGCTGCAACGCCTGCCAACACAAAAACCACCAAGCACCCCATCCCCCCCCCCCACACACACACCACCACCACCACCACCCACCTCCCTACAGGACCATACTGCCCCACACAGAAAAAAAAAACCCACTCAGCTCAAAACGCACAAAAAAGCACGTGGGAAGAAGAGTGTGGCAGGTGTCCCGACAAAGCAAAGCCGAGTGGACACACACACACGGACACACACACACACACACACACACACACACAACACGCATGCACGACAGAATCATTTCTGCTGACACCGACACAAAGCAGAGAACAGAAGAAGACGTAGGTGCACAAGTTGCACACATCGACAACCCAAAAAAAAAAAAAAAAAAAACAAGTGAGAAGAGAAAGTACTCGATACATCCTCCAGATTTTTTATTTTTGTCAGGCTGGGAAAGCCTCTGAAAACACAAGTGGGATCATCTCAGGACGCGGACTACAGCTGACTAGGACGATAATAAAAAAGTTACATTTTTTTAAAAATTCCACAGGTCAATCGTTTCGGCGAGAAACAGAAGAAACTTCTTCTTGTGGGCCCTCGTAAACACAAAGCCCACGGAGAGCTATCATCAACTTTCAGACTCATTTTCCTTTTAACTTTCTATTAACAGAACATTCTTCTCTTAATGCGCCTATGAAGCCAGTTTCTAACATTTGCAGGCAGCTGGTTTTCAGGAGGAAACTGTTAAAGAAAGAATGTGCAAAAATATTTTACACATGAATTCAGTCCATCCTGTGTAAATGTGTCTCTGAGTCATGACTGTCTACAATGAGGGAGAAGCTCGAGTCCCGCTGGCTGTGTTGTTGTTAGAGCCGTGTTTACATGGCCGGCTCCTCCCCTTGTGTATAAAAGCTGTTTTAGTCAAGAACTAGAGAAGAAGAAGAAGAAGAAGAACTAGAGAAGAAGAAGAACATACTCACTGATTATTGCTCAAGTGTATTTAGATCTCTGTCAATCTTTTTCACTTTATGTGCAATATGAAGATACGAGCTAACTAAAGAGCGCTTATGCTACACACTCCTACACAGGGAGTGCACCAGAGCTGTTGGGTGTTTGGTGCCTTGCTCAAGGACACCTCGGCAGAACTCAGTGAAGCCGTTTTCACATATGCACTCCAGATAATATCTAGATATTTACAGGAGGACTTCTCCGGAGATTCTCCCGAACTAGCCGTTCACATATGCTCCTCACAGCGGGGGGCTTTCCCTGTCAGGGGGGAGGGGGGGGGGGCCGCGGGGTCTCCTGAGGTAAGACGTGACGTCAAAAAACAACATGGAAGTAGCGGCCGAAGCAACAGAGTCCGCTACACGACGTTATAATGAGAATATTTGTCTTTATATCAATGCTATGTGTAATCCAATGGAATGACAACATCCACAAAAGAGAGGAGAACAACATACTGACGAACAGAAAACACAATGCAGACGTTTAATTAGAGCACGGAGATCGTAGTGGTCGCGTGCAGACACTTTATACACTCACTATATAAACGTCACTCTCTTCCTATTGGCTCGAGTTGAAATCTCCGGAGTATATGCTGCCACGTTCAGACATCAGCTCACTCGGATGTTCTGCGGATAAAATACTCGGGGTCTGGCCGGAGAAACTCCAGGTAAAGACTGCACGAAAAATGCGTCTGTTTGCGTTCACACATAGCCTAAAGACCCTCCAGGTAGCCAAATCTCTGGAGTTTTTCAGGAGATTTCCGTGTGTGTGAAAAGGGTTTGAGTGGCCTGGCACCTCTCCAGCTATAAGACCAACTCCCATACTTTAGTCCCTATACCGAGACTTCAACCAGCGACCCTCAGGTTCCCAACCCAACTCCCCACAGACTGAGCTCAACCGTCCATGTCGTCAATCAACAAAACATTTAATCCTGCAACTATTTAACTCATTTTGACGATAGATTTATCGTCAGTTAATCCAGCAAACTCTATTTCTTCATCACATTCGGTGTGGCCCACACTGACTGCATCAGATCTGACTTTCTACAGACTGCTTAGTGTTTATCCGAAGCAGACAAAGAGGAGAACAAACACGCTCCGACACAGACACTGTGTGTGCCCGCAGAGTGACAGAGGAGAGGGATCTGTCGAGGAGACGTTGCCTTGGCCTCGGGACGATGGCTTCCCCCTCCAGAGCCACGGGGAGACAGGAGACTCAGCGCCGGCTGGCTTCGGGGTTAGCTCCATTTGGCAACCAGCGGGCCGAGCTGGCCTCGCAAAAAATGAGCAAGTGGAAGGAAAAAAAAAAAAAGGTGATGATGGTGTGTGTGTGTGTGTGTGTGTGTGTGTGTGTGTGTGTGCGGCGGGCAAAGCCAGCGGAGTCATTATGAGAATCCATCATGACTTATTATCACCCTAACTGATCGTACCGTACACATGCACGGCTGTACACTACTTGGATGACAGCCTCTTATTTTCTCGTTACAAGCGCTGATAGAAATGAGAGGCTTCTTGATACCCGCAGCCCCCCCCCCCCTAACACCCGGCCCCGATCATGAGATTCATGCGCTTCATCAGCCTGCTCCTTTTTTTCGACGACAATGACCTCAACAACTCCGTCGCCTTTTCTCGGGGAAGCTTTCAGGAAGCGTCTTTTTTTTTCGACAGGATGACACACACACGCCGCCGTAGTGGCTCATGGTGGAAGACAATTCCAATCAGAGCTCCACTCCGATAGCGCCATTCACAAAAAAAAAAAAAAAAAACAAGGAACAATGGAATAACTGAAGTCTATCATGTCCTGCCATGTAAAACAACCTCTGGGGCTAATTGTTCCCAATTAAGTTGCTGGCACAAAAGGGGAGGCTGACACGCACACAGGTGCCTGTCATCGGAGCACATCACACCAGAGCCTGAGAACTGAAGAGGAGGGGGGGGGCTGTAGTTCTGATTTATAATGAAACAAAAAATGAGAGGAGGAGGAGAAGGAGGGAAAAGAAGCTGCAAGGACTTTTTCTTTCTTTGACTTTTTTTTTTTTTTCTCCAAAACATGTTGATAGAGTAGAGTGAATAATTCAGAGTGTCAGCCTGACTTGGAGCTGTGGCTGCAGCTGCTGTGTACTTTGGCTTCAGGGCTCAGGGAAAGTTTGTGGTGGTGGTTCGGAGTAGAAGTGGAGAAGTAACTCCGTCTCTCTCTCTCGAGGAACTGAGCTGTACTCTACACTGTATCTCTACCTGTACAGAGAATCAATGCATTCAAGATAGGCCTCCTTTCATGGCTGGATTTAACCTGTTACAGGGTCCCAGGGCTGATAATGTGCTTTTGGGCCCCATAGCCCCCCCTCCTTACTCCCCAATCCAAATTTACATGCTGACAGCAGACCAGACATCGGGGCTTCATTATTTGTTCAGAGACTTCAAATCCAACAAGTGCTCTTGCTCTGAGGTGCAGTTTCAGTATTTGACTTTGCCTCGGGATTTCTGTGTCGGTTAGCTCGTGGGTGTTTGAATAAACACATTTTTTGATTCATGAATATGCACCATTGTAGAGCAACTTTTATAGAAAAAAAAAAACCTCCCTGAATGTCTGCCTTATAATGGAATAAGTTGATGTTAACGAAAAGTAATCAACACTTAGGTCCTGATATCCTTGAAATTGTTGGAGAATGTAAAATGTTTTAAAGCTCCTCTGGTGAACTTATTTTGTCCTGTACATGTGTCACACATCCAAAATCTTTGCCATGGAAAATGTAAACAATGGTCGTAATAACTACATCGAGACAGTCAGTCTTTATGCTGATGATCTTGTTGGTTTCTGTCGGTCATAGAGAGGCATCAATACTGATACCAGTTTGTTTTTTAATCAGCTAAATACTCCCCACAGGAGCTTTAAGTTTAACAAAGTTGGGTGTCTTGCAGGTTCACTCGATTTTCTGTGCGCATTATTTCCCATAATGCACCTGGTGGAAATGTACACCAAGAAAGTCAGCAATGGCGGGTAAATAAAAGCAGCTTCGGGACACAATACGAAGTGCTGTACTTTTGATTGTCCTTGGTGATTGTGTTGTGACATTAGCTGGGTTAGCATCACATGCTAGCCGTGGTTCACATTGCTTCATAACAGCAAAATTGGCATCGCTCTACGGCTTTGCGTTCAGCTAGGAAACATGGAAAACGGCCGTTCTCAGGAGTCCTCTCCCGTTGACTGTCATTGCAGTTTGCGGCTCCATCAATGAACTTCACAATTTGCAGGAGCCAAGATGAAAAACTCTCTTTACGATCAGGCATGTTCAATTATTTTGTAAAATCAAGATGATAAAAATATAACGAACACACAACTTCCACTTTTATGCCTCAAATCCAGCAAACATCTCCACAACAGCTAAAATAAATGATCCGTATACACAACCAATTTGATCTGAGACGGTGGGGTTTTTGCATTTGTGGGCAATAAAGACACATCAGTAGGAATTTCTGTGTGTTTAACTTTAGGGAAAAACATTCCTCACAGGAGCTTTAAGTGAAAGCATCAAGAGCTAAACTTTGTCTGCAGCACTGCAAGACTCTGCCACAAGAAAAGAAACATTATAGTACTTATGCTGCCTTTTTCCAACTCCCAAAATATAAAAGTAGCTGTTTGCAGGAGTGATAATCAAGTCTCGTTTCCTTCCACTGATGAGATGCATATGGAGAAGCTATTACAACTAATTGCTTTCCCATTACAACTTCTTATACATTAGATTAGGCTGCAAACATTTGCTCTTTTTTTTCTTTTTCCCTTCTCGGTAATTTCCCCCTATGGCATTCGCTCGTACTTCTGCTCTTCTTTGTTGGGTATTTTGTCTGCAACAGGATATGCACTGATGTTGATAACTGCTGTTTTTAAAGTCTTCAACAAAAAAAAATCACATCCCGGGAACTTTCTCTCCGTTCACTCAAACAAAAAAATCCATCTCCCAATTTGAATATTGGTTTGACATGATGAGACCTTCCCCTTGAATCCGCTCAGGAGACTCAAACTGGAGCCATTCATCACTAAAGAGGAGACATAAAACGGAGGCTGACATCTAGATGATTCCGCCCAATCCTCCATATTTCACAGGAGGCCTGCTAATATCAGTGTTGACATTTAAATGAACATTCTCATCTAGGGGAAGGGTCTAATTTGATCAATGCAAAAATCCCAAAAAAGAAGGAACCTCCTCCACACACACACACACACACACACACACACACACACACACACACACACACACACACACAGTGATGCACATCTCCTGGTTCATCTGTCACCTTGGTGAAAGGAGACCTCCTGGTGACCTGGCCCCCCCATAAAGACAAGTTGCTGCTCACCAATACACCGCAGGCTCTCTGCATCTGAGCCTCATCCGCCAACCGACGCCGCTTTCATCCGGCGAGGCTGCCGGCAGAGAGGGGAACACACGGTACAGCGGCTTCACAGAGACATGTGACGGCAGACAGAGACGAGTACACAGAGATACGAAAAAAAAAAAAACGCTTTCTGCAGCAGCCATGGCAGCATAAACTGAGATAAAAATCCTGCTACTCTGCAATAAACCTCCCCCCCCCCCCCACACGCCCAAAAAAAAAAAAAAAACCCTGCGACTGAATCTCAATATTTATCCCAAAAGGTGTGATTTTAACGAGGCCACTGCGGTGCATTATTTCTTCTTTTGCTCTTCTGACAACATTCCACTTATTCTCCCAAATGAGCCACAACACAGGAAATGATGAAATCTCTTGATAATGTCATTCATGACGCACAAGAGGAAAGAAAATCGGGAGAAACTCGAAAGCAAAACCCCCCAGAGAAGATTGACAAGGCTGAATTATACAGTCATAATTCACAGTCAGATGATATACTCTGTTTAAATTGTCTGCATTGTTCACAGCCTCCAACCTCCCTGTGTCTCACTCCAATGTGTTATTTGTATCTTTGTTATGCAGCGATTGGACCTTGAAGCCTTCAACGTTACACACTTTCAATCACGGCCCTGACACCTTTTTCTACATCAGTTCCAAGGCTCCGCTATTTAAACACAAAAGCAACATAATAATGTTAATAAAATATCCCTTATTTGTAAAGCACCTTTTCATTCAATACATGCAGCAGACACCAACAATGGAAGCAGGAACAGAAACGGCTGCCCTTCTTTAAGCTGTGGTTTGTGTTACCTGCAGGGCATCAACAGGGCTCCCTGTTACGCTAAACTTTAACCAGTTCAAACCGCCATTAGTGCTACACTGCAAAAACAAACCGTCATACATACTTAGATGTGAGTGTCTGATCAAAGGTTTGCAGAAATGTTGTGATGTCACATGTTTTGCTCCAAGATGGCGGCGCGGCAGCAGTGCGGCGTCTTCTCTCGCTCCCCGGCGATACGTTTAAGTTGACCCTCGTCTTCCAACTTGACAAAACGTTGAAGTTTAAGAATCAGAATCAAAAGGTCAAAAGGTTAACTCTCTCATCCAGGTCTACACTCCCTCCCGCCCACTACGCTCTGCCAATGAAAGGCGTCTGATCCAACCTTCACAACAGGGTCCTAAGACGCTGACTAGACTCTTCTCCTCTGTCGCCCCCCGGTGGTGGAATGAACTTCCAAACTCCATGTGATCTGCAGAATCCCTCTGCACCTTTAAGAAAAAGCTAAAGACCCAGCTCTTTCATGAATACCTACTAACTTAATGATGATGGTCTCCATATTATTGATGATGATGATGGTAATAACGATGGTTTTTGTTTGATAACGACGACTTATAAGATGGTTTCTATACTGATTAGAGCTCTCAAGAACTGCCCTCAATGTTGTGCTTTGCCTCTGGTCACTTCCTGTCAGCACCTGTGTGTCCAATCAGACTCAAAGCTGATCGTTTGCTCTTACTGACATTGTTCCCTTTTTTCTAGATCCTTGCTTGTGTTGTTCTTACTCTCTGATGTACGTCTCTTTGGAAAAAAGCGTCCACTAAGTGAATTGTAGAGTTGTAATAAAGAATAAACCTTATATTAAAGAACATCAAATATTTATGTGACATTCACAAGTTAAGAAAACGACTTGCAGCACGTTGCAAAAAAAGAAGAAGGAAGCAAGAACCTGTTCTGTTAACAAACGTCCCGCCTCTGACAAGGCAGTGAGCCAATCATAGCTTAGGATATTTGGGGTGGCACTTCGGGTGGCCAATCAGATTTCTAGTGGGGGGGGGGATTCCACCCCTGGCAACACTTCTAGAGATGCCCCTGCATACACATAAATGGTTGGATGGCAGCCTCTTATTTTGCTGCCTTTTAAGGAGATTTTAGCAGAAAAAAAGTGAATGTACAGTTGTTGTTGCTGCTGTTGTTGTTGTTGTTGTTGTTTTTCAAAGTCTAAAGTCTGCTGTGACTGTCTGCCTATGATAAACATGTGTCATTAACAATATTTACAAAGAGAGCAGAGCAGACGTGTTATTCTGCAAGCTGACCGGAATGGACGTTAATAGATTTCATTCTGACTCTCGGAGTGACAAGCGAAGAAAGAAAACTTGTTACTAGGCAAATACTTTTCCCATTTTAAAAAAATCATTCAGCCCAATTTAGTTTTTCGGCGTTGATTGTGGCATTTCTTTGATGTTAGGTTGATTAAATGTCTTATTCGTCTCCTTGCACTGATTATTTTAAAGGCCTGCCATGCAGCATTATCGTAGTTTCTCGCTTACTTTGATGCATAAAGGTCAAAATGTCTCATGTGTCCCTGCATGTCTGGGGTTGCTTGCATGTTTTAAACAAATGCTGCAACATCAGTTTTTTATTTAACAATAACCTGAAACACGAGGAGATAAATGGAAAGAAGGCATGTAATACTTTCAACTCTTTGGCTAAGATGTAAACAGCAATAAAGTGAGAAGATATATTAGAAAATGTTTTGCTGCAAATGTTGTTTTTAGTGGATTTGATCATGTTTTAATGAGCTCTACACATACAGCGCCTCTAAAGCACTTCCCAAAAATTACTAAAAGGAGCATTACTTGAATTATAAATCAAACAAAAAACAGCATAATCTGCACCGGATGCATTCTCTCTCTGTCTCTCTCTTTCTCCTTATTCATGGTCTCCCCGGCATGCAATGACAACCAGGAAGAAAAAAAAAACGCTGCTGTGTCTTCTTTCACTGGATACAAAAGCCTGTTTCCTAAATATAACATGTATCTGCAGGAACAGCTCACCCAGCCTCACCTCACGCACAGCCAGACGCACACACACAAACAGATCCACACCCACTCAGTCACACACACACACACACACACACACACACACACACACACACACACACACACACACATCAATCGACAGCGTATCAACACCCACTGTGGCCTCCCGCCTGCTTATGAGAATGTGTCACCTCTTGTGGCACCCCGAGCAGATAGCAGGAGGCCAAACCAGAGTGTTTAACTCGGGCTGCGGTGAATGGCTGTAGGTCACCACTGTATCATCTCCCTGCCGCACACACACACACACACACACACACACACACACACACACACACACACACACACACACGGTTGGCTGCCAGGTGGCTTTTATTTGACTCTAATGTGAAGAAATATTAGATTTTTCCTGGGCAGGCTAAATCCTTCCCCTGGGTTTCGCAGATAGCCCCGGTGAAAAAAAGCGTACACAGGAGACGGGTCAATAAGAGCCCTGATGCCAAATCTACTTAAAAGTCACTCTTTATTCATGAACGTGTGCTGAAACAATCTTTCCGAGGTATCGGGGAGTTTGTGAACAGAGTGAGGGGCCTCTTTAATCCACTTTTGGTTAACACAGAAATTTTAAAAACATGCTCACCCCTGCACTCCGAGTCCATAAGGAGGATGAATGGTGTGCTACCTTTGGCTGCGGCGGCGGCGGCTGTGGAGGCGACGTTTTTACTTTTTTTTTTTTTAATCATCACTGTGTTATTGTTGAAGTAATTAGGCGACCTACTGTTGGTGTAATTACTGCAAACAAATGAGACCGTCGCTGCAATGATCCCGAGCCTCTATAACTCATGATGCTGCTCCTATTTCGCTTTATCCATTAATGAAGGTGCTTTTTAAAGCTTTTCATTCTAATGTAAAAGATAAACATGCATTATTTTTTTCTTTGGGCATTTTAATGTTTTAAATGAAAGCCCTAAGGGGAATATTGTCCTTTATTTTCTGAAACTGGTTCAAATGACTCTTCTTTGTATACTTTTTAACACAAAATGGAAAATAAAGTGGCCACAAAAATATTTTTTTTAAAGGAACAGTACAGAAAAAATTAAAGGAGAGGATCAGGGTCATTTTTTTTTTTTTTCTAAGAATTCTGACTTTAAAGTCAAACATCTGAAATTTAAGTCAGGGCAAAAGTCGGAAACAAAAAACAAACAATTCTAAGGGAAAAGTCAAAATTTGGAGAAAATCAAAATTCTGAGAAAAAAAGTCAAATTCTAAGAAAAAGGTCAAAATTTGGAGAAAAAAAGTCAACATTTTGAGAAAAAAGTCAAAATTCTGAGAAAAAAAGTCAAATTCTAAGAAAAAAGTCAAAATTCTGAGAAAAAAAGTCAAATTCTAAGAAAAAAGTCAAAATTCTGAGAAAAAAAGTCAAAATTCTGAGAAAAAATCAATCTCAGATGATCCTCTTCAGTAAAAACTAGATTTGTTAGTTTGAACAAAAGGTTAGCAAAGTTAAATGTATCAATACTTTAAAATGTCTAGATAACAAAGGGTTAGCTCGGACTAATTTTAAGTATTTTTTTCCCTTTCTTTCCACAAAAATATTTTCACCAGGAGAAACTAAAACAGTTCAAGCAATTCCATAAAAAAAAACCATTGAATCATTTCTCAAAGCTACTTTTCTTCCATAAGTGAAAACAGACTTTTCCATGATTCTGAAAACAGGAAAAACAGTGACAAACAATTTAGACCAGACTTCAGATTCTCAGAATGTTTTTTTTCCCCCTCCAGGGCTTCCGTAGCTCCTGCTCTGCTCTGTCCATACCAGAGAATCTGAACTTTCTGCTATTTCTATCCAAGTCAACTTTCAAAAAAAAAAAAAACCACAGAGCTGCTCATTTTCTCAATCATCTGGGAAAAAAAAAAAAAAAAAAGTCCACAGTTCACAGACCGGCCTGAGGTCCAGCCGTCGGCCTCACATTGATTCTCGGCTGGCCTTTTTTTTTTCTGAACTCAAATCTTGTGTAGAAAACTTCAGCCTCACTCCTGTAACAATAGCACAATGTAAAAATGTGGAGGAGGCTGCCAATCTTACAATTTCCAATTTCACAGCTTTTTTTTCTGCCTCCCACCATTGTTTAGTTAGGAGTAATTCTTCACGCAGTAATGAGACTCAATGTCAAAATAATGCATGTAGAACCTTTTAAGTGCAATATTTTCTAATCAGAGCAGAGTGGGTCTGCATGACAGGCCCTGGACGCAGGGGTTTTTGTTTCATCGCAGCAGTACAGTATTATCACATTAAATCAAATAAAGAGCTGTCATCTGCACCTGGATTTGAAACGGGAAATATAAATAGTAAAGAAAGCAATGGATTCAGCCCCCGCCGTAGAAACAATCAGGCTTCATTAAGAGACAATACAAGGAGAGATGCAGCACCGATTACACTGATTGATGGACAACTCATCTCTGGCTGCACGTACAATAATATCATAATGAGCACCAGCAAAGAGACGCTTACACTACAATTTAACTCAAATCTGTACTTATCATGGTTCTTATACCACAAATAGAGCAAAATGGCATTCAAATGTAAAGGGAAGGGTGATGCATCCTTTCATAATCATGTACAGTGAGGGGCGGGCTAATGCAGTGGAGCTATTAGCGGCTAAAAAGTAGCTGGAGGGGACCAAACCAGAGCTCAAATTAGAGCTAGCTAACATTTTTTTGTTTTTAAATGGGTTGCTAGGGGTCCGTTGCTGTAGTACTCGAAAATCGGTCTTTGTCTCAAGACAACTTATTAAAGTTCTCGGTCTCATCTCAGAATCAAAAGCACTTTTACCCGGTCTTGTCTCAGACTCGGCGGACTCTTGGATTTTAAATCAAGACCGGTCAGGACCACCGCTGATCAGCTTCATTACTTTTCCGTCACCACTGGATCACAGGAGGCCCTGCGCGTTTCCTTTGTCTCACTTTTTTTGTCCGGCTTGACCCAAGTCTTGCAGCGTATTTTTGGAACGGAGCGGAGTGGCGCTGCTGGCTGGCGCCGGAGACAGACTGCGGCCCGGAAACAGGAGCATTGACTACAGTGGCAATTGTGGAAATTGGTCAGTAAGAGTTATCCAAGTTATTGAGGTGATGATGAGGATACAATGATTTATTTAATTTAGGATCATTTTAAGCAAAATAATGCACACAGCATTCTCCTTTGACCGATTTGCACCTGCAGGAAATTCGTATGAACCACTGTTGTCCATTCAGAGATTTTTTTTTCCCCGCCATTGTTGAGGCATGGTACATATAGAATTCTATTTTTAGTCTTCATTATGTGCCACAAACACAACAGCAGCATACATCACCTTACAGACGGTTGATCCAGCACGTTGTGGACCCACCCCCTGCAAACACACAGCCAGTCGGTGTGTGCAGCGTTTAGACGAGCGCAGTGGAACATTAATTAAGCCCGAGCTTCTGCACTGCAGGCCTCTGTTAATGTAAATACACAGTATGACGGAGGTGTGCGGGGGTGTGGCTGCTAATGTGAGTGGGTGAGCGTCCGTGGGTGGGGGGGGGGGAGAGCATGCATGTACATGATGGCTCCATAAAATGAACACTCTTAATGTAAAATACACACACACACACACACACACGCACACACAAAGGCATGCAGAGGAATCTAAAAATTCTAGTGCTTGTACTCCATGACCTCAGGACTCTGTCGCCCCGCCCCGCCCCCCTTCCTCCCTGCGTGTGTCTATCAGCCAGCTCGGCGCATCTTTCCCTGTGTTTTACACTCATAATAAAAAGCTCCTACACACTCCTCCTCCCCCGCCACACGTTCCCCTAATGAGATAAATTAGCGCCTCGCAACAGATGCATGGAATATACACTAATGGCCACCATCTGTCACTCATCTCCGGGAGACGGAGTGAGAACGCCGCGCTAAATCCGATCACAAGCCCCTGGCAGAGCCCCGTCGCGGCGAGGAGGAGGGAGAGAGAGAGAGAGAGAGAGAGAGAGAGAGAGAGAGGAAGACAAAGAGATGAAGGAGTACAGTACAGAGCGAGGAGGAGGGGGAGGCGCAGTGTGGGGGTTTTGGTACAGACTGGACCGAGGTGCAGTACAGTAAGTGGTGGAGAGGCGTTGGAGCTTCGGTACAGCAGGTTAGACCTGGTGGTGAATCACACGAGCGCAACAAGATTCTCAAAAAAAAGTGGCAAAGCTGTTTGTTTTTTTTTTTTCCAGCTCCCCGTGGTCACTGAGAACAAAGACGTAGGCTAGATTTTGTCGGGGAGTTTCTTTCTAAACTGATATTTTGTAGATAAACGCAGGAATCTCCCGCTAGTTTTGTTCTGCTAATATGCTGAAGCGTGGTGAGCCGAAGGAGGCCAGAACGTCTTCTGTCTTTAAGAGCCAGGGAAGTCCCCAGATCCATCACTATTTATCCAGCTTCAGCACAAACCTTGACTTTTAGATTTGAACGTGACACCAGGCCACTTCTTGGACGATGTGAGATGAACCCAAAAATGTTGCACTTCCCAACGAGCATTATCTGGGATGTCAAGGTTGAAATTATAAAAAAAATGTATTACTATCAGGGTTGAACTTCAAAGTGCCACAAAAGAACTACTTTTTCTTTTAGTGCAGATGCATGTGAAAGGAGGAAGCATTTCTCTGACTGGTCTAAACAAAGATGGCCGCCATAGTTGTCTTATAAAGGGTATGTAAGGCAAGCGTAAACAGGCAACACAAGCACAAAAAACACAACCCTCGACTGACTATAATTGCAGGGGCGTGTCCAGAGGGTTGGCCAGGGGTGGGCCACCCTTGAAATCTGGTTGGCCACCCTAAAAATCCTAAACTGTGTTTGGCTATGTTGTCAGAGTTGAGACTATTCTGGGTTTTTGATTTTGCAAAAACCTGCTTTTATTTTCCTTTTTTTTTGTAATTTAAATTGTTAATAACTACTTTGCACATCTATTTCATGAGACAGGTGCATAGAAAAGTAATGCACTCTGAGATTTGTCGAGAGTTTAAGTTCTTGTGTGACTTTGAACGTACATCTTCTTTTTGTGTCATTAATGAATTAAGCTAAGAGGATTCATGTGTTTCCATTATCTCGTGTCATAAAGTAGAGTAAGTAGTGAAATCATTGATATTTATTTGTGTTTGAGTCGCACATCACGCTTCAGGCCACCCATGCAGAAGTCAGTGCCCCAGTTTGGGACGACCCAAGGAAGAAAAAGTCTGGACACGCCCCTGCATATTTGTCAGCGACTTTCCAGAAAAAACAAGCCCCGAAGTCGCTTATAACAAGCAGATTTGGCAACACTGTCCCTAAGACACAGCCCGTCCTGAGATGGTACGCCCTTCTGTGATTGGGTAACACTCAAATCTGAACTGGTGAGGACTGGTCTCAGGACAAAACGCCCCCTATTGATAATCTAAAGTTTCAAAGACTCTTTTTCCTCTGGTTCTCTTCCTGCTGATTGATGATTTTTGTGGAACTTTTAGAGACTTAATTATGTGACTTATGGTTCCTTACTGATGCTAAGGGTCAAGTTGAAATATATATGCAGCTATGAATATGCATACATTCTAAATTAATGCATTAATGACTTTTTAATTGCATTTTTTAAATATCAACAGCACCTCAGACTATAGAATTATTGGATCGAGACTGTATTGGATTTCACAGTAAAAAAAAAAAAAATGTAAATAATGCAAATGGCCTTTAGTGAGTGTGCACGATGCTGGGAGCAGCGCGGCTTTGCACTTCAGTTCAATGTCAGAATGAACGGAGAGGAAATTGCGTGCGAGGGAAGACTTAAGCACCGCTGCAAAGGGCTTAAGTAGCCGTCTGAATTGCAACCATTTATGCATAAGGTAGCTAAAAAAAAAAAAAATCACTCTGAAAAAAAAAAAAAAAAAAGCCTCAACGTCAACTCTCACTCTGGGATCCATCACAGATATTCTAATAGAGCTTCCCCCGTGACGGCCGGTAATTCCCTCAGCAGCGTTCGCCGTCAGAGTGCCGAACGCCACCGCCGCAGAGCAGACGGACATTCTGACAACCTGCAAGCGGGTGTACCTGCGCCGCGGAAGAAAAGAAGAGAAAGAAAAGAAAAAAAAAAGATAAAAAAAGTCAGCTTTTCAACATCTCATGTCGCCGTGACACTTCCTCTGTGCAAATAGCCACAAATCCATTTATAGAATGTAATCAGAAAATGATATATTCCAGGCTGTACCCCGGACCCAGCCGCACTGTACATTAGCATGCGGCTTATGATGAAAGTGAAGGGGAACAATGAGAAACAAAAAAAAAAAAAAAAGGGGGGTGATGAAAAGGCAAGACGAGCTACGTATCTCTGGAAGCAGGAGAAATGAATCACCCCGGGAGCTTCTCTGTACAGCTTCCATGAGAACAAATGGACTAAAGCCAGCAACAATTAATCACTATTTGCATGGTGTAGGACATAATTCTTTTTTTTCTTTTTTTATTTAACTGGTTTAACTAATGACAACATGTGGAAATTAATTACTTGTGGTAGAAAAAGGGAAGAGTTGGGGGGCCAGTAAAGAGAAACAAATAAGTACGATAAAGCAGAATAATGAAACTAAGACCTACATATTTGTCTGCTTCACACAGTGGGAGTTTAATCCGCAAGAAATTAATTTTAATTCAGGTTTTTTTAAAAAGGGAGCAACCGTCTTTGAAGTTTGCTCTTTTTTGTTGTTGTTGTTGTTGTTGTTAAAAGGGACGGTGCGAATATTGGACGGAGCCACTCATCCCTATAAACTTCACCAAATCCAGCAATCATGCCGCATCAACATTTCCGCTGAAGGCTTCCCATAAAAAGTAACTGGCCTCATAAAGAGCGATGTCAAATACGGCCAACCTCTCATAAAAGCCGCTGATGAAATTCTCAGACAAAACTATAAATGGCATCTGTAGAGAAAAATATAATGCTGCACTTTATAGAGCGGAGCTGGACTGCTTTAATGCATTCTTTTACAATCGGATATGTAGACCCCCCCCCCCCCCCCCCGCGTGACACAAACGGCGGCAACACAAATCTGCTGCAGCCTTGATGAACAAAATTCAATCTGTACATTCTCACTTTACAGGAGCTGCATGATCTTTAAACTTTGATCTTTCTCAACACTCTTTATAAACTTCATTTTATTAAGCCTTTGCACCAGTTTGTCACAAATCCATCACGTTCTCATGTGAAGGTTGCTCTTTGCTAACGTTTATTTTCCCCCTGATGGTCGTTGCTTGTCTTGTACAGGTGATGGACTAGCAGTTAGCTACTTCAAGGTTTAACAAAGCTGCTTCCTCATTGGCTAAAAACACTGGGCTGAAGATACCATAAGGCCCTGTGACCACTAGGGGTGTTTGTTTTTTTTTGCGCTGGCGGCGCTCAGTTTCTCTAGGAAACCGATGCAGTTCAGCACTGTTTTTTGGCAGTGCCGACCAATCAAAATCAAGATATCAGCTTTGTCAACAAAAGTGGCGGATGAGAAAGTGATCTGACTTGTCCTTTCCATGGAAAAATGTCCCGGTCTAGAGCTGCTGCTAATGCTAACACCATGTAGCTTTGATCATTTATTGTTCACCTACCCTTTTGCCTCAATTATGCCCCACCCACTCAGCCAATCAGGGTCCCTACTGGCTAATTAATAGCAACATGGTAGCTACTTAAAAACGCTCATAGAAGACAGTGGACGTACTACCGGCTGACGTCATGTTGGCCACGCCCATTATGATATTGTCTATTGGCTTTACAGGTAGGTGGTGGTCCTAAATAATATCAATGCCCGTCATTTTAAGGTAGAAAAAATGGAATTGTTTGGTGCAACCTGTTGAAAATGCATCACCTTATAAACACTTGAATTCTAACTAGTTTAAAGTGATAACGCGCGAGCAATCATTCAGTGTATATTAATGGAATAAATTGGCCCTACAGAGAAGCGTGGAGCCATTTTTATTGAGCAGATTTTCCTGAGCTTAATAAAGCATCAGCCTTGCTTTTTTTTTCTCAGCTGATTAGAAAGATTGGTGAGCAGCCACGTCCTTCCAACACACTGTTTCATTTTGTTTTGTGATTGGCTCCTGATTAGTTGGATGTAATTGGATTTTTTTTTTTTTTTTTTTTTTTGATTTTTTTGGTTCCTGTCTGTCTTTTCTCTTTTTTTTTTCTCGTCTTCTTTCCCCTTTAAAGACCTTTGAGACCTCTGCGTGATAAAGGGGGCTATGGAGATAAATGTCCTTGAACTTTAACTTGAACTTTGTCTGCCTCTCCGTCTTCTTTTTTTTTCCTCTCTCTCTCTCTTCCCGTCTCTCTCTCTCTTCCCGTCTCTCTCACTCCATCTTGCTCAGCCTCATTTACAAGGCCCGCGCTGCAGAGCTCTAACAATCCATTAGCTCTGCGAGGATGTTGAGGGGATCCATGCAAATAAGTGTGAAATTACACTCTAATCAGTCATGTAAATCGCACTGGTTCTCAATCTGGGCATCATCATGGCTTTGTACTTGTTTAGGAAATGGTGTGCGGGTGATGGGTGAGCTTTAGGGAGAGAGAGAGGGAGAAGGAGCACAGGGAAGAAAAAGACAATAACAGAAGAGTTTGACAAGTAGCGAGGATGTGAAAAACACTCAAGAACGCCTCAATTTCTCAAACCTGAAATCATTTTTTCTTGTTGGATTCGGATTTTTTTTTAAATTCAAACCATGATCCAAATTGTAACAGCGACGCACACTTGGAAGCACAAAAGGCTTCCTGCCTCTTCTCCGATGAGGGAAACAGAGAGAGGATGGAGGACGGAACAAAATATAATTGTGAAAGTTTTGTTTGAAACCTGAGCAGCGACACTGACACCGGAGCATTTGAAGTGGATTTCATTTTTTGTTTTATCGGGGGAAGCAAATTTCAAGTTCTGACAACAATGATTAAAAGAATCACGGCCTTCCCCGGTTACAAACGCTTTGAAGGTCAACTTTTTTAAACTCATCGATTGTGAAAATACAAAAAAAACAAATGTCAAGTACCGTCTAGAGAGCTGAGGGGATCGTAAAAAAAAAAAAAAAAAGGTGTGAGAGGATAATAATGGCGCCCAAACCAACATGCTCCCTAAAGTGGATCCAGGCAGGCACTAGCAATGCGTCCTTGCAGAGAGCGTGCAATCTTCTGATTTCACCCGGTGTTTAGAGAAGGGCGGTAAAGCTATATCTAGAAAATCTCACAGCGTCAAGCAGCCATGCAATGTTGTGACATCTGTTATCGCATCAAACTCATGGATGCATTAAGTGGCCCGCACAGTGTGTGTGTCACAACATTTAACACCTGTAGCACACAGCAGACACACCAAACACATGTTGGGGAAGGCTGACGGTAAAGAGCAGGGAGTTATGAGGTGCTGACAGGTATCAAATGAAAAATCATTTTTCTACTACGACAAATGGAATTATAAATATTACATTGGTGATGTTCAGTGAATCCAACATGTGATCATTCAGACACTTCGGCTTGTTCTATGTTGTGTATGCTAATTAAGGCCGTTTTCACACTTGACTTCTTTTTTCTTTCGCCTTTTGAGCGCTTATGCGTGAGTGTTCTGTAACCTTAGCAACGTGATCTAGTCTGCGGTGCAACCGCGCCGGAGCACAACGCATCAGTTTAGCGCAGAAAAGAACAAACGGGACGGGAAGTCAGACACCGATACAAACATTAAAACATCCGGTTTATTTTCAGAGTAACACCCTCCCTTTTGACGGTTCAGAAAAACGACCGTTCGTGTGTTTGTTTACGTGTTTGTAAGGTTTGTATTGAGTTTTATACCACGTACATCGTATTATCTCGTGCTGTCGCGAGTGAATCTGTTAAATTACCGCGGAAATTGCTTTGTCTCCGTGCTCCAGCTGTGCTCTCCGTGCTGCGGACTGAGAACGCAGCCGGTGGTTGTTGACGGATGAGGGTGCACGGACCCGTAACAGACCGGAGCGGACACGCAGTGCACACATATCTGGTGGAAGTTTGCCGTTTTTGAGCACTGGTAACTCGGGACGTAGGTTACTACTCGTCCTGATCGGTCAGCTGTCACCTTGACGCGCTTGACGTCACCCAGCGCTTTTCTGAAAAGTTGAAATAATTCAACTGAAAAAGGCGTCGGGCGCAGCGCTTTTTTGAAAAGGCGTCATCCTTTTTCCTTTTTCCACAGGCTCGTATGTAAAAAAGGCGCCGGCAGTTGAAAAAAGAAGTGAAGTGTGAGCACGGCCCTCCAGGGGTCAGTTTGACAACTTCCTGAGCTCTTTAACAGCCAATCACAGGACAGAATGACAAAGCATACATGTGTTGCCACCAAAAGTCTAATACAGCTCGTGTTCCTTGTGCATAGAACTCTTAAAAAACACATGACATCATCAGTCATCACACTGAACATAAGGTCTCAGATCTGTTTTTCTGTAAATTCATTTATAGTTTCCACAGACTCTGATTCCTGCCCTTTGACTTGAATGTTGTCCAATAAGAAGAAGCCCCCCCCCCCCCCAGTGTAGCTGGAGGCCGTTGAGCCACTTGAAGACGGATTAAGAAGCCTGAACTGCAGTAAATATGTCCTTTGACAACAAGGAATAACATTGACTTCACATGACAGCCAGTTGGTTTTAGTTTGTCGGGGAATGACTGCGGATCCAAAACGAGCTCATTGAAGTCATCGCACAGACGAGATTTATTGTGTCTCCTGTTTGAATCCCACAAGCTTTAGCACAACATACCGCCCTGTGTGTGTGTGTGAGAGAGAGAGTGTGTGTGTGTGTGTGTGTGTGTGTGTGTGTGTGTGTGCTTGTATGTACATGTGTGAGTGTGTCAGCATATGCATGTCGACAAGCCGGGTGGAAGGAGCGAGAAAAAAAGGCGAAGCACGAGAGGAGCAGCACGATGAGGGATCAGGATTTTGGCTCGAATACAATCTGCGGAGGAGTCACTCAATGAGCTGACAGCCGTCAGTGGATCCTGGTGGGGGGAGAGAGGAAGGCTGAGCCACTGTGGTCAAACACACACACACACACACACACACACACACACACACACACACACACACACACACACACACACACACACACACACACACACACACACACACACACACAGAGAGACTCCATCAGCACCGGGGGAGCTCAAACAGACAGATGGGCTAATTCGTGACTGACTGTGTGTTATGAAACATTATCTCTGTGTCAGTGAAATCAAAATAACATTTTGGGTGTAAACGCCGAGCTTGTAGCTGCCAAGCGAACGCCACATGGCCGTGATGGATGCATATGGAGCGTGATGCATGGCCCCTCGGAAGGGAAAAAAAAAATAAATGTTTTGTTGCTAAACTGCTGCAGAACACTGTTTATGGAGTCATCGGGGGTGAACTGCATGCAGCCGTATATGTTTGCCAACCCGCAACCCCCCCCCACCACCACCTGCCAGTCGCCAAAATTAAGCCATCGAATCAATTTCAAGAGTGTGGAGGGAAAAAACGCAGCCCATTACCGGCCGTTGGATTTTTTATTTGCTCTCTATTCAAAATTAAAGGCTATTGACAGATTGTTTTGTTCTCTTTCAGCCACTCCAACGCTTAAGAGTGGGGATAGGTGGGTTGCATTTTAATGGCCCTGCCCCTTTAATGACACGCTACAGAGCCACTTGATAACCCCCCCCCCGCACCCCCTCGCTGGGTGTTTGTGTATGCGGGGAGTGCATCGCGGCTAACTGAACCTGGCTCACTGCTCTCCGCGGATGTTTTGTTGTCAAATAATGGGAGAGTGATGGGGGTCCCTACCCCGCTGCGAGCCACCGCGGAGATTAGACAGATCTTCACACTGGACGATTGGTGAAATTTATCACTGTCACTGGGTGCCAATCCAGGCTGCTTCAACCCCCCCTCCCCTTCCCCTCCTCCTCCTTCTGCTCCTCCCTTCCCCTCTCTCTCCGCTGCCCCACCTAAACTGTTTGTGGTGGTTTCTCGTTTGGAACCTGCAAACCAGTTGTCATGTGTACTTTCCACTCCGGTAGTGATAGCTTTAAGCAGCGCCTCAGAAAATCAACCCTCTGCTTCATGCTCCTCTGCACAAATGCTCATCGCGTTCTCTGTCTGGCCTGCATGGGAAATTTTGCACGCGGGTGCAGGATGTGTGTCGGTGTGTGTGTGTGTAGGCAACATGTGATATGTGACAGGTAGGCTTATAATACCTCTACCTTTACTTTTCTTATCAGGCCACTTTCTTATCATTTCTTCAGATGGATTTGACACACACAAAAAAAAAACGCTGACTGATGATGGAAAAATCCATAAATTTAAATCCAATGTGTGCACCTTTTTCTTTTTTTTTTCTTTTTAAAGATTTGCTGTGCCTACAGAAAATGTATTTTGCATAATGCATCAAGTGTGTGTAATTATAAGATCACAAAAGAATAACATCCAATCTCGTATTTTCCAGGTTCAATCTCCATATGTTTTAAGAGCCAGCTGACGTAACACTCGGGGGAGGGTGGGGGGGGGGGGGGGATACCAGGCTCTAAAACACTTGATTTAAAATGTTATTTAGCTCGGTGATAACGTGCATATGTGTGCAGAGTAGAAGCCGGTGAAGCATCAAGCAAGGAAGGGAAGATTTCTTCCTCCCTTTAAGTGAGTCGAGAGGCCACATTTCTCAGCCTGCAGATTTTGATCCCTCTGAAAAGCGCTACTTGGAATTAGCATGCAGAAGAGAGCGCTGAAAGGTGCCTTGGCCCTTAACTCAATCTCTCCCTTCCCTCTCCCCCCCCACCCCCTCACCACTGCTCTTCCTCAGGTAAAAGTAATGGATTGTAGCTGGCTCTGGCCCTCTCCGTCCTGTCAGCGTCACGCCTGCTAGCACAGCCCAGCCAGCCGGCCCGGGCGGGGAGGCCAAAGAGCTGCAGGCTCTGTTATTTAGCGTCCATTCCTCCGCAGTCACACTCACTAACTCTGAGGCCAGCTGTCCAAGCACACCGGGGCCTCGAGGATGGCAGCGCCCGCCATAACTGAGAGGTGACACCCCCCTCCACGTTCTTTAACAGATTGCCACCTCGGGCCAGCATATATCTGAATACCAATGAAGAAGAAAAAAAAAGAGCCTCCTTATTGCAGCGACAGACGGGAACACTGAGGTAAAGTAAAAAGAGACATATGTTATTACAAAAAGAGACTATGGTGAAACTTTCTGAAGTCATGAGGTGAAGATATAAAGATATGTGTACTTTTAAGTCTGCACTAAATGATATATCTCATTCCCTATACACTTTGTCCTTACAAGTTTTGGAAGCCTAAGATGACCTTTTATAAAAGCCTTGTTTTGTCCGAGCAATTGTCCAAAACGTAACATTTCAATTTAGGAGGATGTTGAAAACAAGCTATTTGCCAGTCTCGATTAAAGAATTTGAACTGTAGGAGTCATGTTTAGGAGTTATGAAGTGTAAGAGCTCTTATTTATGAAAACACTGTAATTGACCCATCTGTCACATAACTGCATTTTTCTAATTATCATGTTAATTCAGCATCTTTTGCACTATTCACCACTGCACTGTTTCATATTTAGTCATGTAAATATTAGTCTTTTCTCATTGTGTTTATTGTTGATATTTAATGTTGTACCTGTACATAAGAGAGCACAGTTCACCGAAGTTAAATTCCTTGTGTGTGTAAGCATACCTGGAAAATAAATCTGGATCTGATTCTGAGCAGGTGTCACCTTTGGGTTCAGGTCATACACTTTATATCGTAGGTGGGAACTTTCACTCGGGGTGTCAGGTGTTGGAAAAATGTATGGACGATTGTTTGAATCTTTGCATATGGAAGTTATGAAGAAGAAGAAAATATTTGGACTGTATTCTTTCACAAGACGCTCAGGAGCGAAGCCAAAGCAAAGCGCCTCAATTAATAAACCAGCCCGTCTATGTCGCCCCTCAGCGGCCAAAAGTTTAGGTTAAGCCGCGATATGAACGTTTTTATTTTTATTCTAAATTCACATTTTCGACCGACTGGCCTCTCTATGCATGCACAAATGACTACGTGGGTGCACCAGTGGCCTAGCGGTTGGTTATGTACTGTTTGTTCATTAACTTTCAGCATTAAAAACGTTATTAAGCTGAAATGTGACAACAGAGCTTTTCTGTTAATACAGCTATGAACTTGACATTTCTATACTGACGTGTGAGCGTTCATTTATACATAAACATCAACCTGCCCATTCCCATGCAGAGGGAAGCAAAGGTCCTTGCAGTGTAATTGGTCCTGACAGTCACCCAGCCCCTTACACTGCGGCACCCCCCCCCCGCGTTGACGGCTATGTAGATGTCGAAGTGAGTATATGTGCAGTGGGATGTGCAAGTCGGAGTGAATGTTGATGTACAATCAGTTGCAGGAGTCCCTCAGCGAACTGACAGCTGTCTGTGGATCCTAGTGAGGAGCAGCCAGAGCGCTTAATGAATGTGAGCTGCCATGAGCTCAGAGTCTCAACCAAAACAGATGAGCGCACCAACACACGCTTTAAAAAAAAAAAAAAAACACCCAGCATGAACTGCACCGCAACGACAGCCAAAACGGGTTGAAAAAAAACCCAAAAAACGACACCTAATTTAAAAGTGATCTTTGAGTAACTTCATAACAATTACAAACAGTGCTGCAGCGCTGAGTCATGGTAGGTTGAATGCCAATGAGCAGCGGCGTGTCATCCACAAAAAAACAAGTCTGGCAACCGGCACTTATGTGACTTAAAGTAATATATCAGTTCCAAAAAGGACAAACTGTCTGTGCCCACCAGTGCATCAGTTAGCATTTTAAAAAAAAAGCTAAATGATTTAATATCTCTCGGGGAAAAAGGCTGGAAGAATTGCACAGTATCTGAATTGTAAAAAAGAGGAGCAGACAGAAGCTGAAGCTCAGACAGCGATGTGACAAACTGAATATATATATATAATGTGTTAAAAGGCGCTAATTGGAATGAAAGTGTACAATGATCCTCCTGTAAAGAAACATTTGTTCTTTTCCCCATTAGAATAAAACTGCACAGCAGTACACCCAGTTAAAAAAGAAGCTATTTAAATGTGTTTCACAGCTGGACAACATTCAGAAAATTACAAAAACAACCTGCATTGCTGTTTTCCTATAATGACTTTCTATCAGATGTTTGAGTGCGCCATAACTTTAATATCTTTTGTTCCAGGAGGGCGGTGGATAGGACAGCCCCTGCATGAACATTATATTTAAGCATTAATGCATTTAAAAAAAAAAAAAAAACACTGGGTAATGTAGAGAGACAATGTGTTCTCCTGTAGACGGTTACTAAAATAGATGGACTGTATTTATATAAAACTCAATGCCACTCTGGTTGCATCGTATTCATTTCTACAATTCACTTAGCAGACGCTTTTATCCAAAGCGACGTACATCAGAGAGTAAGAACAACACAAGCAAGGATCTAGAAAAAAGGGAACAATGTCAATAAGAGCAAACGATCAGCTTTGAGTCTGATTGGACACACAGGTGCTGACAGGAAGTGACCAGAGGCAAAGCACAACATTGAGGGCAGTTCTTGAGAGCTCTAATCAGTATAGAAACCATCTTATAAGTCGTCGTTATCAAACAGAAACCATCGTCACTACCATCATCATCATCAATAATATGGAGACCATCATCATTAAGTTAGTAGGTATTCATGAAAGAGCTGGGTCTTTAGCTTTTTCTTAAAGGTGCAGAGGGACTCTGCAGATCCAATGGAGTTTGGAGTTTAATCTGCTGGCTTCTGGTTTTTTCTGCACTCCCAAGATTTACCTTTATTCAGTTTTGGCAAACACATCCGAATATGAAGTTGCTTCCTGCAGTGAAGCTGAAACTGATTGATATATATAATGCATGGATCAGGCACAGTCTACCCCTCACATTCAAAGACATGGGAATAGTATGTCTCTGTATTTTATCTGTGATAAACACAGTTGCTAAGTGTCCTCACATAGCAATGACTATAAATTAAAGATGCACCGATTGAGAAAAATCGGGGGCCGATGCCGTTACCGATCTTTGAAGAAAAACAGTTTCGCCGAAATCTGATTTGGATGTTTGTTTCATGACTTGTCTTGGTGTAAGACTCCCAACAACGACGACATTATTTGTCATGTTTGACAGAGAAAACAAGTCAGAGTTTGCTGGAAGCTCACTCAAATTTCCCTGAAAACAGAGCTGGCCAATCAGAGGGCAGTAGGAAGACGTGCCTTAAAGAGACAGTACCTGAAATGACGCGTTTCAGGCAGAGGCTGAAGTTAGGGATTTTACCGACGCCAGTATGAGATAAATGAGGAGGTTTTTGAGCTACACACCGCGCAATGCTACTCAGCAGGTGTACCAGACTGACATCATTAATGCTGAAAGTGAGTATAATAGATCTCCTTTAATGTATATAACAATAGAGCCAGTGTCTAAAACGTGAAAAAGAGCCTTTAGTATTTTTACAATGGAGACAACTGCAGCCAGATACATCTGAGAGCCAAAAGCAGCACAGAAGAAGAAAAACAAATACTCCCTCAATAGAACCCACCAGATTCATCCTATTTTCTCCAAACTCAACTCCAGTGTAGTGAAGTGAAACAGGAAACGTCTGCACTCACTTAAGGTGACAAACAAAAAGCACAGTCCATTAGAAAGAGCACGCGGAGACATACTGCAGCATTAACAAAGGTAATTGTGTTGAGCGGCACATGTGTTTTTCATTTCTCCTTCCACTGCCTCTATAAAAAAAAAAAAAAAAGGCCACAGTCACGCAGCAGCTGCAATCATATCACAAGACAAAATGAATGTGAAGAGCTCGCTGTGTGTGCGTCTGCCTTCCACGCCGCCTTAACTTCTGCTCTGCCTCCTCGCTGCCGGGAAAAATTAAACCGCAGTGTGCGGTAATGGCAAAAGTGAAAACAGTCCCCATTAAATGTGATAATAAGCTGAGCGTGATAATAAAACCATGTTCGGGCAGGGGGGGGGGGGGGGTTCACAATACATGTGTCGTTCAACAAGATGTATTAGTTCAGGTAGTAATTTGTCCCTGCGAGCTGTTTTTAATGGATCTGCGGAGACGAGAACTTCCGGAAACTTGCATTAGAAGAGCCGGCGCGAGCTTGGAAGTGGGACATTAGCGAGGTTTAGATGTTTCCTGGGCAATAATGGTAGGGGAGAAAAAAAATAAAAAAAATGCATCATCTCACAAACAACAGGAAGTGAGTTGTACTTCCAGAGAAAGCTTGGCGTCGGTACATCTTAGCCGCGCTCATCCATTTATTCTGTTTGTACAAAAACACATTGCAGATTGGCCCTGTTTGCTAAACATGGGTGCTGTGTACAGATTACTGGCATCGTCTTACACGAGTCGTCTCTGCCAACACTCACAGTTTCTGCAGCATCAGTCCTCAGCTGTTATGTGCGCTTGTTAGTCTGTTAAAAGTGTTCATTAAAGCAC
This sequence comes from Labrus mixtus, assembly GCF_963584025.1. Classification (NCBI taxonomy): domain Eukaryota; kingdom Metazoa; phylum Chordata; class Actinopteri; order Labriformes; family Labridae; genus Labrus; species Labrus mixtus. The sequence goes on along the minus strand of NC_083631.1, from coordinate 21,558,764 downwards.
AAACACGGAGTCCCTTGATCGCTGGGGGGGGGGGGGGGGGCGTTCAGACACATGATCAAAAACCACTGAAGGCAACTTCAGGGGCCTGATGACAAGTAGCCATAAAAATGTAAGTCAGTCAGTGGCATTCAAATATGCCCCCCCCCCCCCCCCCCACCAACACCACCACCACCTCCAAAAAAAACCTTTTGTCATTGTGTTTTTGTCATTCAGATGAAATTAGTATTGATGCAGGGAAGATGGAGCATGTAATGCAAAACCCAAAATGATTGATTATTGAAATTAAAGCTCCTGTGAGGATTTTTTGGCCAGTTATGAAACAGTCTGAAATGAATACAGATTCATCTTTCCATCAGCATACAAGACCATCAGCATCAAGTCTGATTATTTCTGTATAGTTCTTACTTATAACTGAATCTGCTGCCAAGAGGTAGGTGTCACTAATAGACAAAACGATGGAGCTTTTTTAGGCTCAGTTTCAGAGCGCTTCTTGTCAGCGCTCATTGTTGCTAGGTTACAAAAGCTAACTTCTGCTTCCCTCGGTAATGAGCGTTAGGTGTGCTTTAGATAGCTCCATGTGCTTAATATTTACATGCAAGTAATGTAAATATGTCAGGTCCTGGCAGTAGCAGCAGCTCTAGAGCAGGAAACTGTACCCTTGAAAAGACGAGTCGAACTAGCGACTCCTCGGCCAGTTGTTGAGAAAGCTGATATCAGAAGCCCCGCCCCTTGTTGATTTTGATTGGTCAGGGAGGGAAAAGTGACATTCAAGAGCGCCCAGCTGGGACTTTGGTTTAACTAGTTTCAAATGAGAGCATTGGGCGTGCAGCGATAAAAAACAACTACATTACGTTTTATACTGAAAAAAGAGCGCCGCCAGCACACACTAAAAAAAAACACATTCTGTGGACACAGGCCCTTACTTACACTATTCAAAGACAGGATGAGATAGGAAACATCTACTCAAGATCAACAAAGAGAAAAGAGGCACTGTTTTGTCCACAGGGGTCGCCAAAATCAAAACAGAAGAGAAAGTTTCCCGCAGGAGCTTTAATGAATGATGGAGGGTGAAAAGAGCCTGTTTTCAAAATGTCAGGAGGAGAAAGTCGTTTTTTTTTTTCTTCCAGCATTTTCAGAGCAAAGAAACTCGTGTAAAGTACAGAAACATATATAGTCTTCTTCTGTAAACTGTAGTAGGCCCGATCTTAATCTCCACCCTCAGCCTGATAATCGACCCTTATGGACTTTAACGGCGTCAGGAGCTGCGGTGTGTGAGTTGCTTGAGCGTACGAGGGGTTTAAGAAACGAGTAATGGGACGCACTGTCATGACATCACAAGTTGCCTGGAAACAAGATACGCCATCAAATAATACAGGAAAAAAATACCTCCTATCTTAAGTACTCACACGCTTACAGGGAACGCCACGCACACACACACGCACACACACACACACACTCTGTGAGTCTGTGCGGGTGGAGTTTGGGATTTAACCACACTGTTTGTACTTCTTCAGAGCTGTTAAGTCATCGAGTGGATGTTAAAACGTGTGATGAGACTGCAGATTAAAACGACTTTCATGCCGCCGGAAACGGTCGCATATTTGTTCTATTTGCAGATAGAGAAAGAAAGAAAGGAATATGGTAATATGATAACAGATGACGAGCAAACAGAGGCAGACAACACCCGAGCGCTGACTGACCCCCCCCCCCCCTCCATCTGGAAGCGAAACACTGCAGCTTAAACTTCTTTTTCCGTCGCCCCTGAAAGTCTGTCCCTCAGCCGACACGCCGCCATTTTTTCCCCCCTTAAAAATTGCCCGATACGCAGAGCGGCAATGACACTCATCTCGGAATGTCATCGTGGAGCGAACAATTAACAGAGCAGCAAAAAAATGTGAGGTCAGATATAATTAACATATGTGCTGCTCAGCTATAATTGCTCAAGTCGAAAAGCAACTAATTAAATCATTCAAAGTGAGCCATGCAGACAATGACTGACTGAGTTTTCTCTCTCTCCACATCTGCAGGAGCCGGTACGTTCTGCTCCTCTCCATCACACCACCCATGGGACCACCGCCACGTATTCACACACACACACACACACACACACATTACATAAAGGAGCAATAAGACACAACGCTGGCAGAAACAGCTCAAACTGAAGGGGGGATCTACCTCGTCTACCTCGATGGAGAATCGGCGTTCAATCCCCATGAGCTGGGTAGAGATCTTTCATCTCTGCCTTTATCTGGAGGAATCACAGAAGTTCAGTCACATGTGTGAGGTGCTCCTAAATGACCGCGTCCAGATCCGCTCATTATGATACATGCGTCGCGTCGGCGGGGGCCGGGCCTTGTCAGACCCGAAGGAGGTTGGGAAGGGAGCGGGCGTTAAGCGAGTGGCAGGAGCATTATCAGTCTATATTTCACAAGTGTCAGCGGGGACTTGTCCCCGTTTTCGTCCTCTGGGTGTCATTTATTAAATGAAGGAATGAAAGGGATGTTTAAGGTAGAGAACACAGGGCTGCTTGGACGAGGGATTATGCATTGTTACAGGAAGAGAAAAATTGCATTTATACGCCGGGTGTAAATCCAGGCTCCGGGGGTTTTTCCATTAATTTATAGTCCTGACAACTATTCATGGTCACATACATCCAGCATGCTATGGGTGAAGACTGAGGAGTATTTATTAAACCTGGACAGGTTTCTGGACAAATCACCCTATAGGCTTTGCAGCAGTGTTAATGTAGTGTTGGGATTCCTGCCATCTGATCTGTGGATTGTGTTTGCTTTGCTTTTGCAGAGCAAATATGACAGGAATCGGTGTAGCTGCAACACATTTGACATTTCTGACCTTTGGAGGGAATGGAAGGGAACTGAGAGGTCCATTACAAGAGGACCCAAGGTAATTTTTACAACAAAACAGTCCAAATTAAGTGACAAAACATGCCGTTTGTAACCGACCTCCAGGACATCACAAACACATGTTCTGATCTCGCACAGCTCGGGTTCATTTTGCTAATAGCTTGACGCACCAAGCGGACTTGAATGCACTTGTGGTTTGAGATACTTGGTTTGAGTAGAGGGAAAACCCTGGTTAGTGTTTGGTGCTTTGGTCAGAACTTAGGTTCAATTTACAGGACTCTACATTAGAGCTGTGCATCTTCACTGGTCTTACGATTCGATTACGATTATCCAGTCAACGATTCGATTCGATTCGATATCACGATGCATCACGATGCATCCTCAATTTTCTATATTACTGCACATGGCTACTTTTTCATAAACAGGAAAAGCAGTCTTATAAATATGAACTCCTTTTGTATAATTTAAAAAGTGAGTTAGACAACAATGTCATTATCAATATCTTTACATTGTAAGTTAAAATGAATACATTATAGAGGTAGCCTACAGTATAGGCAATTTATGTTGTTTTCTGTCACAAATCCCTCTGTTAGCCTACGTTACTGTCATTACACACCACCGTGTGTGTTTAGGTAAAACAAACTCACTCAATGCTGCGCAAAACAAGTGCATTTAGCGGTTAGCAGACGCTTTTTTCTAACCCTCATCGGCATCGATTACGTCCTGTCCCTGCGTCGGTGCATTAATCGTCTAGACTGCATCGCGATGCACCGATGAAATGATTAATTTCAACAGCACCTACTCTACATATCGTATTTTTCTGACTTCACCACAAAAAGCTGTGAGCCCTGACTGACAGGAATCACACTTCCTACAACCATTAGAGGTCTTTGTCATGTCAACTAAAACAAGCACCAATTGGGGCATATTCCAAAGATAGACTGTATAAAACATGGACACAGTCTCAGTGACGTCACCCATTGGTTTCTGAAGAGGCGTTTTGAAGCTGAACTACGGTGGTGGCCATATTGGAAATGCTGACTCTACCTAACCTTCAGTCAATCAAGTAACAGGCAAAGAGGTGGAGCTATAAGCAGCCACCAATCTGCCAACTCAGCCACGTCCCTGATTATGCTAATTCATGAAAAACTCACAGGCTTAACAAAATCAAAAGAGAAAATCTAAAAGTGTGAAATAAGCTATAGAGGCCAAAACCATTTTTGTAACAGGTTGTGAACCTGTTTGTTTCTGCTGTAAAAATTGACATTGTAATATGCGTCCCAATGGGGATTACTCTGCTTTTGAGGCCAGCTTCAAGTGGACACTTAAGGAACTGCAGTTTTTTTTTTTTGCACTTCCACATTGGCTTCATTTTTCAACAGCAGAGGTTGCAGCTTGATTCCAAAGCAACTTAAGTCGATGTTTTCTGTGGATGACCAAAATCATCTACGGCTATGGAGAAGCAGCACCAATAGAGCTGTCCTAGTTCTGTTATGTAGAGGTTTTTTTTTTTTTTTTAAATGAAAGGGACAGGAAATGATGAATAAAACCATGCACAACCAAGAGCAGCCACAGCACAACCTCTACATGACCATTAAGCTTCTCTTTACACCAAGTGTATTCCGCTCGGCTACTTGTGACCAAGCGCTGAAAATGAAACACTAGGATTCTCTAGTCCACCGAACTTGAATATCTTTGGACCATGAGTGCAGACCGGAGCACCCAGGGGAGACCCACACAGGCGAGGAGAGCGTTCCGCCTGCACACTGGGAAGGGAGGGCCACTGAGCCCTTCCTGAGGATTTGTTTCTGTCAAATGAAGAAAGGCGCTGGCAACTTCTGACATTATGTTCTCAGCGGACCACGGATGAGGTCAGAAGCAGTATATCATCTCCCCCCCCCCCTCTCCTTTTTCTTTGGTGAGACTCGGCTACAGAGTGCACCGTGTCTTCTTTTCATAATAAACCAATATGCTTTCAACCTGTCTAACCCCGGGACTGAGGCCTTCCTTGAGCAAATTCAAAACACTTTGCGTGTACTCTCGTTCTTGACATTTAAAACCACATGAAAATGAAAATGGATCCCAATTAGAGCCGCGGGAAGCGCAAGACCCTCTCGGTTCTCGTGGTTACCAGCCGGTTTAAACATCCCCCCCCCCCCCCCCCACACACACATCCGTGAAATGCCTTGAAAATTGACCTTCTCGTTCTGAGAGTGGCGATAAAAGCAGCCTTGAGTGGCCTCAGATCAAGCTATTTTGATCGTCGTCTGTGAGGATGAAAATGTGAGTGGAAAAAAATATATAAATAAGGCAGTGTAAAAAAAAAAAAAGAAAAAGGGAGCATAATCACAGAGCGCATTACGGCAGAGGTAGCGCCTAGCACTTAAACGTTCCACATAGTCTCCGTGAAGAAACATGACATTAACCACCGGGTATTAATGTAAATCACAGGAGTGGAAGACGCTAATAGCCACTTTGAGACAGGTGATTATTATTGAGGCGATTGACATTGTGTACGGAATAAAGTCTAAAAATATAAGAAAATAATGTGAGTGCATCCTACAGAGCTCTGACATAAACATACAGGGAGCGCTGTAACAAGCTAACGTGAAGGGACGGAGGAGGAAAGAGAAAAGTATGCTATATTTAAACTTGAGGGTGCCGAGGCAGGGGATGTCGGTTGGATCACCTGTTGAAGAGCATTCATTTCAACAGGGGGGAACAAAGGTCAGCGTCCGCGCTGGAGCTTTGATTGGCAGGCGGGGGAGCTCGATGCCCCACAGCGGCGGCCCAGCGGAGCGGCAGCCAACGGTGGCGTGTGGCTTGGCCGGGGCCACATTTCTGACTCGATGCTGACTAACTGAGTGTGTCTGCTGACAGCGTGTCTGACTGATAGGATCGCCCCGGGAGGCTCTTCCAGGGGCCCTTTCTACAAAGTGTCTCTGATAGGCCAGGCCCGTAGCAGTCGCCCCGCGAGGGGGCCCCCGCCGACAAATTAAATTTAAGCCCCGCTAATGCAGAGCGTAATCATAGAGCGAGGTGGTGATAAATTTTTCAACGGGGTTACCGTGGGCGCAGCGGCGGTGTAGAATCTGAGATGGCAAAAAAAAGAGAGGAGGAGTGGCGGCGGCAGAGAGAGAGAGAGAGAGAGAGAGAGAGAGAGAGAAATAGCCGAGTGTGACCTCAGCTGTGCTCTGACAAAATCATGCACTCAGAAAGCCAAGGACTCGTATGAAAGAACAACAATAACACGCCATTATGAGATGTAACATTTTTTTTTTTTTTTTTTTTTTTTGAAACGACGACCTGCGTTTCCAGAGGGAAATTTGAAAGAAAAAGCAATTTCACATTAAACTATCTGACACAATGCAGGTCGGTGGAGTAGAGGGAAGCAAGAGGAGGAGGAGGAGGCAGATAGCGAGGAGCGCGGCGATGTGAATGGTTGGAAGGGTGGCAGTGGCGGCGCTGCTAGTGGTGGTGATGGGGGGGGGGGGGGGGGAGTTCAGGAGCTTCCCTAACAGCCATTGGCCGACTGGAGCGAGACACACACACACTCACACACACACATTCCCCCCTCTGCAGAGTTAAAAGGGATGGAGTGGATGAAATTTCAAAGCCTCCCCTGCAGACACACCACTCTGCTTTGCACACATCAGCACTGAGATGTTCAAATATTCAACTCTGTCGTTCCAGCCCTGGTTTCATCTCCTGTAACGCTAAATATCAGACATGGTTCTGCTGTGATTAATGAGAAAACTAACCACCAACCCCTCCCCTTCCAACAAAAATACAAGAATGTATGCACGCTCTTTTCCAAACGTTGCTTTCTCTTCTCGTTTCTATGACGCTAAAAAAAAACACAGCCCCTTAATTAAAAAAATTGTGTCTTGGAGTCGTATATATTTCCCATGATTACTTGCTGCAGGCAAGTAGAAAAGAAAGTGAAAGTCAGTGCGAGATAAGAAGGGAAGTGGCAGACATTCACCTATTAAACTCTGCTCACTTCCTCACGGCCCCGACAATGCTGTTCTTATTAAGCGGACACATGGACATCGTTATGAGACGCATTTCAGCAGCGTAACAAAAGGAGACAAACTCCGCTGCCCTTGTAGAGACAATAGGGAGCCCTCGGAGCTGCAGCATGTTCAGCTCATCCCTCCTCCGCTTTTTTTTTTTTTTTTCTTCCCTGACTTGACAGCCTTGATTTGACCACTTGTCTCCTTTTTTCTTTACAAGCATCTTCGCACAGCCGACGCCTGTGCTATGAAACCCAAAAGCGCTGTAATTATATTCCAACGTACTGAATCGAGTGATGATCCTGAGCTCTCTTTTTTTTTTTTGTTGTTTTCTCTTCTTTTTGCTTTTTTTTTTTTTTTAATGTTGGCAACATCTTTGTTGCTAAGCAGTCGTTGCTGTGGTGATTTTTTTGCGCTGCACTTCCCAGAGATCACAAGTCGGTCAAAAGAGTGTGGCCGGGAACGGTGACGTCTTCCTCGGGGTGAATTTGGTGAAAGGGAACTTTGACTTCTCTCACTTTCTTTTTATGTGACTTGAATGCTTCACACCCTGTTTACCCCCCCCCCCATGCACTGGAAGCACGAGGTGAACCACTTCTTCTTGTGCATCCCAAGATTTTAAAAAAAAACATCCTTCTTTCAGCTTTATAAAAAATAAGGTCAGAGAAAGCAGTGTTGGGATGATGTATAGCAGTGATAAAACTTTACTGATGGAGCACCTTTCATGCAGGTGGAGTCTCTCAGAGTGATTTAGGAGGGAAAAAAAGAAGAGGAATTAAATCAAGCACGTTTAAAAAAAAAGGGTTCAAATCCAGCCTGAGTAAAATGAAGCAAAGAAATGGATAAAAACAACAACATGCACCACAAGCAACGTCAGGTTGGTGTATGAAAAGCAAAATGCACAAGGAAAACCTAAAAGAGGAACATAAGAAATTTGAATAAACACATGTTCATTTGTGTTTCAGAGTTTGCATCTCTTGAAGCCTCGGGTCGGAAGCTCCCACTTTAAAATGCAAAGTTTGGAAAGTGTGTAATAGTGAGTTTTTAGAGATCTGTCTGCAGAGAGTAGAAGGAAACAGAATCTCATTAAACAATGGTAACATAGGGAAACATGCTATGATGAAGCCTTCCTTCAAATGTAAACTACATAGTCGACACCATGCATGCAGATTTCTAGCCGTGGTTAATTTGCAACCTGTGTCCCCTTTTGTTTTCGACAGGTGTATTTTTATGGCCTTTATTTTAGAGATAGGACAGTGGATAGAGTCAGAAATCAGGGGCAGAGAGATGACGACATGCGGGAAAAGAAACCACAGGTCAGATTCGAACCCGGGCTGCCCGCTTGGAGGACCTTATATATGGGGTACATGGGAGAGGCACTAACCACTAGGCTACTGACGCCCCAGAGCTACAGGCTTCTGGGATTAAAACAGAAGCATTTGACATCAGAGAATTAGGAATTTGTAGGCTGAGGCTCAAACAATGTGAGGCTAATGAAACAGTTTCAAATCAATCCTTAAAGACACTGAACGCCTGATCAGGACAGCTCAAAGTGCTGTGATATCATCTCCTTCTTCTTCTTCTAGTAAGATGGCACACTGCAGACTTCTGAATGAATCGTTCTTCAGGGATAGTTTGGTTTGACCAGTGAATGAGTTTGAGATTAAAACCCGAGCATGTGATTTCTGATTCGTCCTTAATGTCCAACATGTGGGCCATGATGTTCACATCATATCATCTCACATCCACTTTGCTGAAGCCTTCTTTTTCATCCCCTTCCTGAGCGGAGATCTCTAACAATAGATGGAGTCAGGTTCACCCTATCGACTGGTCTACCACCACCACCACCTCCCACCCCCCCACCCCATTCCTCTACTAGTATATGTACTCAGACGCACCTCCAGAATCACTGTCGCTCTCTCTGTGAGTAATTACAGCGATTAATGCAAGGCCGGAGCTCGCCTCTGGCTCTGGACACTCTATCAAGACGCGTGCGGTAATGGATGAAAGTAGATTCTTAATAGAGAATCCATAGTGTCTTAAAAAAAAAAAAAGGGTGGGAAGAACAAACCGGAGCGTATACCTTTTTTAAACAGGACTGACTTTACCCACAATCCTCTTGGGGAGGAAGGGATCGTTTACTGGGCTCGAAACAAGAGGAAAAAAAGCGGTCAGGTTTTTTTGCCCTTGTCGCATGCGCTGACCTCTAAAAATGGACAACAAAGATCATATCGCGACACCAATCCGAGCGCCAACAGCCCTTTGCACAAATTGATTTAGCCACCCAGAACTCACTCCCATCTCAATGAGGTGGCAGGATGCTCGCAGCATATATCACTGTCACACAAGCACCCTCTAGTGAAATGTGATTTTTATCTTTATGAGCTTTCCCCCCCCCCCCCCCCTCCCACCACCGCCGCCGCCCCCGCCGCCGCCACCGCCACCACCGCCACCACCGCCACCCCTCTTTCAGCACAGCATGTAGCAGGCTTGTGATAAGTGATGAGAAATAAAAGGTTGGCACATTACGCTAATACAGGTGCTCTGTGCGCATATGGGTGCTATCACAGAGGGGAGGGGAGGGGAGGGGAGGGGAGGGGGGGGTGACATTGTTGTGGTCCTGTGCATTGGGGAAAGCGGCTGGCGTGGCAGCAGGAGGGGGAGGCTGTGCTATATGGCTCGTAGATCACTAACGTGTGGGTGAGAGTTGTCACCAGCCCAGCGCCATGGCTGCGAAGCACAACATAGTTTATGGCGACACAAGCGCTAGACGTATAAGCATGAATCGTGGCCCAGGCAACAATGAGGAAAAAGTGCACTAAAAATAGATGATAAGCTTTTTTTTTTTTTTCATGCGCTCGCCCCAGAAACAATGGCTGCTTTTGATTTTTTTTTTTTTTTTTTTCATGTGTTCAAACTGCCGTACAAAAGGGAATGAGGAAGCTGTGTGTAATGACTGAATGGGGCCTGTAGTAAAAAAGGATCAGGATAAATACAGCTTCGGGTTGCCTGAAACTGTTCCCCCCTCGCTAAAGGGCTGCAAAGACACGATAAATGTTACACTTTCAAGTGTCTTAATGCACGAAGATAGTCTGGGCTTTTCTCTCCTTTTTTTTTTTTTTTTCCAACTGACAACCTCTGTTACACAGTTAATTACAGCCAACTGCAACACAGGCGCTGTGTCAATTATCATCTGCTTTAGCTCTCTCTCTCTCTCTCCTCCCGATGGATATTTTTACTGCCGCGGTTTCCACTGGTAAAGTTTCTACCTTCTCTTTTTATTGCTATTCTGCCCAGGTTCTCTGGGCTGAATTACATTCAGGCAGACAGAGCTGTAAAAACAGAAGGGATTTAAAGGATTCAGATTGGTGGAGGGTAACCTAATCTTCCGTAATTGGGGGGAATGGTTCTCATTTATATCAGCCTACTTTAGAAAAGCGAGCTCATCGGGCAGGCTGCGATCATCTCCCGGCATTTTTATTCGGGCGATTCATTTTCATAAAAAGCCGGGGGGAGGGGGAGGGGGGGGGGGAATGGAGGGTCGTCGCGCTGCGGCTAAACGTACACACATATTAAACCTAATCATCATCATTGTGAATCGAAAGCGCTACTCTTACTTCGCAGGTCCGGCGGTAGATCGCGTACACAACATAAACGTCGCACAGAGATCTCCCCCCCCCACACCCCCCCCCCACACCCGCCCATGTGCCGGTTGTGCCTGCTCGCTGGAGTGCTGCGAAATACAACACATAACATTCTGGGCTTTTCGCAAAAATGGAACTAAAATGGTAATCCTCTGCCAGGCGAAAAACGTTCTCGCCTCGCCAGATGCTTAGTTCTGAAATTTGCCTAATTGCCACGCTCAGATCAATCCCTTTAACTCTGCCAGATGAATCTGCCAAAGTGTGTTCCGAGCGGTTTTCCGTTGGCCCAATATGCTTTTCTTTTTTTTTTTCTTTCTCCTCCTGACTCTCCGAGAGATGTTTTTTTTTTTTTTTTCCGGTCCCGGTGACTTATCCCCACAGCTCCGATGCATGTTGAACCCCTGCTGACCTGCATGCCCATTAGCAATGGCGTTGCAGTTGAGGGCACCAGGCCTATCCATCTCTGCCTACACACACACACACACACACACACACAGAGTACACCCACTCTTCATATGGCTCAGACACATGCCGTGGGCGGACTAAATGCGGCCCTTTGATCAAAGGGCAGAGTGTGGGAACGGACAGTGACTTACTGACCTTCACTTACACACACACACACACATGGATGCACTAACACACACACACACACATCCATAAACACCCTGTACTCATTACGGTTTATTCCTTTAAAAAAAACAGTCAAAGTTTTGGAGTTGAAGCGTCTCCTCCTGCAATTAAACACAAACTCTCCCACTTATTGCAAACACACACACACACACACACACACACACACACACACATATGTGGGCACAAATGTTGATTGAAAAATGCTAATTTGTGCAGCTGCTACTGAAGTCATTAAAACTAAAAAGGCATATTATGAATGGCACACGCAATATGCTTAGCACATCTTGGCGTAGGTATGAAAAACCAAAAGACAAACATCCACTCCACGACTCATCATCGCCCATCTGCACACACACACACACACACACACACACACACACACACACACACACACACACACACACACACACACACACACAGGATGCAACTGGCAGGCATCATGAGAGATGACTGTTTAATGGGAGAGTCCTCGTTCCCAGGATGAAAAATAGAGCGGTGTCAGTTCAAAAAGAAGGAGACAGAGGAGCGGTGCCTCTCTTGTGGTGAGTAAATATAGAAAAGTGACGGATGAATCAGAAGTTTAGTCAACAGAGGAAGAAAAAAAAAAAAAACCTTGGTTCCAGCTGCCCGGCTGTCTGATGAGCTGCTCCATGCTTGTCAACAACATCACCTATCAACTATCTACTCTACAAAAAACCAAAGACCCGCCCCCTTCATCCCTATCGGCAATTCCTCCATCCTCGGAGAGAAACACCTCCGAAAAGCAGAACGGGATGCTCTCACAGTGGCGGCAGCAGCAGCAGCAGAAGCAGCGGTAAGCTCTCCCCCCCCCCCCCCCCCCCCCTCCTTGTCTCCCTTCTCTTTCCCCTCATCGCTTCTCTCTCTCTCTCTCTCTATTCCCCCTGCCTTCTCCGTCCTTCCTTTTTGTCTCCACTTCTTCTTTCTCCTTACATGCCGGCGCTGCTGCTGCTGCTGCTGCTGCTGCTGCCTCTGCCGCGTTCGGCGCCGCGGATGCAAACATAAAAAAAGAGGCAAAGAATATGAAAAAAAAAAGAAGAGAGAGGCAGAGAGGAAGAGAGACAGAGACAAAACCGAAAGGCTGAGGAGGGGGGGGGGGGAATAAGGCTCGGAGAAGCCGAATTAGCATGAGAATACTCACAGTTGTTGTTGTTGAAGGAGAAGGCGCGGGGATGGGGAGAGCGCGGCAACCGGTCCCTCCGTCAGATACAACCTGCGCACACGAGATTGAAGAGGGAGAAAAAAAAGAAGAAAACTAGGCTGTGAGAGCGGCAAAAAGGGTAGAGGAGGAGGAGGGAGGAGGAGGAGGAGAGAAGAGCAGGACACGGAGGAGGAGGAGAAGAAGAAGAAGAAGAAGAAGAAGAAGTGGAGGGAGGAGGAGGGAGCAAGAGCATCCAATGCACAGAGCCCAAATAAAGAAATAAAGGATTCCTCGAGGAATGTGTGAGTGTGTGTGTTTGGGCAGTGATGGTGTGTGTTGTCATGAGTGAGGAGGGGGCTGAGGAGGTAGGTTGTCTTTGGGAAATATAAAAACACACACACACACACACACACTCACATGCGGGGTTGCACTTGGGTGCGCAATCACATCTGACAGGTCTGATCTGCGGTCCACCTACCTCCTTATCGCTACCTCACTCTTCCAAGGCACTGTTCTCTCTCTCTCTCACTCTCTCACTCGCTCGCTCACTCTCCATCCCTCTCTGTTGCTCACACTGATGCCGGAGAGATTCAGCCGCTACAGGGGGGGGGGGAGCTATATCGCCCTCATCGCTGTGTGTTACAGAAAGAGAGGGGAGGGGGGGGGGCACCGGCGGAATCTCCCGGCCGCCCACGCCACCCTGCCCGACATCCAACCAACCAACCAACCCCCCCCCCTCTTCCCGCCTGAACACAATCACGAACTGCGCACGCTTTTCCACCTCAAAAAATGTACAGAGAAGAGAAACGCTTCAATTGAATGAAAGCAATCCCAGCGGCATTGAGGCAATTATAGAGGCTGCTGGCGCTGTTTTCAGCTTCTTCTTCCCGTCTTCCCCTCCTCTTCCTCGCCCCCCCCCCTGTCCTCTCGCGGGCAGGTGGAGGGGGTCTACTTTCCCTCCCTTTCGCTTTTCCTCTGCAGCTTCAGGCATATGCCACTATTAATGGGGCTTCTGTCAGTTCAGCTGTTTTTGGTCAGATCACTTCAGATGTTCTGCCGCCTTTTGTTTTGTTTTGTTTGTTTTACCTGCTGGTGTGGTGAGGTGTAACGTGAGAAAAATGATGCACTAACTTTTGTGTGTGTGTGTGTGTGTGTGTGTGTGTGACCCTAAAAAATGTTCAATGCTTTCTTCTCAGCCCCAGGTCATGGCTCTACTCTGACATACACATTAGTTTCCACTTCCTGGTACCCATGATACACCTGTTTGTTTTGTTAAGTTTGAGAAGTTTGTGTGGTTCGGGTAAGGCGAGAAACGACGACCTAGTTCACGAGATCGATCGATGCGTCTGCTGAAATAAGAAATCTACGTTGTTTCACACGTAGTAGACCAGCCTGTCTGATGCTAATGCTAATCAGAATTGGTTTAGATTTACCGGGTAAAATGTGAATTATCGTATGATCCAGTAGTTCTCAAAGTTTTTCTGTAATGCCCGCCCTTTGAGCGGGAAAAAACGCCCCCTGAAACATAAAGTCGTGTGACTGACAGCTCCCCTATCCTCTTAAATTTTGTAGAAAACATTTGGGAAGGAGGACTTGTTGATGAAGGTATAACACTTATGGGTGCTTAGAATGTATTACATCATAAATTCTCATCACAGCTCCACCTATTTACAATCTGTCCTGGTCTAATCATCCTGTGTGGGTGTACAGAGGCTTTAAAGTTCTAACAAAAGGAAATGTTCCACATTTAAAATACAAAGAAATCGACCAACAGCCTCTTGAAACACAACCTAAATAGTTGAACATAAATCCTGTCTCTGACGAAAGCAATCATTAGGGGTGGCCGATCACATTTTTAGGGGGGGCACCAATTTAGCCACGCCCCTGTCCAGGTCACCCCCTAGTGTCTCCTCTTTCATGTAACCTTGCCTTAACGGGGGCCGCACCCCACAGTTTGACAAACACTAGTGTAATCCAATCCGAGGTACATAAACAAACGCTGAACGTAAACAGACGAGGCTGCTACACTTTTGTCAGCCTGAAAAAAAGAAGCTTCCAAACTCTTGACTCCAAACTCCACCTTGCACAACCTGACAGCCACATTCAGCTCCAGAGGTAAAATATATTAATCCCTCGCAACCTTATCTGGCCTTGCAAGGCTAGTGCGGCACGGCACAACACAAATGATTCAGAAGGAACTTGAATAACTGTCTTTTTAGGTCTGGCTTTTTGATGCATGCTGCTCCTGTTTTTCTCCTCTTTGAAAACCTAGCAGTACATATATCACCCAAAAAAAGAAGAGGAGCTGTAAGTCAAACACCTCTAATCAGGTAGCCCTCCCTCCTCCCCCCCCCCCCCGCCCCCGCACATTGCATCCCTCCAGCCACTACTGCACTTTATCTCCCCTCAATTAACATCTTCTGAGCGAGCCTCTATTATCTTAACCGCACAGAGCGGGAGAGAGGGGTCCTCCGAGGAGACTGCCGTGGAGGAGCGGCTGAGCGGTGGACAGAGGGGGCTCCCAGCCCCTGCTGCCGCCGCCGCCGCCGCTTTCAATCCGCAGGCCTAATTAAAGCCCGAGTCAGACATGACAAACTGCAAGAGCGGAAAGGTGCTACAGAAACAAACACCGTCAGGAGCACTGGCTGCTGCGCCGGGTTTCTTGTAGCCCCGAGGATTCTCTTTGTGGGGGATTATCTGCCAGAAAACAGGCACGTTCACGTCAGCGTCATGACAACATCATCTAAATCTCCGGCGACTGTTTGATCGTGTTTATTTTCTACCTTGTGTACGGGCATCACCACAGTGTCACTGCATCCTCTATCAATCATTCTTTATGTGAGCGAGAGAGAGAGACAATGCTGCTTCCCTTAAGCCCAAGGATTCCTATAAAATATTTAAGTGATATTTTGTTGACGTCATGCTCGTGTAGGGCTAATTCCTGCTTTGTATAATGCCCTCCATGCCCTGTTTCATTTGTTTGGTTTGCCCTCTCAATTTCACCCTATGAAGCCATCAAACCACCCATTAAGCCATCACGCTGCCCTCTTTGTCCTTGCACCCCCCCCCTTCGTCTGACAACAACAGCGCGAGCCGGTGTCCACCCCTGCACTCTTGCTCTGAGGTATCCTGGCTGTTTGGCCCGGCCCTGCCCGCCCACTTTGGCTCAAGCCAGAACCATTAAGACTATTCTATTACTGTTGGGTTAACCTGTCACGCTCGGCTGTGGCTCTCTTTATTGTGTGGCCGCTCTGAAAAGGGCAAGGGGATAAAACTCCATCAGCGGGACAAACGACCACGCACGCCGACATTCATCAGACACCCCGGGGGGTTCTCCCCCTGTGGACGCATGGTCACTGCAACCTCTCCGACGCCGCAAGGGTATATAGCCTTTTTGCTCGCCCCCTGAAAATGTGGGATGGACAGAGTGGCATCTTTTGGTCACATAGCATTTCCGTCCTTAATCACGACTCTGGGAATAGCAGTTCCATCAGGACTGAAGGCACTAATGTATTGACTGAGATCAGGTAGAGCGCCGGGGCGGTGTGTGGAAGTGATTAAGAAAGCAGACTAGTGATCAGCGGATGACAGGGGTCAATCCCCTGTTGGGCAATTGGGTAGTGGCCTTGGGCGAGGTACTTAGCCCACAACACACCAGCGAGACACTCGACTGTGAGAGTGGATAAAATGTCAAATTCAACTTCACCCTGTGCGAAAAGGTTCAAAGCAAGGAGATGACAGCGAACGCTTTGGTTATTAAAAAATTCATATCGTAATGAAACAGCCGTGTTCCATCTTCACACATCCCCCCCTCCAGCAAATACGCCGCTCCTTCTTTTTTTTTTCACGGGATCCATCAAGGGAGGGCCACAATTAAGTGACTAATTTGATTAGGAGATAATGTGAGTCCCACTTAATGGAAAGGACAGACTTCACAACACAGGCAGATTAGTTTGGTGGATGCCTGCTTATTAATTAAGACAGCCCTCCATGCACCATATTAAGTCAAATGCACAGATGCAGTTTTAACGGGTCAGGGTATGCACAAGTAAGACAAATGGAAATGTGCAAAAAAAAAAAAAACAGACGCTGGTAAATCTGAAAATGACCACAGACTCTTATTTGATGAAATTTGAAATACTTGGCTCTACGCCTACATTATTTACCGATTCATTACGTAAGAAGGAGCTGGAGCTGGATGTTTAAAAAAATGTCAAAGTACTTCTCATCTCGACTTTCAGTGTGCTGCATCTGTGCTTCCACTGTGTGTCATTGCACACCATAGCAACAGCCAAGTCATTACATTCCCTTGCTGTCATTCACTTTTTTTTTGTCTCTGATACTACATAAGCTCTTCAGAGAAACTGCAGCTTTTCTTTTTTTTTTTTTTTTTACGATTACATCTGAATGCTGAGCCAGTTGCCATGACTAGTTCTTCCATCCCTCAGAAGTTTTGGATATAAACACATGCTGAATAATTTATTAATAAACCAGTTTAATGTTTGAGCAAAAAGCAAATCAATGGGGCCAATTTTCTCTTCTGTAAACTATCATTTGGGCTGAATTCTTGCCTTGACTGAGTAGCTTAGAGAGAGTTATTTTGGGGCTTTTTGCCTAGATTTGATAGGCCAGTGGATAGAGTAGGAAATTGAGAGAGAGTGGGGGATGATATGTGGGAAAGGAGCTGCCGGTTGGACTCGATCCCTTGCTAGCACCTTGGAGGACTATAGCCCCGAACATAGGCCATCTGCGCCCCAATGCTGGTATTTTTTTTTTTTTAACATATACCCCTATTTTTTATGGCCGTAATCAACAACTGATACACCAATTATCCTCAAGAAAAAAAGGGCTCGGGTCAGAAAACATCAACCTAAATGGATTGTGCTGAACCCTAACATGCTAAGGTTTTTATAGTAAATGTCTTAAAGCTTTACAGAAATAACTTCTACACCTATACCTTCAGAAATAAACCTTTGTTTTCAGAGTTAGATGCATCTGAGTAAACAAAAAGCAGAGCTACATTGCACTTTCAAAAGACACCAGACCTTCAGATGGTCTGTTAAAGGGATACTTCACCCGTTGAAACATGAATCTGTGTTGACATTGGGTCATATATGTAGAAATGTGAAATACATTTTGAAGTTGGTGCCTTCTTGGCCGAGAAAAGGCAGAAAGTGTCTTTTTGGAAATTCGATTGTTACAGTTTCTCCAAAATATACAATATAGCAGTAGAAATATAGTGATAAAAACATTTACAGACATATTTACTGATTGGAAATTCCTGGCAGAAAAAAAACTCTATGTCTGTGTCCATAGGCAAACAGTGAGAGCACCGACACTACCAGTCCGCCCCAGCTCGAGCCGGCCCGGGCTCCTCGTCCTCACCGCAGCCGACAGGCAGGCCTCGTGTCTCGGCTGCTGAGCTGGCAGCGACCGGCAGCGGCCAGCAATATAGCCGCAAAAATCGTCATTTTGCGTCACTGGAAGCTCCTTTTCAGACTTAGAAATACAAAGATTTCCCATCTCAGGGGAAAATGAGGGCGGGATGCACGACCATTCAAAAATACTACCAGTTTAATGAGCTCAATGTTTCAGTGGCACACGCTTTGCCCTGAAAAATAATGTTGCAAACACTGTAGTCCATTGTGCAGCTTCAGGTTCAAGCATACTATAGGAGAAAATTAAAAATAATTTGAGCACCATTTGTCATTTAGACCCCAACATGTATGAAAGTAGGGCCCGGTTTTAGTATTCAAACCCATTTCAAATACAAAGGGCGACATTTGTAGACAACAGGATTCCTGAGGGCAGAACTCTTGTACCATGATTATTTCCTTCCTGCCATCTCATGTGACATATCTTTTCTGATGTCCAAGAGATTTTCTTTGTGGCTTATGTGCTGCACACCCCGGCGGTTGCCCACTGTACATTGACAATCAGCCAGACGGATCTCAAGTGCAACGATTCCTGAGTCCCCCCCCGCCCCTTAGGAAAAAGGTTAAAACCGCAACCGAAAGCATGAGAGATTACTGTATTTGCGAGCAGTCCTTGAGGTTGTTGCACCTCTGCGTCTGGCTTGGCGTGTGCTCAGCGGCCGCGGCGCTCTGTCATTCCGTGCACATCGCGCACTCCCAAGCGCTCTATTTACGGTGGCCGAATCCCTGCTGCGTGGAGCAAGGAAGGGTATAATCTCCCAGCGGTATTCTGGGTGGTGAATCTGCCCAGTGTTGTCTGTGCATACCAATGGCAACCTCACCTCTGTGTTAGTGGAGTTATGATGTATAAAGAAAGTGAGGGGAAAAAAATAAAAAACCTGCAAGGCAAGTCCATGATGCGTCAAAATATTGCAGGGGGGAAATGGAGGTGTCTGGAAAACCCCCAGTGGAGAGATCACTCCCATCAACACCACCAGTGCCAATGTTACCACTTTGGGTGGGCTGCTACTCCTACACCACCTGCCTCTGTGCATTCACACTGCGCTGGATTCAATCAAGCAGCCATGTAAAAACAGCCACATCTATGTAGCCTTTTATGCACGCCAGCACCCGCAGACATGTGGCTCATCAGAATCAGAATCTGAATCTGGGTTTATTGCCAAGTACATTTACACATACAAGGAATTTGACTTGGTGTTTTGGTGCGAAACAATTAACAAGGAAATAAAGCAGAGCTAGCAACAACTTAAATAATACAGTATAAGAAGATATTACAATATATAAAATAGAACTTAAAAATGTAAAATATAAAATATAAAAAATTTAATATAAAATATAAAATATGAAATTTAAAATATAAAATATAAAAAATAAAAATAAAAAACACAAAAATTCTGAGGGCTGTGGTGGTCTCGGTTTTGCAACAATGTGATGGAATTTAGTTTGACAAGTGGAAAACGGGAGGTTATGGAGGTTCAGGTTTAAACTCCTAAGAGGCCTTTTGTTTTTTGGATTACACTGAGAGGAACATGAGAATAAACACGCCTGTGGAAAACTGGTGCATGCAACACACCAGAACACATGCATGGGATGATAAAGCCCCAGAGCAAAGAAGCGTAATGAAGCCACGCGAGGGGATAGTCGTCTGCAGAGTCGAGGCGTCAGGTGACTTCCCTCCTGGCTATACATGTGCGTCTCATTTGGTATGTGCGACACGACGAGGCCTTGGCTCTCTTCTGATTATGATGTCTGCTGAGAGCCGGGGCCAGCCCACGGGTGAGAGCCAAAAACCCGG
Source organism: Labrus mixtus (assembly GCF_963584025.1). Taxonomy (NCBI): domain Eukaryota; kingdom Metazoa; phylum Chordata; class Actinopteri; order Labriformes; family Labridae; genus Labrus; species Labrus mixtus. The sequence continues at coordinate 21,539,221 of NC_083631.1, read as the reverse complement.
CAGGGATGAGATGGAGGGAAGTTTCAGAGAGCCTCTGTTCTCTCACCGGGGGATCCCCACCCAACATCATTTAGCGCCTCATGCAGATCGCTGCTAGTGGCAACACAGCCCTCTGGGCCCAGGGAATTAATGTACCAAGCAATGGCAGGAAGTGATTTATTAAAATAACACACCCCGATGAGAGAGGGTTGCTCTCTCTCTCAGTTGTCCCCCTCGTATGCCCGCAGAGGTTTGGAAATGGAATCATATAGGTGCTATCCCGGAAAAAAGCAGGAGAAGGGGCGACTGAGAGAAAAGTGGACGGCCCCACTACACAAATTGTGCGACAGTCCTCTGCTGTCATTGCTTATTTATTTACCCTCTTTCCATTTGAGTCAGGCCTCGTATTAAATTGATCCCTCCTGCCGCGTTTTGCCTTGTTGAACAAGCGCAAAGCCCCCGTTAAGTGTCTGTGAAAGGCTGGTGATTGTGTTTGCGGCGGCCCCGGGTGCGCCGCAGCCCGTCCGCTCCCTTCTATCTCCCCCGGACAGACCGGGATTAGAAGCTGGAAGAGGGGCTGAATGACCCTCTGGAGGGGGACGAGAGACAGGCAGGCAGTGAGCAGCTTGATTCGTGTGAAGGGGGAGCGGGGGTGGGGGGGGGGGGGGGCTCAAACACAAATACACACCCAACAAATACAAGCTTTTTGCATGCATCCTGCACACACATTCTCTCGGTCACACACACACACATGTGAGTGTTTAAGGGTTGAGCTTAGCTTCTTAGCTCGCTCCCCAGACGGATGCACGGCCATGCAGAGAGGCTCAGCCGTGTGCAGAGGTAGACGTGCATTAATCCATGAGCTCACTACTGTACAAGCAAAGAGCTACTCTGCTGACGATCTGATGTTCAATCGTACAGATCCTGGCTCACATCATTTATCACTTTTTGCCATCTTTCATCAAACCAAATTAACACTTGTGTAGATGACCTCTGACCCCAGCTCTGAATGTGGTTGTGGAGAGATTCTGAGCGGCGAGGTACTTTGCCGACTGAATGAAAGGAGCCGATATGATTCCCTACTAGAAGCTGCTGATAGTTATGCAAAGTCAAGACATGGAGTTGTACACAGGAGGTCTCACATTTACATACATTTACATGTTAGACATTTAGCTGACACTCTTATCCAGAGTGGCTTACTGTACATACAGGAGTGGAGTAATTCCAAACGGCTTCAAACAGCCCACAATACAAAGTGTAGAGGTTAAAATGAGAGCGAAGAAAGGGGGGAAAAAAAATCTCAATGTGACTGAAATTGCATGGATTCTTTTAATGTTGGTTCAGGGGGGGCTCACTGAACCCCCTAGTGGCTATAGCAAAAGAAAGGTGTTCACTAATATGAATTTTAATTGCATGTAAGCATTGCTATATGATTTAAATCCAAAGGATAAGCCAATATGGTGATAACTTTTCTTTGGTATGGATGGCTTACACGGACACTCTAGCACTCATCATGAAATTAAGGAAGAATGACATAAGCTAATGTTAGCTACTTAGCATCCATTTATGCTTTGATTATGAAGGATTTCCTGACCTTCACTTCCAAACGGCAGCATTATTGACCGAGCAACATGGAAAACACATAAATCTGTCTGTTCTTTAGTAGTTATCCAGGCGATGGGGTGGGGGGAAAGATTTTCTGCTAAATATATGTAAACATCACCGAAGGGAAGCTCTGTCGCAGGCGCTGCTTAAAGGTCACAATTGCCCAAATTTTGCAGTTTATCTACATGTCTTCTTTTTAATACGGTTTCCAGGTGACGTAAACATGTTTTGAAGAGATGGAAATTAACAAGGCTGTGCTGCAGCTCCGCAGAGCGTTCAGTGGTGGCCTAAGACTCCATGTTGGTCTCATAACTGAAAATTGAGACTACTGACTGAGTCAAGTTGTCATTTGTGAGAGTACCAAACAACACTCGCATGGTATCTGCTGCTGTCGTCCTTGTTGGTCCTTGCATTAGCTTTTTCTATTTCTAACCGGCATCTGTATTGCGTTGCACCCATAGACTTTGGAATCCCGTCGATGGCGGTCCCCATGCTCTAAAGGATGTCTCAACCTCACTTTCAGTCAACCTAACGCCAGGAGCTGAGGCAGGTTTAAAGCCTCCCAACCAACAGCTACAGCACCCACCTTCAATTAGGTCAGCCATGCCCCTTATTATGAAAAACTTTTATCCTTCATAAAATGTAAACAAATGAGTTATTAAAAAATTCAACCCTCGTATAGTGTGTGCCGATAAAGACATGAGCTAACCAGCTCTTTTTTTGATTTATGAACCAGGCTGTAAACATGTTTATTACTGCAGTAAAAACGTACATTTTTGAATGGGTGTGTATGTGACGTCTGGGGCCTCTGCAGCCAGACTCTAGTGGACACTTGATGAACTGCAGGTTTTTTTTCACTTCCGCATTGGCTTCATTTTTCAGCGCTGGAGGTTGCACCAGTCTTCCTTACAAGTATTGTGCATTTCAAAACACAAGTGATCTCCCCACAGAGGTCTGGTTCATCTCAATAGACCGCACTGAAATGCTTCCCCGCTGGTTATCAAATGTAATGTACCTGAAACCTCTTTTTGTTAACTATATATTTTAAAAAGAATTTCAAGCTGTGCCTTTTGTGAAATCATTTTTGTGTCAAAGGGAATCTTGAGTGGAGTTGATTTTTTTGGGAAGCGGTAAAAATCAGGTACAAATTCAGCATGAATGCTGCAGCGAGAGCCGGGGATTTTGAAGTGGTCCTCCTTGAAGAAAAACGGACGCTGAGAAAAAAAATAACTGTATTCTGCACCTCAGATTCCCTGAGAGGGGGGGTGCAGCACACATCTCCTTCATCCTTCTCCATCTGATCCACAAACCACCCCGGGGGGATGTTACTGTACGGCTCCCCTGCTACCCCCCCCCCCCCCCCCCCCCACCCCACACACACACCCCTTCCACCAGTCAAAGCAATGGAGCAGCACTCATTCACATAAAAAGGAGCACACTTTGAATCCATTCAGATCAGATGATTACGATGCCGGGCACCTTCCTCGGCGGGGCCAGATAAGTGGAGAGGCTCCGTTCGACATTTACATCTCATACACCTCATCAAACAGCGGGCCTTTGTAGTCAGCCCCGTTACATTTGAATAAAGCAAAGTTCGAATTTTTCTTTTTTAAGCAGCGTGAAAATTCATCAAACCTTCCCCCTCAGCCGGTGAGGCCCTTGTCTCTCCTGGCAAATAACTCTTGGTTACCTTATTCAAACTGAAAGTGGCAGGGCTCAAATCAAATCAAGTCAAATCAAATTGCGGGTCGGGATGAAAAAAGTGAGGGGAGGTGGAGGTGGAGGTGGAGGCGGGGGTGGGAGAGGGGGGGTTAGCAGAGAGAAAAGGGCTTGAAAACCAGTCAAATTTTCTCAGGGAGTTCACGTCCTTTCTAACCTTTAATAGCGCAGAACAGCAATTTACTTAATAATGTGGGTGAATTGGGCGAGAAGCAACAGCTCCACTGACGAGAGAGGGAAGGTAAAGAAGTCAGCGCCGTGAATACAAAGATCAGCGCAGAGTTCTATATACGGTGGAGCCTTCGATACTGTGACCTTTCAAATTGTCACAGTTTGATGTGTGATACGGGAAATGTTTATCTAGAGACGTGAAAAGGACGGCCAACAAAGGAGACCTTAATCTCGTCCTGAAGATGCACATAAAGAGCACTTATAGAAAAAAAAAGACGTGGTTCAATGACACGCCATTGTGTTATTTAAGAGTTTTTTTTCTGTATACGATGAACGGATCCAGACAGGAAAAAAAGGAGGCGGATGCAGACAAAGCCGGATGAGGGGAGGCATGCAGACTTGGGAGAGCGAGAGAGGCAGCCTCCGTTTTTCAGGACCCCGCTCCTTTCTGCCTTGGGCTTGAACTTCTTGTGGCAAAGATGAAATAAAAATAACAATGGGTTACCATAGCAATAACAGTGGAGCACATAGCTAAGTAGTATGAGAGATGGGGCGCTTCTCAGAGACGGGAGGGGAGGGAAGGGAGGGGGGGGGGCATCCAGCTTTTATCTGTCAGCCGCAATCCTCCATCATCAAAGCTCTTCTCCACTTTCAGTGCCAAAAAACTGAAAGACACCAGCGGATCATTAGTCTCCAGTGAAGAAGACAGTCATTTATCCAATGTGGGTTTTTTTTTTTTCCTTTTCACAAAAGTTAAGAGTGAAAGAGCTTTTTTTTCGTTTGAGTTAGAAGGAGAGTAGGGGGAAGAAAAAAAAAAAAAAAAAAAGAAGGAAAAAAAGAAAGAGAGAGGCTAAGTCAATTTCTGCGGGGCACTAAAGCGAGCTCCCTTTGGGCTACCTGTGCAGGTACCAAGCCCGGGGTCTGACGGGCTCCTCTCTCTGTGAAGCCGCAGCCCTTTGCAGCACATCAATACGCTGAACTTTTCCTGCCGAGTACCTGAGCTCTCCTGCATGACCCGCGCTCCCCTTCCTTTATCTATTCTGTTTAAAGATACCGGTTTGCGGGGAAGAGAGAGAGAGAGAAGGAGCTTGATTACCTCCTGGGACAACGCCCCCCTCCTCCTCCAGCTCCTCTTTAAGTTTGCCAAGTGAGAGAGTCTTCAGAAGTTTGTTGACAGATCTCGGCGGCGGCGGGAGGGGGGAGCGATGGACATGGTAACCTTGGCTCTCCAAAGGACAAACGGGGATTTTTTTTTTATTTTTTTTTTTAAAGATCAAGCAGGTGGGGGGTTTTTGTTTATGGAGGAGATGGACAGGAAGAAGGACGGTGCAGAGAACATGAGTGTGCATGGGGAATATATCTGTACGGTCCCACACGCAGAGCTTTCTATCCTTCTTATGGGCGTGTGTGATCAGGCTTAACGCTGCCTCCTTTCATATTTTGGAAAAATTTAAACCAGAGCAAAACGAGCTGAAGAAAAAAGAACGCGTCCTCAACTTCTGGAAAACAACTAAAGGACTTAATTTCAACGTGTTAAACTTGCCTTTTTCTTCCTCCTGCAGCAGAACATGTTCCTGCACAGGCAAACAAGGGAGCGTTGATAATAGAGAGTTTTTTTTTTTTTTTTTCATCCGTGTGAAGAGTCTTTATCTGAACGCTACCGTCAAAATATCAAAACGTTAACAGAGGTGAAAAGCCTTTTCGGACAATTCGGCATTCAGAGAATTTTAAAGCTGACGCGGCAGTGTATTCAGGCATGTTGATGAAAACATTCTCGTTTTGTAATCCTTTGACAGTATTTTTAAAAAAAAAGTTAACAGGAATGCAAAACAAAAAGTAGCTATTTTAAAAAAAGTGAAGAATTTCACTTTTGAGCAACTGGGGCATTCAAGGAATTCCTCGAACATGGTTACATGGAATAGCAATGCTTTTTGCAATCCTTGCCGAAATTTTTTGGTCAAAGCATCCTTTAATATTTGCAAAAAAAAAAACATAGAGAGCAGTTTTTTTTACTGGTTATTAAAAAGTCTCTATTCAACCTATTCCTCGATTTGACCTACAAAAGCAAAGCAGGACCTCAACTAGAAGATTTGCAGTTTCTTTGTGTCGTTTGGTATCCATCACTGCTGTTATATAATGAAAATCTGAGAAAACAAATTATGGGTCACATACAAAAGAGCCTATGTTTGAATTTCCCCCTGCAGAGCTTCACTATGAGTGGTGAGTTAGGGACGAGGGACGAGCGGAAGAGACGAGAAGCAGAAGCTACAACGAAGCTCGAATGGAGCGCTGACTGAGCTCAGTGAAAATAAGTGATGACATTAATTTGAAACAGATCCTAAACGGGCCCCTTTTCCCGCAAACACAGGGATGTCATATGTCAAGATAATTTAGAAAACACACTGTGAGACAAGGCTGAGGACAGGTCGCTGTGGACATCACTGTAAAACACGTTCCTCATGACGTGTCAGGAACTTGTGGTAAAAACACGCCTCCCTCAACCGTCAAAAACTGTTACGCACTGACAAGAGTTGTACCACATTTGGCCACAGGGGTCGCCAAACTCAACACAAAAAGAAGGTTCAATAAAGCAGCTTTAGTTGACTTTAATGGATGAGCAAACATTTTGGTTTAAGATCACTTTAGTGTGCTAATGCTTGAGAAATGTGTTTGCAGCTTATTTAGCTAAATCATTTCACATTTTTTAGAATTAGCCCAGTCAGTATGTTTACATGCACAGTTAAGTTGAGCTACACAGCTTGATTAGTCCATGTAACTGTCCTTCTCCCAGTGTACAAGCACCGACAGAATTAGGTTCAACTCCACAACAGTAGGTGGCGATATGCCCCCTTTCAGGAAGTCACCATTGGACCTTCTTCCAGTTGGGTTTGCTAACAAGTTACCTAAGTAGCAAGCAGCAAACCGGCTGCAAGTCACAACATGGACAAATTTACAACTTTTTACGTTTAGTACACTTTACTCTTGGTTTGAATCAGATGCACGTTATACCTCTAGCTTATGCCGATATCTGAGGGCAGATCACAGTGCCACTTCTGATATTCTCTGCGTCCACTGATGCTACAAGAATCTGCGGAGCCGACCGCAATATCTGCGTGTGTTAGTCCAACTTCTAGAAGTTTAACTTCACACTCAAGTCAGACAAACATGTTTACATTAGGGCCGTCAAATTATATATTTTAATCGAGATTAATCGCTGAAATTCAGTATTTTTTTAAAAATGTATTTGGGGGCTTTATATGTCTTTATTTAGAGGAAGGACGGTGGATAGAGTGAAAAACCAGGGAGAGAGAGAGAGAGAGAAAGAGAGAGAGAGAGCGAGAGAGAGAGAGGAATGACATGCGGAAAAGGAGCCACAGGTTGGATTTGAACCCCGGCTGCGCACCTGGAGGACAAAAGCCTGCGTATATGGAGCCTGTGCACCAACAACTAGGTCACTCCCACCCGTCACATCTGGAGTTAATGTCAATCAATGCTATTCAAAAAAACAAAAGTGTTACTTTCGGTCCTTAATCATCATCATAATAAAGCTTTTTTGCTGACAGCCCTAGTTTACTTGCATTTAGTCTGACTAACAATAAAGTTCTCTGACTGCATGTTAACGTACTGACTGATGTTTTCTGGAGCGTATTCTAAGATTTATTTTCTTTCAAAGCAAAGAGGAAAAGCACAAAGCATCTGTTTGACTGGTGAGCAGCTCTGCATTCAGGCGACTCCGCGTCGAGTTTGGACACAATGATGAATATACCATACATCTAGTCAAGCCTGTATAATGGATCCATGTGTCAGGGTGTGACTTGGAGGTGTTTCCTGAGGAGCGCCGTGTGTCTCCTGGCCTTTATGAGAGCCGTTTGCTTGTGTAAGTGTGTGTGTGTGTGTGTGTGTGTGCGTGTGTGGCTTTGTAGCTGCTGGGCTCCACAGGTACACAGGCCATCGATCACACGCCGCGGCCATTATACACAGGCAGGGGTGGAAGTGGATAATGCTCCCACCGCTGCCACCGCCGGGGCCTCGACCGCTCGCGGGTCAAGCATTCGGCTGGCCAACGGTAATCAAGCTAACAGCAGGCCGCCTGTCTGCGTGACAGATAACATCACTGACACTCATCTGTACACACCATCACGCAAATGTACCCACACACACACACACACACACACACACACACACACACACACACACACACACAAAGTCTGGTTTGCTGCAGCGGTGTTAAAGTTTGGAAATGACCAACTTAACTTTAAGATAAATTAGCGCGTGCTCAGATTTAGATTTTAAGGGTGACACTCATTTGTGGAGGGAAGTCTGAAGATGCAGCGCAGCAGGTTTGTTGTCGATTCAGCAGAAGAGGAAGGAGGAAACAGATTTAATTATTTTGATAGTTAAACAAACAGAGAGATGGCCTTAATGATCAGAGTCAGATCTGAACATATCTGCTCGATCGGGGGCCTTTCATTTTAGCAATTTTTTTTTTTCAAAGTTTTTATTTAACTTTTGATGGTTATTCCACCAGGAGCATGTGTGTATGAAGTCACTGAGGAAAAGCTTGGCACAGGACTCGACCTACGTGCAAAGTAGTGTTTTTACTTTTTATGCAATGAAAATGAAGGTTTTCTGGGAGGAGGGAAAAAATGAAAAAGATGAAAATTGGCCAAACATGGAAGCCTCTGCATCAGAGCGTCACTTTGCAGCGAAACAAATATTACACCTGAAAAGATTAAAAGACAAAAGTTGTATTTTTTTTATTTTCCATTCCTACACAAAGCCTGAAGTTACTTCCCCCCCCCCAAAAAAAAGTTGTCGTGTTGATACACAATAAAATAAGCTTTACATGTGCATTAAGAAGTATTTTGATATGCAACAGTGTTCTTTTTTTTTCTCGACAAAACCATCTTTGCAGCTGAGAGAACTAAATCACAGCAGGATGAAGTCAAACTGTTGGTTTTGGTGTCTTTTGGGGATTTGTTTGTTAATTAAAAAAAAGAAAGAAGAAGAAGATGCTTTAACACCCGCGTCGTTATCCTGTAAAGCTTCTCTATGAGTTATTCCTGCAGTAACACACTAACCTCATTAACTTCCAACCAGGAAATGAGGCAGAAACAAAGACGACGAGTGTTCTGCTCCTAATTGTGAGAAAAAAAAAAAAAAAAAAAAGGCAGAGGAGAGGAGAGACGATTCGTAAACAGCCGAGTTAAATATAAAACTGTCTCTTTAAAACAGCAGAGCGCTCGCCGAGGTTCACAGCTGGGCTCGCCCGCTGACGGCTCCACCTGTTCATCACCTCCGCCCTCGCTGCACAAACACACACGAGGACAGAGAAGTTGAGCTCATACTGAGGTTTGCATGAAAAAAAAAAAATCCTAATTATCAGAAAACAACCAGCTCCTGTTTAATGTTGTCCTACATGCAGAACTGCACCTTGGTAAATATTTCTGGCACAATTAAACTAAAGAATGCAAATATCAGGGGACTGCACTTACATGCACCGCTTCATAATTAACTCCTTAGAACGGCAAGAATAGTTTGACAATGCTTATAATAGTGCATCCATCCATCCATTATCTACACTGCTTTTTCCTAGTTCAGGGTCACAGGGGGGGGGGGGGCTGGAGCCAATCCCAGCTGTCATTGGACGAGAGGCGGGGTTACACCCTGTCAATCACAGGGCTGAGACAGACAACCAAGCCACACTCACATTCACACCAACGGGCAATTTTAGAGTCATCAATTAAACTAACGAGTCCCCGGAGAGAACCGGTAAATGCACAGGGAGAACATGCTAACTCGCTAGCATGCTAACAGAGAGGCTCCCGTCCAACAAGGATTCAAACCAGGAACCTGTGAGGTACAAGCGCTTAACGACTGGACCACTGCGCAGCCGCTTATGACAGTATTTATCTGATAGGGGGACAGATGCAATATAGACAAATCAGAAATCAGCAGTCCAATGTATCATACTGTTCATAGCAGATGCTAATTTGCAACACCCGCTCCTAGAAGGGCTCCTGTGTAAATAAAAGAGAGTAAACTGGGTACAGCAAGATACAATAAGAAACACATTCAGCTGTGATGTATAGCAACAACAACAAAAATTAGACATGATAACTCGTCTGTTGCTGAACTAACCGGGATTTTGTGGCTCTCTTAAAAGTGGTCGTGTTTGCAGAAAAGTTTCAGTGATCAGGCAGGGAGGTCAAGGATTTTACTCCTTAGTATGATGTCATCGCTTTGAATGTTTTTCCAAGAGCATTCACATCTCCATTCAAAATCCCAAATCTTGAGCAAGAGTATTTATCTTGTTTCTAGTCAGAGATATTTCATTAAATCTTTTTCATAAGCCACATTTAACCTGACAAGATTATTAGGATCTCATTGAGCGTCTTCAGAAAAGCCTCATATTCACTAAATCATCACAGATGGAAGGCCGGTTAAGTCTTACGAGTTATGCTTTATTTATTACGGCTTGATCTGAATCAAGAAACAAAGATCTTCTACGACGACAGGAGGATGCCTGTGTGTTGCCATCCCGCGTCATGATGTCATCAATGTGCATGCAGCCCGAGGTCGGCCTCAGCCTCCTTATTGTGAAAACGATGAATGCTCTTTCTATCCATCATAGATTTAGTTTTAGGTATTTGCTGTGTTTTAATTTGCCGAAGTAGTCTACATGACATCACCTTCACCTCAGTGTAAAAGAAAGAAAAAAAAAAACATCTGCTGTTTGAGCTCGCCCGAATGGCAGGTGGAAGGCCGAGCGGAAGGAAGCAGGTGAGACACAGACAAGGGGGAAGGAGACAGAAAGAGAGAGAGAGAGCGAGAGAGAGAGAAGGAGACCGAAATAGAGGAGAGCAGATAAAGAGAGGGGAGAGAGGATGTGGTGAGGAAGCGGAGCGTAGTGGAGCCGGCCGCTGGGACTGTGAGGAATGAGCTGGCTGTGCTATAGGAGGCCTTAATGAGCATTCTCTCTAAACCCTGGAGAGGCCCTCTGCGGCTCTCACCCAATCTCTGTCTTTTCTCACAGCCAACAAGGTACAGACATAAGAAGACAAAAAAAAGAGAAGAAGAAGAAGAAGCTGGCTGCATGGTGCCATGAGTGCACATTCACACAGAATGTAAAGACGGACAGAGGACAACCAGAGGGACAGTCGATTCAGAATCCCCTCCATGGCCTCATCACTTCATCCCAAAAGGCTAATAATGCAACACTGAAGGTTTGTATGCAATTATCACGACCACATTGCATTACACTAACATTGACTTTCCCCCTGTTCTCTTCTTGTTGTTTTTTTTCTGAATGAGTCCTGATTCATCGTCACCTCTGCAGGGCTCACATCAACGTCATCATCATCATCATGAAACCCCCCCTCCACCCCCCTCCACCCCCTCGTAATGAGACGACGAGGAAACAGAGCTCAGATCTCTGTGCTCCTGCAGCCAGCACTAATACCTTGCTCTGTTTCAATTCCGCCGCGTTAAATTGGTACAGTGCAGTGCGGCGAGCGAGTGTGCGGATGCTAATAAACACCTCTGAACCAAAAGGGAAGAAGAAGTGTGGCCCGCCGTGCTCTGATAATGGCCACTTTATGCATTAGCCAAACACCTGTAGTAATCACGGCTTCCTACTGTAGGACGTCTCTCTCTCTCTCTCTCTCTCTCTCTCTCTCTCTCTGCAGACTAATGTGCCCTTGATTCCCTCACTTATCACTCCTCCCGGCTGTAGTCATAGATTGAGAGGACCCTTGTAAGCGACTGTGTGTAAGAGCCTCAGCTTTTTTCTTTTTTTTTTCTTTTTTTTATTCCGGCCCCCTTAAACCCCTTAGAACTGCAAAAATAGTTTGACAATGCTCATAATAGTCCATCCATCCATCATCTACATTTCCCAGTTCAGGATCAAGGGAGGGGGCTGGAGCCGATCCCAGCTGTCATTGGACGAAATCATTACAGATGGAAGGCCGTTTTAAGTCTTACAAGTTCTGCTGTATTTATTGCGACTTGATCTAAATCACGTTCCAGCATGAATTTAAGAAACAAAGATCTTCTACGATGACAGGAGGAGTGCCTGTGTGTTGCCCATCCCACATCAGAGCGTCATGATGTCATCGATGTGCATGCAGCCTGATGTCGGCCTCAGCTTCCTTATTGTGAAAAAGAGCCTTCGTAAGAGCCTCAGGTTTTTTTTTTATTGTTTTACATTTTTTTATTCCGGCCCCTTTAAAAAAAAAAAAAAAAAAAAACCTTTACATTTCCCCGGCCCTGAATGTCAAGGCATCTGGGCGATCCTGAATTACGGCCTGAAAAATGGAAAAGTGATGAATACAGGGAGCGAGTTGCAGAGGCGGACGAGAGGGGGGGGGGGACAGCTGTAAATCTGGCAAGTGGGGGGACAGGGGCAGGCGAGATGAGGCAGAAGCACGCCCGCGGGAACCCCGTTTGGTGGATCTATTGTGTTTGTTTCCTGTTTTTTATTGCACGCACCGGGGATAAAAAGAGAAGGCCATCTTTATTTAACGAAGTGATTAGACCTCTCCGTCGCTGCCCCCCGAGCCCAACAGACCTTGGAAACCATCAAGAGCCTTTCCAGAAAACGACTCACTCTCATTAACTATTAACCAGCGACTCTGGGTTTTAAATCATCGCGCCGATCCCCCCCCCCCCCCCCCCCCCCAGCCGGCTGACCCCGCTGCGGATGGCGGGGCGCAACGTTTCATCAGAAGCTATAGCCCACCGGACACCCCGCTGATTTAATAGGCTACAATTACACCGCTTCTGACACAATATACGGCAAACATTTATAGATTTCCCCTCCCACCGACTCTGCAGCGGCCCCGATCCATTTTTTTTTTCTCCCCCCTCCCGCACCGACCTGCTCGACAAGCCGAGCGTTCGTACGACTAAATTACATGTTGTGAATCCATCCTCGGCGTTGACCTAGAGGCCGGTGCATATGGTAAACGCTGCATTGCCTGAGGCTCTCTGCACCATGTATACAGTGTATATACAGCAGGCCATGCAGCACACACACACTCATGTGCAGCTGTTATTTGTTTTTCTGGAGGAGCGCTGAAGGTATCCCGCTCACTAGTTCCCTTAAAGATCCGATGTAATGAGGACTCGCCGTCACACTGGAACCATATGGCTGCCCTGCTATTTATGTATATCTGGTCTGATTAAGTCATTGCCTGGGAGCCCCAGAGTACCGCAGTTAGTTGATGGTGACTGGAATGGGCTACTAGGACGCCACCAGGAGCCCAATCAAGCGTGACGGAGAAATTAGACAACGGTCCCTCGAGAACGGCGTTTGTTTTTTTTTCATTCCGTTCCTTCGTTAAAGAAGAGATGCTAATTTGTATCTAAGTATAAGTGCATCGCAAAGTGCACAGCGCTCGGGGTCTTCATCAATCATACACTTGATGTTTATTGATTCTGTCCAGACTCATTATGACATCCCAGAGCCGCCCTCGCCTCGCCTCGCCTCCAACATGCGTCCTGATGGTTGGTGTTGTTGGGGACCAGAGATGGATGATGCTCAGATAAACACGATGGTGGACGTTTCAAAATAAAAGCATCTCCGGAGCAAACAGGAAGTCAGACAAGGAAGTGCAGAAAGCATCCGGTCAATTTCAAAATAAAACGGGCAGCAAACCAACAAAAAAAAAAAATAATAATCAGAAAGACAAAGTAAAAATGTTCTGTTTTTTCTCTTTATTCCAGCTTGATCTTGTAGTTTCCTGTGATGTGAGTACAGCTGCTCACGTTCCAGAAACGCAGCCAGTGGGGGGGCAGGGTGCGCGCTCTCCGACGGAGCAAAACCGTGGCGCTGAAGGCCCACGGTGCGCACAGAGTTTGTGCAAATTTGGGGGTAAGTATGACTCATCCTGGCCCCTTTTCTTTGTCATCATCGCACAGCGCTACAAAATAAAAACGACAAATAAGAGATTGTATCTACAAACATGTTCCATGACAAACCAAATTTACTCGGTCAGTGACTGATGTAAAATGACTTCCCCTTGGAACGTCCCTGACCCCTGAAACACACACACACACACACACACACACACACACACACACACACAACCCATTATCCTCTAACATACTAATCTTGTCGTGTCACTGGCTCTTCTCTGAAGGTCATCTCAGTGAAATGAATGTCTCCTGGGGTGAGACAGCACACTGCAGTTTGTGCTTATCATCAGTGTTTCTTATAGAGAGGTAGGAGGGGGGGGGGGGGGGGGGGGGGGCAGAGTGAAGAAATAATCAGCCTGATAATCTCACTTTGTTTTGACTTCATTATTCAGTCTGACAACATGTTCATATTTGATGTTCTCTGTTGGGGAGGGGGGTTGTAACTTTTCCTAAACCAGTCAGTCGTTGATTCGACTGGACTGCTTTTATCTTGTAACTGTAGATTTGATGTGAGTAGTAGTAAAGGGTAATTCTGTGTTTTTATCATAATATATTGGATACTTACAGAAGAGGATGAGGGCCACTGAAAAATAAACGTTTGGGTTCTGACTTTTTTTTTTTTTTTACTTCTGACTTTAATCTCCGCCCCCCAAAAAAATGTTCAGTTGCCCTAATCATCTTCCACAGATGCTAGATGGCTAAGAGGGCAAAGTTTGCTTTGTTTTCTTCACAAATCACGACAACAAAAGCAAACTGACAACTGCGGTAAAAACGGGTGTTGTTAAATGGGTGTGTATGTGAATCCTGGGGCTTCTGCAGCCAAGCCCCTAATGGTCACTCGATGAACTGCAGGTTTTTTTCACGACCACATTGGCTTCCTTTTAAACACTGAAGGTTGCCGCTTCAATGATACTGTAACAATTAGCTCATTCATGTTCTTTCAGCCTGCTAACAAGCTGCTACACTTAAAACAAGGACGAGGACGACAAAGGTAGCACAATCCATAAACTACAAGAACCATTTAAAAACTACCATATACAGGCCTATGGATGAAAATACATGATAAAAAAAATCTGTTTTTATTGTCATTAATAAACCAAAATAAGACAAACCTTCGACCTATTGTTCCTTTTATTATTAATGCTTCTGTTCTAGCCGCTCTAAAAGCTCAATAATGTCCGCTGTGCAAAACGACGGGTGAGCACAACAACAAAGACAATTTTTTAAAAAAAAATTTAAGTGCTGTTAAAATTAGAGATGTGTTGAAGATGTTCAGAGGCTGGAACCAGGCTGAGAAACATTCTCATTAGTTCCTTTTTTTTTTTTAATCATAGAGGCAGAAGCCAAAAAAAAAAAAAAAAACCTCAGCTAAAAACTACTCTCATACCACGATGGGAACGCAGTGAGAAGATTATATAATGAAGCAGCTTTATATCTTAGCACTTTAGAAAAAAATCCACTCGGTACAAATGGTGGTTATTATGCTCTGCACATGAAAGTATTCCTCAAATAGTGATTTCATTCCTGCCTTTCGAGCATTTTCTACCAAGATTTTTATTGTGCGGGAAGAAAAAGAAATCCATCAGATGGTTTTGAGGATGTGAAGCAGAAAGCAAAGGGGGTTCATCAGGGGGGGAGTGAGCCTACTTTCTGTCAGTGAAAAACAATCTCAGGAGTAACGAGGGACGTTTGACAAATAAAAAATGACAATGACGTTCTGTGTTAGCGGTTAGCTTTAGCTCTGTCAGAGGCTGACACATGTGGAAAAAGCCTCGGTGAGAGTTGAATGATTCAGACGGGATCCTGGTGGGAGGAAACCTGCTGGGTAAAAACCGGCCTGTAGGAGTTGGCCTCCAGGCACGTAGGAGGCCTTTTGTGGCAAACACACAAGGCCTGGATCCGCCACACCACCGCACAGTGACAGGAAGAGGGGAAGAGATGAGATAGCGGGCTTGTCCTCCTACTCTGTACTTCCTGAGATGAGTGTGTGCTGGTGTGTGTGTGTGTGTGTGTGCTTACACCTTCTACCAGGTGCTTTATATATATATATATATATACACTATGTATATACTGTAATGTCAACTGTAAACAGAGTGCCCCTGCGCAAACACACAGTGTGTGTATGTTGTATAATATTACTTTGAGGTTCTGTTTGCTCGCTCTCTGGGTTTTTGTTTGGTGGATGTTTTTGGGAGCAGAGCGGTGTGGAGGCGACCGCGGAGTTTTCCACAGCTCAGGGTTGGCCTTTGGACCAGGCGTGTGGTGTAGGCTCGCTGACAGGCATGGGACTGGTGCACTTCACAGCTCCCTGTGACCCTCACCCCTCAACACACACACACACACACACACACACACACTCACACACAGACGAGAAGTGAGCTCGACTTGGCCCCTTGATTTAGCACTGTGGGTGGCAGAAGCCAGAAGACAGGAATCTAAAAGGAATAGAAAATGGCCTGACGTTTCTGTCACTTTTCTCTTTTTCGAATCTCACAAACTGTTCCCACTGGGTATGAAACCTTTGTCTAGAACCTTTGGACTTTGGGAACGCTGGGTATCATTTCTAAAATATTTCCATGCCAATGTGATACCGGGGGTTTCAGTACACTACCAAAAATCTGACTTTCAGTACACTTTGAGGAACACAACTTTAAAAGTGCTTTTGGACTGTTCTCATATAAAGTTTTTGACTTTAAAAGGAGAGTGTTATAATTTGTTTAAAACTCACCTATCTTGTGATATTAACCTAATTTCAACAGTATTTGAAGCCCATAGCAATCACTCTGTCCAACATGTTTGAAGTCAACTTTCTTATCTGTAAATCTTAGTCACTAACCACACATTTCCTGGGAGCTCCTGAGCTCTCACGTCTCGTAGGTGGCTCAGGATCGTTGGTGGACGGCCTGCCTGTACCCCTGAAAGGACGTTTTTTCTTGCCACTGTAACTTTTGCTAAATGTTGCTCATGATGGATTAACGCTGGGTCTCTGTAATACAGCAATGAGGAAGGTCTTTTACCTGATTTCTGAAAGTCTCTCGAGATGAAATTTGTTATGAATTGGTGCTATACAAATAAAGATTGACGGACTGATTGATTGAAGTGATTTTTTAAAAAGGCCAAGGTAGGTTTGCTCAGGTTGGCTGGATATTACAGGTAACCTTTGCTAGGGAACAACTTGAAACAGAAGCTTAATGGTACTTCAAAACAGACACTAACATGAACCTTGAGGCGCAGTATTCAGGGTCGAAACAGATGCCAACTTATCCACCCGTGTGAGACACTGCAGAGCGGTGCTGACGAATATTTGGTATTTTAAAAAATGGGGTTATAAATCATGGATTCAGGATTACAAATTGAAAAAATCTCAGTGTTAAATACAATGTGAAGCGATGGACTAGGGCGCACTCAAAGCCTCAGAGTCTTCTGCTTAAATCCAATCAATCATTCAAAACGTTTTCCTAACAAAACTGAAACTTTTGGACTTATCTGATCACAGACTGTTAAGATAACCAGCGGGTACTTAAAAGGATTTAGTGTTCAATACTCGGTGCTTCTGGCACATTTTGGTCTTAGAGTTTGTGTTTGGACAGGTCATTTAATAAAATCCTGACCTGTTAAGAAGCTATTGATTTTTGTTAAGCTCTTTTGTTTTGAGGCAAGAACTTAAAATATGAATTGAATAGCAGACACAGCACTGAGGGAATGCTACTTTCACAATCATGCTAGTTTTTTAAAAACTACCAACCCTGCCTTTAAAATACATATCAATCCCATAATAGACATTGGTTTATACTGGATCAAACTATCATCAAAAATTGAAATATTTTGCACCCTGAGCTGGTTAAAATGATATATATGTCTTATATAATGTTGTTATTTATATGTAAGATCAAATTTCAATTGTTTCCATGACCTGAATGTGTTCTTTTCTGGGTTCCCATGCAAAGCATCATGATTTTCTTCTTTCATTTTCCGGGGCTTGTCAGAGTAGAAAAGTGTCTGAAACCAGATTCTGATGCAAGCATACTTGATCTCTCCATTCAAGTGTGCAGTACACAATTTCACATTGCACTGTTGCACGCTACTTCATCACAACAAAGGGCTCAAAGAAAGCAGAGGCTCCTTCTTGCTTCCTCACAAGCCTGAATCTTTCAGCTTGGTTTAGTGTTCAAACTTGTATTTACATACTCCGCCTCTGGTTGGACTGTGCCTTTTTTTCTCCAGTTGCTGTTACAGTGGGTGCGAGGAGGTAGAAAGTGGTGCATCATTTATGGTAACCAATGCTCATTAATGTTATACTTCAGTGACTGGGGAAGAAGCTGTTCGTCATGACGATCAGATTTTTGGAGTGCTTTATTGGTGAGCTACAACTCAACTTCTGTTTCTCATGGAAATGTGAAAAAGGCATGACTTGCTGCTGTGGATGACTTCAAGTTGTTGTCAAAGGGCAATTTGCATAATTATGATCGAATCTTGAGCTGATTCATTTTGACAAAAAGAAAAACACCTTTGCCTGTCACAGATTTGGCAAAACCCACAGCAGCACAATTACCAGAAGAGCTGTGATACTGGGACTGAAATCAAAGAGAAGATTAAAGGAGCAATATGTAAGATATCTAGTGGATTAAATCAATAAATGACCTTTACTGTATCATCAGACATTAAGGAAACATGCTATGTTGAAGTGCTGGCTTCTCTGACAACAATGCAGCAGCCAGTATGTCCTCCTTCTAACTTTAGATTCTGCTCCTGAATGCTCTGGATTTGTTTGGACCAGAGAAGGTAGGCGGTTTAAAGGCACCACAACACAGCCGTTTTGGACGCCCCTCAGTTTGCCAGGCTAACAGAAAACCAACAGGTGTGGAAGCGGGCAAGCGAACTGGAATGTACCCGACCTAAAAATCTTCACAACCAGAACATGATCAAACTAATGATGAAATCCTGTCTCAGAACTATCTTTCAGTCAACCTAACGACAGGCTGAGAGCTGGAGCTGAGGCGGGTTTTAAACCTCTTGATAAACCGTTACATCACGCACACCTGTCAATCATCAAATTAATATACAGTTCATGATCGGTTATGTTGATGAGGTATTTTGGAGCTTTTTTTTTTTAGTAACAAACAGTTTTCTCTGTTTCCGACCCCAAAAAGTTCCCTCAGCATCCGAGTCAATAAGAAAACACTGAAAGCACATCTCTTATTAAAAATGCACCAACTTTTCTCTATCACCTGCCATGGGCTTGTTAAATAGACTGCAAAGAGAGCAGCCATGACAACACACACACACACACACACACACCTTCACCTTCCCTTCTCATCTCTCTGACAGCTGGTCTGAAATGACAATTTTCAAATGTTAAAGGTTTGGAAAATCACTTAAATCTGATTACCTATCACCTGCAAATCACCACATGGGAAACATTTTATCGACCAGGGAGACTGAGAAGAGAAGCAAAAATACATCTAGTGCACATATTTTGACAAATGTGATGATAAATGGAAGTTAACTGGTGGATGGGAAATAAGTGCAAGAGAGCGGCTGCCTGCTGCTCTCTCTCTCTCCTTTTTTTTTTTTGGAGGGAAAAATGTTTTCAGAGATATTAACACTATCCATCACTTATGTGTCACCATTACTCATGCATGATCCATCAATCAGATTAGCTATCATGCAGCTTCTGTAATAATGTTTACTGATGGTGCTCCCAAAAGAAGAAATATATGCCGTACTTTATCAAAGGTGTTTAAAGAAGTACAGATGCTGCAGGAAAATGCATCAGCTTAGACGGTAGGGGGTTGACTTGGTGCATATTTTTTTTTAGCTGCTTGATAAAGATCACTCTCTTTAATTACCGAAAAAGAAAAGTGGCATCAAAAAATCTTGGACCAGCAAGCGGCTCAAAAGATCTCTTCAATCTGTTGGACGGGGGTCCAATCAAGCCTGGCAAGAGACGCAAATAATTGGACGGGCGTTTGACTTCTCTGGGCCGCCCCCCTGACAGTCAAGGTTGTTTTCTTCTTTTGTTTGTTTGATTTGTTCGGCTTTTCATCTCGCCCCTTCCTCAGCACCCAAAAGGCTGCAGAAGACCTGCACGCTGTGTGGTTCTTTTCAATGAAAGATTGTGAATGAAATGATGAGGCCCCGTCCAACATTTTCACAAATTTCTAAATGATATTCATGCCAACCTTGATGGAGTTATTATTCAGGTAGCTGCTATCCCCAGGAGGCAGGAGGAGGCACACAAAAGACCAGCTGAAGTGTTTATATTGAGGGGATTAAAGGGGGGGGTAGTATCTTTTTGAATTGTGGTCAAAGATTTGATTTAGATTGTGAACACCATTAATTCACCATTAATCGCTGAATTGCAATAGTTGAAATTCAATTTTTTCAAACAGTTTTTGTCATGCTTTTATTTTGGAAATGTGTACTGCCTTATCCTTAGGGTACTTTACTTCCTGTCTAGATACAAACATGCTTTTATTTTGAATTCAATTTTGGAACTTCTGGTAGATTGAAGGTTACGTCATTTACTTAGAAAGAGGAAATCGTTACTGATCTTTTCTTTTCCATCATTGTGACTACAGGGAGACGCTTCGGTAGCTTACCTGAGGTGGCTTTAAGTTACATAAGAGAACCATTTGTATGAATGATTTCCTTCGTTTCCTTTGATACATCAAAATTGTGGCCGCACTCTGACCTTTTTGCCTGGGTATGTCTCGGTCTCGGTTAGTGTGGGCTTGACTACGACTCTACATTGAGCACCCCCATGCAGCTGGAATGGAATGATCTCTTTGTGCCATAAGCAGGGTTTCAACGAAAAAATATCCATCCGTCCACTTTCCTCATCTTATCCGAGGTCGGGCCGTGGTGGCAGCAGGCGCAGTCAAGTCAACCCAGACTTCCCTCTCACCAGCAACGTTTTCCAGCTCCTCCTGGGGGATTCTGTCGTGTTCCCAGGCTAGACGGGATATATAATCCCCCCAGCGTATTCTGGGTCTGCCCCAGGGTCTCCTCCCAGTTGGGCGTGCCTGGAAAACCTCAAAAGGGAGGCGTCCAGTAGGCAAAACCACCTCAACTGGCTCCTTTTGATGCAAAAATGTATATCAATACAAAAGCCTTTTGTTTAAGACAGGATTTTGAGATTCAACAAAAGTCAAATGTGGCTCTCATCCTCATTTATACATATCAGTAAGTCTATAAATTCTATGACACATCACAATCAGGAACAATAGTAACAACACCTTTGCAATGGTGACTACATTCTTCGTTCCTGTAGATCTATTAGCGTGCATACAGAACATAGCAAGTCTTTTAAAGAGGATGCCTGTGTTTGCAGGGTTAATTGTGCAAGTTGTCTGATGAAAAGTCCCGTTAGCATGCAGCGCGCCGCAGTCCACATGTTAGAGAGGCAGCTGTTTGTCGCAACAGCTGAGTGGGGCAGGTGGTATTTTAGTCAGAAAACACTTTGAAACAGTTGACTGGTCGGAGTGAGGATGTCACCGACTGGCGCCGTATCAGCCTGTTCCACAACTCATTAGTCAAGGTACGGAGACCAGCCAAACAGCTGTGGAACATTTTAATTCCAGCCCCAAATCAGCAGCTTGGACCTGCGCGGCTGCTTCCAATGACCTCCCGCCAGCTTCTGCCGGCGAAAACTAACACTCATACAAACATGACTCTACAGTGAATAATTCTCCTGTCCCTCATTTCCCTTCAGCTCTATCCCCCACTAACCCCCCCCCCCCACCCCCTTATTCTAGCTGCTACTTCCACAGCCCAAGGCCACGGTGTTGATATTGCTTACCCAAGTCCCAATGAGCTAATTAAGGGGGCTGTTTCTAAAGTGCTCTTGCATTTTGTTTATTTGTGTATCACCGGAGCCCCACAAATTACACAGACCAAAGGCTTGTCTGAACTTTTAATCTAATCACGCCTACCGCAAGCCCCAGTTTCCTGGTGTCAGTTTGTCTTAATGAGGCCCGGTCTGAGCTGTGGCCATTAGTGGAGCTCAGTAGTGGAACAGCACCACGACGAGACAGGCCTCTGCACAATGCAGCCACGGAGCCTAATCCCCGGTTGCCCCCTGGGGACCCGCAGCCATGAAGCGACTTGTAAAAACCCCCAGCTGTGTGGAACATGGCTGACATTTGAAAACATACAGTATCTGGGTGGGCAAATTAAGAGATGAATGCATTGAAAGCAACACTTTAAACGACGTTTAAATGACTGTCAGGTGTGGCGTGAATAGATTATCGCATCGTTTTTTTCTGCGACATAGGCGGCCGGGCATCACGCTGGGATCAGGCGACGCCATTTAGTGACCGAGTGCAAAAACTTTCATGTGTAATAGGCATATTAATACCGGGGTGTTTATCATCTCTGGAAATATTTAACGTTTAATGCCACTTACCTTTTAGACCAGCTTGTATTTTACAGTGTTTTGCCTTTGGACAGTTATACTAACATCCCCATTAGAAGAATAATCATGTGGAGAAGGTCCCTGCACTATTCATTTTTACATGTAACTTTCATTAATTCAGAGTCGGAGAGAATTTAGTGCACTTTCCCATTTCCAATTTGGAGTGCTTTGAATTCCGCTCACTGCACCCGTTTCTGTGTCATCAGCCCACTCAGAGCCTGAATAATTCATAACAATATTTATTAGCACTCTGAGGTACAATTAGATGAATTGGGATTAAGAATTGGCTTGTCTGTGGAAGAGAAAGTAGAGCAGCTCTGCCGATGGATTTGGGCAGGCGTAGCTCTAAAACATTATCAAAATAAAGCCAAGCGGATTAATTCCCTTTCTCTACCGTGTTTCCTTTTTTTTTTTTCTTTAACTCCCTCTTGTGTTTAAAAGAACATACTTAATATTCCATCTGCACGAGTAAATCAGAGATGACAAGTTAAAACACGGGCTGTGCAGGGGCCTCACGTCTTTACTTAATCTCCAATTCTTCTGTAACATACATTTGGACCAAAAATCCTTGCAACAAGGTCTGACCTTTCTTTTCATTTCAGGCTATAGTTTTACATTTCCTCCCCAACTGACCCTCAGCATACAGCTGAATACTAATCTTTTGAACGTTTTCCTGAAAAGAAGACTGAAATTTAAACTCGCTGATGCATCTTTCAGAGAGTGCAAACATCTTAGTGACAATTTAAACAATAGTAAAGACTCAGTTTGGCCGTGTGCTTTTTGATTCAGTAGAACAAAAAAAAAAAGACTTTTAAAGGAGGAATGCGTGACTTTTTGATCCAGTAGATGTCGCCCTTGAGCATCCGCATTAAACCAAAACAAACTGCTGTTTGGCCACGCCTCCACTCTCCTAGAACACACCATAATTAAGCACCATCAAGCACAAGTGGAGGACAAAATTGTAATTTCCTCGAGCTGCAATCACCTGTGTCTTGCATTGTTATGTTAGCAGGCTAATGTTAGCACACTAGTTAGCCTTTAGCTTCACTTTGCGACTAAATTGACACAGAATGACCGAGATCTAAAGACACTTACATCCAAACAAACAAACAGTGAGTAGGTTATTCTTCTTTTCCAAAAGCCTTTATACATGTATCATAATTTCTCAGCCTGTCTTCTCCTGTTGACTTTTTTTCCTGTCCTATTCCAATACCATGATTAGTAATGAAATCCATCCCCGCCCCATGACCTGCGGGACTCCAGAAAAAAAGTAACCCTCTGGTTTAAAATTCTTTACAAGGGATTGACTAAAAGTGGAGTGTTGAAAAATGATTTAGAGACTAATGCACACCAACATGAGTTCAGTCAAATAGTCACCAATACGTTAAGGCTCGCACACTCATCTTAGTAAGGATCTGTGTGTAACAGTTGTCTGCGTGAATCAGTGTCTATGTAGACTGAATCTGTAATTCTAAGAATGAATCTGACACAGTTTAATACATTCATACAACAGCTCCCCTGATTACCTGAGTCACCTCGTCCGTCCTCGGGTCACATCAGCGTCCGCATCACTGACTCATTTCCAACGCTAACAAATTGTAAAAGTTACTTCTTTTCCAGCTGAGGCGGAAGTGAAGAATCTATGAATTATAGCTCAGACTCTAAACTCATTATCTCAGCGCGCGATAAATAGAAAATGAAGCTGTGACAAAGTTAATCATGCTGCACGGGAGAGAGAGGATCCGAGGTTTCTATGAAAAAAAAGAAAATATTGACCTTAACGCATGACCCACCTTCTCAGCTCAATTGTTTTTTTTTTTCTGCTTCTTCTTTTTTTTTTTTTTTTTTTTACCTCCCTCATCCCCAATTAAAGCAGCTTCCGTCTGCCCGTCTCTGTAACAGATGAAGCCAGCAGTTCTTGAACTCTGCGTTAATTAAACATAAGTGCACGTCTCAGTAGAACTTATGGTGGTTCACAGGCCCACCCCCCCCCCGCCCCCTCCACCCCGGTCTGTCCAGATAATATCCTTAACTCCTCTGGGTCACCGTGTCTCGGCAAGTCATCACAAACAAGGACAAATCTCTTAAGTTTTATGAGGAAAGACTCCGATTTAAGGATCTACCTGGAAGCTCGTATGCAACACTCGAAGCTCAGCGGAAGCAAGGGCCAATTTATTTGATGTGCGTGTGTGTGTGTGTGTGTGTGTGTGTGTGTGTGTGTGGGGGGGGGGTGGGCAACAAGCTGACTGTGCTGTCAATTAAAAATCCTCAAGCTCATCTTGGGAGTTGAGCTCATTAGGATTCATCCACGGCTAACTTTTATCCCTTATTTTAAACATTTTAGGTATGGACTCGTGCGTGTGTGTGTGTGTGTGTGTGTGTGTGTATGTGTGTTGATAAAACAAAAGGTTTATTAGGGAGTGACACACACACACACAAACACACACACGCTTACCGAGCAGAAATGTGTGTGTGTGTGTGGACGGTGCATAAATCCTGCAGCATGCGGTGACTAAACTCAACTTTATGGCTGAGCTAGTAAATTCTAAACAAATACAGCTGCTGAAAGCATCACGCAGGTTAGAACAGCGTGACTAAGACTGTACTGGCCTTTCCTGACTGTCCGGAAAAGCATTGTGGGAATTATTTCTGTTGTTATCTCGGAACTACAGAGGACCAAACGGTTGTACCGTCTTTCAATGTGGTCATAGAATGTGGACGTACTTACAAATGAAGCTAACTAAGCTAAGGGAGGAAAGTGTCACAGGTTTCAGACCCTGGCAGTCTGCTTGGAGGACTAGAAAGTATGTATTAATAGTAGTAATCACATCATTTAGATTTTTTATTTTTTCCAAATGGAGTTATGCAACAATGTCTGAAGCAGACTCAGGACATAACGAGAATCTCAGAGCTCCAAAACAACTCTTCATTTGGTACCATTTTATCAAATCAGTCACATTTAGCATTGTTTTCACACATGATACGATCACACTAGATTGTGTAATTCCCAGTATAACACTATTTCCCATGATGTCTGGTGCAAAACATTCGTGTTATCCCACAGAGAACAAGGTGTGCCTGTGGTAAAAAAGTGGTAAAAAAAGAAAAGATCATCCCGTTAAATAACAACAAAAAAAAAAAGGGGAAGCCGGCTCCCATCGTTCTCATAAAAGAGCCGGCACATAGAGCTGGGCCCGATCACATCACTAATCTGTTCTATCTGATCTATTTCATGAAAAACCCCCAAGGACTTCCAACCTGACCGTCGGTGTCAGGCTTTTCTGCACGCCGCGGAGGTGTGAGGCTCTTTTGTTATCAATGGAACCAGTGGTGGGTAAACACAAGATAAAGGGGGCCGAGTGAGACTCTGCCATGTCTGTTTCCCCACCGTGTCAGTTAGAATGACTCGAGCCATTAAGGCAGTTACCACAACATGCTGACAACATGTTTGGATGCCACCTGGACCCAGATGTGCCTCAGCGGTGGGTAAATGGAGAGAATGATGGAGAGGAAGTTTAGGGGCCATGTCTGCGCTAGCATATGCCCCAACCTGCACGTCCTATTACTCTTCCTCTGATAGTCCCTGCCTGGCTCTCCCAGCGAGGGACCAGAGACAATGAGCCATTGTTATTCTTTATGAAGAGGACACAAAAAAGCCACAATAACAGGAAAAAAAAAGTGTGAAGTCCTTGGCAACTGTCCTGTATTTTTTCCCTGTGTTGTCTTTTGATGAATTGCAAAAAAGGCAAAGGTATTGTTGACGGCTGCCCTTTCGCACGCCTGAATACGAGAGAACATATTTTCATACAGTGTCTGTGGTTCAATGAAAGTGATCGCTCGGGATGGGGGGTTTGTTTGCGCAGACAATCGGCGGTTCTGTGTCGAATAGACGGGGGACATCGGGGATCATAAAGAACAGAGCGGCGATGAGCACAGAGACAACAAAAGGCCCCCATCTCGTCACTCTTATCCCATCTGTGGCAATACACACAAAACAATGGAGGATGAGGCCCGATCGCCCCGCGTCCAAACCGAATCACCCGGAATATTCAGGTCCGTGTCACTCGATCTCATCTGTGATACTCGCAGATTGAGAGTCTCCGGCTGTCGGAGCGCTCAGTCACGCTCTCCCCTTTCTCTGGTGTTAAGCAGAAAGGGTATCAAGCAATTACAGACCAAGGTCTCCGCTCGGTTGGGGATTCTTTCATCCCATAAAGTTTTACTACAAAGACCGACGGTGACCTTCACGGGGTCAGAATCGGGCAAGAGGCATCCAGTGCCTATTTAAACCACTCTTTATGGAGCCTCCACAAAAGGTTTTGTGCAATAACACGATTTAGATAAATGTGTTGATAAAGAGGAGGTATGTCAAGGATTGTACTCCAACGTGAGGTTACGCTTAAAACTAGTTCTTTACAAATGCAGGCACCTTACAAGCTAGTACTAATAATAATGAATCCTCACGGCAAACACACCAATCTTAGCATGTTGTCTCATTTCTAGTGAAATAAAAAACTAATTCAACCAAAAATTTTGAACATTTAGCTGACAAGTCCAGTAAACATCTTATTTAAAGGCTTTATATGTGATTTTTTTGATCCAGCAGATGTCGCCCTTGAGCACCAGCATGAAACCAAAACAACTGGCGCTGCATTGTTGTGTTAGCATGCTAATGCTAGCGATCTTTATTATGCTCGTATCTTCACACTGCATGTAAATTTACCTGAAATGAGCGTGATCTAGAAACACAGTTAAGCAGTGAGTACAGTATGTTATTCTTCTTTTCTCTAGTCCCTCAATTAAACAACTTTTATACGCGAGGGGATGAGTCGGCTGTCCTGGCGATGTAAACAAAGTGAAGATAGGACTCTGAAAACTCTGAAAACATCACAGACAGTGGGACTCGGGTGTTACACCCATTGTAGACAGTCATGACTCACAGAGTTATTTTCAGAGGATATACTTGATTTATATTATATTTAAGTGTGAAAAATCACATATTAAGACTTTAAAGACACAAACAACAACAAAATAAGGCCTGAATTGCTTGTTAAAGGTTAAAATTACTAATGTGACTTGTGGTGGCTTGATATTAGTTCTCTATATGTGGAGTAGTCATGACACTGCAAAAACACAAGTTTTGACAAGTGGATTTTTTCTACTCAAAAATATTTAATGATACATTCACTTGACAAGTCTAGATACAAATTTTAAAGGAGCAGCATGTAACTCTGACACCTAGTGTTTAAAATGGGTACTGCAGTCCAAATTCAAAACAATGGAAAGAGCTGTCTAAAAATAAATTAGGGCCTTTTTTTGCGTGTTATATCTTAAAATAAGATGCTTATCTGGACTTGTCAGGTGAAGGTTGCTTATAATAAGTGTATTTTTTTAACAACAAATTAGAGAAGTAAACTTGGTAAGATTGGAGTTTTTGCAGTGTACAGCCTATTTTAAGACACTTCAGTTAATTAGCTTGCCTCATTGTTCCTTGTAACAAGCAATTGGGGCCTTATTTTTTTCCTCTTACACCTTGAAATGAGATGTTTATCTGGTAGTTAATTTTTAGTGTAATGTCATATTTTTAGACGGGAAATTTCCACAATTGCACGCACTGAGATTTGAGTTTTTGCATGTTTGTGTTTTTAACAGCCGAACTTCAAACTGAGGAACTGTGCAGATGATTTGCAATTTAATAATCGACAGTGAGGGTTCATGAAGAATTGTTGCATCCAATAAAGGAATCTATTGTCTTGCGATTTATAAATGTAGTGCTTGTAGAACGAATGCAGTTTTTCTTTAACTTGCAAGTAAGATAAATACATTCTGGGAGCCAAAACAACCAAAAGCAACTGATATGAGCAAAAACTATGACTTTTAAAATAAAGAGAAAATCCACAAAATGCTTCAAAAATCATTGCTTTAACAATTTGTCCAAAATCTAAATACTGAACATATGATTTAACTCTTTTCATAACTGTGTCTTAAAATTTGAGATGTTAGAAATTAAACTTTACCTTGATAAAGGGCTTATGTTCATGACTCCATAAATTCTGTACATTCATAAATAACTACAGTAATCCTTCCACCGATAGATAAAGAATGATATAAGAACAGATGTAGTGTGAATATAGAGGTGTAAGAGAGTCTCTATAGCTCTGTCTCTGTGTTCTTAATGTCATTGGGGGAGACACAGCCCCCTGTGACGGCCGTGATGCCATTGCACTTAAAAGGGGTTTAGAGCACAAATCAATCACCGTAGTCTGACAAATGAAAAGTATCACAATCTTAGACTTTTAATCTGCCAAACAATCTGGGTTAGGTCACCTTTCTGATTTGGGGAAGATTTTGTCACTTTTTCAATCTACCCCACAGGCTATCTTCATCTTCCCCCCTAACACGAGGCCAGTGGGGGCTTGTTTCCCAGCGCCGGTCCACCCAGGGGAAATGTAATTCCCTTCCTCTGGTCGGTTAGGGGAGTGAGGACTTAAAAAAAAAAAAAAGGAAGAGGAGGAGGATGGATGCTGCCTGGCTCCCTGATTAGGAGCTGAGGAGGTGACTTGTTTGTTTGCCTGCGTGGTTTCACACACAAACCCCCCCCCCCCCCCCGTGCATGTTTAAGGTGATCAGAAAGGCAGTTGCAGTGCTCACGCCGCGCTACATAAAGCAAAACAAATGACCAGCTGTGAATCGTGGGTAAGGTGCGGCGAACATCAAACGCTTCAACCACCTCGCCACCCGCTGGCGCTGCTCACCCATCCCCCCCCCTCCTCCCTGCACCTTGTCTGCAGGGCAGTGTATGATGGAGAAGGCGGGTTAGGGAACAGGGACCCCTCTCTGTCCATTACTCATAAGTGTCCTGGTGTTTCCAATCCCCATTCACAATAGGGTTTTTGAGTGATCACACACCAAACACAGTGATCACACACTGAACTGATTATAGTGCGCTGTGAGGGGGGCCTGGCTGGGGGCACAGTCTGCTCCTGTAACCTTTAGCAGCACAGCTCCGGTTCCCCTCACACTGACGCTGGACGACACCATTAGTGGGTGCCTTGTGAATCTTTGCTTACACCTTTAGGCGTTTCAGTCTTATTATATTTTTTTCCTTTCTCTCTTCCTACAGTGTAAAGATAATTACAGAGTCTCTGACATCAACTTTGGTTTTACTTACACAGCTTGGCCATCACTCCTATGTTAACAATGAAAATATACATTTTACATTGCACGGCGCTCAATCCCCTTAAGACTAGCATACACAAATAAAATTAAAAACTTAGTGTATGTTTTTTTTTTTTAACCTATTGTGTGTGGAGAGCAATATCCCCCAAACAGCACACCCCACACTAACAGTTTCCATTCACCAACAACCAGATTCCCAACTCTAAAAACTGGAAATCTCGCTAAATGTGTCGTAGTTAGATGCGGTTTTAAAGTAAACAAATTTGGAGGCTGATGGGCAGGAAGAATTGGCGATCGTTTCTGGACTACATTTTCTAATAATCACAAATAAAAAAGGTATATGTATGTATGTGGTTGTGAAGATGGTGAGAAATGGGCTGTGCATACAGCATGAGCATGAGGTGAGTAAAAATAGATCTGCTGTGGATGTGTTAATCTCAGATTTTTCTCCTGAATTCAACATTGTGTAATGAATACCAACGATATCAGCCTTAAAAGTTATGGCATTCAAAATGTATTCATGTTAAAAACTTGACCTGAATGGCAACCATCCTGTTACAACTACTTCTTTAGACCATCACAGACAAACCTGCAATTTGAACACTCACTGCCGTGTTGCTGATGGTTTTTAATCTGTTATCATAGCAAGTCTTTCCTGTAAGTAAGTGTATGTCCCTTGACGACGATTTCCTCAGCAAGCCTCTCACCGATTAATCCGGCAGATTCTCCTTCAATATCCAATGGCACCAATACATTTTAATGCAGCCTGAGATCTGGGGATGAGACCTGTCCTTAAAACCTCCCTCTCCCTCCAGGCTTAAAGGAATGCGTGTCCTCTCTCGGCGTAATTGAAAAAGATGGATCTCACCAAGTGTTTCAGCGACGCAGCGGGGAGGAATTGGATTGGGAAATGTGTTCTGTATCATATTGGTATGTATGTGTTCGCCAGAGGCTCGCACACAGTTGGTGAGAGCAATGTGTTCGGCTGCCCATATTGAAAGGCAGCAAAACAGAGAAGGAAGACATTTGCAATTTTATTACTACTTTAATGGCTTTCTCTATCATTCAGGGATTGCACTTTCTAATGCATTGGGCCCATAAATACAAGGTTCAACAGACAGCCGCTCTGCTCTCCTCATTATTCATACATTCAAACAAATTAGAACAGAAGGTTGAATAAAATATGCTGTCCGTTTCCGACGTGACACCATCAGAGCTTGATCATGCATACAATCTAATCGTCGGCATACGGTGAAATGTAATATCTAAAACTCTCACATTCCGCGGCTACACGTGTCTCTACAAATACTAATCATTGTAATGTCACCCAAATAGTGTTGAGTGATTATGGAGAGTCTCGGGTAAAAATTGGACCTGCTGCTCCTCCTACAGCCTTGTATTTCCGAGTGTTATGATGGTAAAAGAGCTAAATCACCAGGTACCTCTGTGAAGTTTTGTCAACGCACAGGTTCACTGGTGTCAGTCTGAGTTTTCAGAAATCATTTTTACCAATTATGGGTAATAAGATTGTTCAGTTTGATTTTCTGTGATGGTTCACACAGGGACAGTTAGACGGTGAAGGGAAATAAACACTCCCACTCCCACTTATTTCTGATAAAAAGTTTAGATGATTATCGCCTGTTTGATGACACAGAGAATGTCATTACTGAGTTCAGAGATAATCAAAATGTACCCCTTCGAAAAAAAGAACATGCGCACTTGTTAAATGTGTTTCATTTGGGTGGTGCAAAGACAGATTTTTTTAGGAGATATGTGCCTCAGAAACTGGAGTCTGAAGCCATTTTTCTGAGGTGAAGTTCATTAACATACAACAGTTATTCACGATAAGAAGCACAAAAGAGCGTGAAGGAGATTATAAGTAAGTCACATCAACAGTCAGAAATAGAAACAGGAATTTGTTAAAATATTCGATTAAAAAGGACATCACAAAATGATTCACATAAAGGCCTGCTCATAAAAGTGTGTTATAGAGAGAGATTTAAAAGATTGAACTGATTGTGCCGGGCTCATTTCTTCTAGCAGACTGTTCCACAGTACAAGTACCCTAACAGAGAACGCATAGTCACCTATTGTCCAACTAAACTCTTGAACAACTAAAAGGGCCTTGTCAAAGGATCTTAGCCTGCAGGTCAGTAAAGGAGGATCTTAAAGGCAATCAGTAAAATCTTTAATCAATTCTAAAATGTACAGGCACAGAGTTCAGGTGAGCTAAAATAGGAGTGATATGGTCTCTATGTTTAGTGCCAGTTAAAATGTTTGCTGCTGAATTTTGGAGAAGCTGGAGATGTTCTATATAGATTTTGCTGACATGGGTGTACAAAGAGTTACAGTCATCTACAGTCGAAATACATTAAAAAAAAAATTAAAAAAAAGACTGTACAACATCTGCTGGTCAAAGGTCATTATTCTGACAAAAATTACACACAACTTGCTTTCTGCTGGCACCATATTAGGAGACAAATCACCAAGGTCTTCTAAAACTTTGTTTCTGGCTTTCTGCTGCCCCAAAAACTATGATTGTCTTTAAGCTGAAGAAAGTCCCTCTAGATATTCAGCTTTTCATGGCCTTTAGAAAGTTTCTGAGGATGTTAAAGCAGTTGCAATGGTTGTGTTTTAAATGTAGATAGAACTGTGTATCATTGGCATAACTGTGGAACGGGACATTGTATTGACGGTTTATATTGCCCAGAGGGAGCATGTGTTGGGAGAAGAGGAGGGGACCAAGAATCGAGCCTTGGGGTACCCCACCAGTGATGTCTACTGTGATGGACGTTGATGTGCCTATAGTTATAGAGAAAGTTTGTTACAAGATTTTTTTTGTTCACTTTGTTTTGGGGATTTTTAACATTTGCTTATATTAGTGTTTTGTTTAAAAAGGAATAAATTAAGTGAAATACTTTCTGTCTTACGTGTGTAAAGAAATATTATATTCAGTCCCAAAAAGTTTCAGATAAATAAGGTATAAATGGTCATGGTGCATCTCCACAGTAAAAAATGAGGTCGATGTCAGCAATAAAAGTTTGACTTCAATCTGTCTCAGGAAGGAAGGAAGGAAGGAAAGAGAAAACAATTTCCTCTGGCTTCACACCACATCCACCAGCACTTCCTTGTGGGAGGATAAACTTACTTTTTGGCAAGTAAGCAGGGCTAAATTTAAGCCCAGGTCTTCAGCCAGTAGTAAGAGGCACACAGACAATTAGGCGCTAATAGGATGCCAAGCGGAGATGCCTTGCTTTCACATTGACAGACAAGATGCGAAAAGAAAGTCTGACCTATGGGCTTGCCGAGCCCCCCCCTTTCCCCAGCCCTCCCTGCACCACCTCGCTCCTGCCTTTCAAGTTTAAACTGTTTTCATAAAGCAGAGCTCTATGGCCAGCCAACTGGAAGGAAGAAGGATGTCAGGGGAGAAAAAAAAATCAAGACGTGGTGATAAAAGAGAAAAAGATCAAGTGTGGATAAAAGAGATCAGCTTATCCGTCTGACTAAAATCGAGTGACAGCCAAAGACAGAGGATATGAGACGGGAAGGGCTGGAGGAAGACAACAAAATGACTCTGAACTAAATAAGAAAAAAAACTGCAGTGCAGAAATGGGCACATTAGAAGATGGATGGCAAATTGAACGACTCCAAATGGACTCATAACACGTCTGCTGTCGCTGCTGCATGAAATCATGTTTGGAAAATGGGCTCTGTTTGATTTTAACACTTTCATCTCAGTTTGATTCTAATCAGTTGTTGTGAATTTTACTTTTAACACTGAAGCTGCAGGACAGATCACGCCATGAGCTTTTAGGTGTTTGATTTTCCATTAATGGATCATTGCTAAGTAGTGTGCTGATTTGAAACAGAATGAATCAGTACGTTTACATGCACAGTCAAGTCGAGCTACAGTTGCAGTTCGATTAGGCCATTTAATTGGACTACTTTCCTTGTCCTTGTATACAAGCACTGTGGGAGAATTAATGTATTGACAGAAGTGTGTCTGACTTCGCAGAAGGGGGCGATAAGCCCCCTTTCAGCTTGTAATTTTTGGACCTTCTTCCATTTGACCTATTATGTCACAAACCAAACAATCAACAAACAAGTTGGCAAACTGGTTGGATGTTAACCGGTGAAAACATGGACATCTTTACGGCTCTGAGGATTTTTGTATGTACAACACAACATAAACTACTTCCCAACGCTGACTGTTATAGTTTCACATGGGACTCCTGTTCCTTGGTTAAAGTCTTCTTTGAATCAATAACCAACCCCCATCACCACACAAATTGGGCATAATGGATTATTTTTCAGTATGCCATAACTTTTGGCTTTTGCACCATGTAAAGAGGTCATCACTTTACCATGAATTTCCAAAATGGGGCCAATCATAATCTGTTGCAGAGACGACCTAAGTGGGCGTAGTATATGTGCAGACATTATTAAAACAAGATCACTTATTTGATTCACTGTCTGTTCAATGAGAAAGCAGAGAGCCGGGACACAAAGGCGTTATATTGTTCCCAAAGAAACACAATTATGTTGCACAGCTGCAGAAATCACAAAGCCAAAACAGCGCTGCCTCATTCCAGTATGTCGCCGAATATGAAACCCAGGTACAGCTCAACAGCAGCAGCTATCATTAGACAGTAAAAGTGTCATGGGGAGCTTGGAAATGGAGTGCATCTAATCAGGGCAAAGGAAAGAGTCCCCTTCCTCCAGCCTCCCAGAGGAGGCAGCTGTTCTCAGCCCCTCCACCACTTGTTCATTAATTACTCTGAATTAATGCTTTTCTGCCGCCGAGAATAAATAAAAAGATTGTGGTTAGGCCTCGCTAATCAAGAGTGGCTTTTATTAAATACTGTGAAAATGTCAGCTGGTTGTGGCTCAATTGGAAGGGAACAATCTGATCCGGCTCCACTCCAATCAGAAGGTTGTGTCTGGCTGGTTGGGGCTAAATTGCCAGCACCTGTTTCACAAGGCCACAAGATGTATTGTCTTTGTCCAAAGAGAGGGAAGGGGGGGGGAGGCAGTGGTTTGTATCCAGGGCCAACCTTCAGTCAGACTGCGGGTTAGTTCATCCTCTCAGGAATCTACATCAAATAACACTATTGACTGCCAGCGCTTGCAATGTTCCACCAGAGAAGCCCTTTGTTTGGTCAGTTTTTTTTATCTGTCTGCTTGATCCAATACGCCCGAGACTCAGTCAACCTCTGGATCAGACCATGAGTGAGTTTCTAGAAATGTGATTCTTGCTATTGTAGCAAGTCCTGCAAGTAGCAGCTGCGTAGAAGTCCATTATTTTGGTGATGATGATTTTACTTGCCTAATCCTATAACTGCTAATGGAGAACAGGAAGCCATAAAAAAAAAGCAAAAACATCTATAAAGATTCTGAGACCCCTGTTAACACTTTGAGAATGTTTACTTGTTAAATTATGTTTTTTAAAAAGAAGAAGAAAGTGTTTGTCCCAATAACTGTGAAATATTTCTAAAAAAATCAATTGAAATGTATTAAAAAAACCAACCTATCATCCTGATGGAGATGCTTCAAACACAAAATAACTGATTTTCTTTTATAAATGACTTGGTATTTGTGCTCAATATTTTGCCTCTTTTTTTGTGGATGCGGCAAAGTTCAATGAAACTCCCTCACTACAGATTTATCTTGAATAACTTTTCTCTTCTACATTCTACTGTGTTTAACATGTGGTCATGCCTTCATCAGGTTAGTATCAAAGGTCACTTCTGGTTTCCGAGTAAAAGGCCATTAATTAGACGTGGGGATGCATGCTGAAGAACCTCATCCTCAGGTTATTTGTGCATTTAGTATCTTTGGATATTATCAAAGCACATGACTGATCAGTGGAAAGAAATGATCATTTAATGAAATGTCACAACTCTTGTGAGCTAATATCTAAATTTTTGTTGACACACCCAACAAGGACAAGTATCCTCCACATTCTAAAGCTCAGACATGTGAAATCACAAGAACACCACAGAAGTGGAAACGTGGGCTATACAGAAATTAGTTTTCCTCCCCCTCTCCTCCCACACTACTGTTCTCCAGCCTAAGATCAGCCTGCAGGGAGTTGGGTTGGGAAGCGGGGTCGCTGGTTCAAGTCCCCATACAGAATCAGAATGGAATTGGGTCTGGTTGATGGAGAGGTGTCAGTTCACTTCCTGAGCTCTGCAGAAGTGCCCTTGAGCAAGGCACTAAACCCCAAAAAACTGCTCTGGGTGTCGGTCCCTGTGGAGCCCTCAAAGAAACACTGTAATTCAAAATGGGAAGTAATAGCTGGCGGGTTTTGACTCATTCAGCCAAATATTAAGCGCTCCGAGCAGCTGCAGCAGCTTTTCAGCTTGGGGGAAGTCAGCTGATGTTACAGAAACGTGGTGGTAGAGTTGATGTGTAAACTAAAAATTAAAAGTGAGTTATTATTTGAACCCACACAATGATGTTCCCCTAATTTACCCAGGCATTGTTTGTGCCTAAACCAACTAAGTTTTTGGGAGTCGATTATTTTATTTTAATTCAAAAACACAACTTGGGTCAATCTGACTTATGCTAAGCTAACCTTTGCCAGCATACACTACAGCAAACACCACACTATGTAAGGCTGTTGCAGCAAAACCAATATTAAAGGAACAAAGCAGGAAATAAAAAACATGTTTTTCTACTTTTACAAGTCACAGTCAAACTTCAAAAACATAATTCCCAGTAAAAACTGCTCTTCTAAAAAAAAACAAAAAAAACAAAGAAAAACTTGTTTGTGTTGTCTAATCGTCCGAGTTAAGAATCCAGCGCGAACGCACACGTAGACGGGAGATGGATGAAGATAAATCAGACAGCATCTCGGGCTGATGAGAACAAATGAGGAGCTCGGTGATTCATCGTGAGAATGACACATCACATCCAAAACAGTCTGTAATACGGAGCCGCTTCAAACAGATGGGAGAAAAGAACAGCTGTGTGTTTTAATTGGTCACACATGCGATATCAAGCACGCAGCCCATCTCCAAAGTGTAAGGATGCTACTCTCTGTTCAATTTTTTTTCTCAGAGATAACTTGGAAGCGTGGTTTTGCCACAAGGACACACAAACAAACTCTGACTTTGCTTTGTTGTATTTGATGCTCCCCCCCCCCCCCCTCCTCCTGTATACACACAGGAGAACAATACAGGCTTCCTGTTTGGGGCTGTGAAACAATCCGTCTTTGTGCCATAAAAAAAAAGTGCTGTAGATTTACCACCAAATGTAACTGTGTGAGACTGAACTGGATCTTATGACCGCAGAGGCGACTATAAAATAAAAAAGAAGTATCATCCAGTGTGTACACATGTACTGCATGCAACAAGTGAGAGCAGACACTTTAGAGACACATGGGACAGGACAATGAAAAACAAACCCCTTGTTACTCTTGATTTTCAGTAATTAGATATGTTTGTCAGATTGAGAGGATTTTAAGAGTTGGTAATGAGGAGCTTCTTGTTTTGTAACCTTAAAAGGCAGGGTTGGTCATTTTCAAAAAAAAACTAGCATGATTTTGAAAGTAGCATTCCCACAGTGCTCCGTCTGCACCCACCCCCCCTTCCCTCTGTGCTCCCTTAAAAGCCACGCCCCCTCACCTACATGCACAAGCGCTGTTGGTCCAGAAGCGGACCTCAGCTCAAGCTTTGAGTGTGAGCTTGTACACACAAGGGGTAGAGAACGAGCAGGGAGACAGGGAGGCGTGTGATTGGTTCATCAGATTGTTACCTTGTGGCAGACATTGGTCGAAGTTTTTACAGGCTTACAAACTGCTACGGATGACGGATTTTCTTCATTCCTTTTTCAGAGCTCATGAGATATTAATTTCTGTCAGGACCTAAAGACGATTTCAACCAAAATCTTAAAAAAGAGCATCTGGAGAAAATGACCAACCCTGTCTTTAAACGACGAGTTAATTAAGCATTTCAAATTCTCCACAAAGCTTTTAATTTTCCAGTTTACATTTGCTCACACGATGCTATATGAATATAAATAGATGTATATTTTATGAGGCAATCCTAACATGACCTGTTCTGAATAATATCTACAGGGATGTACACTCTGCTTCTAGCTCGTTACTTTCTCATAAACGTAATTCTGCTTTAAAGCTCCTCTGAGTTACTTTCAGTTTCTGTCTCTTTTGGTGACCCCTGTGATCAAAAGGATTCCTCTGATCTCATTGCTGTTTTTGTCCTTTAGCGTACATGTGTAAATATCTTACCCTGCTGACTTTTAAAGTCATGTAGAAAAATGTCTGTTACTGCAGGGAGCTGTTAATCACTTTGTCTGACACTATATCCTGCTGCAGCGGCTTCAGGCATTTAAAAATCACAGTATAGGAAGAATCAATATTGTCGCTGTCGCTGACTGTCTGGTTTGCTTTAAAAGGTCATTTAGAGCCAATACTATAACTCCAGTGTGTTTCATAACCATTAAACAAAGACTCCTCACAGGAGCTTTAATTTGAAAATCACGTTAGTACTTTCCAAAGGGGACCATCACAGCCAATGAGAGAGAAGTCTACAGAACACAGAGCAAGCTCACTGTGTTCCCAAGCAACGGTAAAACTTTCTAGCCCTGGAGGCTAACTGTTGACAGAAAAGGAACAGGTACTACTGCAGGGTGTTTTTTTTTTCCCTTCTTAAAGTTGGCAGAAGAGCAGACAGTTCCGTCTCTTCTACAGAAATGTTCCAAGTCGCGTTTAAATAAGTTAACATGAATGATCCAGTCGATGAAATGTTCTCAGATGAGCCAGCAGGAAATGTTGGAGTTTGCCAAGGTACCGGGTCTACTTGTTCAACATTTGGCAAATATTCCATGCCCTCATCTCGCTCAAGAGTCAATATTTAACACAAGTACTTCTTGGCAGTAAAATCCAT
The DNA here is from genome assembly GCF_963584025.1 of Labrus mixtus. Taxonomy (NCBI): domain Eukaryota; kingdom Metazoa; phylum Chordata; class Actinopteri; order Labriformes; family Labridae; genus Labrus; species Labrus mixtus. Next base: position 21,501,325 of record NC_083631.1, on the reverse strand, counting down.
ATCACTAGGATTCAGACAACATGTAAAATGAAGGGGAAGCACATTCATCCAGCTCTGTTAATGAAAAAGGAATACTTCAAATACACCTGCCTCCCTTGTCTTCAATGGAAACATACAAGACATTATATTTCTTAATAAAGTTAAAAGAGATTTAACATTTCCCAAACTGAAAAAAACCCTCCAGAATTGAAATATGAATCTATTACACAACCTGCACCTCATCACATAACTGTGATATGGAGCATTTTGACCACTTGACTTTTTTTTAGGAGCTTTTGATGACACTTGTGGGCATCACTCTTTTGTGAAGTGTTTGCAGGAATGCTCCTCTGCAGAGACACAGTTCTTGGTTTCATAACAGGCCGGCCTCCGTCTCCGAGCCCCGCGTGGAGATAACTTGTCGAGTAACTCGTGATACAGGCACAAAAAAAAAAAATATATCACTTTGAAGTAGCCTTGGTTACTTTGACAGTTTTGGCCGGCTGATAGTGAATTTGCTGAATGCTCACGGCAAACAAAGCATTATGCAAAACGCATGCGATTAATCACCGAGAGGGCGGTTCATATTTTTTATGATTATTAATGGCCTTTGCCATGCTGTGGGGTCATCTCACCTCTCTGAAATATTTACATCATAAACAGCATGAATTATGGGGGTTGCGGGAAGGGCGCCGCTTTAAAATACAGTTTCCTTTATTTTCATCAGCTGGGGCGGTCAGGAAACTAGCCATCCGCACAGCTCCGTATGCAAATGAGATGCTTCTTTTTCTTTTTTTTTGTTTCAGTCACGTGACGCCTGAAGGACGTTGTTAGGATTCAGATGTCCTGTTGGTCAGTCGGCGGCGGCAGTGAGAAGCGGAGAGAGTGTAGCTCCCGGCTCATTAGCCACAGTACGAGATCAATATGATAATGCAGTGATGGAGATGTAAATCAAAAATAAAAGTTGTGTGTGTGTTTTTTTTTTTTTTTTTTTACAGCTCTGTGAATAACAAGCAGCACGGGTTGGAGGGTTTCTCCTCGCACTGCTGGTCCCCTTTTTGACCTTTTGTTTTCTGCTAACTTTCACAGTGTGATATAATGGAACGAGTAAACTCCAGTCGGCACAGCTGTAGAAAGCGTTGGGAGTTAAAGTCAGTAATCTATACACAACAATACAGCTGGCAGCAGGATTTTGAAGCGTTCATAGATTTCATTTGGCAGCTTTTGGCACAACAACAAAAAAAAGTTTGTTAATTAATGCTTTGCAGTGCGCTGACTTTGTTTTCTGAGATACGGAGACAGGTGTTTACAGGATTGAGGAGTTGAGATGTTTTGCTGTAAGGACATCAAACTTGAAATAATTGCTGCTCAACTTGGTGATGCACTACAGTTTGAACATCAGGAAAAAAAAAGCTTGTAATGTAATGTTTACAAATCCTTTAACACCCTGCCGACTTTTCTTTTTTAAACTGTTAAATCTATTCTTTTGACTGAATAGGAAATATTTGTTATTTAAATCCTGCCCGGCTCATCTTACCCATGTGCAAAAACTATCTCACCTACATTATACTGCCCCAGTTAAACTTGGAATATGTTCAATTATTATTCAAAATATCTCAATTAATTGAAAAATTGACTAAACCTATGTTATATATATTTTTGTTGAGTGCTTACATTACCTCAAGTATTTCCAACAGTTATCAAAGCCAGAGAAATCCTTCATTTTATAGTTGTACCGGGATGGGTCATAACAGAGCCGCCATGACAGACACGGCATGTTTATCGTTTCCATGGAAACAACGGCTGTTACGCCATAGACCGCTACATAAGGAAGTAGGAATTGCTACTGTAAGCTGCCGTACTGTTGCTGTATGTGCTGCTTATCCAAATTATACTTTGGATTCATTGTCGGTAAACATATTCGCTTCCTCACGTCGGTTTCGCTCGTTTCTCTTCACTACGGTCAACTCGGAGTTCGTTTTCATCCGGGATGGGGGGATTGGGATGGGGAGTAGCAGAGAGAACTCCCACGATTCCCCGCTAGCCTCGACATCACAAATATGTCAGTCCCTGCTGATTGGTTAGGGCAAAAATAATGATCCTATGAAGACACAAACTGGAAGTGACTCAAACCTGCATTATGTCTGATGACCAGCAGGGGGAGTCTACACTGGTTCTGCAAGAATTTATTGCGCATAGAAGTCAATGGGAAAGCGGGGCTACGTCTCTCTTGATTCATAATGCCAGTAAAGATTTTCCTAATGAGTTTTTTTGCATTAATTCCCAAATTTGAAGTCTTAATTTACTTAAAGTAACATCATCGCTTTCAAATCAAAGACAAATGGTATGCTTTTACTTCTGGGACTGACCGTTCATTTGTTAACATTGAGGAGTCATCTTTCTTAAGGTAGATTTTACATTTGCATCGTAAAGCTGATAAGCGTCTCATTATGTGTAGTGAGTACAATAATTCAGGTATGCACATTGCTAACCGAGGTAGCACTAATGTCAACATAGCCCCTCTCCTGCTCCCCCCCCTCACCTCCAAATATGGTCATTTCTGGATCCAAAAGTCCAAGATGGCGAGGGGAAAAAACTGCCAACTCGGAGGCTCGAACATAGCGGGACACAAAATAAAATGTCAAGACTAAATAATGCAGCGAATCAGAGCACGAGTTCAGCCTGATTATCAGGATAGTCTCGTCCCTTGCTGTAACAGACATGCCATTAGTTTATATTCCACCATTAGCAGATATGGAGAAAATCTGGCAGATATCTTTGGCCTCTGTGCTTTGGAGAAAATATTTAGTTAAAGCGCAGAGGCCAAGACACAGCCAAAGAGTCGAACACACGACGCATGCATCGTCTGCATGTCAATGTCTCCGCTTCCAGACATGAATGCAATTTAATTAGCCTGGATGTGATTCTTCGCAATATGTTTCAAGCAAATCAAACATATTCCCTCAGTTCCTTTTTGTTCTATTCTATTCCTTTTTGAAGGTCTGTGAACGCCGCCGCCGCCGCCGCTGCTGTTGTGTGCTTCAACAGCAGCCAGTTTTTGTGAGAGAAGAGAAATCGTCCTTGGAGCAGATCATCAGGAGGAGAGAGAAAGAGCGAGGATGCCTCCACCTCCTGTTGTTTGTCCGGGATGCCAAGCTCACGCTCAGCATGCCAGGCCCCATGCGGGCGCTCAGGCCGGCCCGGAAAAAGACAGAGCTCTTGGAAGACTCGGGTCTGCTCGGAGCCAACACGACGCTCTTGCCAGGCAGAGCAACTGTGGCCAGCGTCTGCTAGTGCATCTCTCCCCTTTGCCCGTCGGCACACGGCGGACCTCAGGGGAAAGGATGCAACCATCAGGGGACCACTAGTCCATCCGGGCCGGGCTGGAGGACAGACCCCATGTGGCAGAGAGTGGGAGGTTTGTAGCTGTTGCTGGACAAAAAAAAAAAAAAACAGCCAGCAGCCTGGTGTCTTGTTTTAGTTTCTTCTTCAGTTGATGTCTAATTTACGCCAAAGCTCCCCCCCCCAACTGCCTTTAAAAGTGCCACGTAAAGCAACTTACAGTGCAGCAATGGAGTCCAATTAGTTGTGATTCCTTTGTGGCAAGCGATGATATTAGTGGTTGTGTTTCCAAGAATTAATGTCACATTTCCCACAAATCCCAGCGCTTCCTGTCACACGGTGGATATTAGTAATGAAGTCCTCCTGGAGTGGAAGAAGTGTTTGTTTCATGTTTTCATTTACTGATGTTAGACTTTCTTCTCCGAGGCTTCAATTTCACCAGTGAGAAATACAATATTTAAGTACATTTAACAGTACATTAACATTTTTTTAATGACTGATCATTAATTCCCTGCTTACTTAATTACTTCTTATTGGACTGTGGCAAAGTTTCAAATATTACTTACAATCCTGAGTTTGAAGTGAACCCTTAACCAACAAGTCAAAAGGGACGCTTGTGAGTCCTTGAGAAAAAGATCAATTTGCTGCAGAATGGTGTTGAATATTAACTTACGAGGCACTTTCAAGATAGGCCAATCATCAGTTGTGTTTTTTGGCCACGCCCCCTCTCTGGAAGGTCTTGGGTGTACTCAGGCTTTCTCGCTCCATGTCCTATTGTTTACGGTGAGAAGGCAGACTCAGAGGTGCAGAACAAACACCTAGCTGTGGGAGTGTCACCCACCTGGGGACACATTTTCTAAAAAGTGAAGCAGGGAAAAACGGAGAGGATGGACTTTTCTCATAATTTGGGGGGTTTGTAGACGAACTAGGGACACATTAGTGTTAGAGAAACATGGTGAAGTGTATTTTGTATAATATGTGACCTTTAAGGTGTTCTTTAGCAGGGGTGCCGGTATAGTGGTTAGCTTACAAGCTCCATGTATGGAGGCTGTAAATCCTTCAAGCGGACGGCCCAAATCCAACCTGTGGCTCTTTTCCCGCATGCAACTCCCCACTCCCTCTCTCCCCGATTTCTGACTTTATCCACTGTCCTATCTCTAAATACGGGCATAGAAAAGTCCCCCTCCCCCCAGAAAAATGGTCTTCTTTAGCAGCTGTTTTAGGGTACCCTCTGTAGCTGTTTAAAGGCAACAATAAGCAGGTAAAGCCTCCACGTCTGCTCACAAACACGTGGGATGATTTCAGAATTGTAATGCAAAACAGTTAATGACAAAAGCCTGCAAGGTTAACAGCTGCGTCTGAGGTGTGCGGTTATATGCAAGGCGAACATTTAATGAGTTTTAATACACTAGTGTATCATGTCAAGTCAAAATGAGATCAATGTCTTTCCCAGCACACACCTGCTTTTTAAAACACACAGAGGCAAAGGCAGCGAGAACGAGAAAGGCACTGATGCAACCAGCCTGGGAATCCTGTGATTATTCAGTACAAAAAAGCATTCAAATGTGGGTGTTTTCTACTGAGGACGAGGCTTTAACATATGCATACATTTATATTTCTATCATGGAGTCGATCTTGTGGGTGATGAGAGCGCTGCAATTTTTTTTTGTGGCTGAGAAGGAAAAAAAAAAAAAAAAAAAAAGAAAGAGAGGATGTGTGACATGAAAACTAGCCGCTTTTAGCTGCCGCTCTGAATTCTGAATTAGTGGGTGTATTTTGAGGAAAATCCTGATGAGAGAGGAGTTAACGGAGCCTGTGTGCAGCCACTCTTTGTGCAGCTGGTTGACGCCGCTGATGGCGGTCTCTGCGGGCGTTGCACAATGTCTCAGCTGTGACCTGCATGCACCTGACTGAGGGAAAAAAGACTGGAGGACGGCAAAAGCAACAGGCGAACATCCAGTCATCCAACATGCAGAGTAAAAAAAAGAAAAAGAGGTGTCTGGTTGACACACGGCATGAGCTTTTATCTGTTCCAGTGTGTTACTTTCCCTGTTTGTTTTTATTTTAATACCTCCAATGCTGCCAGTCAGATAAGACCTTTGCACACTGAAGCTGCGGCAGGACAATCGGAGGCAGATCGGGGGTTGCCACGTTGCTTTTGAATGATAATACTGCAGCATCATGTTGCACACCGACTCAGAGAGAGAGTCAGTATTCTTTTTTTTTTATTGATCGCCCTCTTCTTCATAAACAAAGATGATATATAGGCCTAGTAATGGGGGGGGGGGGGGGGGGGGGGGGTTAAATTACACGGCTTGAAAATGAGCCAGAATCGATACAACAAAAAAAAAAAAAGTAATTCAGCACAACTCGGTTCAATTTGGAGGGGATTCTGCGCCCGCGTGCGTGTCCCGAGTTAGCAGGTTTGAGGTGAAAATGTCACAGACGGTGATTGAGCCGCCGCCGCCGCTACAGGCTTCTAACAACTATTTCCCCCGCTTTACATCATTTCTCTTCCGCGTTATCGACGCAATCCGACGTTTTTTTTAAAGTTTGTCGGGAGTTTAACTAGTTGACGGCAAAAAATCACTGATACCGCAGTGATGTCGTCTCACTCCGACAGACAGTTGCAGCTGTTGATGAAACCCTCACATCATCATGTTCCGAGTGTGGGAGGAGGACTTGAATTAACATAAAGGGAAGAGCAGAAACAGATTCCCAACACATACTAACCAGGTGTATATGAATGCTGCAGCGATGAGGCGCCCCCCCCCCCCCCCCCTGCCTCCTCCTCCTCCCTCCCTCACTCATCAGCTAAACCAAATGCTCTCATTTGGGGCATTTGTTTGCATGTGTGAAAAATAATGGCGGCGGGAGCAGGTGGAATATTGCCTCGGCAGCTAACCCATATGGATGCAAAAAAAAAACTGCCTGCCAAGTCCAAACTCCACTTTTACAAGCACATCTGGAGCAGAATCACCATATTAATTGCCAGTTAATGTGTTTACACACAGCGAGGATTAATCCCTGGGAGAAGTCGGTCGACCCGGGTCACGCGGTCAGCGGGAGGGGTTGTGTGGTTTTTTTTGTCGGATAGGAGAAGCGGTGGGGAGAGGTGTTCGAGTCAAACGCGCAGACAAAAAAAGCCACCGTCCATAAGCTGAATGTGGCAGCTGAAAGCCGTCTGTCAGGGCTGCTTTTCTGGTATTTTGACAGCACTTATGTCGATATCCTTCGATGGCTGCAAACGGCTGAATGACAGTAAAAGTTCATGCGAGGGATTTACGAGGCCCGCACCTGCATTTTTCAGTGTTTATTTTTGGGAGAGGAGGTAAATGATTCCGAAAAGCTCTGAAACATTTCAAGGGATGACAGATATATGTCACGTCAAGAGCAGCTGTGGAGGCGTTTTCAAGCAGGCCAAAATGTCTAGACGCTATAGTTGTGGAGAAGAAGAAGTTAAACGACAGCAAAGCTAACCTAAGGAGAAAACCAGTCGGGTTAAAAGATACAGGAGCCCAAAAGAGTTACTCATGATAAAGGGGCGTGGCTAATCTGATTGACGGGCAGGCATGTTGTATCTGTATCAAGGTCTTTGCCTGTTAGGTTGACTGAAAGTACGTTTAAGACATAATTTCCAATATGGCGGCCACCATCGATTAGCTTCAATACTCTCCTTTAGAAACCGATGGGTGACATCACACAGACCCCATCCATGTTGTATACACTACGCTCTAAACATGTTTTATTTCTGTTGTAAAAATGGGAATTTTTAACATGGGACCTAATGGTGCGTTCTTGGCTTTTGCAGCCAGCCTCTAGTGGGCACTTGAGGAACTACAGTTTTTTTTTGCTATTTTGTATTGGCTTAATTTCTCAACACCAACGGTTGCCACTTTCTTTTATCAAGCCCAAAAAGGGCAAGGAATGTTGCATTTTCTATATAGACATAGCTGGTTCTGTTGTTCGCTCCGTAAAATCTGGTAAAAAAAAATATATTTGAGAGTATTTGAATTTGGCACCAAATAAGATTCATCCATAATGATTCTTTCATTGTTTGTAGTTTGGGAAATAAACTAAAAAAAACCCTCATAATTATTTCAAAATAAGCAAAATAAACAGTTTATTTACCAGATCGATGACCCTTCCAAATGTTGTCTAACTAGTTATTTATTTGTACAGTTCTGTTTCATGAAATATGCATTTCATTTTGTACATTTTAGTGTTATTTCTCAGTTAAAGAAATGACATATCTCTTCTTCCCCTCACCTCCTGTTTAAAGGACCTTGAATTAATGTCTGCTGGCCCCATTGAGCCTCATTTGGCCTGATAGGTAGCGTTACGTGGCCCCTCAGCCTCCGTCCCCTCCCTCCTCATCCTGGAGATAGCCCCGTGTGTCTCTGGGGTTTCCTTTAGAGGGACCTCCTAATGAGAGATTTACTGTATGGAGATAATTAAGGGGGAAGGCAACATCTCGCTCAGGCCTAATGAGTAAGATAAGAGCTCTTCAGCGCTTGTTGAAGCAGCACCCTCCGCCTCCCGACCTGTCACAGTATGGAGCTTCTAGTGGTCACACACAATCAGCTAGGAAAACACTGAGGGCACGCATATATCCGCATGACGAGTGGCGACACTTGGCAGGTGTGCATACCCGTGAACATACATACAGGCAGGGGCGCTGACAGGACTTCTGGGGGACTCATCAGCCCGAACCTGGAAATGTTGTTATCACCACACCTCCATCACACAAATGACCCCTTCAAGGTTCAGTGATGCAGATATTATTGTATTTATGTTTTCTAGAGATCTCATGAAATTAAGCCTTTTAGCCTAATGAGAAAACGCCAAGCCGCCACCATCGGACTGTCATCCCCCCACAACCACCGCATGGCGCCCAGTCTCCACCATCGGACTCTGTCGTCACCACAACCACCGCATGGCACCCTGCCTCCACCATCGGACTCTGTCATCCCCCACAACCACCGCATGGCGCCCAGTCTCCACCATCGGACTCTGTCGTCCCCACAACCACCGCATGGCGCCCAGTCTCCACCATCGGACTCTGTCGTCCCCACAACCACCGCATGGCACCCTGCCTCCACCATCGGACTCTGTCGTCCCCACAACCACCGCATGGCGCCCAGTCTCCACCATCGGACTGTCATCCCCCCAACCACCGCATGGCACCCAGTCCCCACCATCGGACTGTCATCCCCCCACAACCACCGCATGGCGCCCAGTCTCCACCATCGGACTCTGTCGTCCCCACAACCACCGCATGGCGCCCAGTCTCCACCATCGGACTCTGTCGTCCCCACAACCACCGCATGGCGCCCAGTCTCCACCATCGGACTCTGTCGTCCCCACAACCACCGCATGGCGCCCAGTCTCCACCATCGGACTCTGTCGTCCCCACAACCACCGCATGGCACCCTGCCTCCACCATCGGACTCTGTCGTCCCCACAACCACCGCATGGCGCCCAGTCTCGACCATCGGACTCTGTCGTCCCCACAACCACCGCATGGCACCCTGCCTCCACCATCGGACTCTGTCGTCCCCACAACCACCGCATGGCGCCCAGTCTCCACCATCGGACTGTCATCCCCACAACCACCGCATGGCGCCCAGTCTCCACCATCGGACTCTGTCGTCCCCACAACCACCGCATGGCGCCCAGTCTCCACCATCGGACTCTGTCGTCACCACAACCACGTCGTCCTCATTCATGCACGGCTTGCTCTGACCTCCACCTCAGCGGCGAGGAAGTGTGGACAACAGGAACGTGAGGCGCGCAGTCTCCACCATCGGACTGTCATCCCCACAACCACCGCATGGCGCCCAGTCTCCATCATCGGACTCTGTCGTCCCCACAACCACCGCATGGCGCCCAGTCTCCATCATCGGACTCTGTCGTCCCCACAACCACCGCATGGCGCCCAGTCTCCACCATCGGACTGTCATCCCCACAACCACCGCATGGCGCCCAGTCTCCACCATCGGACTTTCATCCCCACAACCACCGCATGGCGCCCAGTCTCCACCATCGGACTTTCATCCCCACAACCACCGTCGTCCTCATTCATGCACGGCCTGCTCCGACCTCCACCTCAGCGGCGAGGAAGTGTGGACAACAGGAACGTGAGGAATACAAAGGATAAATCCTTCCTGCATCTTTGCGTCTTCAGATTACACTTATGTTATGAATTGGCGCTATACAAATAATGATTGACTGATTGATTGATTGACTGATTGATTGAGTTAACATACCATTAGGCAAGATCTCTAGAAAACAATCAGAATGCATTTGTCATCAGCGGAAAATGGCGTAAAATGAAATGCAAGGATGTTTGCCGATGTAGGATTTCTGTACTTTAGAGCAAGATGAGGTACAGGATCCTAAAGCATATTAAATGGCTGAATTGTTTCCCCCAGCATCAAGACAGATGCACTCGAAACATGGACGGATCAGAATAAAAATGCTCTTTAGTAGATACATTTAAGATTTTATTAACATATTCCATTGGTGGATATCTGGATTTGGCATTTTTCAGAGTCCAATCTGTGTGTTTACTGATATATCTTAAAAAAATACATCCAGTGTGTAATCTAGAACATGTTTTGCATCTTTTTGATGAATTCAAAAAGATCACCGTTTGGTGCTAAACCAGGTTTTTTTTGTGCTCTTATTCCAGAGGTGCATTTCTTCCAAATCAAAGCAGAAAGGACAAAAAAGCACGGCTCCCTGATACCTCCGCCACCTGGCCGATTAAGAAGAGGGGGGAAAGGAGCGCCCGGATTCAGAATCGCGTGCTCTTGTTTATTGCTTTTGAGAGTATAAGCTGGCGAGGAGGCAGCCATTGTGTGATGATGAGAGCGGCCCCTCTGGAGACGGGCGTTCACACGCTGGCGAAGGAGCTAATACAGACTTTCATTAGGAGGCACACTTCAACACACTGTCATAGTATTTACAGTCTCACACTGGGGAAACAAATAAACTGCGTGATTAACAAGTTTTTCCTGACGCCGCGGCGCTTCGCTGTGCGCGCGTTCGGAGTGCCACCTCGCTCGACTTAATGATTCTTAATGGTTTCTTAATGACTTCTTAATGACTTCATCAGGAAGATCCTGCAACAGCACATTCTGACAAGCGGGAGCCTCCCCTCGAGACCCGGGATCACACCACAGCGCTAACCCCCCCCCTTCACTTTTCTGCTCAAATAACACACACTTTAAAATCTGCTTATCTGAGGCAGCGTCTCCGACTCGGATGACACGAGCATTTGATCCGTGGTTAACTAACGGGGACGGCGCGTGATGTAATGTGATGTGATGTGAAAGCATCGCGGAGCTGATGGGAGGAAACGCTGCTTAAAAAGGCGAAGAGGGATGTCCACCCAGGTTGTGGGCAAACGCAGTCACATCAAACTAATCTCAGAACATCGGAGTGACACCTAGTGTTGTGTAACCAGAATTAAATGGCATTGTGCGAGGAGGGTTGTCTGGGAGAGCCGTTCGGCTGTGATGCAAGAGTGAGGGGAACAAAACAAACAGGCCTGAAGAGCACAGTAATTGTAGAATTTCATTACAGCAGGAAAGAAAAAAAAGATGACACTCTGGAAAAATACTCCAGTGAGGGGGGAACCAGCTATATGAGCAAGTTAGTCGAGATGTGTACAAAAATCCTTCGAGCACTTAATGGCATAGAATTATCTGGGTCACTTCAATGTCACTGAGCAACAAATACTTGTAGAGCGAATTGATCGTAGAGCTGCAGCCGTCATGTCAAGCCTGCAAATGATCACCGTATCTGTGAGCTTAAAGCTCAGGGCTCTTTGTGTGTGCACCATGTCGAAACGGGGTTTAAAGAGAATTTTACCTTTCTTTGAACACACTCTTAATCAGTTCCATAAAACAGAAACAAATTAGTCAACCCGGCCAATTAGCATCGTTAGCGTCCTTGTTAAAGAGACGGAGGAAGTGGCCGAAAAGTAGAGCTAAAAGTTGTGCAAAGTGGAAAGAAAATAACGGCAAACCTTCAGGTCATACTGTGCATTCACACATGTGCACACACACACACACACACACACACACACACACACACATTTAACAACTGGTTAACAAATTGTATTATGCGTGACTGCATGGCAAATTACACCTGTCCTGATGGATGTCCTCTTTACGGCCGGGGGAGAGAGAGGACACGGCTTCAACCAAATACAGAAAAAAAAAAAAAAAAAAAAAGGGATGCACAGCCGGCCATGTGTCAACGCTTGGCATGGCAGAGGGCGGGCAGGAGGGAGGGGGTGTGTCACCCAGAAACTAATGTCCAAACCACAGAGAGACACGAGCTCCAATTAATCCATGTAAATCATGCGGATGGCTTTAATGTTGTTTACAAGAATGCATCAATAATCTTTTTAAATTCTTGAACCAAAGCTGATTTGATACAGGCCTTACTGCAGGCATGAGGCATCTTCACAATATGATCAATAAGATACGACGCTTATAAGACATGATGAGACTAAAATTCAACATGTAGACGGTGTAAACATGCTGCAGCCCTCTTGGCCAGGTCACCCTTGTGAATGAGATCTTGATGTCAATTAACTTGTAAAACAAAATATATATAAGTGTAAATTGACTCTTCAAAGATCAATCACCTGTTCCATGTTGTGTTTAATACAGCATGCTAATCACTTTGGCACCTTTTTTGGTACCATTTAGAATTTTTTTTAAAGTGTGAAAAGTTTTGATTCAGATCATATCCACCCCCTCAATGTGTTTCTTAGCCTTTATCTCTTAGCCTTTCGGTGACCCTGCACCAGAACTTTGACTGCTATCACTTCTGACACTGAAAGAGTGAAGTCTCTGAATTTGATGATTATGAGCCATGATGGAGAGAGGGTGAGCAATCCAAATAAATCTAAGAAAATGTGGTGGGAAAAAGAGCTGTTCAATTTGAAGTGGGAGGCATTGAAAATAAGCAAAATAAAAATGGTATTGTTCCTAATATAACATTTTTTGGTTGTTCCTTTTATAGATGTTTGTGCAACAAAAACTTTTTAGTAAAATCAGAATCAGAAAAACTAAATTGAGAGAATGGGGTCGGGGTTTGGATCAAGTTGAGGGGTCATGTTAGTCAAAAAATACCAAACTATCCCTTTAACGTTCCTATATTTCACCTAGCTCTGGATTCAATATTGTTTTGGGGCAGTGGTTGTCAACTGGTGGGTCGGGACCCAATAGTGGGTCGCAAATTTGTGACTGGAAAAAAAAAGACTATGAAGCGCTCTTAAAAACATGCTGGATGTGTTCCTTCTCTTTTTTCATCATATAAATGTGATTGGTTGAACAAAAATATCAGAAATTTGGGTCATAAGAGTTGGTGGTGGGTCCTTAGGCTAGACCAGTTGAGAACCACTGGTTTAGGGTATGGTACATGCGTGGGTGGCCACTATTTCGATGTGATTTTAAATTACATTTTTGGATGTTCTTAAACAAATCCAGCAGAAACTTCAGTTTTTCTTATCTTAAATCCACATCTGTGAGGCTCCAGAATTAAATTTGGGAGGAGGAAATCAGCTGGTAAATCAACTCGAGTGGGTCCAGTGGGTGTCAATGTGAGGGAAATTATTCAATTACATGATTTCTGCAACATCTAAGAAGTCACTCTTTGTGTAAATAACACTTTCCGCTGAGTTTTTTTTTGTTGTTGTTGTGTGTCCCCACAGTGTGTCGGACTCTTGTGATGCGACCTTCCTCTGGAGTTTGGAAAAACACATCCTGTATCAATTAGACCACCGGGGAGTTTGTCTGGCTGTGGAGCTTCACAGGGAAGCAGCCCATGACGTGTGTTTCCCTGTGAGCATCGACCACTTCCTCTGAAGCATCCAAACACCATTTTGAGAGAGAGAGAGAGAGAGAAAAAAAAAAGAAAAGAGAGAGTGCGATAGAAACAGAGGAGGATTTACTGCCGCTGGGATTTACTCCTTGTTCCAATTTGCAAAGGGGGATTACTCATTTTTTCATCATCCTTTTATTCATTTATTCTATTTCCAAATTCATTTCTAATTCACCTGAAGGGAAACAAAATATCGAGCCAAATACATAAATACTGTCAGAGGGAATAGATAATGACAGCAGGTCAACTTGTGAGTGAGTCACGTCGTCGCTCCCGGAAGAAAGTGATTACCGTGACGCGGCGCAAACAATCACCACTGAGATAATTCCCTTTCTCACATGGAGCTCAAACTGTATTATGTCACTTTGTGTTTTGCATATGCTATCAAAAACTGGATTTAGATATGCAAACTGTCAGGGGAGGAAAAAAAGTGAGTTTCTAAAAAGAAAAAGAAAAAAAAAAGAAGGGGGGGGGGGGGAGAGAGCATGCATCCACAGGGCTTGCATCCAGGCATGTCACTTTGTCAAGCTGTAGCTTTCTCATAGAGCTCCATGGCTTCTAAGGGAGGGGAGGAAGAAGAAAAAAAAAAGTGTCGCAAAGGCGTGCTCTTCTCCAAGATGAACAGATGGCGGAGTGTAAGTGTGGGGATTTGTTTTATATCTCCATCCCATGTTGTGGCGCAGAACATGTAGGCTTCCGCTTTCTTCCTCCCCCCCTCCCTTTAAATCTTATCTTACAGGATAAACGGATACACGCAATGTTTAAGCTAATGAGGAGTGGGTGTCGCTTTGTCTCCCCTCTTTATTTCTTCCCCTCTCTCTCCCGCCGACACATCCTCTAGCGCTCCATTCTTCCCTCAAACCCACGCTCCGAGCAGGAGAAAAAAAAAAAAAAAACCTATATGCCAAACAATTATGAAACACTATTCTGAGCGCCGCTCGCATGCCCCGGTGGTCGTCTTCAAAAAAAAAAAAACGACACAGAGTTCCCCAGCAGCTGTACTTATGTGCAGCGACGACCTCTCATGGAGCTGGAGATGATGAAGTCGTTCGCAAAGTGATATGAAGAGGAACTGTGCAGGATGGGTCCAGGAAGAGACGCCTCCTCTGCACATTTCATATAAAAACCACAGGAATGATTGCGCTGTCAAATTTTCACAGAAGATCTTAAAGACTTTGAACTCCGCTTGACTTTTTCCACGCAGCACCGTTGTCTGTTGAATTATTCCACTTGTTCAGCACTTTAGATCATGACATTATCCCTCCACAAACGATAGAGCTCTGATTAAGGATCTAATATTGAAAAAGGAAAATTAAAGAAAAAACGAGCGATGACCTGACACTGTGGCTGTGGAGAAGTTATTAGAGAAATATCGGTCCGTGTCAAAGGAGATGTTCATACAACCTGAAAAAAATCCAATGTATCCCCCATGCACTGAAGGTGTAAGAAGAAGATGACATCATCGAAATGCTCTGTAGCTACAATCAATCTCAGCCCATAGGTTTCATATAAATACATGTAAATCTTTTTTTTTTTTATACATATTTTATTAATCCCAAAGGGAAAATGTTGGTTTACACTATTATTGAGAGACATTACTCTCACACACACACACACACACACACACACACACACACACACACACACACACACACACACACACACAAACAGGACCTGTGGACACGCATTCATTAATGGGGCTGTTATACTGGGAGCGCGCCCCCTGTTGGGGGTTTGGCACCTCTCCAGCTACCAAACCAACTTCCAAACTTTGCTCCGCATCGGGGACTTGAACCAGCCTCCCCTCCAGTTCCCAACCCCAAGTCCCTTCAGACAGTACGCCTACAATGTAAATAAAGACAGCTAACATGTATTAGATACTTGGTGTGACATTAAACGATTATTGTAAAGCAAAGATTACTCACTGAAGACAAGAATCATATAGAAGTATTTACGCTCTCTGTTCGAACTGGTGGAGTGTAAAAAAACCCAAAAGAATGCTTCAGCTCAAACACAGCTTTCTATGATTTTTTACGAGTAGACTGAAGACAAGCCAAGGCGCAGCTTAAATGACAGGAGATGTTATGTGTTCTGACTCCTAACCTGCCACCAAAATCTCTGTCCTGGCAGCATGACAAAACACAGTCCACAGATGTCCACCGTTATAAAATGAACTTCTTTTGACGACGTGAAAAACTTTACTTTGAGACTTTTGTCTGAAGAAACACAAACCAAATACAGACGTAAATGAAGTCAACTTGTCAGATTTTGGTTTTACACCAAAGAGGAACATGGGGCGGCTGTGGATCAGCGGTAGAGTCGGTCGTCTCTCAAACTGGAAGGTTGAGGGTTCGATCCCCAGAGACACTTAACCCCAAGTTGCTCCCACTGCTTTGGCGGCCAGTTAATGTTTACAATTCTGCAATTCACTTAGCAGACGCTTTCATCCAAAGCGACGCACATCAGAGAGTAAGTACTAATCCATGTGGGGTTAAGTGTCTTGCCCAAGGACACATCGGACATGTTGCTCAGCTAGGGTTTGAACCCTTGAACCTTCCAGTTAAGAGGTAGCGACTCTACCAACTGAGCCACAGCCGCCCCTGTTTATGAATGGGATAAGCTAATACTGATGGACACTCTACACAGCAGCCTCTACCATCAGTGTGTGAATGTGTAGGTGTGACCTGCGGTGTAAAAGCACTTTGAGCTCTACAAGCCAATCCAAGTCCATTTACCATTTACAAAGAAAGCCTGCAAATGAGCCTCCAAAAACCGAAAAAAAAAAAAAGCTGGAGATAAAAGCCAAATAAATTCCCAGAACCCCCCTGCCTGGGAGACCGGCCCTCGCACCTGTGACCAGGTAAACTTTCCTCACAGTCCTTAATGGACATTGTTGTTTACTGAAGACTCCCCACAGAGGAGACTAGCTGACCCATGTCTGCAACCGGTGAGTGGTACAAATGGCAAACATCTCTCGGAGTCATTATTTATGCAGGAATGCCCTTGGGAGTCTTTGCACTTGTTTACACAGTCACGGCACAGTCCATTCATGACGGCTCCGAGTAAATGAGCCGCTCGCTACCAATTTGTCCTGGACCACGAGGCTTTGGGGCTCGACTACCCACAGTTACCTTGGGGTGTGTGATTCTGTGTGTGTGTGTGTGTATATGGAAAAGAGGTTAACGCAGCATTGCTGTGCTGTTGGGAACCGACCTGGAACTACGGACACAGCAGTCCCAAGGGTGTAAGGAAGCACAGTGTCACATTTGGAAATAAATGAGTGGGTGTTTTTTTTTTTAAAAGAGGAAATGCCATGGACTTTCACCTTTGAAATGGGCTGTTTGTTCGCCCGAGGACGAGGACAGTTGGTCAAAGTTAGTGAGCGACACTGCCCCCATAAAACTCAAAAAAAACCAACGCAGGAGTTTATGAGGTCGAGCTGAAAGGCAAAATAACAACAAAGTGAATCCATCACAAGTTTCAGGGGACAAGTAAGAGTATTTTTCTGTTTTAAATCTGGGACCTTAACGCAGTAAATGGATACAAACATGGACGAGGGTGTGTTTAAATTCACTTCACTCTGCTGCATTCACACCCTCCATGCATGGTCCCATTTCCTTTGGAACTACTGACACAGAAGTCCGAAGGGTGGAAGGCAGCACAGAGTCGCATTTGGAAATGAAGAGTGTCCATGGTCTTCAATCTTTGTGTTGCAAAGTTCACTACATCCTCCACAACAACTGTTTTAATCAGCGGCATTCAGAAAACACCTTCAACGGACTGCAGGTAGACAAAAAGTTCCACTCAGTTGTACTCTATATCAGCTCTCATGAAATCATTCTCGTCCAATCAAATCACTCAGATGGAAACCAACTGTTGGATGGATGCTATAAAGTTGTGGTGTAATTTGTTCTTCAGAAAAATCTGAGTCACTGACGAGGTTAACAAGTTACAACCTAAAAGCTTTTTGCCAATGTGTGTGAGCAAAAGTCATTTATGCAATAACTGAAAATAGAAGTGTCGCACGGTCAGGCCAATATGATATTTCATTGAACAGCTCAGGCAAATAAGATTATTTTGGGACTTGTGCTGGAGAGACAGGACAGAGGAAGAGGAGAATAGAGTCGGAAATCAGGGAGAGAGAGCGAGGGAGAGAGAGAGAGAGTGGATAATGACATGTGAGAAAGGAGCCACAGGTGATGCAGAAGGCCTCGCTGAACAGGCCAGAGAGGGAACTCTCAGCTGTTGTCTAACTCTGTTTGTGTTACACTCTTGTGTTTTTGTTCTTTGGTGGGAATTGTCTGTTTGGAGTGTAACGGTGCTGTGATAAAATTATTTCCCCATGGGGACAATAAAGTCTAAAGAAATCTACAAGAACTTCAGCCTCTGTACATAGGAAGTTCAAATGAACCACTCAGCCACCGGCGACCCAAAAGTGCATACATCTTTAGGCCTATTTAACAAATGACGAAAATATAATATGACACATTTCTGCGTCTAATTGGGAAAATAAGAGGTGTATTGTTGTGGAAAGCTCGTGTATGTCACAGTAATGAGGTTCGTTTGCCTCAAGGTCTAACTGCAGCAGATAAACTGAAAATAATTAGTGAAAGAAAGTACATTTGAAAAGATGAAGAATCAATCCTTGACTATTCTGACTACACAGCTTGTCTTGTTTCTAATTCAAAGCTGCCATCAACTGGCTGCTTTTGGCATTTTTTTTTGTGTGTCTCCTTTTTCCTCCTCCAGATTTAGGGCTGTTGTGCAATAGTGTTTTTATTCTGTGTGTGATTGAAAAGAAAAAAAAGATGCAAAAAGGACCAACAGCAGTGGAGAATTCAATAAAGCAGCAAAGTATTCAAGGAGAATGACTCCCCCTGTAGTTCTCAGGCTTTTCCTGCAGTGCCACAGTCAGACAGGGAAGATATAAGAGAGAGAGGCAGGCTGACGGAGAGAGAGAAAGAAGCGATGGGATAATTTAACAAGCTTCCTCCTAAACCACTCCAAAACCTCCAGAGTTTAATTGCTGGGATGCAACATTATCCCCAGCAACACTGTGTCTGTCTTCTTGGCTGGGGATTCGGTGGGTACCTGCTGTATCCTCTCTCTCTCTCTCCCTCGCACAATGCAGCGCCCACTGAGCCATATAATCCTCTCAGGGCCCTCCTCTTCTGGAGAACCACATTCAATCCCGTCGTGACACGGGGAAAATCTCCTCTTCTCCATTTTTTTTTTTTGTGTGTCAGGGTGCGTGCTTCAAATAAGCCCAATCAGTAGGCGCTGTTATGTGCGCGGAATGCTCAGCCATCGAGGAAGAGAGAGAGAGAGAGAGTGGAAAACAGAGGAAGGGTTCAATAAAAAAGACGTTTGATTTGCAGCTGTGAAATTTGGGGCTACTTTCCATTCCTCTGCAGGAGCTCTCCCGGGAGCCGCCATATTTCTGTTTATGTTTAAATGTGAATCAGTCAGACGGGCTGTTGGGTTTCCTGCTGAATCATCCCGTCAGGAGAAAAAAAAAAAAAAAAAAAAAAAGCACTGGGATACTTTTTGAACCGGCTGCCTCGTATAGGAGAAGACAAGAAAACTAATGCCACTTTTTCTTTTCCCCGGCTTCCTCTTTCAAGTTGCCCTTGAAAAAAAGAATTCAACAAAAGCACCTTTGATGCAAAGTGTGACATGCTTCGAAGATATCCTCGGCAAGTGCAGACACACACACACACACCAGATTATCATTCCAATGAGTCAGTCCTGATGTCTTTTACTGTCTGCATATAGCGCGAGCTGCCGAGACAAAAAGCGCTGAGGGGCTCATTACACAAAAAATGGCAAAAAAGAAGAAAAATGGTGTTTCTTTGGGTGTCCAGTGGATTGTAACTTAAGTCAATATGGCATTTAAAGACCTGCTGAGACATCTTTTAATTACAAGATGAGATAAATAATGAGGAAGTGTCGGGTGCAGTGTAGTGAGAAAAAAAAGATTATTAATTTCACTTTTTCCGTCTTTGCAGGCCGAGAAAATCTTTACTTTGTACTCTTAGTTTTTTTTGTTTGTTCTCGGGTGAGATAGTTTTTTTCATTAAATCTCGTTTTTTTTTTTTGCAGTGTTGCTCCAGTTCTTTCCCCCTTTTATTACGACTGTCTTCTGGTCGGTGAGGTCTGTTCAGTATCATGTGGTGTCAGTCTGTTTTCACAACTCGTCAATTACAGAAGCTTGGTCCACACTTCAAAAAATAGAAAGCTTTCGGCGCTCCTCCAGCATCCTCTCCTCACCCCGTCCTCCACCATTTATTGTTTTTTTTTTTTTACGTGCCATTGAAAGAAAAATGGTGTTGTAGGGAAAGGCGTCAGACTTAAAGACGACTTTTACTCCTTTGTGGGAAGCTGACTCGGACAGCTTTACATTGAGATTCTGCCGGAGCGCCATGACTCCACCTTTCTACTAACAGCCTGTCCAACTCACAGAGCATCAGCGACAACATCAGCCCTGATTCCATTGTTTCCTATTGGAGTGTCCTAACTGCCCGCAAGCGACTCAGCACGATGCACAGGCAGTTTGTCGCTCATGTTGAAGGACGAGGAAGGAAGGGGCTGTGCGAGGCCCTGGATCTCGCTTTCCTCACTCAACATAACTTGTAAGACTTTTTTTTACAAAGTGGAGATAACGTTGCATTAATAATATCTTGCTCTGACTTGTACCAACACCGGTAAAAACAAATTTTTTGGCTCCCCGCAAGCCGTTTTACAAGCCTCTGAGAGTTTTGATTTGAGTCAACTCTAAACATCCGTCTGTCCACCTTCAATACAAAAGCACTAGATGTCACACTCTTTGATAGGAGGGGATATTAAAACTCACAGAACAGAGAATTTAACAGATGCAGTGTGAACAGTGAGCGTGCAATCGTGCTTGATGCGACACGATATCCAACGCCGATAGGACACAGTGTCATGGACTGAACTCTGCAACAGCGTCACACTGGTGTCCCATAAGTCTGATTTGACATTACATGTTGTGGAAGATACAGCGTCATTCATCCTGTATGTCAGAACTTGTTTGTGGTGTCTGTATTGGAGTGTTGCTGTTGAAGCCGTTTGGATTTCTTTGTATCTGATGAAGACCTAGAAGGACGCAGCAGCTGATTTCTCCTGAACAGTGTGCACATGCTGTCAGTTTTATCCTCCCTTTGTTGCATGGCTACAACATGAGCCTTGTCTTCAGGTGTGAGGTGTGAATGCACTGTGAGTGTGAGTCATCCTACCTGTAAAAAGGGCTGGAGGTCAGAGGTCAGAGGGGATGGTACCGGGAGGGGGAGAAATCACTTGTTGCAGAAGCCGAGAGTGAAGTCCAGAGTCAGCGCCCCCTGAAAGCGATCAAGAGTCTGCAAGAGAACAAATACAAGACAGTGTTTGAGGGAGTGATGTAAGGAAGTTCAGTTAGTTTTATCTTGTTTTATCTTATTATACCTGTAAGAAATCTAAATAAAGTCATTAAGGCACAAACAGGTAATAAGTGGAGTCATAAAATTAAAACAAGATGAGAAAATCAATAGAGGATGTTATTTTTATTTTATGCAGCAAGTCAAATCTTTCTTGGATGTTTTTTCTGCACTTTTTTGTACCGTCAAACGACCAATGAAAGACCAGCACCAACAGATACCAACAGTTTAAGTCTGTCGGTCGCCTCTGAGCTCATTGACTTCAAAAGATGACTTCAGTCTTTAAAAACATGTTTCACAAAAGTCTCGGTCGTTGTCTGGAACATTACTCAAAAAGATATGGGAACAGATTTTTGAGAACTATTTTCATGTAATAAATGTAGTAATATCAGCACATGTGTGCAATAAAATCAGCCGATATCGATGGTCCCATGATCGGCTGGCTGAATAATAGGTCAGGCTTCTAGCTTAAATGACGAGGAACAGGACCCAAGTGCAGAACTCGATGTTAAAAATGTAAACCAAAAGGCAAAAGCTTACTTTTCAAAGCTCCAAAACAAAGATCTAAAACTGGAAAATCTAAACGGAAGAGGCGCAAAATCACAGAAAATAACAGAGCGAGCGATCACTGAGGTAGGTCGACGCGTGAACTGACCACACGAGGGAAGAAACCCAGAGACCTCCACTGGGGTCATCAGACACAGGTGAGACTGACAAGACACAGGTGAGGACAACGAGGGCGATCAACATGAAGTGAAACCAGACGAAGGGAGGAAGACAAGAACTACAAAATAAAACAGGAAACACAACAGACGGGTCTCAGAAATAAAACAGTACATGGGCAGGGACAACAGTTGAAACGAGAGATGACACAAAAGGGAATAATTACAAAATAAAACAGGAAACACTAAAAAACAAGACGAGAGAAACACGAGGATACACATAAGAAAATAAAACAGGAAGTACCAGAAACTCATACTAGAGATTAAAGCAACACAAGGGATTACTACAAAATAAAACAGGAAATGGATTCTTTACACTGAAATGAACAAAATATAAAAGTTAACAGGAACGAATGACGACAGATAGAAGTAAAAGAGTGTGTGTTTGAGTCTTTTAGTCAAGAAAATTAGAGAATTTGACAACATTTATCCCTGAAAACTTCCATAAAATGTCTTGTGACTGATCCATTACAAAGACAGAGGAAGATAAAAAAAAAAGACGTTGCAGCAATAGAGAACTTTGTAATCATTGGATATAACGTCTGCACCGGGTTCAGAGCAGTCGCCGCTCACATCCATAAAAGAAAAAAGTGGAGCCCTTTCCCATCCAGCTCTGCCATGAGGAATAAGACGGCGAGGTGGAAGGTTAGCTCATAATCCATAACAGATAGTTAAAGCTTGGCATCGGATCCTTATGAAGATTGTAACGGGCCTTGGCACGAGCTCCCAATCCCACAAATCAAACACTGCGAGGCTTCATTTGTAGTCCAGCCATGAAGGTTGTTTCTGAAATCTTTTTGACGGGAAAATGTGGTCAGCTGCTCGGCCCCCACCTGCTGCTGCTGATGCTTTGTGTGGTTTTTTTTTTTTCCTTCTTCATCTTTTTCTTTTTTCTGGATTTGTAGCATCGTGGCGGTTCTGAATGAGAGCTGTTTTTTGAAAAAAAAATAAACACATTCTGCAACACAGCGAGCCATTCAAGTAACATTAGATTATATAAATTGTCAGTAATGAGGCACCGGGGACGGCATCTGCGATCTGCAGAGGTCAACCGGAACATTCTGCTTCACTGCTGAATAAAATGCATCCTGAGAGCGATTTAACAGCCTTTTACACGAGCAGGTACATACGAAGAGACAAGCGGAGGTCCAAAAGGGCGCGGCGGGCTTGTTGTAGAGGTCAAAACACACTCGGAGAACGCACACACACACACACACACACACACACACACACACACACACACACACACACACACACACACACACACAACAGTGATACACAAACACTGCTGACAAGAGGAAAATATGAGGACTTCTGAAGCGCTGTAAAATGTATGAAGAAACGGATGTGAGGGTCATTTTACTGAGCAGCACCATTAACATCGCTGCCCTTGTCTGAACTGGAGCTCAGCTCAGTCACTCACACACACACACACACACACACACACGCTGAACATGTATGCACGCACACACACACACACACATACACACACAGCAGCATTTCTCCTCTTTTTACATTTTCGCCCTCGGAGAAACGAGAGGTCGACATTTTAACTGCAGCAGCGAGGAGATGGCTTCCTTTCACCTTGACGGGCATATAATGAACATTTTTCATTTCGGGCTTAGCTTCACTTACAGAGTCAGTCAGCTATTTTCTCTTTGAACCTTCTGCTTTTTTTTTTTTTTTTTTTTTCTCTTCCGTCTTCCTGACATTTCCCTCTGTGGTTTTGCCAGGATGATCTTCACACTAAATTTGTGCCCCCCTTTTAAAGAAATAGGATACATTTTCTGTTGATTTTCTTTCTCAAAGAGCTCATTTCCATACAGGTTCCCCGGTATTACACAAATAAGGCCTACGGTGCAGCGTGAAACACAAACAATATGCTAATCGCACCTGTTTCAATTAGAGCGCCCCAGCGTCCATGAAATCCATATCGGTATTTGCTCATTGTTTTGTTTTTTTGTTTTTTTGTTTTTTCTCATTTTGCCTCCGAAAAGAAAACAGTGCACTTTGAAGGAAAGTGACAAAATGTTTGAATATTTGCATTTCATTAACCTCCACGTGAAGCTCACTCAGAGGAGCGGTCACAAAGGTCACATCAAGTCCTTAGAAACTAACAGAGTCAGAGGGGGGTGGGGTCAGTGTGTGGTCACTTCACTATTTAAAGATGTAGAATATTGAAATGCAGTCATTTTGGTTCTTTTGTAAAAGTCAACAATAAATGTATGATTAATAATATATGATGACAATATTGCGGACCACCTCCTAGTTATGCTTCTATAGGCTTAGACTGCCTCTCTCTCTCTCTCTCTCTCTCTCTCTCTCTCAGATATCACACTGTTTGTATTCTCCACTGACTTCCTCCCCTTCCTCCCCCACCAGCCAAAAATTGCAATCCACATTTTTTGGGAACTGAAAAAAAAAGTTGCTTTTTTTGCTGATTTAATAATTCAAAAAATAATAATACTAAATAAATTAAAATTCCTTACAATGTCATATCTAGAAAACTAAAAGTCCAAACAAGACTGAAAAATATTCTTAAAAATGCCAACTTAAAGAAAAAAACTCAAAAAGTTCCAAACAAAACGATGAAACCAAAAGAATTGACAAAAGTTAGCTGGAGTTATGACCCCTTTAATGTTTCTCCATTTTGACTTGAAACATTTTCAAATGCTCAAAGTGACATTCACATTCTGTATCATGTGTCACAGCTGTTTCACATGAACCTCCATGTTTGGAAGAACTTTGAGTCCAAGACAAATTTCCCCAGGGAGACAATAAAGTGTATCGTATCTTATTACAGGAGATCTATGTATCTGATGTGTTTGTCCTTTTCTTTGCTTTTTAAATCATACCTGTTCATCAGAGAGGAGGTTCATGTTTTTGTTCCTGCAGATCAAGTCAAAGAATAAAGGAATGAAATAATGTATCCAGCTGTAATATAGAATATGAAGTGCTGAAACGGGGTGAAGGTGCTGCAGGACTCAGTTTATTGTTTTTCATGTTTGAATATTTCTCTGTAGTGTTTGTTTGCTTTGTTTTCAGCTCGGCCTGTTTGGTTTCACCTGACAGGAGAACGTTACTGTGTTCACACAAACGGGTTCATACACTTCAGTGTTTTTAAGGTGAACATTATTACTGAATAATAAAATGAAATCTTTCAGAACGAGGAAGGTTAGAGTGTTCTGTTTTTTTCATCCGCTCCTCCCAGATGATGGATGAACGTTACTAGGTATTGTATTCGTGGTTATAACCTGGGATCAGAAAAAGAAATGATAACAGAGCAGACTCTACTTTATGACTTACAGAGCATGCAGCGATGATTTATGATCCTTAAACGCGAGAGCAGACTTTAAACTAAGCCCTGGAAGAAGAAGCAAACGTGCATCAAGTTAACAAACTTAAAAAAAAACAATCAAAACCAAAAAAAACATCCTTGGAACTGAAAAATCCCAAAAACCTGTATTGAAAAGGCAACGGAAACAGGACCACTACTGCCCACATAGGGGGTAGGTGTGGGGGTGGTGGTGGGGGTAGAGTTGGCAGGGTGCATTCCAAGACAGCTGGTGAAAAGCGGGTGTGCTCTGGCTGCTAGAAGGAGCAGATTCAGGTGACATCTGTGCCTCCTGTTGCCGCGCAATAGTAGAAACACTAAAAGTGAATTACAACATTAATGATAGTGCTCTGCAAGCTGTCGTTCCATATTACGCATCCATTATTCCTTGCATGGGTACTCAGAGGCATCGTGAAGGAAAAGGGGCCCCCCCTCCACCGCCTCCACCACCAGCACCACCGCCGCCACCTCTACAGGAAAAAAAGCCGCCTCGCTGTGAAAGGAGCAGTTGTTGAAAGGATCGCTTCTTTATAGACCTTCCCCTCGCTATACCATGTCACCGCATGGCACAGGCCTGACTGGATGACTGATTCTCTCTCTGTCTCCTTTTCCATCCCTCACTTCATCTTTCAAGCAAGCAAACCCCCCCTCCCCCCCGACCCCCCCTCCTCCACCGCCGCTGCCGCCGCTGCTATTTCAGACAACATTTGTTTGATCTTGCCGCCCTCTACAGCTGAATGAAATCAATCTGGGAGAGATGTCATGTGTGAGCAGAAATGATTGGCCGCAAGAATAACATGTATTTGAGAACATGGAGCCCCGTGCCCTCTGCCCCCCCCCCCCCCCCCCCCTTGATTGTGAGGGGTTGGGACTCACGCCTCATGCCTGCACACACGCATCACATAGACATCTTCCAAGCTGTCACCCATCCCCAGACTTTCAATAACTTCAAATCCCCCCCCCCCTCGAAAAAAAACCTGCAGAATAAAGGCAGAGTCGATCACTCATAGCTCTCCTTCACTCTTTTTCTCTTTCTCTTCGGGGAAATAACAGCCGAAGGAGAAAAAACAAAGTCAGGATTCCATCCCCTCTCTCGCAGCAGAAAAAAAAAAAAAAAGCAGGAGCGTTCCCCAGAGGACGCGGGGGGAGAACACTTCTTTCATCATTCTAGTTAACGCGCAATAAAAAAAAAGATGTTGTGACATGAATAGCTAGAAGGTATAAAAGCAACCATATGGGAGGATCAATGGTAATCAAAGGTGGGTTTAAAAAAATAATATATAAATAGCTGGATGAGAGGGAGATGAATTAGAAGAAGAAGTAGGTGGTAGTGGTGGTGGTGATGGTGTTGGTGGTTGTGGTGGTGGTGGTGGTGTTGGTGGTTGTGGTGGTGGTGATGGAGTTGGTGGTTGTGGTGGTGGTGATGGAGTTGGTGGTTGTGGTGATGGTGTTGGTGGTGTTGGTGGTGGTGGTGTTGGTGGTTGTGGTGGTGGTGATGGAGTTGGTGGTTGGGGTGATGGTGTTGGTGGTGGTGGTGTTGGTGATGGTGGTGTTGGTGGTGGTGGTGGTGATGTTGGTGATGGTGTTGGTGATGGTGATGGTGGTGGTGGTGATGGAGTTGGTGATGGTGGTGATGTGATGGTGATGGTGGTGATGGTGATGGTGATGTTGATGATGTGATGGTGATGGTGGTGGTGTTGGTGATGGTGGTGTTGATGGTGTTGGTGATGGTGATGGTGTTGGTGGTGATGGTGGTGGTTGTGGTGATGGTGGTGGTGGTGATGGTGGTGGTGGTGATGGTGATGGTGTTGGTGGTGATGGTGGTGGTGGTGTTGGTGATGGTGATGGTGATGGTGTTGGTGGTGATGGTGGTGGTGGTGGTGATGGTGGTGTTGGTGTTGGTGATGGTGATGGTGGTGGTGTTGGTGTTGGTGATGATGGTGTTGGTGATGGTGGTGGTGGTGTTGGTGATGGTGGTGTTGGTGTTGGTGATGGTGTTGGTGATGGTGGTGTTGGTGGTGATGGTGATGGTGGTGTTGGTGTTGGTGATGGTGATGGTGGTGGTGGTGATGGTGGTTGTGGTGGTGATGGTGGTGTTGGTGTTGGTGATGGTGATGGTGGTGGTGTTGGTGTTGGTGATGGTGGTGTTGGTGATGGTGGTGGCGGTGTTAGTGTTGGTGTTGGTGATGGTGATGGTGTTGGTGATGGTGGTGTTGGTGGTGATGGTGGTGTTGGTGATGGTGGTGTTGGTGATGGTGGTGGTGGTGATGGTGGTGGTGATGGTGATGGTGTTGGTGATGGTGGTGTTGGTGGTGATGGTGATGGTAATGGTGGTGTTGGTGATGGTGGTGGTGGTGATGGTGGTGATGGTGATGGTGGTGTTGGTGTTGGTGTTGGTGATGGTGATGGTGGTGTTGGTGGTGATGGTGGTGTTGGTGTTGGTGATGGTGATGGTGATGGTGGTGTTGGTGATGGTGATGGTGATGGTGATGGTGGTGATGGTGGTGGTGACGGTGATGGTGATGGTGGTGATGGTGATGGTGATGGTGATGGTGATGGTGGTGATGGTGATGGTGATGGTGGTGTTGGTGTTGGTGATGGTGATGGTGATGGTGATGGTGATGTTGATGGTGATGGTGTTGGTGATGGTGATGGTGATGGTGATGGTGGTGTTGGTGATGGTGATGGTGATGGTGATGGTGGTGATGGTGATGGTGATGGTGGTGATGGTGATGATGATGGAGGTGTTCGTGTTGGTGTTGGTGATGGTGATGGTGATGGTGATGTTGATGGTGATGGTGTTGGTGATGGTGATGGTGGTGTTGGTGTTGGTGTTGGTGATGGTGATGGTGATGGTGGTGGTGATGGTGATGTTGATGATGATGGTGATGTTGATGTTGATGGTGATGGTGTTGGTGATGGTGATGGTGATGTTGATGGTGATGGTGGTGTTGGTGGTGATGGTGATGGTGGTGTTGGTGGTAGTGGTTGTGGTGGTGGTGATGGTGATGGTGGTGTTGGTGATGGTGATGGTGATGGTGATGGTGGTGATGGTGATGGTGGTGTTGGTGATGGTGATGGTGATGGTGATGGTGGTGATGGTGATGGTGGTGGTGATGGTGATGTTGATGATGATGGTGATGTTGATGTTGATGGTGATGGTGGTGATGGTGATGGTGATGGTGATGGTGGTGTTGGTGATGGTGATTGTGATGTTGATGGTGTTGGTGGTAGTGGTGGTGGTGGTGGTGGTGATGGTGATGGTGGTGTTGGTGGTGATGGTGATGGTGGTGTTGGTGTTGGTGATGGTGATGGTGATGGTGGTGATGGTGATGGTGATGGTGATGGTGGTGTTGGTGATGGTGATGGTGGTGATGATGGTGGTGGTGGTGATGGTGTTGGTGTTGGTGATGGTGATGGTGATGGTGATGGTGATGGTGGTGTTGGTGATGGTGATGGTGGTGATGATGGTGGTGATGGTGATGGCGATGGTGGTGATGGTGATGGTGATGGTGATGGTGGTGTTGGTGATGGTGGTGGCGGTGTTGGTGTTGGTGTTGGTGTTGGTGATGGTGATGGTGTTGGTGATGGTGATTGTGATGGTGATGGTGTTGGTGATGGTGATTGTGATGTTGATGGTGTTGGTGATGGTGATGGTGTTGGTGATGGTGATTGTGATGTTGATGGTGTTGGTGTTGGTGATGGTGTTAGAGGGGCATCACTAACATGCCTACACACTTCTATAGGAGTCTGTGTGTGTGTGAGTTGGATGGCTGCCATGCGGGGGATCGTATGGCGGGCGTTCCCCTCCACAAAGTCTCCTGAGAACACTAAACAGATCGTCGGGCACATCCAACCTGCAGCTCAGCTCGGCTCGGCTCGGCTTCAGCTGCTGCTGTCTGTGATTTCTTCATTCAGGAGAGAGTGCCGCGAAAATGTGTCGTACTTGAAGTGTTTCACAATTACCAGCTGATTATATCAGCCGCATTAGCATATTAAAAGGAAAAGACTACTTGAACACAGAGATAATGACTGAGTGTTAAAAATAATTTCCCCCCACTCATTATCAAACCGCAGACACTGAGATCGGGGGGGGGGGGGGGAATGTCGATAAATACCCCGTAAAACCTTCACTGTGTAAATAACAACAATTAGGGGGAGAAATTAGATCAGGGGTGTGCTGCTGCTGAAAAGGGAGATAATTCTAATTAAAAAACCTGCACATATCTGGGGAAGAAAGCATCAAGCTGCACGCCGATCCATGGGAGTGAATTATTGTGCGCTCATGTGTGGAAGACTTTTGTGTTGTTTACAAGGTGTCACGTTACCAACTCACTCTTCTTCTACAATGTAAATATCAACTCCCATTCAGAAGGGGCCGTGTTCCCAGAACAGTGTAATAGCTGGATATGAAATGCCATCAGTGTTCTGTAATTAAAAATACTCTGTTTGAGGTATTTAAAGGGATAGTTCAGTATGAGGTCAATAGTAAGTGTATAAACAACAGGAGATGTGGGTCAGCGTGGCCCCCCTTTAAGGAAAGACAGGCCCGGGTGTAGGCACGTACAGGGGCGTTTCCAGAGGGTTGGCCTTGAAATCTTATTGGCCACCTCCAGGTGCCACCCAAAAATGTCTAAACTGTGATTAGTCATTTGCTTACCAGCGCCGGGACTTCCACCATTCAGGCTGTGTGGCAACAGGCAGCTCATAGTTTTCAATGTGCAGATGGTTGTTTGAATTTTTTCTTATTATTTCTCTGCTTTTTTTTAAATACTTACATATTGTCTGTGAGTCCTTGAAGAAGCTCAATGTTGTTGGACATGCCCCCAAATCAATTAGCCCCGCCTTAAGTGTCCATTGAATTTATCATTGTTGCAGGTCAATGACATACAAAATGTTAAATGTTGCTCATCAAGCCCGTTTTATAAAGATTCTGCTGCGTTGAAGTTTGAGTGTGAATGTGTTCAACATTCATACTTTGAATTGGTGCGTCCGGCCAAATGACATTTTGACCTAATTACTTTGAAAACTCTTCAAATAATAACACAGAGAAAAGCAAAAATGATGAATAACTGAACTCAATCTTCTCTTCATCAATCTCCTAATTGTTTCTAATGTTGTTGACTGACACTTTCAGAGACATTTCCTGCAGCTAATTATCTGCTAAAACGTTTTCTGTTTTCATGGGGTTAGCGTCACATACTTTACAGCACTTCTGATGTTTTTCAAATCAAAACAAAGTATCCGCGCGCATGTATAGTCTCTTTTTCATTGAATCTGTTCTTCTTATTGTGTACGCTGTAGCACCAAAGAACGAGAGAGAGAAGAAGTGTTCCATTCTAAATAAACAATTAAGAGAATCTGCTATATATTGTTGAACATTGTGATGTTCTGACAGAAATTCAGAGACAGTCTCACCGAACAAAATAAATCAATCAATAGACACTGGAGATTAGTACTTGATCTTTTCTTTCAGTTAATGAGAGCCGAGGAGAGGATATATTGTTCATCCAAAAGTTTCATGGTATCACAAAATACAATATCAGTTTTTTTTTTATGTCCTTCAGTTTCATTGTAGCGTTACTTTAAGTGCACTTTTTCGATCTGACATCCTCTTCCAACGAGACGTTCTAGCTCTGCAAGCTACCAATTACAACAGCGAAGGAGCACCATGGTAAAAAAACCTAGTTAGGTTAACTAAAGCGATTCAGAAAAAAGAATAAAGTGCAGTGTAGTAGTAATAGGTATGAATAATCAAGGTAAGGTAAATAGTTAAGGAGTAATAAATAACTAATAAAAAAAAAAATCCAGGTATACCATCGAAAAGCAGTCGTATCCAGATAATCATAAAAGACAGCAGTTAGACTTTGAGTTTGAAGGAATGTCAGCCTCGGTTCAGAAAAGATGGTCAGGTGTTTGACGTGCACCAAGTTAGCCAGTAAACGTCCAATCCCACAAAAAAAGTCTCTGATCAACTGCTGATAAGAAGCTAGTGAGGCCCAGGCAAGCCCTCAGTAATCATGGTGACAAGACAATAACCTTTGTAGGGTCCATCAGAAGCGCAGTTAAAATAGTAAGCAATAAATGATGGCACAAAATTGTTTTGTGGTTACCGTTACCTGCACACAAAAGAAATTGAGAGTACGTGACTCTCTGTGCAATGAAAGAACTGCAAGCAAGAAACCGCAAAATGTAGCTAAACTAGCATTTGGTCTAGATGTAGCTATTTAGTCCAAAACACACAATACTGACATACAGCACGTTTACATGCACAGCTACGTCAAGCTATTGTTAATGCTTGATTAGGTCTGTCCCAGTTTTATTGTTGGAGAATTGATTCATTGAGAGAAAAGACTCTGCGGTAACCGGAGCTGAAGCCCATTTCAGCTAAACATTTATTTTCCGTTCGACATGGCTAACATGTTAGCAAGTTGGCAAACAGCAAAGTGGTGGTTGTTTGTCGCACGGTGCGAACAATACTCTTTACGCTTTGGTTGAAATGTAACGCAAGCTATCCCTCTAGCCGAAAGGCCGCTTCTACTTTTGCTACACACTTCTGCTTTTCCGCTTCCAGAGCAAAACCAGGTGCTGAGATTGTGGAGCACGCTCAGAACGCCTAGTCCAGTTTAGGTGCGATTGAGGACTTAAGAGTGAAACGACCTCCACGTGCATTATGTAAGTGTGTTAGACCGACTTTGAGAAATCTGATTTAGTACCATTTGAGCCGCACTAACATGTTTACATGCATATCACAAGTCCTGTTTCAGTCCAACTAACACAAGAAATCCACTTTTATTAACTGCATGTAAACATACTGAGTGTTGGATTTATTTACAGTTATGTTGTTAACATAAATGCTGCATGTTGCAGATTGTCGTGCATACAGCAGGTTAAAGACTTGACACCTGCTATTCAAAGTCCCAGTCAGTGAGCTTTTTTGTATAAAACACAAAGTAATGTGTAGGTTATTGCAGCAGTAATCTGTCGGTGATTTAGCAGGAGATTCGACTCTTCTGATGGAAGTATTGCGTTTTGTTTTTTTTCCCTTTCTGTTCTGCGCTTGAAAAACAAGCCCGGAAAAGCTTTTCATCACTGGAGTGTTGCTCGCTCAAAACTGAAGCTCCGTCCTCCATTGCTGAGCAGCTGTAAATGCGTGTGGACGTGAAGGAGACTGTGAATGTCATGAAATTCATCAGGCTGGGAGTTTTTTTTTTTTGTTTTTGTTCAGAGTGCAGGCAAAGTGAGTTTTTCACGGGGAGGAATCTCAGCACCGGGTCGAGAAATCGTTAAGTTATTAACATCTATCAACAACTTCCCACAGCCCTCCCTGCAGATATGCAATGGCCATTTTGTGATTTTTTTTTTTTGCCCCCCCCCCATTGAAGTATTGTGGTGCCTTCAAGTACTGTGAAATATTTAGCTTGACATCGGTAGGTAGATTTCTACCCACCTCTTTCTCCCCCTGAACTCCACCACCTGCAGCACTGTTAATCAATACACACTTTTTTCTTGCCCTTTTCCCTCCTTGGTACACATATCTCCCTGTCTGACCAAACTGGCAAATTTGTGCTCTTAATCAGCTTGCCAGCCTTGTCTCCTCACTGGAGGCTGGCGACACGCTTCCCTTCCCCCTTAATTCCCCGGCTCTCTACAGACAGGCGCGCTGATTAACATGCACGCCCAGGTAGGAGCTCCCTCCAACACACCACCCCCGCTGCCCACCAGGTCCACACACACCATTATCCCCGCTACTCAATAGCACCCATCTCAGTGCACATCTGTCGGGCCTGCCGCATCCCCGCTCTTTAATTAGCTTTACAACTTCCCCCCCCCCCCACTTGTGGACGGAAAAATAAGGGAGAAAATGTGTGGCCGGTGTGCAGATACTGTAGAGCGAGCGAGCGAGGGAGAGGTGGGAGAGAAAGAGGGAGGAGGACATATGCTGAATGCAGAGATGGAAGATGAAATATAGCATGTGTGTGCGTTTTGAGGGGGGCGGCGGTGGCAGACACATTAATTCCTCGCGTGTCCCTCTTTTTGCCCCAGCATCACCAGGAACACCCTGTCCGCCTCACCTCTGCGCGACTGTGTCTCCTTACCCGAGGGATACAGTTCCACCATCACACGCCTTTTTTTTTTCCTTATCACTCCCCCTCTCTCGTATTGATCCCCGCCCTTTTTTTTTTTTTTTGCCGCTTTTTTAAGTCGCCTTCAAAGCCGCTCTGACTCCCCCGTTTGGATTCTCATCCATCAGCACGTTTCCTCGTCGGGGCCCAGGCGACGGCATAAAGGCTTCATTCCTTATACGTCCGACGACTCTGTGCTCGCCGTTGCTAATGCTAATCCGCCCGCTCTGCCTGCTTCCTGCTTTTTGCACGGCGGCGGCGAAGGGTTTGTCAGCAGCCTTCGAGAAAACAAACCTAAAAGAAACCCGACCGCGGGAAAGTAGAGGCATCCAATTAATATGAAATTGTCTCCAGAAGTCAATAAGGTTTTAGTTCCACTTGAGTGTGCCCAAACGCACGGGGTAAGGCTAATTATAATCCCATGGAGTATTTATACTATTTACGCTCTTGCCCCTGTCATTACTACAAGCTGTAATCCTCCGACCTGTGTTGCCTGCATGTGTTGATGAGCCTTGTGCCAGTTGCCAAAAATACTAACGCTCGTTTTTCCCTCCCGTTCCTGAAGGCTCCGGCAAACTATTCCAAGCAGAAAAACAATATGAGAATAATCACCATTACTGTGGGGGATGAGCATTCCAACAATATCATAATCAGCGCTGCCATCGAGAACGCAGTTTCAATCCGGCGGGGCAAAGGTCGCCGTGGAAAAAGAAGAACAATGAGCTATTTTAGTCAATCTGCTGTTCTGCATACACGGCGGCTTCATTAGAACTACCCACTGTGTGCGTAACCTTTTGCAGGCCTCCTACCAACGTCTCCAGTATTAGAAATACTAATCTCCCGACGTGCATTTCACCCTCCATCCTTCCTTTCCTTCGATCCAGCAATTATGCCCCCCGCCATCAAAAGCCATCAAAACAGTAATTTCACTTTTTCACAGGCGGGGCTTTTTTTCCCCACATTTTCCTCGCGTGAAAGGCCTGAATCATCCCCTTATCTCCATGGCTATTACACAGTGTGCATGAGAGTGAAAACAATGGGCTCGGCGTGATGAGATCACGGCACTTCATTTTCTCCGAGGCCACTCTCCGGCAAGACACAAAGACAATCTACCTGTGCAGCAAGGAGGACGGGGGGGGGGGGGTGGACGGAGGATTTCTCCGGTCACTGAGCTCAGGGCTGCGAGGCAGGTCATCCCCCAGTAATAAGAAATGGAAGAAAAAAAAAAAAGAAGGAGACGAGGAAGGGGAGGAGGAGGAAGTAGCGGTGGTCTCGCAGCCTCGGTGGAAGGCTTTCTCGAGGCCGCTGAAAGCGAGGTCAGTGACTGGAACTCAAACGCTGATTCTTTATTCCTGCTTGTGTACGGAAACCCCCTCGGAGGATTGGATGATGCCGCCTGCCGTACATGAGCTCCTTGTTGTTGCTCGGTGTCTTGCAGAGACCGAGCGGGAAGGAAGGGGAGAGCTGCACTGAAGGAGGAGGGAAAGTGACAGGCCCGCTGAGGGAGGAAGAGGAGGCTGGGATTTACAGAGGAGACAGATCACTGGTGACTAAAGCGGAAGGGTTTGAGATTCAAAGCGGCTCCATGTGCTATGTTCTCTCTTTTCTTTCTTTCTTCGGCTCCAGCTGTCTTCATTTTGTACTTTTCCTCTCAATGAGTAAGAACTTCGAGTTTTTCCTTAACGCCTGAAAAGGGAGTTTACTTCAGATTATTCCTGTAGGACAGAGATTTCACATCAACTTGTCTTGAGACCAGGTGATAAAAAGAGTGTTTGCTTGTGTTCCATCATCACATTGTTGAATTATATACAAAGCATTTTTTTTTTATCAGAATTACTTTTCAAGTCAATCTGAGTTCTTTCCCTGTTGTTTCCGATCTTTTCTTAAGGGTTTCCAAGATATAAGTTTGGTGTTTAACGGCTGAATTTACAGTATTAGGGATGTGCAAGATCATTACTCTCATCTGGTACTTCTCTTGTTTGGCGATTATCATTGTCTTATTCGTCAAGTTATCATTTCAATGTATTCAGAGTCGCCTGAGTTAGGTTGGTTGTTACTTTTTTCACATCATTAAAAACAGTTACTGACACCAACCGCCTGGTTTAATATCATCCGATGGGTTCAATATAAAGCGGAGTATTTAAAGATACTATAGGGCGCTATGGTTACCTTAAATGAACCAAAGTCAGGTCACACAGGCACATGTCAGAGAAGAAACAGTCGTACTGTAGTGTGGAGTCTAAATCCATCCATCTGCCAATGACCTTGGTTTCCTTGGAGACCAGGCAAGCGCGGCTCAATGGATACATCTGTGGAGTCTGAACAAGTCTTTGGAGACAGCCGCTCGGAGAGAAACAGGCTGTTAGCATCTGATCTGAGGTTTGACACTGACTGTCATACTACCAAAGAATGAAAGAAGATTCCTTCATAGATCCTCAACATTGGATCACAACAAATCCTTCAATCCATACGACCAGATGGAGGATTGTTTGGACCTCAAATATGACTTACATGAGACAGCCATAAAATCAACACCCCCCTATTATATTAGCAACAAATCAAGATCACTTTAAGCTCCGAAATGCAAACATGAATAACAATGATAAATCATGAATTGCCAATCGATCAATTAAACATCTGAATGAGGAACCAAAACTCAAATAAAAAATATTTTCTTTACATCAAAGCCTGGGTGAAACCCCAGAAGGATGTTATTTACTTTCAAAATAAAAGGTCTGCAAACAAACAGGTAGTGAAGTACCCTTAGTTGAAGACAGTTCAAGATTTCAAAATGAAAGCATAACAAAAATCCAAAGTAATGGAATTTCCTACATGCGATTAAAAATGTGAGAAATCGCGATTAACTATTGAAATTCAGCCATTAATTCCAATTTAAAAATGAATCGTTGACAGCCTTAATTTTGACATTATTGTAGTGAAAATCAAACATGAAGAGATGTTTGGAGCTACAACAACTTTTTTTTCCCCCAAGGCTCTTTTGTAAAATAAACAAAAGCAGTTAATTCCACAGCTACACTTTGTGTTTATTGATGCCTCCTCTTCTTCTTTCTTTCTTTTCTGTTTGTTCTTCTGCATCAAATCATGTGCATACTGTTTATGTTTGTGATCGCTTGTTTGTTATCCTCATCCTAACAACATATTTAACACACAAGGCCACCTACAAAGGTCCCAGAGGACCCTGAGAAGAGATCTGCTGTAAGAAACAAAACCACCCCAGCTAAAGCTCGCAGCATTATTAGTTATGTAATCAATGCCATCTGGAGGAGGAGAAAAAAAACGTTATTTTTAACTCGCCTTAATTACAAGAGGAATGGAAAAAACAATGAAATGAAGTCATTATAGGAACAACTTGTTGGACAAATATAAAAAGAAAAAATAATGAAATGTAAATGAACACAATATTAACATAATTTGTAGTTAAAAAGTCAAAAACCTGCACTCACGCGGCTTAATCCTGCAAGATTGAAACCACTTTGAACCCCTTTATGCGATTAAAACTTCACATGCAGATGACACAATCTGCTTCACCGACTAATCTCTACAGCTTCCACTTCCTTTACAAGCCCCATTGCTGTGTCTTTAACCTGTATTTGTGTCTGTTGTGCAGCACATGCACACACACACACACACACACACACACACACACACACACACACACACACACACAAACACAGCACACACATGCACACACTCCCTCTCTATCTCTCACTCCATCTCTCTCCCTCTTTTTCTCATTGGAAAAAGGTGGGGCTGGGTGGAATGATCGTGTTAGGGGGTTCACAGAAGACTGACTGTTTATTATTGTCTTCGGCCCACTTAACTCTGACAGTAACAGAATGAGATGGGGAGGGAAGCGAGCGCCATTAATCACGGTGTGTCGGGAGAGGGCCTGAGCCCAGAGTGGAGAACGCATCCCGTTACACCGCCATGTGCCTGGGAGAGGAACAGAAAAGTGATTTTCAGGCCAGCCGGGCCCTCGTAGTAGCGCCGCCGCCGCGCGAAGCCTCCAAGTTCAGGGCTGCCGGGCGGAGGAAGAGAAGAAGTGGGCGGCTTTTCACACTCAATCTTCTTCAAATGTTCTGACACATTGCACCTACAGACACCCCCCCCCCCCCCACCAGTTACCAGCCAACCTAAGCGAGGATCAGCGGCTATTTAAAAACCTCAAACCGCTCTCAGAGTGTCACTGCACGAGGCGAGTCATTAAGTGCCGCTCTTTTATGTTGAACTCATCATTAAAGCATGTTTCAAACATGGGATTAGAGGCTCATTTATGTATTTTTAAAACCTGGTGCCGAACGTTTTACATATTCAGGGTCTCAGTTACTAAAAAGTGTGTTAAAACTGCTCCAGTAGTTTGCTTGCTATGGTCAGAAAACAGGAGACAATCAATCAGTCAAGTGTCACCTCGAGACGCTTTACCAAAGAGCATATGCGATGATATGAAGGAAGTATTTCTCTTTTGTATTCCTTGCTTTACTGCTGTCCACACTTCCTCGCAGCCGAAGCCGTGCATGAATGTGGACGGCGGTGGTTGTGGGGGCGATACATTCAGATGTTGGTGGCTGGGCGTCAGGGACGTCTGGTGGTAGTAGTGCCCGATCACCTCGCTGAAGGTTAGGGGAGCTCCGTCTACTCGAGAGCCTGGCTTGCATGTCAACTACAAGAGCTTATTTTTGTCACTGACAGAAGCAGATTTGTATTTAAAGTGTCTACAGAAAGAAGCCTTGCATAAAAAGATTTTCTTAAAGAGCTAGATTCTTTTTTTGAGAGAGAGAGAAGTCATTACATCACTCACTGAAAAGCCACCAGACTCCATTGACAAAAAAAGCATATTGTACCTCACAGAGTTTCTTTCCGACAACTGCCTTGAGATTCTTTTTTTCACACAAACATTAAGTTGGATGCATCAAGTGAGCATGTATGTTAAACACTGAAGTCACACAATAACACCGACAACCTAACTGAAGGAGGCAGCGGTCGACATGCTACCCCGTTTTCCTGCTTTGTAAAATGACTGTTTTGTCAATGGAGTCTGGCGGCCTTGAAGAAATCTATGCAGCGAGGTTCCTGGTTAAAAAAAATGTTCTGACATTTAAAAAATAAAATGATGTACATGATCCTTTTGCCTTCAGGTGGCAAAAACAAGCATTTTGTTTTGATTTAAAGGAGCATTTTCAAAACGTTCTGCCCCTTTTATTTCAGTTTTGTGAAAATCAGGCCCAGGTTCAAAAGGTTCTAAGTTAAACTGAGGTGAACGCAAGTTTAACTGATGAACTTTTTAAAGTTTAGCATGCAGCTAGACAACATTAGCATATGGTCGTCTTCACCAAAAAAGTGCATTCAGCCCAGACGTCAG
Organism: Labrus mixtus; assembly: GCF_963584025.1. NCBI lineage: Eukaryota > Metazoa > Chordata > Actinopteri > Labriformes > Labridae > Labrus > Labrus mixtus. The sequence continues at coordinate 21,463,106 of NC_083631.1, read as the reverse complement.
CCTCAGCCTGTCAGGCATCAGTCTGTGCGAGCGGGGCCCACCATGCAGGGGGACGCTATGAAGCCTCGCCGCCCGTTACCGCCCGTCTGATTGACAGCTGTGTCTCTTAAGCCCCCCCCCCCCCCCCCCCCTCCATAGCAACACCAGCCGCACACCTTCCTCTGCTATCAGTGACACCCAGATGTGCCACAGCAGCTGTCTCCCAGATTATTCCTCGGCGTCTCCCGAGCCACCGCCGCCCGACATAGACAGCCGTCTAAATATTTAATCGAGCCAGAAGGCGCTGCCGCACGGCGCACTTTAGCTGGGGAACTACTGTATCTCCGGCTGAAGAAGATAGACTGAGGAGAAGATGAAACGGAAGGAACGAGAGACAGAGAGAGAGAGAGAGAGAGAGGGGAGAGAGAGGTGAGAGGCTGCTGGGGGTCACGACGCGGCCTGGCTTCAGTTGAGTTACAGGTAAAAACCTAAGATGACAGTATATGCCACAGGAGTTTGGACAAATGACAGCGGCGCAGGAATAGATGACAGGCTGTGTTTTGGATATACCCCGAGGACGACGTCGGCTGACATCAAATGTCTAACAAGCCAGACAAGACCATCTTGATTTCCCCGCCCGTACCTTCAGGGAGAGACACGGGGCCCCCTTGAATGTGACATTGCTAACCATGATGCAAAAATTACATTGTGTATATGTGCATGTCTGTCTCCTTTCTCCGAGTCGCTTCTCCATGTGCGTGTTCATCTGAGTGTGTCATCACTGACAGCTGATCAGAATACACACAGCGCCTGAGGTACTTTCTATAATTCTGACTTTTTTTTTTTTTCCCCCACCCTTATTTTTTTTTTTTTTTAAGACTTGGCTCATTCCCAAGCAACAGATTGCTGCTGTCGCTAGAGTTGCGCCTCACAGATGGAGCAGCATCACTTCCTGAGGAGCCTGACAGGATCAATCCAGGAGCTCATTCGCTCGCAGTCAATTAAGCCATGTTAGTTTTGACAGGAGCCACGGGCGAAATAACAGCCGTCACTGTCTGGGAGGAAAAATATTGTGACCAAACAAAAAAAAAAAGGAGAAAAAAAAGCACTTGTTTACTGGAGAGGGGAAGGCCAGGGAGGGAGGGGGGGGGGTGACTTCTGTTAGAGGAAAAGGACTGGCGGCTGCAGCTTGCCTCAGCGGGACGCCAGGCAGATATGAAGGAGAGGGATGGCTGAACCTCGGCGACAGTAAAGAGTTTAATTTGTCTGAAATCATTAAAGCGCTCTGGTGTGTTTTAATGAATTACACATGTGGACTAATCAAGACCTTCATCGATTGTGATTGCAGAATAATTCCCCTCGCCCTCCCCCGTCGTTTGGAACCAGAAACAAACGCTTAAATCACTTGCTTCAAAGCCACCAGACTCCATTGACAAAAACAGTCCTTTTTTTTGCCTCATATGAAAGAAGAGCTGCTGCCACCCTCACGGTTCAGTTTTTCTTTTGTTTTATAATGTCTGAGAATATTGTGTTTGAACTACAACCAATGTGAACAACAAAGTCACACTCATATGTAAACGAGCTGACTTATTGTGTCCAGGGTGAGACTACGATTCCCTTCTTCTGCAGGGCACAAGTTGTGCTTTTTTCAAGGAGGTTTGGCGGCTGTGAAGAGATGAATGAAAGGGCTGTTTCTGGTGTTTAAAAAAGGGTCTTACCTTCATTAAAAAAAACAATATCTGTAGGGATCTTTTCTATTTTGATGCTAGACACTTTCCAAGACGCAGCTTTTGTAGAAGTTTTTTTTTTTCTCTAGTTCATGCCTCTGTCGTTTTGACCAAGCTAAGACTCTCCCTCTGTCTCTCCTGTGTGTATTCTCATGCCTGATACAGTTCCAGCTCTCTGATTCCTTATTAAAGGGATGGATTTTTAGAAGTGAATGATACACTGAAGGATGACACCTAAAGTCAAGCCAGTCTGTAGACTTTTAAAAAAATCCAGAAGTCCCTTTCTTTGATGCTGTACCAAACTCCATTGAAAAAACGAGTAATTTAGCCTCTTACGATGCGAAGGTTTCTGGTTTGCTACTGCCTTGATTCTTCTTGTTTAACTGTGTCTCATGAATATTACGTTGGATCTGATCCAACCATTTAAGACACCAAAGTCCTACAAAGCACAAAAAAACCCAACCAATCAGGGCAGCGGTGAAGCAGCAGCTCCTGTGATCTGAATGCTAAAATCGATGTTTTTTGACAACTGACTCTGGTACCTTTCAGATAAATGAAGAAAGCTGCTGTTTCTAGCAAAACAATAGTGATCCTTACTGCGTGAAACATAGAACTACAACAAAAAGACAGGAACCGTTTTGTCTATCCGTCAAGTTCCTGCCTCCATCTTTCTTTCAGCTCAGTTTCTCCCTCGGCTTCCTTCTGCAGGTTATTTTTATTTCACATGCACGTGCGATATAGGTCACTCGTGTTGCTCGTGAAAAATGCTCCTAAAATGCCTCCTCTGATTCCTTAATAAAGCAAATGATTCTGAAGTGAATTATACAATAGAGGGAAAATGAAACGACCCAGAAGTCTGCGTTGCACCACCCACCGAGAGAGGAGCCGCAGCCGCTCTTCTTTGAACCTATTGGAAAGGAGAGTGAAACTCTTTGATTAGGACATGTAGGTAGGTAGCTGTGGGCGATGGACTGAAAACACTTGGCATCTGCTTGCAAGTCTCCACACACCCGAGGTGAGGGACACACACACACACACACACATATACACACATGCTTTTTTTTTCCCTGGCTGAGCTCGGCTTTACCCTGGGCATCATTACAGACACTACACATTCCTCCTTTGAAGGGTTATCAAGGCTCCTCATTAAAGATGTCCCTGGCTTTCTTAGTGATGTGGGCCTCCACAGGGCGTAATATACCCCCTTTAATTAGTTTGCAAACTCATTAGTGTGTGCCGGGCAATTAAATGTCCTTCCTTCAGAATAGTTTACAGCAGGACAAAGGGATCCCAGGGGCTGTCAAGGAAGTGGGGCTCGGAGCCGAGACGACTGTCCCCTCTGAACGCAGGACCGTTATTAAGGAGCCGCGGCCTCTTCCTATCGGTCCACGTCGACGCTGCTGTGCTGATGGAGAAGCTGCTGGTTTGTCATATAGACAACAAAAACAACAAGAGTCCTGCTTCACTTTGGCATGGATGAACTTCACGTGGAGGTGTAGTCCACATCAGAGTGATGGTTTCCTCCTCTCCTCCATGAATGAACTGTGTTTATTTTACACCTTGTGTATGAACAAATGGCTCAAGAAGAATTAGTGGCAGAGACTTGATGATGATGATTTGAACACTCAGGTACCTGGGCCAGAGTGGAAGGATAAATAAAGGATAAAGGATATCAAAAAAATAAATAAATGCTCAGTGAAGAAATCCCTCGTCCAAATGATGCTCTACTGATTAGTTACATAACCCACCCTATGGTCCAAAAACAGCATGGCCACCTCCAACAGACCCATGCTGGGATGATGCGAGTCAACCCCGATTCTGACACAACCTCTCTCAACCAATCATCCTGCTGCGGTCAAATTTTAAAATCTGCAGTCAGTTTGTCATTTCAGTGCGACCATCCCTGTCACATCCATTCCAGCTCAGCAGAGTCCAGATAGAGCCTCCTCATCACTTCCTGTATATCACCACCTCCACCACCAGGGTCAAGACTCCATAGGGGGGGTATCCTATCCTGCTGTTGGCCTCGCTACCCGTCTGAGCGCATTAAATCATCATGACTTCATCATTTGCTAAATAAATTGCACATTTATCTTCTCCTGAACTGTTCAATAAATAATTTTAAACTCTTACTTAAAGGCTTTATATGCGTCCAGCAGATGTCACCCCTTGAGCACCAGCATGAAACCAAAACAACTCGTGCTGCATTGTTGTGTTAGCATGCTAATGCTAGCGATCTTTATTCTGCTCGTATCTTCACACTGCATGTAAATTTACCTGAAATGAGCGTGATCTAGAAACACAGTTAAGCAGTGAGTACAGTATGTTATTCTTCTTTTCTCTAGTCCCTCAATTAAACAACTTTTATACACGAGGGGAGGAGTCAGCCGGCTGTCCAGGCGATGTAAACAAAGTGAAGATAGGACTCTGAAAACTCTGAAAACATCACAGACAGTGGGACTCGGGTGTTACACCCATTGTAGACAGTCATAACTCACAGAGTTATTTTCAGAGGATATACTTGATTTCTACATTAAGTGTGAAAAATCACAAATAAAGACTTTAGGTCTGAAGTGGCTTCATTCAGCCCAATAACAAAGTTAGTGACAGTTTGTTTTCGTCTAAATCCCTTCATGAGAAAAGTTTAGGAGGAAACAAAAAATAAAATGACATGGATGAATTAAATCTGAAAACATCCGGAGTAATGTTCAACCTCTAAACACAACATGCATAACGTTAGGTAGAGACATAATGAAAATGAAGGCCGAGGAGGTAGAACGTCACAATAAAAAGAGCGGACTCTATTTTTAAGATGGTAAAATGTATTCATGTTTTTTTTATGGGTTTATGTTTGGTTTATCATCTGAAGTTCACAGCTCTGTGCTCTCGGTGAAACTGGCCCCCAGAGGAGCCCGCGGCAGATTCCCCCTGCACTCTGACTCTCTCTATAAATCCAGCCAGCATGAAATCTCAAGGAGCTAACGCGGAGGAGAGAGCCAATCTGCCTGTTTACACCATCTCATCTTACACAGAAGCCTTGGCGCCTGCCCTGCGGAACCCCCCCCCCCCCCCCCTTACCTCCTCAAACCCACCCCTCACCATGTTTGCAGAAGTGTTCATGCTGCACAAAGTGATTGTATCATCTGGGCCTACTCTTCCGTTTGTGTGCGGCTGCTTCTTCTCCTGAAGCCGGCCGCGTTTCAAGCTGTGTCACCCCCCTCCCAACTCAGGCGAAGTTTGAGAAATGGAAGAAGGGAACCATGCAAAGTGGACATATTCTCCAGCCTGCCGTAAAATAACCGGCGGGGACGGACCATTAGCCATTCGCCGGCTGCAGACAAGAGTTGCAGATCTCGCATCTGCACAAACAGAAGGTCACCAAAAGAAAAAAAAAAAAAAACTTAACAAACGAGCGGCGGCACAGGGGAGGAAATAATGTTGAGGACAAACAAAAAGAGAAAAACATGAAGAGTTTAGCCGGCTGAAGAAATACTACATCAAATGAAAAGTGGGGAAGCGAGGAAAACGTCAATAGAGGAGGGGCAGAATTTAAATGATGAGAAAATGAAATCAAGACTCTAATTTAAAACATATGGTCCTTAAAGAACATCACTTATTCTTGTGTAATTACAAACTTTTTAGCTTGCAAACCTCAAAACTGAGTGCCAAAGACTCTTTCATTTCACGGATTCATTTGATTTTGAACAACTTTACAATAATTGGTCAAATATATACTATTTTGAAATGTTTTAGTTTATTTGGATGGCATCTTACGACCCCCCTCTTGGACGCGCACAACCCTCCTTGGGGTCCTGACCCCCACTTTGGGAACCACTGCTCTAGAGGGACACATATTTGGAAAGCACACTGCATGGCCAATAATACAACCTGGATAAGGATTGTAATAAAGTTTGAAAAGTGATCACCTTCCAAAAAAGACAAATCTTTAAAGGCTTTATATGTGATTTTTTGATCCAGCAGATGTCGCCCTTGAGCACCAGCATGAAACCAAAACAACTCGCGCTGCATTGTTGTGTTAGCATGCTAATGCTAGCGATCTTTATTACGCTCGTATCTTCACACTGCATGTAAATTTACCTGAAATGAGCGTGATCTAGAAACACAGTTAAGCAGTGAGTACAGTATGTTATTCTTCTTTTCTCTAGTCCCTCAATTAAACAACTTTTATACACGAGGGGAGGAGTCAGCCGGCCGTCCGGGCGATGTAAACAAAGTGAAGATAGGACTCTGAAAACTCTGAAAACATCACAGACAGTGGGACTCGGGTGTTACACCCATTGTAGACAGTCATGACTCACAGAGTTATTTTCAGAGGATATACTTGATTTATATTATATTTAAGTGTGAAAAATCACATATTAAGACTTTAAAGTGGAACTTAAGCAACACTGAAAGTCCAAATTTTTAACTCACCAAAGATCAGAAGAATATGTTGCTTTCCTCTCAAGTAAAAAAAAAGAATTTCTTTTTCCCAACCAAAACATAAAAAACAGATAAAATATGATTTATTTTTTTCCTAACCACAGAGAGAGCTGTGCTGTGGATTACCCGGCTCCCTCTCTGACCTCGCTCGCTGACGGAAATGCCAGCTCTGCCTCCCCTCTCTCTCTCTCTCTCTCTCTCGCTCTCTCGGCGGTGTTAGCCCCAGCGATAGTGAGAGGGGCCGAGGTGGACTAGACATGTTCCTCCACTTTTCCGAAGCACAAACCAGTCAATTTGTCATCCAGTGAAGAGGTTGAACCTTTAATTAAAGTGGAGAGCTGCCGCCATCAGGGCCCCGGCTAAATGTCACATGATAAATAACGGCAGAAGATCTGAAAAGCTCCCCTTGGAGTTTCCTTTTCGCTCTTGGTAAGGGGGAGATATAAAAGGCCACACACGTTACAGGGTAACTGCATATCAATATGTTAAATAGGTTCAATTGTATAAATTGATTAAATGACCCGATTGCCAGGCGGCCATGCTTCAAAGGGCCTGTTGTTTGAGCAGGGAATGTTGACAATGTCACGTCGGCCGACTATTAATGGGAACCGAGCAGAGAGAATGTGGCGCTCTGAGTGACATTATTAAAGCAGATGATGGGTTTCTGAGCAGATCATTCACTGAATGCAATCGATAGCTCTGTGTCTAAACGCTCAGGCAGGAATTACACTCCGAGGCATATTGCTCGGGGGGAGGGGGGGGGGGGGGTAAAATGACACCGCTGTGAAAACGCATTGCTATGGACACTATTAGAAACGATTGGCTAATTACATCCTCCAGAAATTCTTTATTGGGCTTTCGCGTTTGCCGTGAAGAGGCGGCGGCAAGCGAGCAGGCGGTCCTAATGTAGCCTTGAATATGATCTGTGCATAAATATAGTGCGGAAGGCAGAGAAAACTGTCTGACTGTACAATCCAATATTTCCAAAAGCCTGTTGTCTGATACCCAGTCATTTTGTGGAAGCACTGACAAGCCTTTTCCCTTTTGTCTCCCCTCCCCTCATCCTGACTGCATCAGCATGTAGTTTCAAAATTGCTTCATTTCACTGCGCTGATTATCAGGCCGCTTAATCTTGACCCTTCAAATCTCTCGAATGATCGCCCTGTCTCTTGTCTTCCTCCTTCCTCTCGGAAAAAAAAAAACCCTCGAAATGTGCTGTCAATTCCACTAAGTTCCTCTCTCATCTTTCAGCACTTGATCCCCCTAATCTTGCTTTTGTGTCACTCACTCGACAGAAACTCTTCCTGTGTAACTCGGCGCTTAAACGCAGCTTCACCTCCCCCCTCTTTGGATACCTCTTTTGTTCAACACTGATCTTCAAGTGCAGTTAAAGCGCTTATTTGATTATTTGAACAAAAAACATTTATTGCCGAAACAATTCTTGAAGATCACAATGTGTTCTCCAAAAGATGGCAGTTCAATAAAACTCCTGCCGCCTATTTTACTTTCAACAAATTGTAAATGTAGCTGCGTGAATGTTATTCCACGACCGAGTATTAGGGCCATTTTTTACATAATGGTGTTTCATTACAAAGTCAGACTGCCAACTACGGGCCTGGCATGAATACACATTGAAGCAGCTTTATGCATCAGTTGCAAGCGGCAACTTCAGGTGTATAAAAGTGAAGCCAATGCGGGAGTGCAAAATCCTGCAGTTCATCAAGTGTCCACTAGAGGCTGGCTACAGAAGCACCAGAAGTCACATACACACCCATTCAAAAAAGCCTGTTTTTACAGCATAAATTAACATGTTTACAGCCTGGTACAAAAAAACAAATAGGTCTGAATAGCTCATGTCTCGATGGAGGTCAATTTTAATTAACTTATTCAATTTGATTTTATGAAGGATAAGCATTATTCACGCTAAGGCACGTAGCTGACATGATTGACAGGTGGGCGCGATGTAACAAGAGGCTTAAAACCCGCCTCAGCTCTCAGCCTGTCGTTAGGTCGACTGAAAGTTAGGCTGAGACAGGATTTCCAACATGGCGACGATCGATTGGACTCCAGCGCCCCCTGCAGGAACAGAAGGGTGACATCACCCAGGCTTCTTCCATTAATATTTACAGTCTGTGATCATTTGAAGCACATTAGTTTTTGTTTTTTTTGTGGATCCCTGTGCACAGTGGTTGCTATCAATGCATTGTTGTAAAAAATATGAATGAAAAACAATTCTGTCTTTGCCGGATTTTTTTTGTGCCTTAGATGACACTTGAGATGAGGGCAAAAAAAAACAGAGGGATTTGCGTTTTTAACACACAATAAACACATTTTTGAGAGGGTTAAAACATATGAGAGATATGAGGGAAGTAGTGGTTGCATATGAAATGTCCAGGGTGAAATGTAGTGTGCACTAGTCTTCCAAATATTTGAACACTTTGTTCGTCTTTGCAGCTCTCTGATGCTAAACTCCATCTCTAATGACTTTGTTGCATGTTGGCAGAATGAGCTCTCTTTCTAGAACATCTTCATCAACCGATACAAATATTGTTAATAATTCAAGCCTCATTGGTGTACTTAATCTACCTCGTTTTCTAATCTTCCTAATAATTCATTTGCTCGGTGATTAATTACACTCATTTGTGGCGTGTGGAAACAACATTTGTTTTTAATTGTGCATGTCAAGAGAATTTTCCACTCGCCCCATTTGTGCTCGCACCGGGTGTTTGGGAGCTTTGGTCACCGCAGGGTTCCTCGCGTTCTCTTCCACTTTTCTCTCTACATCCACCAGCGATCACGTTTTTTTTTTTTTTTTTTCCTCTCCGTCGCCGCCATATGTGGCATCGCAGTTAATTACTCAAGAGGAATTGGCTGAAGACGCGGACGTAACAGCAGGTGAGGAAGCTCCAGCCCAGAGCTAAACCAAACAGTAACCGGTCAAGCTCAGCCGCCCTCGCTGCTCCGCTGCCCGAGACGCGCAGGATGAGCTCGTTCACGCTGCTTGGCCTTCATTACAGATCAGGGGAAGGTGCAATTAGCAGGAAACCCCCCCCCCCCCCCCCCCCACCCCCTACCAGTTTATAATTACCTTAAGACACCCACTTAAACAGGCAACCTTATAAATCAGTTCATGTGGCCTATCGCAGCGCTGGACGCTACATTATGCCAACAGATGTCAGCGGCGGCCGTAGACAGGCCCCTCGGTGGCAGTGACAGCCAACAACGCTGCGAGCGCCGGCTAATGAATAAGAATGGCCTTTCGATTTGGCTCTTTTGCTTCAGGTTTACGACTATATTTCTTATGAAATGAGAATTAAGGAAGAGATGGAAAAGAGAGGCTAGAAACAAAAGGTCAATTAAGGGTTGGTGGGACGCAACAGATTACAGTTTGTTTGATGCTGTCGGTGACATTTCTGCAGAAATGTTATTTCCAATTCACAAAGTGAGGCGTCCTGTCCCGATCCCTCAACAGAGGTGTGTGTGTGTGTGTGTGTGTGTGTGTGTGTGTGTGTGTGTGTGTGTTCGAGGGGTTTTTCGGGGACATCTGCATACATTTGCATGTGGAGAAGTTAACAATGCGCTGATAGAAATGCTGTATCGTCAAGCTGACACCTGCTGTTTTTTCAATTAGAGGAAAGTATTTTGGATTGGGAGTGGTGAGGAGAAAAAAGTAACAGAACAAACAGAGAGTATCATGCAAACAAATCCAACAGAAGACTCCTCATAAACAAAGCACAGATTTGGCATCCTTTTATGAGTGCAATGTGGGGCTTTTCTGTTTAGCAATAGCTGTTCACAATAGCAAAAGAAGATCCTTTGTAACCGAACAGTTGGCTCTGGGTATCTGACATCTATCTAGATTCTCTATTTGTCAAAATATTTTTATCCCCAGTTGGACTTTATAAATTCAGAAAAAAACATGCAAGTGGACGGGGAATAAACAATTTAAGTGCTTAAAGACAGAAAGAAAAAGTCAACCTTCACACACCAGATGCTGTCCAAACACAGCTAGATGTATGACTGCAACAGATTCCTTTCAACGTGACACAAAAAGATAACATTCTCTGTTTTGGCAACTGACTTTTTTTTTTTCAAGCGCACCGATATCCACGGTGGAGGAGATCACCTCCAACCTCGTGTTTGCACTGAGGAAACATATTGCTGCGAGTATCGGCAGCAACCGAATAAAAAACCCCACTAGACTGTGCAGAAAATCAACACGGCAATAAGGATGAATATGTCTCTAAAAATAAACCCTGAATGAATCTCTGAGGTTTAATGAAGAAAGTTGGTGCGGGGGGAATTTGATCTTATTGGAAAGATGAAGACACTTTCAAGGGAGGCATACTGACAAGATTTAAATGTCTTCTCAAACAGTTAAGAGGCTTCACGTCTTCCATTGAGAGGAATTAGCTCTGAAAAAGAATTGCTTTGCTATCTCAGTTTAACGTCCCAATACATTGAACCACTTCATGAAGAGAACGAACAAGGCCTGAGTCAAGCATTGCTGGGCACATTTTAAGAGCACTGGTGCAGAGTCAAAGCTCAGTGCAATAAGACTGACTTCATTGAACAGAATGTGTATCTACATGAAGCATGTTGTGATTTGATTTGACTGATTTTTCACAAATAAATACCTGCTTTCTCAAGATGATACATAGCTCTTATTAACCCGTTCTAACTTCATTCATTGTATCTACTTTAAAACACCAGAAAATGCCAACACTGGTCTAATGTTTTAATGACAAAAAAATAAAGACGTTTGTTCAAAGTCACAATTTAAAGCATGCAAGCGCCTGCACACTAACTTGCACTTCTTTTGGTCCCGACACATTGCTGGTTAGTTCAATGCAAGTAAGATAGAGTGCATTACTTTCCTATGTCCAATCTGTTTTTATTTACAATTGAAAGTATAATAAAAATAAAATATGCTACATTGATATGTAAAAACCTCTGACAGGGCAAGTAGCCAGTAACAGTTTAGGATTTCGGGGTGGCCAATCAGAGAGGGGTCCTATTAATTATTCTATTTCAGCCCTGCTCAGAACAGGCTGTTTCTGTGTCTGTAGCTTTAAATGCAAATGAGTTGTGTTTGACCACGCCCCCTCTCTGGAAGGGCTTGGGTGGCTTTGGCTTTCTCGCTCCATGTCCTATTGTTTACAGTGAGAAGGCAGACTCAGAGGGCAGAACAAACACCTAGCTGTGGGAGTGTCACCCACCTGGGGGAGGGGCCACTGCCCTTTGTGATGTCATGAAGGTAAAATCTCCGAACGGCCTGTTTGAGCACACATTTTCTGAAAAGTGGAGCAGGCAAAAGACGGACAGGATGGACTTTTCTCATCATTGGGGACAGACTAGAGACACATATTCGTGTCGACAAAAACGGTAAAGTGTATTTAAAAATATGGGACAACGACTTTAATGTTTTCTTTCTCATACATCAAAAGCTAACCTAGGGACACAGACATAACTCAATTAGCTGAATGAGACATCTTTTGTTGTCAGCACACCTGTTAGAGTCTGTCTGAAAAGCGTCAAAAACACAACTTAATTTCACCTTCCTGTCATGAAAAAAATAGAAATCCATCAAGGTATCAGGCTGGAAAGAGAACGTCCTCCTGTCATTTGTATAAAAGTTTCAAGTTGACGCACCCGCCCGGATGCCTTTCTGATTCTGACACTTTTTTTTTTTTTCTGTGAGAGGCTGCGACTGAGATTGCTTTCAAAAACGGCTCCTATTCTCCCTGAAAGTAATGACACAGAGAGACATAAACATTGAGTGTTTTCTATTCATGGTCTAACCTGCCTGTATAGCTGGAGAGCTTTTATTTGGCCTTGGCGGCAAATATCACAAAGATAAGAAATGCTTCAACGTGAGAACGTCTGGTCAGCTCAGTTCAGCTGCTGATTGAACATAAACTCAAAAAATTCTCTTTCCGTCAATCTCCTGCTTTGTGTTTTCCCTAACTGGATACGATGACTGATTTTGGTGTTGATTTACTTTTGGCAACATTTTTGGCCTCGTGGTTAGTGACTTCAAAATGAGCTTAACATTCTTGCATGGTTTGAGATCAATAAAGCACATCTATCCTTCCATTCATCCATCCTTATCTCCACTGCTTGGACTTTTTTTTCAATTGCTAAGACAAGCTGAGAAAATGTCCATGTATGAGGTGTCTTGGAAATCTCGATCACATGACACGATCTCCATCAACAGCCCACTCATAATGGAATTGTAGGTGTTAACATTTTAAGTTGTCTGCCTTGTAGAATAGCTTCAGAAAAGCTTGATAGCCGAGTGCTAATGTAACATGTTGGACTCAAACTGTCTTTACCTAAGTCAGGAACATAGTCTTTAACTAGGGCCGTCAATCAATTACAAACTTAATCACATTTTTAATCTTAAACTGAGAGTACTTTCCTTACTCTTTGAATTGAACCATGCTTTTATTTTGAAATGAAGTAAGCTACTTCTGGTAGATTTAAGGTTAACACAGTAATTTAAACACTTCAAAAACTTAAGTAAAACATAAAAAGGGAATGGTAAGAAAGTCAAGTGTTTGATGTCATAAAGTGGGTATTACTTGTGATGAACAGTATGCTTCATATTGCCAACCTGCAACAACAGTGTGAAGAGTTTGAGACATAGCATGACTTCAGCCTGTTATCAAGACACATCGACCGCTGTCACACATTCACTGAACTCCTGAAAATGAGCTGACTTTAAAGACAAAGATGGAAACAGAGTGATACCCAATAATGAGCAACATGTTGCTCAAGAATATCAATCTGCAAACCATTAACCTGTGCCTTTATGATGACATCACCTCTCAAAACCAGAAATTATCCAGTTGAAATATAAGATTTTCTTTGAAATGCAATTAACTACTAGACCTATCGAAAATGTGTATCCCTTTTAGAAGTTGTACAAAGTTACATGTATAATATTTCTTGTGTTCACATGTGCAGCTCACACTAAAGACCTTTGATAGCTTTGTTTCATTTGGTAGCTGATAGTGTGAGTATATGGAGCCCATGATGTAATCAAGGTGAAAGAGCGTACATGTAAAGGTTGACTGATATAGAATTGTAGCTGGGCGTAGATTTCATGTTATTGGCTGGCTGTTGCGTGCTAATATATGAAATGTGCTGTTAATGATTGTTTGAAATGTAGGAAATGATCTGCATCCTTTCATCACTGAAGTGTTAAACCTGGATTGCACTGACTCTGGGAGGTTGCCCAACGCTAACTCATCCATATACCTGTGGGGGATACGTGATGACTCACACTAACACAACGCTTTCAATACAGAGAGTTTAAATCCCATTCATCTCCGTCTACTGCCTAACCTAAGTCTCTCGCTAGACTCTTCTCCTCTGTCGCCCCCTGGTGGTAAAAACGATCTTACAAACTCCATTATATCTGCAGAGTTCCTTTGCACCTTTAAAGGTCCCATATTATGTTTTTTCTGGTTTTATATGCTCTTTAGTGTGTTTTCCAAGTGTCCTGTGCATGTTTAGGCACATCTATGTGCAAAAATTCAAAGTCTGCGGAAACGTGGCTTCTCCTATCTCCTCCTGTTAGCTGTAGCATTAGCCGCATGTAACGCTTGGTTCTCGCCCCCCTCGATAAAAATTTGTCAGTCCGACGTCATTGTCAGTGTGATGTCACTGATCTAAGCCCGTTGGCTCGTTGTGGCAAGCCCTGCAGCTCATGTTGCACGCCCGTTAACTTCTGTGGCACGCCCACGATATGCCGTAGCCTGCGGTAGCGCAGTAGTGCTAAGGTGCTAATGTTTATGCTCCCCTCAGACGGAGCCAGTGGCTGCATTCCCAATATGGTAAAAGAGGCGGGACATTTCCGAGAACCGTGCTGAGCAACTGACCAATAACGACAGAGCGGATCGGCAGACCAATCAGAGCAGACTTGGCCCACGTGGGGTCTAACAGTGTGGGCTCAACAGAGCGTAGCTGACGGACTCAGAGCGTAGAGGGAGCAAGGAGGAGCAGTACATGAAAACAGACACTTTGTTCAGACTTTATCTATTGTGAACGTACAAAAGTAGGAACATAGATTAAATATATACGAACCTCTTTAAGAAAAAGCTAAAGACCCAGCTCTTTCATGAACACCTACTCACTTATGATTAGTTGTCGCTGATGATGATATATAAAAGTGTTCTGCCCGTCACCACCTGTGAGTCCAATCGGACTTAAAGCGGACACTGTTTCCTCCTCTCTAGTTCCTTTCTTGTGACGTACTTACTCAGATGTCTTTGGATACAAATCTGATAAATGAATTATATAAACTGTTTGAGTATGTAGTAAGATGGTATGTGGTTTAGGAGACAGACTAAGATCATTTTAACGACCTCACCAAGTGCCTCATGGTGTTCTGACCTAATGTAACTGTTCTCATTTTACAACATTAATGTTGTAAAAAGAGGGCGTTTTTCCTCCTCGACTAACGTGACGCTTGTAACCACACAGCTTCTGTAGTGCAGACACGTAACTTTTGCACATAAAGTACCAGCGTGTAATGCAGGGTGAAGAGGTCGATTTGATTTCACATATTTCTGTGGGATCGGGTTGTTTCAGTCAGAGCGACCTCAGAGCTTTTTTTTTACTTTTATCTTTTTGAAACTTTCAGACTGAATCTGTCTGACTTGGTCTATGCGTGTGTGTGTGTGTGTGTGTGTGTGTGTGTGTGTGTGTGTATGTGTGTGTGTGATGACTATGGCTGGTTCATCTGTCACAGTTACTATAGCTGGACACTTCACATTTGGAGGTCAGTGAGAGGTAAAGGCTTTACACTCCCGTTGATTCCCGGTGACACTCGGTGTCGTGCTCCACGTCCCTCTGACAGAGGCTAAAGCAATTTATTTTAAGAGCCAGCCTCCTCCTCTTTGTCTAAACTGATGTTCTCAAATACCAATTTATTCATTTCCCCCCAAATCTGCTGTCATTGTATGATTGTTTAGGGTTGGCGTGACACGCTCACCTTCCACTTCCTTGAATTACTGAGATTCCTGTGCATTTTGGACAGGTTAAAACCTGACAGATCAAATGATAGCATTTAGCAGCATGACCCGTCAGACTTCTCAACCTGTTATTAAGCTCCACAGTCAGCACTGAAGGGAAATCTGGAGTATTTTTCTCCCGGCAGAGGAATGTGTTCAGCTTTAGTCAAGCCTCACTTACTAACCACATCAACATCATTTGTCATCCTCTTTTCTTTTCTTTTTTTTTAATAACTCGCTCAATATTAGCAAATTAAATGAGCTTCGTGTCTCAGCTGTTTTTCTCACAAAGTTTTGTGAAAAATTATAGGTTTTTTATGGTTGACAAGACAAAGCAGGACAAATAAATCAATACAAAGCAAATGAAAGCAAATTGAATCTATTAAAGCAAAATTACTGAGGGAAAGAAAAAAAAGCCAGCCAAACGCGACGCAACCCGGAGAGTCACGGCCGCAGACAATTAATGACAGAGGGAGCAAAAAGGTGCTGGCTCATTAGGCCTGGCCGGGGCCTGTGCATGCAGACAAGGCCACCAGCCAGACCAAAGCAGACCAGCACAAACCAGTCTGCTGGAGCCCTGGAGGCACCGCTGGGACGAGGCCTTCTACCTGCAGCCGGAGGAGGCTACACACTGGGGATGTTTTGAATAATACCGGCCCAAAAAAAAAAAAAAAAGGGAAATTAGAAAAGATGAGCTCCCCTGTAGCCTCCTCCATCCCCCCCAGCACCTCCCACGTCCTGTACCTGAGGAATGCCAAGCAGCAGGGCACCACAGAGGACCTTCAGATCAGCGTGAGCCAGTGAGGGGGGGCTCTCCCGGGCAGCCATGAGTAATTAGCACTAATTAGTGGCAGTGATTAACCGCGCTGGGGAACGTGGGGGCCGGATGGGAGCAGATTGATAGAGCTGGCCCTCCTAACCCATAGAGGCTCCGCTGCATCTTAAGCAGGGAGGGGCGGCGGGCTGTGGCTGCCCGCCAGATGCTACTACGGCCATAAATAAGAGGTGGAACACGCATGGAGCATCCGGAAAGTCAATTTAACAACACGGAGGTGAGGCGTGTGACGACTGAAGCAAAAGTCTCAAATCAAAGGTTGTCAATGCATTACGCCCCAAAGGGTAGGGTTATCCAAATGGTGGTCGTTGGGTCGAATCAGGCCTGTTAGTCATGTCTTAAGGATCATTTGGGTGACTCTTAGCTACTTATTACAAACAACATTGAGTCTTTTTTTCCAATAAATGTGTAAATATGTGTAAATATTCACCAATTAACTGAACTATTATTGGCTTCATTTGCTTTGCTGTTGGGGGTCAGAAGATGACAACACAAACCTTACCTGAGCAATGTCAACAAGCACACAAGAAAACAAGTGAGTAAACGTACCAGGAAAACTGAAAAGAGACCAAACCAGAGCTAAAAGTGGGAGGAGATTTTGAATGTATGTACTAGTGAGGCTAAAATGATATATCTCCAGTAAAGGTTTGTGAACTAATGGGGGCGGGTCTGAGCCATGAAACTCCCAGCTGAAAGTGAGTCCCACTCTGGCCCTGGCAACAACAATACAAGTGTCTACTCTCTCCCCATCTTCAAATCCAGACTCAAAAGCCATATGTTCAAGATCGCCTACTCACTCTAACATTTTAACTGTAATTACACTGTCCTACATTTCATCTCTTTTATTGTATGCAGATTTTATCCATCGTTGTTTTTTTAAATGTTGATTGTTGTACAGTGTCCTTGTTCATCTTGAAAGGCGCTTTTCAATATTTTATTATTAGTTAGTTAGCTAAATGTATTATTATTAAACTATCAAACTTCCTGATTCAAAAATGTCTCACTCGACATTATTTTTCATTAAAGGACCAATCTGTAAGATAACTCCTGAATTAAATCATAACATGTCCTTACTGTATCATCAGACATTAAGGACACACGCTGTGTTAAAGTGCTGGCTTCTCTGACAACAACGCAGCAGCCAGTATGTCCTCCTCCAAAGTTTTAAGGCAACGCGAGGAAGCGTTGTTTTTGTACTGCCCTCGTTTGGTCGGGCAAACGGCAAACCAACAGGTGTTGCAGCGATGGAAGCGGGTCAAGAGAAGTGGTTCAGATAGAAGTGATTGTACCCGACCTAAAAAGCCTCTGCATGTTTCTAATAAGCTCCACGAGCAGAAACGTGCTCAAACTAGGATCAATATTGGAGATGCTTTTTGAAAAATGGAGAGAGGTTAGAACACAGAAAGGTTTACAGACCCATGCAGAGCTGGATAAACACTGAAGCTTCAGAGTCCACCACATGGTGACCTGTGTGAGCATCCCCTCTAGGGAGGAGGGGGCGGGGGGAGAAAGCTCTCTACAATGTTTAGAATCTGGACTGCAGTACCCATTTTAAACACTAGGGGTCAGAGTTACCTACTGCTCCTTTAATGCTGAAAACACTAACATTTAAAGATGTTGTGTATTTGACTTACTTATACTTCAAATTCGAACATAATTACATCACCACAGCCAGCTGAGAGGGAAGAGAGGCGTTTTATAAATAGAATTTATTTTTTCTATTTCTCCCTTGTAATAAAAGCTAGATTAAAGTTTGAACCAGTGAGCTGTAGTACGTCACATAGGCAAGTGAAGGCCCCAGCTCAAATTAAAATGTAAATAGCTCAAGCAGAGCTCTCTGCCGTCCTGAGGTGTGTTTTATTTTTAATGAAGTGACACACACATGCTAGTTTCTCCACATGGCTTGAAAACAAATGACATGATAACGACACGACGGGGGCCAGGTTGAGGAGCTATCTGAGCTTTTTGTGACAAAACAAGCGGGACGCGCGGCGCTTTGATTTTTTTTAACATCAATGACTTTAATTAGTGTCATTCTAGCATCGCCAATAACAGCCCTGATATGTGCGGGCCGTGCCTCTGACAGCCGCGCAGATCCGCGGCGAGGCGGGGGGGCTCTTAACAAGATAAGCCCTGAAATCAGGCAGCCTGAAGGAACATTACCTGAACAAGAGTGCTGATGAAAATGACTGTAGTGTCGGCCTGCCTGGAAACAAGTGAAGTGTTGTTCACACATCTTGTGGTGAAAACAAGCCAACAACACAAGTAGCACTACAGCGGATAATTCCCATCCCCTTGTACAAGCTGAGGAAGGGTGGGGGGGGGGGGGGGGGGGGGGGGGGGGGGGGGGGATCATCCCTTTGTATGTAAATGATCCGTTTGAATCTCCGGATCTTCGGGAAAGAAAGACAGCAGATAAAAGTATTTGCCTTTTAACAAGGACAGAGATTACAAATGTGACTCAAATCCTGTCTGAGGAAAGAAAATGTCTACTTTTTTTTTTTTTTTTTTTTTTTAAACTGTGCTCAGGAGAGACGTAAGTGTTATTTTCCCTTTTTGTGTTACACATGTCCTGTCTTTCAGCGGCTTAGATATGTCGCTTGTAACAGCTGCTGACAAAACAATCTCACCCTCGGGTTCATTTTCTTGTTTGCTTTTTTTATCGCATTTTCATCAGCTGAAGTTTCTTTTTTTTTTGTTATGCGGGTTTAAGGATTTCTCATCCACATTGGCAATGCAGAATTTACACGTCAGAAAACCACAACACCTCTTAGTCTCTATTTCCTCATGTTGCAATCGTTTTGACCATGTTACATGATCATAATTTGCTAATGGAACTGAATGATGGGTGTCATCTTACAAGGAGCTCTATTGAAAGGGGAAACTGGTATTTTCTCTCCGGGCCCTTATTTGAAATATTTTGAAATCTTAAACTTAAGCCCACTTTAGCATCCAAAACTTTTCCACACAGTTTTACCTTTAAGTAATGTAGATACCAAAATATGTAGCTACAAAGCCCAGGTTGAAAATACTGGAAAAATCCCTTATTTTTTTTTAAATAATAATAACTCTTTCCACAAGTGGAAGTGTACATACCTTGTATTATTCGATTATTGTATTTTTTCTCCTTTATTTAACTGATGTACATGTTTGATTTTTAACTTCTTGTTGTTTTTTGATAATTATATTCCTGTTTCTTGGTTTGTTGTGACAAATAAATTTCCCCCATGGGGATCAATAAAGTGTATTTTTATCTTTATCTTTATTGTGATCACCCTTGTGTAACAGTTTGGCTCATTGATGTGTTTGGATACTTTTTGGACACCAATAGAGTTCTGTGCCACAAAGGAAGAAGATATATCACAGTTTGATGCATTGGGAATGCTTACTCTGTATAGGGTGCAGTGTATACCACATGTATATATGTTTTGTAGATAGTGTTCTCACAATGACAGGTTTCCATTTCCTCCACTCTGACAGCCCATTTCAGGCAGCTATTGTCGTGGCTTTACCGTAAACACCAACACATCACATTCAGATCTAATGTGCACAAAGAGCCGAGAAGCCGAGGCAAAAAAAAGAGAATGGTTTACACCAAAGGTAGGACCGAGTTTTGCATATTAACGATACACAATCACAAGCAAAGTGGTTTTAACACGATTTTAACTCAACACCAGTAAAGTAGGCTGGAGGGTGCGAGCACTGTTGGCAAAACAGATGAAGAAAATGTTCAAGCGCAGCGGTGACACTCATTGAATTATGTGTTGACAGCTCTGTGTTAGTGAAGAGATGAAAGCAAAATGAGATTTTCAAAAGTGAATATGGGGAATGACAGTATTGCTTTCTCCACATTGTCAAACTTGACAGTGCCATTACCATCACTATAACATCAGGTGCCGGCATATGGTATTCAGCTAGAAATCAGCCAGCTCGTTTGAATATTGATTACATTTCAGGCGAGAGGACGGCTTAGTTTTATTACCTTCTTTTTTAAAAATGGGATGCTGCAACGTTAAGGAGGGAGGAGCGGGGGGAGATGAGCAAGAATTAAAGTTGCTTTAAAAATCAATGAGAAAAGAATTGTTTGATAGGGGTCTGAGCTGTGTGGCCTTTTACTTCATGCGGATCCAGACTCAAATATAATATATGGGGGGAGAAACAGACAGCCAGTATTGAAATTCAGTGTCGGTAAAGATAGTTGATTCATGTCTAAAGTTTCCAAGTCAGACAAAGGTGAGACAAAGAACACAATCTCACTTTTAAGCACAACAGGAGGTCGCTGTGACTGTCAATACAGGCCAAGTGCACATAAGGTTGTTGACTGAAGAACTGACTTTCTTCTTTAGCTTTCCCTTCATTTAAAGGCTTTTTATGCAATTTTTCACACTTCAATGTAACAGAAATCAAGTATATCCTCTGAAAATAACTCTGTGAGTCATGCCTGTATATAACTGTCTGTAACACCCGAGTCCCACTATCTGTGGTGTTTTCAGAGTTTTCCCAAGTCCTATCTTGGACTTGTTTACATCGTCGGGACGGCCGGCTGACTCCTCCCCTCGCGTATAAAAGTTGTTTAATTGAGGGACTAGAGAAAAGAAGAATAACATACTGTACTCACTGCTTAACTGTGTTTCTAGATCACGCTCATTTCAGGTAAATTTACATGCAGTGTGAAGATACGAGCGTAATAAAGATCGCTAGCATTAGCATGCTAACACAACAATGCAGCGCGAGTTGTTTTGGTTTCATGCTGGTGCTCAAGGGCGACATCTGCTGGATCAAAAAATCGCATATAAAGACTTTAAGTGCTAATAGGTAATGACATGAGTGTTAGTATGTACCTAAGATGTTAATTAGCTGTTATAAGACAGTAAATATAAGGTTCAGTGACGGAGATTAAAAAATAATGCCCAAAGAAATCCCCTCTTACATCGTATGAGTGCAAAGGAAAGTTGAATTATTTGGGGTGCCAGTAGCCCTGTGGTTAGTTTGCTGCCCCATGGACAGAGGCTGATGTCTGGGTTCGAATCCAACTTGTGGCTACTCACCCGCATGTCATTCCCCACTCTCTCGCTCTCCCAAATGTCTGACTCTATCCACTGTCCTGTCTCCTTCATAATGTCGTTTCTGGAATGGGCTCCGTCGGAATACACTCATGACATACTTGAAACGGAGCAGAGTGTAGTGGCGCTGCTGGCTAGGCTCCAGGGACGGACTGAGGCACTCGCTGTGGAAACGCAATCATTGACTAGTTGCAGCGAACTACGGTGTAGTGGGCGGCGCTGACGGACTGTGGAGCACGGAGTATGTGGAAATTGGGATTATGGTAGGAAAATGAGACTTTACAATAATGAGAGAATGTGTTTAAAAATTAGTGTTTTACTATTTGTAACCATCAAAAAAAACTGAAATAAACAAAGGTCCCCATGTAGCTTAATAACAGAAATGATCAAGTATAGATGTGATTAAGAAAAAATAAAACATTGGTTCAAAAAGAAGTGAGATCAAATTATCTTAATGTGCCTTAAGAAATGTATTCATCTTTGAATATACACAATTAAATCCAAGGGGAGGGTATACTCTGTCATTTAAATAAGCTGTGGATAGCAATTAAAGAAAACTTTAACATTTAAAAGTTGCAGAAGCAAGAGACGACTTTTCATGCCTCTGGGAAGGGTGAAATAACAACTCAAAGATAGAAAAAAGGCTAATGATAAAGAAGACTTATTATTCCGGTGTCTCTTCATTAAACATTTGTGTTGGATCTCTTGCTCTAATTAGTTATCTTACTTGTCTCTTTGCGCTGGGAGATGTGTCAGTTTCAAGTAGAGCTGTCACCGAGCCTGAGCGCGACAGAATGATGTTTAAGGAGAGAATCTGTCGGTGCGTTCAGCTTGACACTCCTCTCTCCGGTCACAAAAAAACAAAAAAACGGTGAATACAGCAGCACCTCCAATGTTGACGATGTCCAGACCTGTCACAAACCATAATGCCTGCAGTCCCTAACAAACATGAATTCACTCAGCCAATGGAAGAACATCCAGCAGAACATCCAGCCTCCCCCTGTCATCTCCCCGAGAAATCGGCATACTACACATCTCCAGTGTTGTGTTCATCATCCCGGGAAACAGGAAGGAAGGGCAGGGAAGGACTCGGAGACAGTCAGTGTGTATGATTCCACTTCATCAACCATGCATGCCAACTTTCTCGTGTAGGTTTTGGAAGGCTTATGTTCAAACCTTTAGTTAACTTCTTGTCAGCCCAGTCTAGCTACCAACTTTCTGCAAGGATTGTCATTCCACTGAAGGCTCAATCAAAAAAATCAAAGGCAGCTTTATTGAAACATACAATGTTGTTGGCAGATTTACAATCTTACAAGTTCATTCACTAACCAGGGGCAAGACCAAAAGCTCGAAAGAACTGCCCACCATAACCAAGGTAACCTGATTGTTAAATATCCATGTCAGAATCCCAAAGAGTTGTGAGAAAAAAAGCTCTTTTACAATCGAGAAGATCCCAAAGTGGAGTCTTCAAATGACCTTTTTAGTTTGTCCAATCATCCACAATCCAAAAAAACATTCATTTACTGTTCCGTATGACAAGAAAAAGCAGCAAATCCTCACATGTAAGAAGCTCACACGGTCGAAAGATCAAATCTGCTTTAAAAAAAAAAAAACCTGAAATGTTTAATTGAAGAATACAAATGTTCCTAAAATGGTAGAGAACAGCATCAATTGCTGGATTTTGGTGTAGCGCGTCGTCCATTCACTCATTTTCACCGCTGTTCATCTCCTCCCTTTTCTTCTTCTTTCATCTTGCAGCCAACTTGTTCTTTGGCCATACTTCCAATCTCGTTACCTTCCTCCATGTCTGAAGCACCACCTCGAGGAGCCATGAAGTGGTGTCACCATGAGTCACCACTGCCGGGGCGAATCAGTTTGGAGCGCCATGTTTTTTTTTTTTAAAGTTGTGAATAACAGATATGCAGTTTGTACTTGTAGTAAGGTTGTAAACAATGGAGTTGCCAAGATTAGTAGAATAATATCCGCAACAAATTGCTCCTGGCAGGAAACTGAGCCCATTATCTGATCAGATTTGACCACCCCTTGTTCTTCACTCCATCCGGCCGACAAAGACTGCACAAGTGGGTAATGTGCCGAGCCCGCGCTGACCTCAGACCATGGGGGAAAAAGCTTTTTCAGGCACTCAGCGACTCTTCTTTCCTCCCACTTTGGAGTTCTTAAATCAGGGCCACAGTGGAGACTTCATGAATGAGCCTTAATGTGACAGAGAAATTGGGGATCACTTTCTCTGTCTGGCTCCGCCAACAGCCTGATGATATCGACGACTAGATGGCGTGAACGCGGGAGACTCCAAAGAGAGGATTAGAGAGGGGAGATAAGGCTATCCACTGTAATTAAGCCCTATCTCTGTACAGCCACTGAAGAAAATAAATCACCCTTCAGAGCCTGCCAGAGTTGAAATGCATGAACAATTATTCAATAATTAATCGTTATACATGCAGGCTCCAAACACTAATAGGACATATTTTAACTAGAGCATTATAGCACTGTTAAATTAAATTAAGTCTGAATGCATTTAATATCAATGTAATAGATCACCTATTTAACCTTTTTAAATCACTCTCATGTAATTGTATTAGCTCTCTTATCAAGCCTTTTTTTATGACGTGCCCTATGTTAATTTCCCATTCTAGCCATGTTTAATTGAGAACAGAGATATATAAGGTGTGGCAACCAGACATAATCATGGAAACATTAAGCAGGGCCCTCGAGGAAGATGGCAGTCGTACTGAAGCAATCCAGACCGGGTACTGTAACAAGCTAGAAGAATAGTAAATGAGATCCAATATGACATTCATTGTATTTAAGTCCACTGCTGCTGCTGCCAGACAACACATTCTTCTCCACCTAATGCATCAAACATGCTCTACCTTTTCTTCTGGTGGAAGTCTTTGGGTACAGAAAATACATTGTTGGTGTGAGTTGGTGTGTATACAGGGGCGTGTCCAGACCTTTTTGACTGGGGTGGCCCGATTGGGGCACCGACAAAGTTTGAGTGCACAAATACGCAGAATTAATTGTACTTATTGTCCTTTTCTATCTCCACACTTAGGTGGATTTGACACAAAACATAGGGCCTGTTTATGCATGTTTTTAGGTATACCCTGTCAAAGTGTGTATGTCTTCTTTCTTTCTAACAGCTGGTAAAGTTCTGCTTCACTTATGATGGTGTGCATGGTAGGGTTTGGGCACACAACTATTCTTAAATCTTAGGATAAACAGCATGGTGTGGGATAAATTAAAAACTCAACACTCACACCATGGTACCCCGGATGAAAGTCCGGCATTGTTTGAAACCAGGCGACCAGGGGGCTCTGTGGAACTGAGATGGACGCCATTCTCCCAGTTGCTGTGCTATTAGATCGACACTGAAACTACTGTTGTAAAGTGGAAAAGATACATAGATGGTAAATGGAGCTTGTGTAGCGCTTTTACACCGCAGGTCACACCTACACATTCTCACACTGATGGTAGAGGCTGCTGTGTACTGACCATCAGAAGTAACTAATCCCATTCATACACATTAGGAAGCCGCAGGCGAAGCAGCGGGAGCAATCCGGGGTTAAGTGTCTTGCCCAAGGACACATCGAACATGTAGCTGCAGGAGCTGGTGATCGAACCCCCGACCTTCCGGTTGAGAGACAACGACCATGTTGCTTGAATAGAATAGAATAGAAGAGAATCCATTGATCCATCCATTGTCGTCCATTGAATATTTATTTATGCCTTTGGGATGTTTGATTTGCAACTTTCAGTATTTGATATCATTTTGCTGTATTGTTCATCAATTAATCAAGAACATAACGGGCAGATTAATGATAATAAAAATAATTAGTTAATCGCAGCCCTAGATAAATTCATGTAATGATCTACACATTCCTCTCTAATTGCTTTTAGATATCTTGCTTGAGAGAGAAACTAAACAGAAACTAATGACGGTGTCATCAGCATTATTAAGAAATGCACGATATACATTTGAATATGAGGAGGAACAAGTTGAATTGGAACACAGACGTATTCATGTCAACTTGTTATCGAGTTAGGAAACCAAATAATTTGATGTTTCAAAGAGCCACAGTAACATCTGTTGAAGAACAAAAATGAATCCACTGTGGAAGAATGGAACAGCTGGTGTTACAATTGGATAGGAAAAGGTGGAAGGCATTACATTTATTCTGCTTTTAAATAAGTGTAAATAAAACCTTTTTTTTTATATATTTCAAAATTTGCATAAAACATCTTCCTCCTGCCAATCTGTCTCGAATCCAGACTCAGAAATTCATTCTGTATATTTACGAGTTATACTTTTTTGTAAGAAGTGTATACATTTTCTATGTCAGGTTTTCACATTATATGCAGCCAAACAATTGCATATAGAGTGCACTGTATCTCTGACAGTAGAGCTTTATTTTTTTTTGCTTTATGGCAGCCCTTCCAGGCCAGTATGACACAGTGAGAAGTAAAAGGATATTAGACATGAATAAAACAGAAGTTCTCTTTGAAATGATGTGACATTTCCATATCAACTGTAAGGAAAAAGAAGAAGAAAAAAAACATTGTGGTAGCCTTGATCTGTGTATGTGAAACTGAGCCAAGCAGTGAGATACTGTGATGTTTGATGTTGTTGCTGAGGGGTTTGAGTCGCTCGGCCAGCTCGGCGGTTAGATGCACAAACGTCTGAAATGCCCCTAAACACCGCGGTCAACAACATGCACGGACATCTGAGGCGGCACGCATGGCTCTGTGAGATGCCAACACGGTGAAACCCAAACTAAAGCATGATGTTAAAGGTGGAATATATCTCTGTTTAACCGCTAACATACTGATGCTCACATTTGAGGCCTTTTCAGAAAACTAAATGGTGTATTTACCCGAGTATATAAACATGGTGAATTGAAGATTACGATGAAAAATGAGGACATTTTAGCACATTCATACTTAAATTAATGGACATAAGGACTTGTTTGCTGGTGCAATTATGATCACTAATCATGAGCACCATCAGGAAGCATTAATAACTCCCTGCATGGTGTCATCTGGCGTCTGCGTATGAAATAATTGGTATTGATCGGAAGCTTGGTATTGATAGCGGGCCTAAAGTTTTGAGTTGTTGTGAAGTCGATTTGTGAGGATTATACTTTGAAATGGATCATTTTGTATAGTTGAAATATTAAAAGCACAGAATAAGACTAATCTTCTAAAACAAACAGAATGTGAAGGATGCAGGAAGCACCCCTTAAGACTGCTTAAGACTTTGTGGACAAAATTAAAATCATTGGGGCACCAGATGGCCTGGCGGTTCTGTCACGCCCCCCCATGTACAGAGGGTATAGTCCTCGCTGCAGCGGCTGTAGGTTTCAAATCCGACCTCGGCCCTTTGCTGTGATCCCCTACTCTCACCTCCCAACATTTCCTGTCTCTCTTCAGATGTCCTATCAAAATAAAGGCAAAACGGCCTTTAAAAAGTGATTGTAAACTGCTGTTTATGTAATGCAGTTGTTTTCTATTTTCATAACAAGCTAAAGGAGGCGCTGACCTGTCGGTGTGAACACAGAGCTCAGAACAACAAACCCAGAGGGAGTTTGACTTCACTCAATCCTTATAGTCATAACTCAACGATGTAATGTGTTAAGATTTGATGTCTGCTAAATGAATGTGTTAATAGTTGCATATTATACCTTTAACAGAAAAATACAAAGATACTGAGATTTGGTTTTGGTTGATTTTGGCGCCCCCTCTGGTCTTTCCCTTTAAATGTAAAAAAAATGAAAGTCAAAATTGCTTTTGAGAACACTGAACAGTAAAAGTCATTCAAAGAACTATAGAGAATGATCTCTAAGCTTGAAGGTCTGGTTTGTTTTGGTAGCTCATAGAGGCATCAGTTTTATTTTCATCATGTGTCATCACCAGTTAGAAGACTCCTCACAAGACCTTTAAATATTGATGAAAAGGTCAGATTCTTAAGTTTGACTGATTCATTAATAAAGACTCAACTTTACAACCACCTCCTGGTCTTGATTATATTCTAGAACCATCCAAATACTCCTCTTAAAACTTTTTTTTTTTCACCTTCTTTCCACCTTTCCCCGAGGCGGCCGTCGAGTCGGTGTGGAAAGAAGGACAGAGAAGCATTTTGCCAGGAGCGTCGAATCACTAGATTTAAGTCGGCGGCGGCGGCTCGACTCCTCAGGAGAATGACAAGCACAAAGAAACAAAGACGGCGCGACGGCTTGACTGACAGCCTTTTTATGTCTGCTCTATACAAGGTCAGATGTATCCTAAATAGAAAATAGAAGTGAGTGATCCCGAAATTTCTTAAAAGGATGCCCTTCGTGTAAGGATTCTGCAGTGTGTGTTTTGGTAAAACAAAGATTATGAATTATGAGTGGAGGCGAGAATTCTCCTCTAAAGTGTCGACATCAAACGACGAAGCCAAATTTGCGAGCGGAGTAGAATAATCTAAATATAATTGCGTGACTGTTGGCATGTCAACTTCAACCTTGTCTAATAAATGCCATAAGGAAGAAATGTTCTCGGAGGTTAATTTCACTATATTACCCAGAGAATTAAGGCAATTACCAACAAATGACGAAAAGGGCTATTCAGAAGCAATTCCGAGGATAACTGACCGTGCTATGTCCTCTCAGCAGGTGGTTATTCATAATACAGCAGGTGATTCGTATGAATTATTTCCTACCTGTCATTCACTTTGCTCCGCAGCCTCAGTCTGTCCAAGTAATTGTAGTCCTGTAGATTTTCACTTTGGCACCTACTGCGGGATTCTTGGCTGACCTTCCCGGGCGCTTCCTTCCAGCAATTATCTGTGGGAAGGTTTGAAGAGAGGAATAAATATTCCAGGGGGAATCCCTGAGCAGATACCGCTCAATACAAAATGCAGGTAGAACCAGAAGGAAGCAAAACATGCTCACATTTAAAAAAAAAAAAAAGAAAAAAGGAAAACGACCTGCTCTACTAATTGTAGAAATGTTCTGCAAGGGTCAGGAATATCGTTCTGGTAAAATAACACATCAAGCATCAAACAGCAGTAAGATGTGTTCAGTGCTGCCTTCTACACCCTGTTCATGCCTGATAAAATGGTGCAGTACCCCTGACATTTCACGTGTTGATATCCCCCCGGCCCCTCAGAAGCAAAGAAATTCATCATAATCGGTTTTCAAAAGATGTGTTACAGTACCACACTTTGGTATTTCCCCACACATGCTTATTCAATATCTAGATGATAAAACCCAGCAGGACCTCAATTTGCCTTTGAACATTTAATCTCGGAAAAGAAAACACTTCCACACAAAGCAGCGAGAAGCTACAAGTAACAGTACAGGGTCATTTGGCGCTGTTGAAATATTGGTAAAAAAAAAAGAGTAGTTACCATGGAGACTAATATGCTCCAAACTGAAGACACGTAGAGTGGCTTTTTGGAACGAGTGAAGCAAACTGTGGGGCACAAAGATAACAGGCTTAGACAAAGGGAAGTAATGTCAACACAGACTCACACACACAAAGGGCTCGACCTGTGACCAACATGTTCTGAAGCTGCAGATATGAATATCAGATGTGTTTCAATGCCCATGTAAATCAAATTGTTAAACTCTGACCTTGACTACAGCAGCTCCAAAAGCCAAACATTAGAGCTACATAGCATTTTTATGAACCAGACGTCCAAAGAACAGGCTCTGGAAACTGCTTGAAAGAACACTAACAGCATTTTGACAAATGGTCAAATAAAAAAAACATTGGGGAACGGGGCGTTTCCAGAGGGGTGGCCAATCCAAGTGCCGTCCCAAAATACCAAACAATGATTGGCTATTTGCCTTGTCAGAGGCGGGACCTTAAGTTGAAATCAAAGAAGATTACTATGAGATAAAGATCCGTATTGATCTCCCATGTCACAACCCTGACTTCTTGCAGACCTTTTGTAGCTGAGAGGAGTTTAAATTAAAAAAGACGTGTGAGTAACACACATTCAACAACTTTTACTGCAAAAGGAAATCTCAGCAGAAATCGTGTTCTGTATGTCATTTTAATAACTCGTGACCTTTTGACTTTTTCAAATCATTTCCTCACAGGAGAGTAAAGAAACTAATCTTACACTGTGTTCTGGCCGATGTGAATTTAGGGGCCAAGGTTGGATCGGTGGTCAGGGACATGAAGTCAAACTAAAAACATAATGCAAAGTCCATTTGGAAAGCATACTTGAAAAGCAAAAAAAAAAAAAAACATATTAAGCAACTCAGAAGTCTATGCCCGGAACAGTTGGTTATAAAGTTAGTTTTCAAGGACTCTGAAGACGTTCGAGAAGAGGATGCTGCTTCTTTTCTTACTTCTTCTTTAAACTTTAAAAGATGGTTTAGTCTTTCTTCTACAGAATATGGACTTGAATAACGACGCTATGCACAGTGGTTAGGGTGCCTGGTTGGTTTAGCACCAATAGTCCGGTTGGCCTTTGGCTTTCAAAATAATAAATCATGACCTATCCATGACAGTCACCAAGAAGTTCCACATTCTGAACTTGAAGGTGCACGTAAGTGAAAGGGCGTGGCTTTTGAGGGAGCACAGAGGGGAGGGGGTGGGTGCAGACGAAGCACTGAGGGAACACTACTTTCAAAATCATGCTTGTTTTCGAAAATGACCAACCCTGCCTTTAACCAGGAACAGCTCATTGAGATTAAGAATTTACATGGCAAATATTGGAATCCTTTGTATCAGTGATGTCTGTACAATTTATGTTCTTTTGAGTTCTAAACATTTTTCTACGGAAGCCCGAAGCAGACATGCTTCCATACATTTAAAAGATTCCATTGTCACATTTAAATGAATAATTTCAGTTTTTTTTTTCTCCAGATCTCGACATAGTGTTCTCATTATCTTGCTGGTTTCCCATCATAACTAGTTAATTTAATTTATTCACAAAGCTTTGTTTTCTCACAACAGAAGGTGATGGTGATGTAGAAAACAAAAACAATAGTCTGGTCACTGTGACGGCCCTGAGCAATACTAATGGGATAGCATTATTTCAGCATTATTATGTTTATTTTGTGCTTTTGTGACTCTGAGGAAAAAAAGATCAAGTAGAAGAGACAACGGGAAAACAACCGCAAATAATAACGGGGAAACGGAGCAATTAAACTCAATGTTTGGTTGCATGTCCACTTTGGGCTTCCATATTGTACTCTCACTTTAAAGGAAATTGTTTTTGAGATTTTAAACAGGAAAAGAAACTCCCACTGTGAGATCTCATTGGTCCCCTGCCACCTGTGAGTTGTCAGTTTTAAGCCACAAATACAGAACCCCTCGCTTTCATTTACACAATATATCGTTCTCTATCTATTGTAGTTTTCATTTCACATCAATCCAAACAAGTTTATGCAAACAATGATCTCTGGGTTGCCTGTGGGAGGCTTGACAGTTATAATGCTGCTCCAGACCTCTCTAATGATGCACTGACTTTGGGATTGAAGTTTGCAAATGAGATCTCCCAACGTCTATACCGAGAAATCAGTATGAAAAGATCCACCCCTGTCATGATATATGTATTCTTCAGAATCTGAAAATAAATAACCCAATGTAAGCTGTACCTCGGGAATACTGACACCAAGTCTTGAGGTGATTCATATTCTGATTCTGTCGAGCTGTAAATCAGCACAGATTCATATAAAATAGATATAAAAGCTATAATGTTCTTCTCAGAGTTGACCTTTATTTTGAAGAGCTGCCGTGTGACATGCTGTGAATTAACCAACATGGACGCTTGAGGAATTTATGTCTTTGTGCGGCTTGACCTCCAAGTTGAGCGTACGCTGAAGAACAACCGGGAGGATTGTTAGGAAAACAGAGCCCTGCACACACAGCAATAAATGTATGACAAAGCACGCCAACGAGGAGCGCTCTGATGTCTATCGGCCGGCGAGCCACTGCAGCCACTGTCATTGGTTACAAGGTGAGACCCCCCTACGTGCACCCGAGAAACTTATTGATGTGATCGAGTTGGGATTTTTTTGCTTATCACGACAATATCAAGTCACCTTGTTCTTCTATTTTTTTTTTTTCTAATCAAAAGTCAACAACGCTGCTATCTAACCCTGATATGGAGCCAATTAAATCCTTGTCTCAATCCATGGCGCCGCGGAGTGCATTCTAATTTGATGTCAGTTCAACCTTTAACTCGTCTCGGTCTTCTGTCCTGGCTGAAGTAAAAGTTTGGATGCGTGATCAGAGAGGAAGCAATGAATCGAGATAATCATACTGCACAATATACTTTTATTGTGGAAACACAATATTTTCCTTGGCTCATAATATAATTATCTTGTGGGAACAAGTAATCTGTGCATACAATATAATTATCTTGTGGAGAAAAGTTATTATCCTGCCAATTTTCACATAGTCAGTCCAAACCGCATTCCGTCAGCGCCACAGTTTTACTCTCTCAGACTGCATGCCCTACTGGGTCCGTTCATAGTAAATATGTTAATCATTTTGGAAAAAAAAAAATCAAAGTTAAATTCTCGATGAAGCTGCCAGACGAGAAACATGGTGTCAGATCTTCTGTATTGATATCCCATCATCTTCAGAGCACAACATACCAGGTCTGAGAGTTTGCAATTGAAGCCTGTTTTAACACAGGGTTGAGGGGGGGGAGCTATTGACACACAGAAGAATGGCTAAGCCACTTTACAACCCAATCGATCACAGGTCCACTCCACTACAAGTGGCATTCCCCTTCAAACCATAGCATATCCCCCCCCCCCCCCCCACCCAAGCTGACTTTCAGGGGGTCCGGACTACCTTCGCTTTAGACTTCAATAAGAAGCACTTTCTGTCCTCCTTTGTTCCTCACTCAAGAAGACTCGCTTGGTTTGAGAATATTTTTTTTCTGGCTCAGCGTTTGGCGTGTGTAGAAGCAGGAAACAGATGGCTTGCTATTTGTGGAAGGGTCCGGTGTCCAGCTCAAATATTCCTTCACAGGATCTTGGTGTCTTTTTAATGTCTGCGTAAGGGGAACTTCACAAAGCCTTGGACCGAGAACTTGCAAAATGGCCCCCGTGACAATGGTACTGAAAGAAGAGAGGCTTTTAAAAAGGTATTTGACATTATTACACTGAATTCAAATGCACGCCCTCCTTACTTTCTTTTAACTCCGGCTAATCCCTCCCTGGAGGATGCCTATTAACCTGGGCCAACACTCTGCCCCTCCTGATGAGGCCGAGGACAGGCCTCCCCTATTTGCTCTCCAGATCTCTGTCACTCAAACGCTCCTGTAATTATTGTGTGCCTTCACAGGTTACAAAGCGGATATTAGCTGCATTGTAAGCAGACATTAATTACATGAGCAAGTGGACTCAGTTAACAAGGCTGCGTTTAAAACACTTCCCAGGATGCACCTCCATTGGCGGTTACCATGGAGCCGTGTTTACGGATGGTACACAAATGAGCCGGGCTCCTGGATGTAAATAAAATCACGGCACAATGATAAGCCCATTCATGACGTGCCATCTGGCAGGCGCTGACAGTTTGAAATGACATTAATCCTTATCTATTCATTATGAAATTTGTGCGCATAGGTGTAGCCATGCCTCATCGGGGTATGGCGCCTCGGCTGAATTTGAATCGATTTCTATCTACCTGGAATCCATTGCAGATTCCTCTCATGGCCGGCAATGCAGGAGGCAGTGACTGCAGCTCACAGGTCAAGTCAGATTCATCAGATCAGCCCCATCCCAGAGCTGTGTGCTATGTGTGAGAAATAGCACATTTTTTTAGATTACAGCACTCCCTCTAAAAGCCTTCAGCCTGTAGCGCATGTCTTTCAATAGTTCGGTGCAGCGCATTCATTTCATCTCTGGGCGCTTCTTCTTTTTAAAGGCTATCCCACAAGGTCCTATCACGGGGAGGTTCAAGGGCAAAATAAATCAGCGACGACACGTCCCGTCGTTGTTATGTAGGGCGCAGAGGTCTCCTGTCTGCGGCAGGAGCGCGGGTTGAGAGATCCCCCCTTTGTGTCTGAGGCGGGATCACATTAACAGCCTGACTCATTACATTAATAGCGGTGGCACTGCCGCAACATGAATAATGCCATTCCCGTCTGTGAAGGGGTTACAAAGCAGTCTGACGGCAGGAGAAAGCATCGGGCTATTATTAACCATAAATCCATAAATGACACAGACTGTCCATACCGGGGTTAGGATATATTTAGAGCTGAACTATAGGATCCAGGTGAATCCATTGACTGGATACACACACAATATGAGAGGAAACAACTGTTGTTTACATCTGAATAAAAGACAAATGGATATAACCTGCTGATAAAAAAGTTACTGGACCAGGATTTTCTGCCTACATGTAAGTGCAACGAACATCCTGGATTTGGGTCCTACCCTTTGATCCTTGCCACATGCCTAATCCTGCAATCTGCCTCGCTTACAATCAATCTAGTAGAAGTTTAAGAGGTGGCGCTAAGGCGGACCCACACCCAGCTGTTAGTCAAACCAATCACGTCCCGAAATATGCAAATGAATGCAAACTCAAAAAAAAAAGGTTATTCACAAAAGATATCACCCCCTGCAGTTTTTATCAATAGAAAATTAGCCTATAGGGTCTGCAGGTGTGAATTAGCTCTAAGCTAACTCTGGTACAATGCATCAACTGGTAACATATGTTTAATATTGTACATGATGCCTTTACCAATAAAACAAATTCAGTTCAATCAAATGAAATCAGTTGGGGAAGACATGCAGAAAAGGAGCCGCAGGTCGGACTTGAACCCATGTCGCCCGCTTGGAGCACATTAGCCTTCATATGTGTTGCCCCTTATCTTGATCCTTAGGTGTAGAATAGTAAAAAAAAAAAACTAAATCCAAAGTTTTGAGTGAATAGAAAACTGATGGACAGCACCTGGATTTCCTGTCGGATCAGCTGCAAACTTTTGGGTACAACATCCTGGATTTGGGTCCTATCTGCGAGACCCTTGCCACATGCCTGTTCTTGTTGTTGTCAAATAAAGCAAAGATGACAGAAATATAATCTTCGGAAAAAAAAAAAAAAAACATGCTGGAAAAAAAAAAAAAAAACCTCAAGACTGCAAATGCTGCGTACTTCCATGCCCTTCATTGTCAGGAATTTTCAGGAAATGCTTGTGGCAGCTCAACCGGATCAGCAGAATTAGGAAAATTCTCCAAAAGCTGAATCTCCTCTAACCTCACCCACCCCTCTCAGAGCACCTTCCCCACCTTCCCCACCTTCCCCAGCACCAGGGGATCTGTCACAAATCAAGGATGGGAAGGTCAATAAAAGCAAACCATGCCAGACTCTCTGACTGACACATCAAAAGTTCCCTCAGCGGTGCTCAACACTCTGCCTTCCTTCCCTTCCGGCCAATTTAGCCGAGTCCGAGGGGAGCCCCCTAATCCATGCCTCTGGAAGTGCGCTTAATCAACCTCTGATTAAGAGGGAGCACGCCAAGGTGTCCGGCAACATCTCCACTGGAGGAAACAGGATTTATTTGTCTTCCCTTCCTTGGTGTTGTCTCTAAAACGTCTTGAGTCTGTTTGCTCTAGGTCTTGCTTCATTTCACATCCCACGGATAGCAAATACAAAGCAATCGTTTAGTTCCTTCTAATTCCTATCCTCCCCTCCCCCTGTCTCTCTCTCTCTCTCTCTCTCTCTCTCCCCTCGCCTTTTTTTTTTTCTGTTGTTGTTATGAGTGTCCCCCAGGTGTCCAGGAATGAATTAAACATCAGTGTGTTGGTAGGAAGGGCACAGCTTCTCCTGAAAAAAAAAGATTGAATGCAGAGTGTTGTTTGAGAGGAGAGCTGCAGTGGAGGTGACAGGGGAGGCTTTGCTCAGCACGAGGACGTGGAACCATCAGGGAACCACTTTGACCTCTAACATCTGACCGCCTTCATGAATAATCATTTTTTGTTCCTCCTCAAGTCTCTCGGAAGTAATTGGGGTGTTCCAAAGTTTTAAAAAATTGGGAGGAAACATTCTGCATTGTGTTCCTCTTGTTAGGCCAGTGGATGGGTAAAATGTTACTGGAGGTTTTGTTTACTCACTTTTCACTGCTATACATTGACATTCATATTGGTATTAAACCAAACAACATGGAATAATATCACTGAGACAAAAAATGTGTATATATATGGATGTAGCCTCAGTGATGTCACACCTTGGTGTCAGATGTGGAGTTTTGAAGCCGAACCATTATGGTCATCAAAATGGAAGTACTGACTCTACCAAACTTTCAAACAATCTACAGTAGTAATAGAGTTTAACAGTGACCGCCCACTTTCTTGACAGCTCTAGTTCCGCCATTCAAATCCTCCATTGGCATTTCAGAAAATCCTTATATGAATATTTTAAATCCTTGAACCAAGCCAACCTGCTACCTGAGTATTCCTGACTATAAAACATTTGATTTGGTGACAAAGAAAATAAATAAATCAATTGGAAAATGGAGAAATGGGCAACAAGACTGTGGACATATTTGTTTTCCAGGAGTGAGGGAACTACGCATCCCATAAACCATTTCTATATTTTGTAGTTTGTGTTGATATAGTGTGTTGAACCTCTGTGAACTTCAGTGCTAGCAGACGACAGCTGATGTTTGGAGGGGCGGTAAACACTTCCATGGTAGCAGTGGGCTCCACCAATCAGAGACATCAATGTGACACTCTAGGATTGTGGGTAGTGTAGTTCTTTTCACCAATACGTGAATAAACCATGTTTTTCTTTAATCCAAATTAATATTATACAAACTCGTGTCCTCTACAGGAGCATTTACCATCGTTTCACACTCAGGTATCTCGTGGTAAGTCCACCGTAGACGGTTATGACACTATGGCTAACAATCAAATCAGCTATAGAGAAAATGAATGGGAGGCTCTACAGGCAAAGAGGTGTTGAGGCGGGTCTTTGGCCTCCTTGCAAACAGCAAATTTACACCCCCAAAAAAATACCAGTTACACTCCCCACCCCATTAACACACATGGGGGATGCAAATATTAGGAACACATTTCAATATAATGCACTCTAGTACATGAGATGGTCACAATGTATTGGCTCATCGGTGTATGTCCATTACATATGACAAGCACCAGGCATGCAGTCCCAACTTTGGCCACTACAGCACAATCCTGTCATCCTTAAGCGAGCTAGGCAAAAAGTCCAGCAAAAACTAAAACTATAAAGCTCAAGATAAACAAAAAGAATCAAGTTGGATTCACAGAGAACGTTTTCTTCTATTCAATACTTTATCTTGTGGGATTGCCAGAAGTAGCTAACACATCAAGTACAACTCATTGGGAAGTAATAGGAGACTGGTTAGCAGCAAACTTGTCCTTTAACAAATATTTTGTTTTGCCCAGTGAGGTGTTGTTGTGTTAAAAAAAAGCATCTGACAAGTGCTTCATGTGCATTAAATAATCTGTTCCACGACAATATTGTGTGAAACCAAAAAAAATTAAAAAAAGACGAGCGTCTATTCAGAGACCTACTGGGATCGCTGACAGTATCAGGTGTGATTTATGCAGCGTTCGCAGTGTTTACTCCTTCAAAGTGCCAAAAAATGAATATTCCAATGTACACATAATTCTTTCCAGAATTGTCTAAGGGACTTAAAACCGCGGCTTAAATTATTTGTTTTCAAAAGACACACTGTACTTTTCTCATATGCACAAAGAAAGGCACAGAAGCTTCCCCCCAGGTTGCTGCATGAATGCTGTGAAGTTATAAAAAAAGGGTCTGGGATTGATTGATGATCTTAAAAGAAAGTGGTTTCATTTGAAGCCAGTTTTGTAGGCAGAATCGTCCAAAATATGTAGTCCACATTTACTTTTGCATCTGCTGTCAGATCTAGAAGAAGGAAAACAACATTTCAATTAATGTGAGCTTTCATATAGATTTATACATTTGCTATTTGGGATGCAGAAGGTGGTATGCATGTGTTAAGAGAAGCCGTGCTGCAGAGCTCCAGCCTTTTTAAAAAATTTGATTTCATTAGTTTTCCCTCAGCCCGGTATAATCAGGCATGAGCATGACGAGTTTAAAATCCCACAAGCAAGTTATGAAGCATTTCAAGGTGAAATATCAGATTTTTTTTCTCCCCCCCCCCCCCCCCTAAGTTGATTATCCAGGAAGGAGAAATGAGTCTCATATTTCAAGGCAGAGTTCAGTGAACTGTGGTCATGTGATTAATGCTCCTGTCTGAGACTTTGCCAAGGAGCTAACGCCTGGCTTTAGGTTTACAACAACAAAAAGATTTGTGTTGTGCATACGGTCAAAACAAGAACAAAAAAAAAAACAAAAAAAAAGATTTTCCAAGAGCGAGAGAGGACTCGGTGAGAGTGTGGGTTTAAAGTGAACATCCTTCTCCTCAGTCCAACTCCTCTGTCAAATATCTCCGCTACTGCAGGAGTGACTTTGATCAACAAAGTACTGTGCTTGTCCATGGCAACACCCACATAAAACACACAGTCAAGGTTGTGTAATCTCTTTTTTTTTTTTTGCATTGCATATAACAGAAGAAGAATTTTTTCCCATTTGCAGCACTTAGCAACAGAGAGAATGCCCATTGATGGCAGTGACCTGCAGAAATGGATGGCACGCTTACAGGCTGGTCCTTAAGACACAATGCTGTTGAATAAATCACCACTATAATGTATATTATAGGTTAAATGTGTTGTACTACTTTAAATAAAAGTTAATTGAGAGGTCAATCAGCGGTAAACTGTCAAAGCGAAAAGTCTGATGAGCAAAGTGCAAAATGTTGAAGGGGGATTTAAAAGCAGTGGCCATCCTAGAGTGTATGACATCACCATTAAAGTGTGTTATAATCTGTGATGTCATGAAGGGAAAATCTCCAAACGGCCTGTTTGAGCACACATTGGGAAAAGAGGGACCACGGTTTTAAAATGACATCATTTCAATTCAGGAAGATTTCATTATCTTGATCCATTTAACTGCAGAGGATCAAAAGGTTTAGTCCTTGAGGTCTCTAATAAAAGGATTTCTCTTCAGTAAAGATTAACTTTTCTGCAGACTACATAGACAGCCAATTTCACATTTATTACATATATTATAATATAAAATATATATATGGAATTATATAGAATGAATGTTGTCATACAGCCCTCTGCTTTTTAAAAGAGAGTACAGCTGTGTTTTTTAAATGTATTATAAAAACCTGCATTATGCAATGTTAAATAAGAGTTGTGTAGGAAGACATCACCTCCCACATCAGCTCAGCCCCCATTCTTTTCAATCCCTGCTTCTCCGCCTTGTATCAATTTGTTTTTTTGCATGTCAAGTCAAAGGGAGGTTGTCACAGGAGACAGCTCGCTTGTCTTGAGCACATGATTGAGGTAGCTGCAATTTATAACGTCCCAGCCGGAGCGACATACCTCACTTATCTCTGCCCCCCCCCCCGCTCCTCCTGCCAATGCCTCTGCCCTTTCACTCAGCACCCAACGAGGATGAAAGTTGCAGGTTGGGTTACTTTGTCAAAAAAGAAAGGAGGAACCATTACAAAATCTCCTCTATCCATCCTTCTGTACGGCATGGAGCCTTTTCCCCATGGCGCAGCGCTGCAGCAGACCTGCCTCTCCTCAAAAGCCGCCTGTCTATCTCGCACGGCCGAGGAGCTCACACGGGGGTTGTTATCACAAAGGGCCAATTTGTTATCCCGGTTTCACTCCATCACAGAAGCCATTATTTGGGACTTTTATCTATCAAGAAAAAGCTGTTAATGTGAGAAAGAAAGTGTGTACTCTGTCATTATGCCACTGAGGCTACCGACTTCACCTTATTCTGATTCAAGCTGAATGAACCTGAGGCAATTACTCCAAGAAGGAGAAAAAAAAAAAAAAAAAAAAGATCACAACTACGGATAATGTGAACTACCTTGAACTTTTAAGTTGCGCCCCGGTGGAAACGCCACGTCTCATCCTTATGTTAATATTTTGTGTACTAATTGCACTGCAGCAGCACAAAGCCCTTGATGGAGTAGGCACTTCCACCGTAGGCGGATCCTCCTATTAGTGGCAGCACAGTGCTGCCCACGTGCTCTGACATTCACACCTTAAGCCCGTGGAACACTGACTGCCAGATAATGCATCCGCACCTGCAGGATGGAGCATATTTCATAAACCTGAGTGCAAAGCCGTGATTTATCACTTTCGCTTATTACTTGAGACACTCGGAGTGATCGATTGGTTTATCCTCCAAGTAGGAGCTATGTATATATATCAGGGAGGAGGAAGAGAAAAAAAGAAGGGGGAAAAGACAATTACCTAGGCTAGGTACTGAGGTGGGAGGATATTTCCTGAGAGTCAACCTTCACACGACAGTCTCATGCCCTTTGTGTCTCCATCATGCACTGTGACTTAGCCGTCATTATGAGGCCGACGGCTGCTCTGTCAATGCAAATGCTCCCGAGTTCTGCCTCCTGCATGTTTGAATGGATTCTCGCACATTTAGCCAGCCTTAGTAGCTGCACAGTTCCCTGCTTTTGAAATCTTTTTTTTTTCTCTCCACAGAAGAGGCGAAATGTCATGGAGGTTTAACCGACATTAATATAACACAATATTACCTGGAAATTGGAATCCATTATATCTAATTTTGTTGTAAAGAGGCCCTAAGGGCGAAGGGGAATCTTTGCCTTCATACCTCTAAGAGATGCCGCTGCCACATGCAATTAAGGAGCTCGGAGTTTCTTTCCCCACATCAACCTGTGAATCTCCTATTTGGCTTCTTGACATCTGATCCAGAGATGTCCTGACATCCACAAAACCATTCTCAGTCCGGCCCAATCACTTGTCACACACTCAGTGCGGGGCTCTCAGGGCCCCCCTCTCAACACTCATCACAAGCCATCATTACACCACAAGCTGTCAAATTAAAACTTTTTAAATAGTGCGAATGCCTCCTCGGAACTTTCCCTTTTTCCCAGCAACATATTGCCGAGATAATTGAGGATATTAGCAGCCAGACTGTTACCAGGAGATGAAAGGCAAAAGGAGGGGAGCGGGTGACAGCTCCTCTTCGCTCGTGGCGGTAACGAGGGACTGTCAAAAGTCTCTCCGTGTTTATCTCGGATCATCTAGGGGGGATTTAAAACCCTTACCTTCACTATTCCATTCTTTACGGCGCGTCCTTTATCCACAGTGATTTACGGAGGCTCAAGCCCTGCGCCCGCGTGATGAATGAGCACTCTTCACAAGGTGTCAGGGCCAGGCAGCGGTGGGCGGCGGCGGCAGCGACTCCCTCCCACCCCCCTCAAAACACTTCCTCACCCCCCCCCACCCCCCCCCCCCCCCCCACCCCCACTTCATTTTTCTTCATCTTGCTTTCCCTCTCCTTGTCTTCACTTCATTTCATTTCCAGACTAGGCTGATTAGCAATCACACATCAGGTGAGACATTATAGAGGTTACGATGGCTGGAAGTTTTGATTGATGGTTTGGTGATTTGGAAAAATAACTTCTTGATGTTAAAGGACAGCGCAGTGTCTGAGTTTTTTAGTTTGGCCTACGTATTGTTGAGATCTTGACAACTGACTTATAGTCCAGGTTTGAAGAAAAAAAAAAGCATTGAAATAACTTACAGTGTTTGATATTGAAACAATACAACTTCAACCTGCTTATCCTAAATACCACTTCTTACTATGTTACAATGGGATAACAAACACAATCATCTGTTAGCTCCTGGGCCCCAAAGCCACCCCCTCCCTGCTGACCACACCCACATGCAGAATTTCTTACATTCCCTACCACATGGCCATCGCAGCCCCAAACCCGCATTACCACCTTCAACAGACCCAGGCTCCAGGCAGTGACCACACCGATACTGCCCACCCTACCAAATGGCCTCGAAGCTAGGCCTTCTGGGGGAAGACGTTGGCCTCCATAACGATGGCCGAACTTCAATGCGATGCTGTTGAGATATTGCAACGTCTATAGGGCTCTTGATAGTCTTGTACAATATGCAGATGTCTTCTCGTTCCAGTTGTAACCCATTTAGAGCAACATTAGACACTAAGAGAAACTGGTCTGGCCTTCAACAATGATGGGAGTCATAACGTTGTAGAGAAGACAAAAAGAATCCACCGTTGGGGCACAGGATGGACGGAGGTTTCTCAACCAGGAGATCGAATTTATTTTTGCTTTAAAGCTGACCAAACACATTATGTCATGTTAACAAATTGGTAGAAAGACAGAATCCCTTGAGACAGCTGCCAAAGGGTTCCTTAGAACACACCAAAGGAGGGTATGGCCAAGAAGTGGTATTTGACCCCCTGGGGTTAGGGTTAGCTGCCAGGGTACATTGGATGCCAAACTGGGGCCAGTTGTTTTGTCAGAGGGGAACATTAAACCCAGGTGAAAAATACACAAAGATGATCGCTTTCAAGAATATATATTATGCCAAATAATAGCACACGTCATTAAATACCATGATTTATATTTGTTTCAGTAACAGTATTCAATAGATTGTGAGTCTGGTTGTTGAGTCAAATACTATGTGTGTGTAATGAGGGGGGCTCTTCCTTTTGGGGGGGTGGCCACAGTGGGGACCAAGCTCAGTGTTACCGTTGGCCCCTGCCTAGAACCGGCCATGCAACTCAACTTGTGAATTGGCTCAAATTTTCCAAAAAATCCAAGATGACTTTCTCGTACATGAAGACAACAACGTTTTTTTTTTTTTTAAATGCATTCTGCCACTTCTGTCTTGAAGTTGAGGACTAAAATGTGGAAAAATGATCATATAAAAAGATCTGCAACATATTGGTGCATCAGGTGTTTCCAAGTAAAGAGCTCAATGCTTCCACCAAACCTTCCTATTAAGAGTCTAACCTTCATTACAAAAGATCACAAGTAAACCTCAGAAGGGAAAGAAGACTGTCTGCAGCAATTACCAACCGATACCAAAAAGTAAGACGCTCAACTCTGTGAAGACAATTTGTCAAACTTTTCTTCAACGTATACGACAAGAACTTGCCAATAAAACTTGCCAGTTCTAAACATTAATAAATTATGCCTCTGGGTTTGCCCCTACGCAGCGTGAACCGTGATTATAGCAAACATTTAAACAACAGAAAACTTTTCTGAAATGAGTTGGATCGCATTTGCATTTTTCAGTTCATACATTTTAATTTGTTTTAGGGCAGCTGTCAGGCTGATTGTAGAAAA
This sequence comes from Labrus mixtus, assembly GCF_963584025.1. Lineage (NCBI taxonomy): Eukaryota > Metazoa > Chordata > Actinopteri > Labriformes > Labridae > Labrus > Labrus mixtus. Next base: position 21,420,825 of record NC_083631.1, on the reverse strand, counting down.
TGTGTCACAGATTTAGATAATGTGAAACGCTGGAGGGGCGGGGGAGACTTATTGAAGCTTTTCCTGTTAGAGGGGAATGAAAAAGTACCTCACTGACACAGAAAGTGAAGTGTCATTTTATTGACATTGTTATGCTGACAACATGTTAAGATTTGTTTTAAGAGTTTGGAAATCCAGCCCTAAGATCCTCTGGGAGTGCGTACGTGTCTTCGCATAAACATCACGCATTTACTATTCAAGGACGAAAGTAGATTCAGCCTGACAAGTCGTGGCTCAATCATTTTTAAAAAACAGCGGGTCCTTTGTGTTCGTGCCGCTGTGAGTTTGGCAGGTTAGTCCATTAAGCAGAGTTCATTTGTGTATGAACAGTGAGTATAATACAACACAAACATAATAATAAAAACACAGCGCTGCGTTGCAAGGAGAAAAATCAAATCAAGGTTACTTTGGCTCCACGTTTTCGAATCACCTCTGAATATGGTTATTAGTTTCACCTGTTTGAGTTTATCTTATTTCAGTCGTACTTTACTTCAAACCCTGGTTTTTGCTTCTGCACAATTTGAGGAGAACAGGAAACATGTCAGGCGTTGCCCTGATACCTCCTGAAGGCGGATTATTTCACATATCCTGGTATACTTGGAAAAGGATGATGTCATGGTCTTGCTGACTTGACCACACTGACATGCTCAAGACTCTGAAGGATCACCTGCATCGTCATCATTGAAGTACTTTGAAGTTATAAGGTACTGATTATTTTCCATGAACTTTTACTTTAATTTGAGTCGACACATCACATTAGGGTGTAACTTAGAAAATATATTGGCAGCTTTTAATGATAAATAGTAATCAAAGTGGCAGCCTTCACTCTGTACACAGCCTGTCTGAACAGCCTCCGCCTGTCTGAAGGGCATCCATTCAGAATCAAAAAATATGTTGGACATTTCCCTCCTCTTTTCTTTGGTAGCATCTTTGATTGCTTTTTCAACCTGATTAACTTCAGTCAAAGTGCGGAAACATTATTTTTAATGTAAAAGTTTGAACATGATTGCCGTGCCACAACCTTAGCAAAGAATACATTCACATCGAGACACTGAGGAATAAAAATACGAATACCCGACATTTTTCTCTCATTGTTCGGGGCTGATGAAAATACAGTGTGGCCATGGCAGGCTGATCTCTTCTCTAACTGTAGGTGGAGACTGAGCTGTTCAATGAGTTTTAAAGTATGTGGTTGGAAGTTAGCCAGGAAAGGTGTAAATGTGGAATGCATATGCGGCAAATTGCATGAAACGACAATGTAACATCAAAAAGCTACAAAAAGTAAATACAACTCTGAGGACATTCAACTTCTTAAAGGACTGATATGTGTGCACCCTATGTTTCAATTCAGATCCACAATGGTTTGTTTTTGTTTTGACCAGAGAAGTAAAGCAGCACCTACAAAAGGCGGTTCCCCCCCCCCTCGCCCCTCGGTTTGCAAACAGCTAACCAACAGGTGTTGCCGTGATGAAAACAGGTCAGCTAACACGTTCAGATAGAACTGATTCTTTCTACCCGACATAAAAAGCCTCAGCATTTTTTTTAGTAAGCTCAACGACCAGAAACGTGGCAAAACTAGGTTGAATATGGGAGATGCTTTTGAAAAATGGCGAGAGGTTAGATCGCGGAAAGGTTTCTATACAGATGCAGAGCTGGCTAAACACTGAAGCTTCAGTTTCCAAAACATGGCAACCTGCGCGTGCACATCGATTCTAGAGAGGAGGGGGCGGGCGGGCAGGGGAGACAGCTTTATGCAATGTTTTGAATTCGGCCCGCAGTACCCATTTTGACCACAAGGTGTCAGATTTACATATTGCTCCTTTAAAGATTTCTGGAGACATGGAAAGCATCAAATCAGCTAAAGCAAAACTTCTAAATCAGTACATCGGCAATTTAGTTTTGAAGGTTAGTTAGCTTGACAGTAACAACACCACAACTAAGTCAACATATAACGTAATTCATGCTTACTTTGACCGTTCTCATGGACACTACGGTCTCGCTGTCTGTCACCCATCATTCTCCCGCATCCAGATGGAGACACACGAGCCACTCTGCCTATCCATCTCCCTCCTTTACTGTTTGTCTTACTGAGTGTCAATGTCACATGTTAGGGCATTAGCTGTGAAGACATCAGTGGATGAGGTCAGCGCTGACAGTGTGCCTCTATTAAATCAGTGGCCTCTGAAAGTGTAAGAACAAGCCTCGCTGTCACACAGGGTCCGTTCTGTCTCAGAGCCGAGGGGGGGTGACGGATGTTTTATCCTCCTGTGTTGTAAGACGCCCTCTGAAGGGTGTGGCAGGGAACGCTTTTGCTGAGGCTCACCTCCACACCTGGCTCCAACACAAAGCTACAGCAGCCATATGCCACTTTGCTCCCGTCACAAACATGGAAACAAAGCTCACTTTGATCCCCTCTAACCTTCAGCTGCTTTTTTTTTTTTTTGTATCCGCCCAGCCCAACCTGCCAGCAGATGGTTAACTCTTTGAACACAGAAGGGGCCGTTTTTTTGTTTTTTTTCAACGCTGGAATTCTTTTAATCGATCAAAAATATTAAAGCTAGAACAGTTGTTGTTTTTTGCAGTGCAAACCTAAGACTTCCATCTGCCGTGTTAAGGCGACACCGTCTCTGATTGGTTGTCTTTTATAGCTGATAAGCATGAGGGGGGGGGGGGGGGGGGCAGGCCTTCCTGGTTACTTCCGTCCATACTCTGTGTTCATATTTTCTTACAGATATGGACCAAACGTTGCAATACCACCAAAAACCTTGGGGGCAGTGTAGTAACAGTTCAAGTCAGACTAGCATATCAATCTTTATTTTTTTTTAAGACAGATTTTCAGTGATTTGACTTTCTCCATATGGTCTGGAAGTTGACCCTTTTACTTTTTCACAACTCTGTTGCTGTTTTGTTAATGTCAAAGTGTGTACTGCATAAATCTCTTTAAAACACCCGGTATGATAAAAAGTCAACTTAGGATAAATTAACTTCCAATTAGAGGCTGACATTTTTTCATGAATCCCGTGGGAATCTCGCGGGAAAGGAATAGATCTCACCACTAATCACAGGATTGGGACGGGACCAGATACTTTTTGTGGGAATGGGATTGGACTGGTGTGAAAACCGACTGCCGTGTCAGCCTCACACTTCTAATGCAGACAAAGCTCGCCATTGGTTGTTCTGTGGAAGTAACCTTTGGCTGTGTGCATCACTCTGAAATGACTATGCGTATTTGTTGTGGACTGTAAGGTACTAATTACAAAACAGACTTAGAATCGTTATGAATCAAAAAGTGGATTCTCAATCGATCCGTTGCCCCAAGAATCAAAATTGGATCGAATAAGACACCCACTGATTCCCAGTCCTATTAAATAGCCCAACGATACTGTATTTCAATGTTAGACATAATGGTAGTACTTGGAGAGCCAAATATTTGATGTGGTGGTACTCATTGTGAAAAGTTTGAGAACCACTGCCATTGGCCAATGAGTTTTACATGTTTTAACGGAATCCAGCAAATAAACATCTGGTTCCTGTACTTTTCTAAGCCAACCAAATGTAAATGATCTCTCATTAGTGTTGGCTTATTGACACAACATTTGCAGCTAAAGTCCAATCAAATCTAGGGAGATGAAATAATAATCCAAGAAATGATGTCACCATATTTAAAATAAAGATGTATGCATTGGCTGTCCTGCTGGAGAGTTCAAAGGCCGCTGGTATCTGGAGAATACAGTAAACAAACCCAGTAGGACGTTATGGTTAAACACGGGATATAGATGCCAGGAATTAGTCTGATTTATTAAAATATATGGAAAGAGTCCATTTAACAAAATGAACCAACTGAGTAATAATGGGAATCACATCGCCGCGTGCCCTTGAGTGGTTAGGATGGTGCTAAGTTCTGCCTAAATACGTCTTGCTTAAATGCAGGGCCGCCCCTATCTCTGTACAATAATCATGCCTTTAGTGCTGCCGAGTGTTGCAGTGCATTAAGATAAAAGCGCTAAAACAGTGTTTGTGCTGTATCCCAAATGGAGGCTGCTAAGTGAAGTAGCATGCTGTTATAGGAGTCGAGGGATGATGGTAGCATGAGTGCTTTTCTGAGTGGGAACACTTCACACTGCAGGGGTTTGCACTGATGCCACAGCATAAATTTGTCATATATCTTTTTTTTTCTCTCTCTCTCTATCTCTCTCTTTTGCGTATATTTTTCTCACCCAGCTCTAAATGTATGCTAAGATCATTTATCACATTTGCTCATTTAGCTCAAATTTGGATTCAAGCCATTTGCTATTCATGTTTTTTCTGCTGATTTTATTTTTCATACAATTGATTTCGAGGACTGTGAATTTTAGAGCTGAGGGGATGGAAAGGAGAAAAGGGAACTTGTGATGAGAAATTCACAGTCAGAATGTGCTGATGCGCTCTCTATACAAAAAAAAAAAAAAAAAAAATCTGTATCAAAATAGGTGGGAATATAAAAGCCACATCAGAGAAGTTAAGGGGAGGGGAGGGGGGGCTGGAGCAGAAACTACTGTTCCCATAATCCAGTAAGTCACACCCTCAACTGGAGAGAACGCCGAGAAAGACTATCGGCTTTACACCCTAATTCACCTTCCATAGACTCCTTCTTTTTCTTTTCGGAGAAGCTTAAAATGGATTTAGCTCATAGGCCCGGAGATGAAAAATAACAGAAAGGTGTGTTTCATAGAGCCATCAGTCTGCTGCGTGTTAAATGATGGGGGGCTAATCATCCTGAGGGCTTGTTTTCTGGCTAAGATAAACACAGCAGAAGCTGAGGGGATGATGGCGGCAGATGGCGAGAGTCCTGTTTGCACGCCTGTTGCAGGCCGCTTCCTTCCTGCGGTCTAACATTGAACCTGCAGTGAAAGTGTGACCCGGGCCGAGTTGTTCCAATGGAGAGGTCTTTAAAAAAAATCCCCCCCCCCCCCCCCCCCTCGGACTGCTCTCTTGACGATTCTGAAAACATTCTTGTAAAACCGAGAGGGGTGAGGAAAATAAATTTGTTGTGATGTTTACGAGTCGGCGCCGTTGAGGGCATCGGAGCGTCGCATAATGTCATCCTGCAACTGGGGGGGGGGGGGGAACGAGCAAAGGGGACCTTGGCCCTTACTCTCGCACACAAATGCATACATGCACGGCGCCCCGATAATGAGAATCCACCTCACCAAATCTTTCAATTCAAGGACTTGCGTAGATTGACTGTAATGCCTAAGTAATCAGCCTGTTCTGACCCACCTTGTCCTCGGCCAGGATTTATAGCACCCAATTACTGATCTCTATTACCCGGTGTGCCAGGGGGGATGGAAATCAGACGTGTGGACAGACGGCCCGGCGCTCCGTCTGCCTGTCTGGGTGACCAGGTGATGAGAGGTTGGCCTCCACTCCTCACCGCTCTCCGCCCCATCTTTCATCTCATATTACACGGCCACAGACTGGCAGATACATTTTAATATTCTTTCAGGTGTTGGAGCACTTCAGCATGCTGACATGGTGATGAATGTCTAGTTTTTCAGCGTGTCGTTTATAGATATATATTATGTTCCTCGTAGCTCAACAGAAAGAAGAAAAACTTCAAATGAGAAGTGATAATTGTATTTACAGTGAAGTGAATCTCTAAGAAATATTGGGCTGGATTTCCCCCCCCCCCCTCTCCAATGTTGAGCCTCCCCATGAAAAAAATAATCTAATACCAAACCGCTTTTACAAGCCAAAGTCAAATAAAATCTCTTCAATATTACATCAACAACAGAAATCCTTGAAACCAAAGTGAAGGACTTTTTCATCTCTAAAAACTTGGCTACAACTCTCATCCTTCAAAAACCTGTCTCCGGTTTACCATCGATTAAATTATTAAATATTGAAGCTTATCCCCTGAAATAACTGTTTGGTTTATCATGTCATCAGGGTAAACTTTTAGAATTCACAGCTCCTGCTAGCAACAAACCATTTACACAAACAGTTTATCTGCCAGACCTCGACGACTAGTACAGATGTATTTCATGTATTATTTTGTCTTCATCGGCTACTTAAAGGGCGGAATCTGGAGTGTTCTATTTTTCATATATTAATATTTTGAGGTTTTAATGATTCATAGGTACAAAAGTCTTTGAACTGCTCGAGCAGATATCTTCAGCAGCCAAACCGGCTGTCAAGGCTGCAAATGTATCCTGTAGGCATTTGTGCCTGCTCCTACTACGTCTACTAAAACAGATTTTTATTCCACCGACTGGCTCAAATAGTTATTCTAAACGTCTAACCACATTTTAGAAAGGGATAGACCCATTAGTAAAGGAAATATCCTATTTTGTTAATCATAAAAATCCATTATTTTGAACTCTTCAAATCCACCGCGCGTCCCATGTATGGAGGCTGTGGTCCTCCAAGTGGGCGGCCCAGGTTCAAATCCCACCCACCTGTGATTCCCCTCTCTCTTTCTCCCTGATTTCCGACTATATCCTCTGTCCTATCTCTCCATTAAAGGCACAAAAAGCACAAAAATAAATCTAAAAAATGTATTTAAAAAAGTGCCATTGCTATGTAACAGAACAATCTGCATAGCAACTGGAAGACAAAGGGACTGGACACTGACCCTGTACAGAGGATGAGAAACAGGAAGTCACTAGACAGACGCTGTTTTGCTGTTTTTTCCTGTTGAGGGATTTTACTTTTGAATGTCAAAAGAGTTCATACGATAGTTAGTGTGAGGTTCGATACGTTGGCGCTCTCGGCTGAGTGTTTAGGTCTGGCATGAACTCCAAGCGTCTGACAGTTTGAATGTGTCAAAGTTAGACCCCACCCTAAAAATCAATGCACGCCGGGCAAGGCTCCCAACAGCTCGAAAACCTGGTAAGCTTTTAGAGAATTATTGAATTTTGTAAATTCAGTCATTCTGACATCGTTTTGATTGGGAACATCAAAGCCCTTATGATGTCCATTAAATATCAAAAATACTGGATTGGATTGTATGGCAGGGTGTGCATGCATGCTGCTAAAATATTTAAGTTGAGTTCATGGTTCATTCATTTTGATCCGCATTTGAGTCCAATTTCCCGAGATTTTGAAGTTATGAAAAAAACATTTGGGATATGAAAGGCTCGTGTGAAGTGTTTGTCAGTCTCGTGGAAGAGGAACGGCAGCTCGAGGAGATAATTTGGAGGTACGGCGGTGCACATTTTAGATAACGTAAGAAAATATTATGAAGCTTTTGAAAAACATGCCATGGAACTCCTTTTCAGTAACTCCCAGACTTTTTGCAACAAAGTCTCCAAAGTAAAGCTGTCATTCATTTCACAATGACAACTGCAAAAATAAAGCTTTGCTGGCTTTTTTTTTTTTTTTGATATTTCAAACTCATTTTTGATGTATCAAATGTTTTTTTTTTTTCTTCTCTTCAATATAATATTATCTCAGTGTAACACAGGCAGCCACGGTCACATCGTATTGTTCAGTTCTGAAGTGGCTTACTCATACAATTCAGTGCCTTCAACAGAGCCCGACTGAAAGCATTAATCATTGATTAGAGGAGTGATGGCTGCATAACAGGTCTGAAAAGTAAAAAAAATGACATATTGTCACAAGCTGCTTGAAATGTGTTTGGACAGCTCGGGAGTTGTGGGGGGGGGGAGTGTGCATCAAGTGATGTAAAAAAGAATTAGAAGTTTCACAGTCCGATCCGTTGCCTCTTGTGACTGAAGCACAAAGACTAACACGAGGAACAATGTTGTGTTGTGAGGAATGTCAAGGCCACAAGATGTTACACAACCCAGACTTCAACTCGCCGACCTCTCACGTCCTCAACCCTGACCCGTTCACAGACTGTCTCTTCTATACCGACAGGCAGCATTCAAACTGTGCGTTCAAGCTTTGTTGCTGTCTTCTACATTTCTTCAAGAAGTTTCTTTTCATTAAGAATGTGACACCTGACTTTGTCAGTGTTCCTCCTGTCTGTCTCCCCATTCAGGCTGCCTTCAGGCAGAGAGGGGGCGGAGTTAGTACATTTGATTCATGCACCTGGGGGGGGGGCGGGGCTATGGTATTTAAGATGGCTACTCTACTCTATACCTTTCTCTCTCTCTTTTACACTAGATTTGGTTAGTTGTCTTTGTTTCACCTCCTCAACACCACACACATTCATCACTGCAGTCACCACACATTTACAGACTGCACACCATTTTATAGAATACTTTAGAAAAACTGATCCACAGTTGAGGATAAATGGCTGGCTTTGGGGTTTGTTTCAAACATATTTACGTTTGCAAATAACTCTACAACTTGAGGGAGAAAGCGTCAAATCCAGAAGTTTAACGTTTATACCAAAAGCATATTCAATAGTCAAACGCCAAGCTTCTTGTTTGTGCAAAAATATTGTTTACACACAAATTTGGTAAAAGTTGAAGTTCACTTCATATAAAATAAAAATGAAAAATGCTGCGATGGAAGCAAGGTAGTTTGTTGTGATGAGGCATTGATTGGTACAGGCCACAAAGTGAAGTACTTCTATTTGGCTTATTTGCCAAGAAAAGCTCAGAGAAGAAACATATTGACTCAACAGGAGACCTGAATCTTCTCTGCCAGACACTGCAGAGTTGTTATAAGAAAAAGTCTCGCCTGGAAGACTAAACTCATAAGAGCTGTCTCATAATTCCTCTCACAGAGTCAACTCTATCTAAAAGGAGCTTTTCTGTGCTTCATTGATCGTGTCGACAACAACAACAAGGTTCTCGATGGAGTTCTGAGGTAAGGTTAATGTTGTGAAGTGAGGACTGGGGCAGAAGTAATAAAGTACAATTCTATGAGGAACTGACACCAGTATGATCCCAACAAAGGAGTGGGTCACCAACATGGCCGACGCTGACTCCCTGTGTACCCTACAATTTTACACTAGACACCTAAAAACACACAATCAAACCATGCATTCAGTTTTATTCAGCTCATTTCCACAACAATATCAATTCCTTTGTTGACTCTTTCTGCGTATATTTGGGTGATAATATTAATCTTTCAACAGACTGTGTAAAACTGGATGCTCAAGGATTATATCTTCTGCAAAAGGTTTGAAGACTAGTTTCAGAAACATTATTTTTTTCCAAAACAGCCTTTTACTTTGAAATTTAAACTTAAAAAAAGTGCTACATTTAAAACGGATTTATTGATTCCAACACTATGTATTGAATGTTTGTCCTTTACTTTTTTCTTGGCTCAAGACGTAAAATAGAAACTTTCTGTTGCCAGTAATTCATTTTAAAACCATTTTAAAACAGGCTGTACACAAAACAAGAAGAAAGATCTAACTTTTTCATTAGCCTATAACGTCTTCCACTGCAGATTGTATTTGTATGGTTGACCCCACACGCCATTTCCCAACTCCAAAGCCCTCAATATTTATCTGACTTAATTAGATGAAACTAAAGATCAGCCCGGTCAAACCTTTTAGGATCCACTACAGCATCAGACAAGTCTTCATAAATACAGCATTACAGACTTAGTGCTCATTCATCCAGTGAAGCAAACCAACAAATTGAATCTAAACTCAATCACAGACCAACAAATGATGCCATATAACCCGAGCTTGACAATCGGACTGAATTGCCATTTGGTTCCACTCCATTATTCAGCCTGGCATTATGGTCCTGGTGCCCCTTCACTGTTTGGTATCAACAAGTAGCACTCATATAGTCCTGAAAGGAAAAGTCTTCCTGCACAGTTTAGTCTCATGTAGGCTTCCCACCATTATGTCTCTCATCCATTGTTGTCCTGCCTACTTATCCTGACACAGTAGACCTATTTGAACTGCTGAAGATGAAAAATGAGATAGAGAAATATGGAACCAATGTCGTATAAACCCAATGAACAAGCGCAAATCTGACAGATTATCAGCCTCCGTTTGTGACAGCCAGTTTATCAAAGCTTTCAATGTTGCCAAAGATGTCAAGATACACGTCATCACAATTCTGGAGAGGACTTCATTTTCACAGTTTGCTAACAAACTGGTTAGCAACCACAGACATGAGAATAGAGGAGGCATTGTAAGATGTCTTTCCCAATGTAAGCTTTTGGCAAAAAGTCATTTTGGGCCCGATGGCATCTCATGACGCTGCTAAAACTGGGTTTGACCGCCATGTAAAACTGGCTTGAACGGTCGGTGCTCTTCCTGGAGGCTTAGTTGTATGAGGTTTTTGTTAGTAGCGAGTATGTTAACCACAGGACATGTGGGTCAGTGTGGCCGTTTTAAGGTGAGGTCCACCAGTGTCCGGCCCGGAAGCTAGGCTATACGGCTAAGTAGACGGGGTCATTTGCTCCTGTCTAAGTGCCTCTTACAACCCCACTATCCCTTTAATTTGATGGTCCAATCCTGAAACACCACATCTATCTGTATAGCTGATGAACGTTGTAGATGTGAAGGATGACACATAAGTCAGGAACCAGGCTTGTATTAAAGTAGAAGCTCGTATCCTTGTACATTTTTTCAGTTGCAGTATGAGCAGATTAGATGTTCGGCTTTCGATAAGTCAATGTAAGTGATTTAGAAAGACAGCAAAGAAACCCTTATGATCCGTATAGCTCAACTCCAGCAGGGATAAATGGTTAGCTCCAGTGCGTGGCTTTAGAATCAATGTTTGATTACAGGAATCCAAAAAACATTACTCCACTCTCTGCTGGACCATGAAGGTAAAAAGTTCACACTATTAATTGCGATCCATTAGATATTCTTACAGCTTGTAGTATAAAAGAGAAAAAAGGCACACAGGCTCCTTTTTAACAAGTCTTTCTGATAAGGCTGAAGCATCTGTGTTTATGTAGCCGGAGAAATATTATGAATAATTGGAGGAGTTGAGGTGCGGAATTTCTCCAGCATTAATCGAGCCTCTGAAATCTCTGATATTAGCTTCGCATGAATCATTGTTAATTCCCATGAATCCATTACTGTTCCATGTGCAACTAAAAATAGAGTCCTGATAAATCAATGGGGACACTCGAGAGTGAAGACGGGGGTTGGTGCTGCTTGCTTCTGAAGCTTCCTTTATTTTATTTTTTTCCTATAAAGCGCTACGTCCTTACTTCTCATCAATAATTATTCTCCATAATTCACACATAGATTTCTGTGTTACAACTGATGGGGGGGAGGTACGACAGACCTTGAATAGTTTCAGCCAATCATTTTTAAAAGAATGTGCATTCGTCAAGGCTCTTTGATCGTGCTCGAAAACATTTTTTTTTTCCCCACTGGCAGTATCCTTGACTTGAGAATTTCTGTAATGACAGCCACCCAATTCTCTGTTTATGCCAACAATGACGGGAGGCTTTTGCCAATTTTTTCCTTTATGCTCCAAGGAAGCATAATCCGTTTGAAACGGCGTGGCGATCTCCTCTACCGATTGTATTGGTCACAGCTCGACAAGCATGCAGCCTTGTGCGGAGACGGTGACCCCCCGGACCTGCCCTCCTCCTCTGGCGCTCTGAAAAGCCTTCTGCAGACGATGAGCATCACACGGCCTCACTCATGCACGGGGTGCAAGGGCAGACAGGTTCATCTGCACACAATCACAACGGACGGCCGCATCCCATTCCAATTGCATTTCCGCTCACGGGGAGGGGGAAAGATCCTGCGGTGCATATTACTGCGGCTGAGGCAAATTTAGCTGAAAATGGAAGGGGAGATGGAAAAGGCTCACCTCTTACACTAATCTAAGCGAACAACACGGCACCGGCTTCCTATGAACATCTCGACTGGAAGAAAAAAATGGTTTCTAGATGACAGAGCCGCCTTGCCTGTCTCTGACAGAAGACAGTACATTCATTAAGATAATAAATTGCACATGTCATATTTGTAATCTCTTCAATCTTTACTTAATGAGCTGGAACACGTGCAAGGGTGTGCTCCTGAGTAAAAGTTGTCTTGGTAGAGATGTTACTCTTTAAAACATGTTTGTCGAAATGCTCAGCATTAAAAACTGAGTGATAGTCAATGCTGTCTGATATTTAATATATGTCATGTATACATTCATGCTCTCCCAGTCCCACTGTGGATTCATAGACAGACTTGAATGCAAATGAAGCCGAGGAAGATCGAGAGCAAGAGACCGAGCGAGAGGCTCTGAAGTCTGCATATCTGATGGCAAAGCAGCCTGATTAGAATTTTGTCATGCCACAATTTACAAATTAAAATGAATTAGATCTTCCATGCCCTGACCTCCATTAAACACACTTCATTGTTGATGGGCCGCGATAGCATCTGCTATCGATTGGAGGAGCATCAGTACGGCCAATCCTGTCTCTTTTAGAGGAGGTCGTCCGAAGCAATTTGGGCATATTGAAAGATTGATCAGAGCTACAGAGCTGCCACTCGGGCCCACTCAAGGTAAAAAAAAAAAAAAAAAAAAGTCTTAGGTGTGACGCAACCCGCTCCCCGCTGCTCAGTGGGGGGAGCGTCTCAAATCTAAATGCTAATGGTTTCTTTAAGAGCCTGGCTGGCCTTTAACCACTACAGTCAGACTTGAAGGATGGCACTCAGTGTTTCGACAGCTCTGTCTCGTTTTGACCCCTCCCCATGCCTCCTCCAACAACGCCAACATCAAGACCAAAGTCTCTGGATTTAACATCGAATATGCAGAAAGCCTCAGGGATACAATATGTTGTGTTTCATATATTACCAACCTGCACGGTGGTCGACGGCTTCCTTTTTAAAACTGAAGGCTGGCATGTGAACCAATGACATAAAGCCGCACATTCTTTCTGCAGTCTTATTTCTACATATGTTTGCAGAACGAGGGAGTTGTTGTTCTACCCCTGCTCCATCTAGACCATCCAGTGTAAATGTTTTTCATCGATTATCACTTTAGAATAAATGAAATTAAAATAATGCTAGAGGTCAAAACGAGCTTAGAAGGATTTTTGAAATGTGTCCTAAATGGAAAGCTGAGTGTGTGAGTGGGGGAGGGGCACACAACCATAAACCATTTGAATGAAAGTTTTCCTGCCAAAAATGTTGCTAGGATACTGGTCAGAGTCTTGGGTGTTGGGATATGTAGTCTTTGTCTACATTATGCAAGACATTGGTGATACTAAGACGAGTTTTAAATATGTTTTGCAATTTTGCTACTTTGAGCTTCTTGGGGCAAAGGTGCCACTAAAGGTCAGAGGGGGATGGAAATTAAAGTTGAGCAGGTGTTGGCGGATAGTGAGGTTTTTTTTTTTAATATCATGAAATCTCATCAATCATCCCATCTAACACAGAAGTGCTTTTCATTTACGTCTATCTTAACCAGAATGATATGTATGCAGTACCTGCTGGAAGTACATCAAAGGCACACTGAGTTATTGTATCATAAGTCTACTGTAGCTGAATTCACAGCATTGTGTGCTTCACCATGGTAACAGGGATCAGAAGGCAAAGGTCAAGCAAAGCGTTGGTAGAGGTGCCGTTCAGCAAGGGCAGGGTGGGGGCGGAAAAAACCTCCACATAGGGCTTTTTCCATACACTGAGCACGCTCATCATCTCCTGTCCTCCAGCAGCTCGCTGCAAGGTTAGTGAGAGTCAATAAGCCTTCCGCAAAGGTTAAGGAGACCTATAAGAAAGGTATTATGCAAACAGCGATCTCTCCGGTTTCAGCTCAACCACATATAGAGTGGCATAACTATCTTTGTTCACTTTCCATCTGGAAATGAATCACGGAGAGGTGCTCGTTTTTTCTTCCCTGCATGACTGGCTTGTGAATTCAATATTAGCCATCTATACACTTCGACACAAAGTACTTTGTGAAAACAAAAGACTGTGAGACAGCATAACAGATGGCCAAAAATGGAGGATTCAAACAAAGAACAATAATCATCAATCACCGATGAGTCTCTAGTGATTCATTTGGTCACTTCAAATGGCACTGACGATACTGAATCAGAGTTACATTTTAAAGACTTGAATTCACAGAGCATGAAAAGTGCAGCTATGTGTGGGAATAGTGATAATGGAGGGGTCTCTGACTTATACTACGACAGGAATTTCCTATTTAATGTTCTTAATTAAACCAACAAAAGATACATTCACAATCAAATGTCCATTATTTTAATCAAATTTGGACCCATCCATTTCATGCATGTTTTAAGTCATGAGAGTAAGCATGTGAAGTCTGTTTGGGTCAACAGTCTGTGGAAACAACTAAGACAGGGGTCGAGTACTGTTTTTTTAAATATTTAGCTCTATTAACGGTTTCTACATTTCGAGGCTTGTGAATTCAGAATCTGGAGGCAAGCAAAAATGATTCGGTGTTGGAAAAATGTTTTGGTTTCCATTTGTAGTCAGAGTAGTATCACCCACCATGGTTCCCACAGGCTTAAGCTGGAAGCAGGAGAGAAAAAAAAAATCTTGTGTGGGTAGCAAAAAAGGCAGAACCCATCAGCAGAAATCCATAGAAATCCAAAAGCCCATCAATGGTTTATCTGGCCATGATTACCTCTGTATAGTTCTACTAGCTGACATCTGCATGCAAGTGCAGCTAACAGCCCACTCTTAGGCATCATCTTTAAACTTGGACTCCATTATCACTCTGCTTGTCAGACTGTGAACAATTATCAATGCATGAAAGAGGATGTCTATAGGCTGGACGTTCTGAAACACTAACTGCTAAGCCCCAAAAGATAGATTTAGCTTCCACAGGCTAAACGGTCGTCCAGCAATAGTCAATTGGTTCAGAGATTGCCTAACCTCTACTTACAGATGTAAAAGCTGCACAGAAAAGGAAGTCTTGCCTGGAGGTGGTTCAACGCTAATCTCCGGGATAAATGAGAAATTAACTTAAATTGTTCCCAGAGGCATACGTTGTCTATAAGATGGTGATAGACGATGATTGCCAAAGGGGTTCCAAGACTTTAATCAGACACTTAAAGGTACCTTGGAACAAACACTTAACAGACGTGACTTTGTGTACTCTTCAGCAAAAATTACTTAGCAAAACTTTCAGCAAGTCATCATTTTAACCACTGTATAAGAAGCTGTTGACTAAAACCATAATCGCACTAAATACTTGATACTCTAGACGAGGCACATCCTAACTTCTCAAACTCGAACAACCTTGGCAGCCGGGTTATTTGCACAAACAGGGAGAAGGACAAACATGATAGTGTCCTCCATCTGAGATTTACTGTCCTGTAAATGTCAGAGGATTAATTAGCACATTTTTAAGACTGTAAGTCATACTCATTACTAACACGATGATGAGCCAAACCCAGACTGACAAAATTCCCATCAACCTTTTATCCCCCGATCTCACAATCAATATTCCAACTTAAAAACATTGAAACATTTCGCCTGCTTCATACGCCAAAATCAACACTTGTCACCAGAAGAGCTGCTAAAAGGAAAAATATCTGAGTCTTACCAGTTTTAAGACACAAAGTCATCGTATTATTTCATTTGATCGTCTTTCTTTACCATGTTTCTGTTGCTCTGATTGGTAACTCGTTTACATGAAATGGGGCTTAGTCTTTTTTCTCTCTCAGAATGACTAAATGTCAACTCATGAGGTCAGAAGAGGTTTAAGAAAAACATCGATTTTAGTGAAATGGAAGTTTTCCATCAAGCAAAGTTTTTTTTAGAGTTCAAGTTTGAGGTCACAAGTTTCCCAACATAAAAATACAACTGTGCAGATCATCTTTGCAACAAATAGCTGTGTTTATGCCTGCATAGCTACCTCTAATATCCAGACTCAGAAATTGTTGTTGTCAGGGGCGATGGATGGGTCCAACCAACGCGGGACTTTTACCCAGGAGACCAAAGTCCAAGTTCCTGTATTAAACCAAAGTCACACTTAGTTCAAGTATTTAGCTGGGTGTGAAAGAGAATTAAATCCATAATGATGCCTCTTCATAACCAATAAGATCCTCACAAAAAGACTAATGATTTATTTATGGTCATTCTTAATTATGCTCGCAACCAATCCTGTAGGTTAGGTGTCGAGCGAGTGAGTTACAAGCGCTGCAGAAACAGACTTGGTTTACATTTTTTAAGATTTACAGCGAGCGATATGATTGGCTGTTAAATAAAAAGCTGGTTGGGAATTTTCATTGGAAAAACATTTTAAACCCTAACCCTAACCCTAGGACCGTTAAACCCAAACCACAATCTTTTGAAAGTACTTTTTGAAAACCAGCTCCAATGGCTTCACTTTTTTATGTTCCATTTGTTCAACTGGTACAAATGTAAAAGGTATGAGGACTCGGCATGGCGTTTTTAAAAGGGACCTTATCAAGGCAAAGCTCATGTGGGTCATATTCAGGTGTAAGAACAACCTTTGCTGTTGTATGGGCTGGTGGACTTTGTGTCTATTAGCACTTCTCTGTTTTTTGACCAAAAAAAAACTGACACAGAAATAATCTTTTTTTTTGTGTGACTTATTAACCTCGCTAGTCATCCTTCAAGTCCTCAGATTTATTCTGTGAGCCATTGCATTCTCCCAGAAACCAGGTTTGAGCCACCATCTTGGTCTACACAATGTCCCTTGTTACCATGTAAAAAGGTAAATAAAAGAACAACTTCTGAATGTCAGTTTGCTGAGAGATGACAAGTCATGTTTACAATTACCTTAAAACACTTCAAGCAATCAGCTGCACCGAGCAAAGCTGAGTAATTCTCTGAAATCTCAAACAACCGCGTGGAATATACAAAGATCTCTCACAGTTTCTGCAAAGATTACACATGTTGTGCCGCTGCCGAAACACTGGAGCTTTGCCAGGGAAACGTTGTGAGAGCTTTTTTTTTGGGTCTCCATATCTCTGTGATGGAATTATGTGTCCCAAAATTAGAGTGCAAATTTAAATCAAACCCTCTAAGCAGGATCTGTGGGTTCTTGGCAGCGAGGGGGGGAACACAACGGGATCCTCGCACATATGCCGTGCACATCCACGAGAGGCTCAGCGGGCTGCCAACACCAAAGTGTTCATCACTCTCCTCCCACTCCTTTTCATAACACAGAAAAGGGAAGAAGAAAAAAAGAAAATCCCCCACAGTATCGGAGTATGGCCGACCAATCAGTGTCAGGGATCAAAAAGCAGACGTTCAAGGAGAATGAAATGCCCCCATTGATTGGCCGTGGCGCTTTGGTCCCCCCCCCCCCACCCCCTCTGCAAAGTCCTCCAATCGATACCCGCGAGATAAGCAGCCGTCAGCTACTGATATTGGTGATGTATAACCGCGATTGCTGCGCGGCGGGTGATGACTCTTTGCCATCCTAGTGAAGTCTCACCGGAGCAGCTCAGACCAACAGGTCAAGGGCGACCGACCAACCAACCAAACACACACCTGAGTTACCTCATCAAAAAGGCATCAAACCCACCAGCTGAATAACCAAAGCACCTCTTATTCATGTTTTGTCCTCCCCTACACGATATGACCCTCCTCTTTTTGATTGGGCCGACATCCTACCTTGCCTTGCTCCCTAATCAGCCAGGGTTAAAGCTTTGCGGCGGAGTAACAAGGCGACCGGGATAAATTACCTGAGAAGGAGCCGCTGTTATCGCTCTGTTTGTTTTTCAAAAAAGACAATGAAATAAATAAATGGCGGAGAGAGAGAGAGAGAGAAAAAAAAAAAAAAAAAAAGGGTTCAGAGAAAATGAAATGATGGCGTGGCGGTGTTTTGTGAAATTGTGCTGTCAAACGTTTCTCCTTTCTAATTTCCTGGAGCGCAGATGATGGAGCATGTGTGCTGACAGCTGAATCTGATAAAAAATAAAAAATAAAAAAGGGAGGGAAAAAGACTTCTCTTCCGCCGACGTTGCGAGCATTTTTAAAGCGGCGTTCATAAATATAATAATAAAACAATTAGTCGTCGGAAAATGGCAGTAGACAGATAACTTGTCCTCGTGTGTACTGTACATTTCTCTCACTCTGGTCATTAATTCAAGAGTCAACGCTGACAGACTCAGACGTAAATAGAAAAACGCTGAGACTGAGGCGTGCAACAACAGTCTAATGTTTATTTAAATGGCGCTTTATGGAAGCCGGTAAGAAGCACCTCAAAATATTCAAATCATCTCCAAAACAATTCAGATTTCTTTTGATGAATCGACTTTCTAATATCTGTTGAAGCTGCTTCTTTTGGGGGCGGAAACATACAAAGGTCTCAGAGCAACAATCCTCTATGTGTGTGTGTGTGTGTGTGTGTGTGTGTGTGTGTGTGTGTGTGTGTGTGTGTGTGTGTGTGTGTGTGTGTGCGTTTGTGTGTGTGTTTGATGGGACAGTCCCAGCACAACTGTCACTTTGCTCCCCTGTTACAGGTGCTCCACACAGGGGAGCTGGCAGCTCTGACGGACGCCTCCTCCTAGGGATTTATGGGAAATGACAGCTCCCCCGCTAAATAAAGCCGAAGTGGAATCGGGGGGGAAGACAACGGAAGTTCCAAAACCACGAGCGCACGGGGCTGACACGAGCTGAAATGTATTTCCTCGGCTCTGGCTGGCAATCTAGTTGGAAATGTGCTATTCATACTGTTGGGCCTAAAGAGAGAGAGAGAGAGAGAGAGAGAGAGAGAGAGCGGCAGACCCGCCCTTAATCTACTCCCTCTGTTTGGGGTAATGGTCTACGAGGTTTTTCTGCAAAGTGAAAATCACATTTCTTACATGGCTGCCTCTTGATGAATGATTTCACATTTCACTTACTTACCTTTTTAAAAGTTCATCTACATCAATAACGTGAACGGAACAATTTTCACAGCCACAAATGAACAGTTCCTCTTATTCAAACTTGAAAAAAAAGGTGTGGAACTTGCTTCAAAGCAGGGGAAATAAAAAAAGAAAGTCAATTTCAAACTTCATCATTTAACCATTGGACGGCATATTTGAATGCACACGGGCCCCCCGCCGGCGTCCTATGATTTTCTACATATTTAAATATGGACCATCTTTAATTGAGCAGAAAGGAGCGGTGGAGAACAGTGCTGAACTAATACTGAGGCTGAAATATCATTACGCTGATGGAAGCCCGGGCTCTCTTGACTTTTATTGGCAGCTCCAGAGCTAAATGTGCGGTTCAATTCAGAGGCGGTCCATAGCTGCGGAGGCAAAGTAATCGACTTTGGGACAAAATGGTGTGGAAAATGATGTGTAGGCCCTCGCCTAAAGCCAAACCAGAAATCTATCAGTCAGGTGCACACCAACATTGGCATTTTCACAAATGTGATTTAGTCGACAATACTGGAGAGCAACTGTGTGCTGGACCGGTGCTTCTGGTGGAGGGAAACTACTATTTCCAGCCATGCAATCTGCCGCTCCATGCTGCTGAAAATGTCTGGTTTCAGTTTGACTCTGTCATGTTCACATAAAACAATGTTTTTACATGTGAAACCCCGCAGCATATCAGAGCACAATCAGGTCAAAGTACCCTGAACCTTGTGAGCGTTTGACTCTGAATTCTAAAAAGGGAAAAAAAAAAAAAAAAAACCCTGATCCAAGCCAGCCTGTGGAAAAAAAAATCCTTCCTTTGTTTTGAGATGAGCACAAGATGCACTGCTGCTCCGACGCTACTGTGCAGAGTATTTTTGGCTCGGTGCTGCCAAAGTTTGGACACAGCCATTTATAATTCTCTCACAAGCAAAGCAGCTTGCTCCTTTTTTTTTTCCAAAACAGACTCCATGGGATGCAGACGGGTCCACGCCGTCATGTGGTCTGCTCTTCTTCTTCTTTTTTTTTTTTTCTAGCTCTAGCTTTTTTAAGCCTCGACCAGTAAAAACCAAAACATCCGTCAACACAATACGACACAATTAAACAGCAATAAATAAAAAAATAAAAAAAAAGTCCTCTCCTGCTTTGGGAGTGTCTTGACTCTTACATCAGCTCCTAAAGCTCACACATTCACAGCGTGTCTCTGCGAGGCGGCGAGCCTGGAGGAGCAACAGTCACACCCACACACTTGTGCGCACACACACACACACACACACACACACACATACACAAATACACTTTGCAGAGCCACGGAGCAGATCAAGTGTGCCTGGAGAGCTCTATGGAGAGGCCAGTTTTCCTCATTAGACCGCATGTGCAGCACTCTCCAAAAAACCCCTCTCGCTCTAATCACTGTCACCAGACCTCGGCTGAAAAACAGATAATTAATGTTGGGCGCTGCCTCAATCGGCTCCCATGCTAAACAGCTCTGTGTACATATGTGCAGCGCATGTGTGTGGGTGTCTGCATGTTTGTCTATTTGGAGTCTGTCGATGTAGGAGGCCCCCCCTCCCCCCCCCCAGGGGAGCGTGGATGCTCAAGCAATCCACAACAACGATTCCTCTCAGGCTCACATAAGCTCTCAGAAGAACAATTGCACAGCGGATAATGCACAAATTTTACACAAGAAATATCCCGCTGCAGCACAAAAGATGTCTGCTCGTTGCTCGTCGCTGCTAATTTGTAGCATCTCCATCTTTTAGTCGCTGCCGGTTGTAATGTCTCGGCCCCTTCTCTGCTCCAGGACGACCCTTTTATTCCCCCTTCACCCCATTTATTAAATGGAATGGACTTCTTAATCGTGTGCTTTGCCGGGCAGATTTATTTATGTCCCCTTTTTTTTTTTTTCCTTCCTAAAGGCAGTTATTAATACCATAAATATTTGATGATACTTTGCATGACCCTGCAGAGAATGACACGGAGAGGTAATGAAGGTTAACGCTGGGGGTAGAGACTGATTAAATAGCGACTGAGCGGCTAAAGCCCGCTAAGGGCCGCTATAAACTTTCTAATAAAACCCACTAAATAAACACCTGCCGCAGCACAATTTAGGTACAGGACGACTTTAACGAGGTAATTCACAAACACATTCCTCCTTTCACCTGTGGTCATATCTAATCATGTAAACAGTTTTGGTTTACCTGAGATGTATGTCCTTCTGCATTCTCCGTAAAACAACAGAGGTGGAGGGACTTTTAGCAGCTTTGACAGAGGACTATTGAACAACAACAAACCTTCCTATTTATTCTGGATCACACAGACTTCACCAGTGGTTTTTATTTCACCTCTGAGTAAAAAAAAAACGACAAAAAAAAAACAATGAATTGGTGAAGAAAACTATTGATGCAATCCTTCACTTAGCCTGATGTTTTAAAGTATTAACAGAATGTAAGTCGCACCATGGGACGTAGTGTGTTTATATGGGGGTCTCCAAGAGGTACATCCCTACTGCTTACAGCAACTTCCACAACGTTCAGTTTCTGAGCAGCTGTGTGGCTCTTTGAGTACCATTGGTTTTCACCATGTGGAGTTTGTACTCCTACTAGCTACTAGGGATGGGAATTCACAGTAATCCCTGTACTCGATTACTCAAATTACCTAATGAACGGGTACTCGAGTACCCGCAAACCGTAACCGTAAACGAAAACAGGGTCCGTCGGACACGGACCTCCCGGACCGGAATTGTAGACTTTACGCCTGTAAAATGACATAAACATCCAATATTTAAACATAAATATAAATAAATAACCAACAACAGAAAGCGATTTCAATTTCAACAATGTCGCTAACAACGACGTGTGCTAACAGGGCTAGCAAATGACGTGATGCGAGACTGCCTGTTTTCTCCTTATGCTTTAAGCGCATGTGGTTAAGCATCGAACTAGTATTCCTATGGTATGCAAGTTGAGCGCCACATATCTTGCACTGCACATTAACTTCATCGTTCTTGTCGAAGTGCTTCCAGACATCACTTTTCTTGACTGACGTGTCGCAGGTGTAGCAGACGGTTCTGTATTTGTTGTGCTTTTGCTTTCGGTGTAATGTTCCTCGAGAGTTGCCGTAGCTGCCGTAAAAACAGTTGTCTTTGCTGAAATCTGGCTCGGTGTGTACTAAAGCTGAAGCCGTGGCCGGAGAAGTCATACGTTTGTATCCCGTTAATTATTTTCCTACCTAGTATATTCAGTTAGGTGAAAACAAAAAGCTGGGTCACACATGTAACGCTGTATGAGTTCATGTTTTGTAGCCAAAAGCAACGGTTGCACAGGTGAGCGAGTAACGAAATGTTACTCGAATAATGGGGTTAACGGCGAGTACTCGAGTACTCGTACCCATCCCTACTAGCTACAGTACGGTAGTTGATCTCTCAGCCTATGGTCAACGTGCTGCCGACCTCCACTGGTCCCTCTTTGACTTCAACTGAGGAATCTTTTCAATCTAACCAGCTCTCAACAAGGTTTACTTACTCAACAGTATACCACCGTTTTCTTTAAAAGCATGATTATGATCTAATAAGGGAGAAAAAGCAGTTCAAATGTGGCGCCGCCGGCCTGGTCTGTGTCGCTATGTGTCAACATTCAGAGCAGTGAAGCGACTACACGACGAATGGAAGCGAGTTGTCTCGAACGCCAGGTTGTCGTCTGCTGCACTCGCTGTAATGACGGTGCACGTCTCAGCTTTTAATACTGGTATGTTGGTCGCACTGGTACATCTCTCTCTCTCTCTCTCTGTGCATTCACATCATACTACTTCATGTCGTTATCTTTAATCTTAGTTACTAACAACATGTGAGCTCCTGAGCTCTCATGTCTCGTAGGTTCCTCAGGATTGTTGGTGGACGGCCTGCATGAACAACGGCCTGCTTTTTGTAAAGTGTCTCGAGATAACACTTGTTGTGAATTGGTGCTATACAAATAAAGATTGATTAGATTTGATTGATTGATTGATTGATAGATGCAGCAATCCACTTTTAAGATGCAAAAGTTGATTTCAAAAGTGCATCTTCTACATTGGATTTCATGGTAAATAAAAGCAAAACATGACTAGCATCAGGTTCAGGTTACTTAATGTGTACCCGTATAGGTACATTTGGTGGAAGGGAGAGTCCCATATACTAAATAAAACACAGACAATACATCAAGCATACGAAGTGCAAATGCATGGTACATGGTTAAAAGATCAGTGTGCCAATTGTACAAACGAGCGACAAGATGATCTGTAAAAGTTCCAGACCTGAGAACATTAAAATAGATAAATAAATAAAATGAACCATTAAGAAGCATGACATCATCTTCCCATTCTGCCCCTCCATACAAGACCTTCATGAAACCTTCCAACAACCACATCAAGCAGCATATACTCCACATCCAGGTCTACACTCCCTCCCGCCCACTACGCTCCGCCAATGAAAGGCGTCTGATCCAACCTTCACAACAGGGTCCTAAGACGCTGACTAGACTCTTCTCCTCTGTCGCCCCCCGGTGGTGGAATGAACTTCCAAACTCCATTCGAT
Organism: Labrus mixtus; assembly: GCF_963584025.1. Lineage (NCBI taxonomy): Eukaryota > Metazoa > Chordata > Actinopteri > Labriformes > Labridae > Labrus > Labrus mixtus. The sequence continues at coordinate 21,397,547 of NC_083631.1, read as the reverse complement.
CCTTTCTGCACCTTTAAGAAAAAGCTAAAGACCCAGCTCTTTCATGAATACCTACTAACTTAATGATGACGGTCTCCATATTATTGATGATGATGATGGTAATGACGATGGTTTTTGTTTGATAACGACGACTTATAAGATGGTTTCTATACTGATTAGAGCTCTCAAGAACTGCCCTCAATGTTGTGCTTTGCCTCTGGTCACTTCCTGTCAGCACCTGTGTGTCCAATCAGACTCAAAGCTGATCGTTTGCTCTTACTGACATTGTTCCCTTTTTTTTCTAGATCCTTGCTTGTGTTGTTCTTACTCTCTGATGTACGTCGCTTTGGATAAAAGCGTCTGCTAAGTGAATTGTAGAATTCACCATCCTGCACAACATCAACAACAACAACAACAACAACGCCATTTACCTCCATTGTTTCTGAGTAAAAATGACAATCTCCATGGATACATAGTACTACAGATAAACGTGTTCCCAATGTACTAGCTCCTTTGTGGGATAAATCTAGTGCTTTGGTTGATCTGTATAGCTTTCCAAACATTGTGGTTGGAGTCATCTGCTAATCCTCCTGCAGCTCTTTGGACTACAATCACCATCTTTCTCACAAAGGTGAGAAGAAGAATGAATCCTTCTGAACTGAACAAATCAATTCTGCCTTTGGGCATTCTACCAACACAAAAAAAGAAAAGTACATTCAGTACGTGCTACACATGTCCTTCATCAATGAATTATGATATTCATGAGTTTTTGAATAGGTGCCATTGTCTAAGAGGACGAGCATAACGGCTAAACACCAATTATGGCCAAAATCGACTTTTTTTCTTCTTCTCTGCTGCAACAAAAGTAGAAAACCGCAATGGTGTCAAGGCTGGAACACAAACACATGATGGGGGTTTTTGCAATTGTAATCAATGATGTATAAATGAGAAACAAGTTGGCAAATTAGTAAATTGCACTGCTGATTTATTCAAGATGTGCAATTAGTTGCATCCAAATGCCCCCAAAGTCAGGTCGGAGATATTTCTGAGAATAAATGAAAACACAGCCACAAGGAGCTCTCGCTGTCTCCACCGGTAGACATCATTTAATCAGGAAAGTATGTGAATATTTAAAGAGCTCTGCTATTCAACATTTATCGACTCCTCGTCTTACTTCATACATTCAGATGTGGCCGAAAGACCGCAACGATATGATTTTTTTTTTTTTTTTTTTTTTAAGGCTGACGTGTATAATTTGACCTTGTCAGAAGCCGTCCCCCCCCCCCCCACCTTCATTTCCTCGTGCACACTGTGTAATTGAGCCTTCAGGGAGAGAGGAAAGACTATCTGCCCTCGCCTTGTAAGGATCTCTATTGATGATCAGGACTGGTTACCAACCGTGTAATCAATAAGTGCAGATACACGAGCAGATAGTCATAAATATGGTATGGCAGTTACTTATCTTAGCCTTCACCGGCGGGGTTTTTTTATAACTGCAAAGATCCCGGACTTCCTCTACCAGAAAAAAGCACCTCTGGGGTGAAATATGTAATTAGATATGTTCCCAAGCATTAAAACGGCTTTTAACATTAACATTGAATACATCCCTTAACAATGCTACATGCAACATGGAGGAGATAAATTTGACGGTGAGTGACCCAGTCGGAAAAAAAAAAAAAGAGAAAGGCTTTCCAAGTTTTCAAAAAAGCCGAATTTTTCTACCAAAGCCTGGAGGCAAACCTGGAATGAGAGTTGCATTAATGGCGAGAGTTTTTAAATTACTTTTTCTGATGCAGCTTTTGTAGTGTTCCCCGTGCGAAGAAGATCAGAGCTTTGATGGTAGTTCTAGGTGATGCATGGTCAGTGGGAGTTATGTGTGTCTGAATCAGTGTGCCTTCCAACTCCACCTCTAATCAGTCTTTTCCAATAATCCTCACCAGGGAGGGGGGGGGGGAACGTCAGAGGAGGAAAGGGTAGGTAATTGTCTTGTTTACCTTGATTTAATGTCGTGTGTCTGTGTGTGTGTCTGTGTGTATGTCTCTCTGTGTGTGTGTGTGTGTGTGTGTGTGTGTGTGTGTTAAACCACAAGGGTTCTGTAAATTTGCCAAGGCCAGACGGAGGAGAAAGTGAGTCTCAGGGTTTTTTTTTTTTTCATTCACTTTTGCTGACACATGGGCGACCAGAGGCTTGTCTGGGGCCTCGAGAGCCATTGATGTGTCACTTCACATCTCAAACACTCCACACCAATCCCTTCGTTTTGGATTCAGCAATGTGGAAAATATATATATATATATCACCTATGGTTGCTTAACATGTCAGGAAATCATTACCATTATAAATTAACAACAAAGACATTAAAAGGAATGAGTAGAAACCGAGCTGCAAAAAAAAATGTATGAATATGAATTCAATTTGGAGCGTAAACATGCGCCGTAGTGCATGTTAAACCTAATCATTCAAATGCTAATACTGTAGATCTGACACCAGGAGTTTATAGTGCAACAACAAAATCCAATGTATCAGGTGTTTAACATATATAGCTTTTCATTTTCTACATTTGCTCCTCATGAGATTGTCAAAGCAAAAGCGAGGGCGCCACGCAATATCCTGGGCCTCACAAATGTAATATAACCTGGAGAAGCAGCGGCGGGCCGGGGCGCCATGCAGCTGTGGTGGCATTAGGGGGCCAATGGGAGCTCTTTAAATGAGAGAGTGGCCGTAAACACCACGTCTACTTCCCCCCCCCCCCCCCCCCCCCCCCCCTCCCCTCGCCGCCTCGCCGGCTTTACTAGCGGTAGCTGATGACAAGTGGCGAGCAGCCCTGCAAGTTGCCTTTTAATACAGCGGGAGCATTCTCCGGGGGAAATGCAATCTGTGTCCTCTGTGTGCGGATCCACTGTCTGCACTTCCCCGCTATCATATTACACTCCCCGCTTCTCGAAATGGGAGAAGGAAATAGGAAATCGCCTCGGCCAGAGATGAACCGGGAACATAATCAAAAAACTAGTGCGGCGCAAACGGTGCAGATCAGCCACCGGGCGTGCGTGCATGCATGCAGACCGCCCCCACTGGCTAAAGCGCTAAACAATAAGCAGAGGGGGGGGATTGCCGTTGCGAGGAAAGTACGCCCCCTTCTTTTTTCTTTTTTTCCCACCCAGCGGGCATCTATTGGCTTATAGCAGCTTATACGTTTAAGATGGTAGAGATAAGAGCAGGGACGCTCCGGCGTGCCTATATTGCCAATAAAAATGAAAAAAAAAACAGCAGACAAAAGATGCTCCCAACATGAGGCGCAGCGTGTGAAAACATTATTCAGTTGACCTTGCATATTGCCCCCCCCCCGAGTGATTTTTTTTTCATCTGAGCCCAAACAAAGAAGAAGAAACGCGCCGCTGACTTTTTTTTTTTTTTTTTGCAAAAGAGCAGAAAAGTGAAGTGTGGAGAAATGTCACAGGCATTTTTTTTTTTTTTGCAAAAGTAGGAAACACACTTTTTGCTTGATTGTTTTTTTTTTTTTTGAATACAAAACTAGCACACAAGGCACAGCGCCATAGAAACAGCACACATAAAAAAAAAAAAAACACATGTTCAACACATTCCTGCACTTCTCTGACTGAGACAAAGACACTCGAGAAAAGGGATGGAGGATGAGTTCTGGATATGGAGTCAAGTCACCGTTGTGTGTTTGAAGTCAATGTGGCGGACACGTGCGAGTGTGAGTGAGGGACTGTGTGTGTGTTTGTGTGTGAGAGTTGAGGTGTGTGTGTGTGTGTGTGTGACGGCGTTAAGCCTGAGTGAGAGGTGAAAGGACCGCTGTACTCACAGTTGTGCTCTTGTTTCCCTGTGGTCTGTCGGCGTGTCAGAGTTTCATCCTCTCAGCGTCTCTCGCTGGGCTGGGCTTCCTCTTCCTCTCTGGACCAAAAGGTGTGAAAAGAAGGAGGAGGAGGAGGAGAATGTGGAGGAGGAGGAGGAGGAGGAGGAGGAGGAGGGGATGCACGGATTGAGCGCAAAGGAATGAGAAGCAGAGTGAGAGAGAAAGAAGAAGAGGAGGAGGAGGAGGAGGAGGAGGAGTGAGATTGAGAGAGAGAAAGAGAAAGAGAGAGCGTGCTGTTGGAATGGGGAGGGTTGAGCGGTGGCCTGCGATTGGCCTGTCAGTCCGGGAGGGGGAGCGTCGGTCTCGGCAGTGTCAGGGTGGCGGGCGAGCGAGCAACCCCAGTCGCTCTCTTGCTGGCGTCTCTCCGATTTGAGCGCCTCGAGAGCTCTGGTCGCGCAGATTCCTACGGTGTGCACACACGCTTAGCTGGCTGGCTCACGACTCACACACTCTGCATCCACATCACACACTGAGAGAGAGAGAGAGAGAGAGAGAGGGGGGGGGGGGTGGGAGAGTGAGGATGAGGAGGGAGGGATGATAGAGTGAGGCAGACAGATTCAGAGGGCCGATGACAGCTTCAAGCTGAAGCTTCTCCTTGGCTCCTCATCAATGACAGGTACTGAGGAACAAGAGACAGAGGGAGCCCCCCCCCCCCCCCCCTTCTTCCTCCTCTACTCCCATTCACACGGCTTTACACACACACACGCACACAAATCACTCCCTCACATCCAGCCCCCTCTCCTCCCCTCCCCATCTCAATTACCATGGCCACGGCAGATGTATTGGGCTTGTCAGCTCTCAAGCAAAGGCTGTGCAGGAGACGCGGAGGCTAACTTATCTCATCTCATTTAACCGAGCTATAATCAGACAAACACCGTGGAGCTCGTTTACGGCCAGGACCGGGTGGGTGGGTGGGTGGAGGGATTCTAGAGGTGGAGGTGAGGATGCAGAGGCAAGACGCAGACAAAACTGCAATTAGATCATGTCGGGTCAGAGAGCATGCAGCGGGGCTGAGGATGCACATTAAAGACGTCTGCAGGAGAAGAAAGAAAGAGAGCAGGGACAACAAAGGAGGAAAACTAGAAGGAGTGAAGATTCAGGTGCAGTGTGCAAAAATGTGAGGTTATATGTGGATAAAAATCAGTTTGAGACGGATTCTCTGTGGCACTGTGATTCCCAAACTATGGTGTGTACACATGTACAGGGGCGTCTCGAGGATTTCTGGGCCCCATCAACATATATCACAATGGGCCCCTCCCTCCACCACAGCCTCAGCTAACCCTGAGGTATTTCTGTAACCACACCTCGATTACACAAACGACCCAGTCAAAGATTTAAATGAAGGAAGTCGACATTATAAAAGGGTACACTCTCTTTATTTTAATGAGCGATCGCACTTAAACTTAAGAGAAACTACATCTTGTTGTGGTGGAATTTCTGCAGTTATTTCGATCATAATGTGCAGACGTCATGAGGTTTATTCACTGTTCTCTAATGTCAGTCAGACCTGACAGAGTTCAGCTGTGATTAGAACACCAAGTACAGCTTAGAGAGTGTCAACTGTTCTTCCTGATATCTGCTATCAGGATGTTTGGTAGACTTATTGTCTGCTCCAGTGTTATAGACGTCACAGATTAGTCTAGGTGGGTCAATGTGACCCTGATAATGATAAAGTCTTTTGGGGTATATGCGATAACTTTCGAGGAATCGGCAGATGTGGTTGAGCAAGACACGAAGTGTGATGTTGATCCATGCCTCCTCGAGTATTCATCTTATGTATAAACTTTCATCAATGTAAGCCATCTGAGTCTACTGAGTCTTATTGTGTGAAGTCAAGTCTTCCAAAATTGCAAACTCCTGAACATTGTGTGGATCAGGGGTTCCTAAACTTTTCAGCCCGAGACCCCCAAAACAACGGTGCAAGCAACTGGGGACGACATTGTCCCTGGAAGTGGTTAAAACATTTAATGTTGCACTATTACGCATATCCAAATAGTGGCATTAGAACAGCCCAAACATGTAATATTATTTGAGTAATTTAGTGTAAGAAACGCTCAAAGGAGAACTTACTGAACTACTTTTTGTATATATTTTCACAATAATGATTATAAGATATGCTACATTGATTTTTAGATGTTTTTGGAAGGAATCTCCCCCCCCCCCTTCTCTATTTCTCAAGTTTCCCAACCCACTGGTCTAGATTACACCAAAACATTGGCAACGTCCAACGCGTGAATCCCAACACTGCCAATGTCTCCTGCAACAAATCCCAACGTTTGCCTAAAAATCAAGTTAATCAACATCATGAAGTGACCCGGTATAGGGTGTCTTGGACTTCTACTTTTGGTGCTTTGGTATCAACCAGGTACCAGCATCATTAGATTGTTACCAAAAAAGTGAAAAGAGTAGAAAAAATGAAATGAGAATCACAACGCAAAGTTTTGTAATCCTCGAGATGTCGTTACAGTTTGACTGATTTCAGCGAGCCAACATCCAGAACGTAAACGAAAGATTCATACAAGAACAAGAAGCACAGCGGAGGATATCAAGCCTGACTTTTCTGCAGTCGACGCCCAAGATTGCAGCCGAATGTCAAGCTCCGTTATTTCCCCCCCCCCCTCCCTAATTAACCGGCGTGTCCAGTCAACAACGGACCCCGCTCCCAAATCGGCTCCACACAAAGTCCCCTGAATCCTATCTCTGCCTCTTCACTCCACCAGATTCAATTAAAAAAGAGAAATTGGCAATTAGATCACTGTTATGATCCTGTAACAATGATCTAATCTGTAATTCATTGGCTGGCGTTCCCCTGGGTTGGGTTGGGTTGGGTTGGGTTTGGGGTGGGAGGGGGGGGGGGCTGCTTGATGGAGTGGCTCGGAGACTTCTTGGCATTCACCTCGGGCTGCGGCGGCAACACGAGGGTGCGGGGGGGGGGGGGGGGGGGGCGGAGCTGTGGGGGTCCAGGTGTTACCGGAAGGCCTCTGAAGCAAGCGCCACTCTGTTGGCCCCGCGGCAAGAACACAACCTGTGACACGCACTCGTTTGCCTTTGTTTTCATATGCATGAGAGCTCATTTCACAGAATGTAATATATGTGGGAGCATGCACGAGAACGAACACACACACACACACACACACACACACACAGAGTCAAAAGGAAGTAATGCACACAAACATCGGCTTCTCTCATGGGAGGAACATTTTACTCCTTAATTGAATTAAGTCAATTCCATTTGGTTAATGAAGGGCTGGGGGGCAGTTTGCCCTTTCAGGGGGCATCAGGCTAACAATCACAATGAGACATGCAGGACAGGGGGGGTAGGGGGGGGGTTGTTTAGAGGAGGGGTGGGGGGTGGGGGGGGGTCACACTCTCCAGACTGGGACCAGTGTCTTGTCACCACCTCTGTGACTGGAGTCGCAGCGCTACAGCTCCACCACATGTGGACTGTCTGCAGCACTTATCATCACCAGCACCGTGCTGACCTGCAGCGGCGGCCATGTTTGTGTGTGTTTTTGTTATTTAAAAGGCCTTGTTACTAGGCAACATTTAATACATTAAAAGGCCTTTTTGTTTTTTTTTTTGTTTTTTTTATATCTTATCGCCCATCTCGTCGGTGCTTTATATTTAGTCCGGGGATAAATGCAGTGTCCTTTAAAGCAGACACGCACGCCCCACGCAGACACCAGAGCCATTGGCAACAAGGGAAGCGAGGAAAATAGGTGTGTGTGTGTGGGGCTTGTGACACACACACACACACACACATGCCAAGCGCACGCACGCACACAGGAAGAGTGTGATTGCTCTGCTTCGCTCGTTTAGCACTTCTAAGGCACAGATCCCCAGAGGCCAGCCATCACATCCAGTTACCGTGGCACACAGACACGACCGGGGCCCCACCTGGCTGCTCTCACCTCAATCTGTAGGAGGCAGCAGGCACGAGCGCCATGTCGCTCTCTTTCTCACACACACACACACACACACACACACACACACATCAGTCAGCAGAGATCAAAGATGTGGTCACACACACACACACACACACACACACACTGATATCTCTTATCAAAAATCACTGCACTGCTTTTTTTACAGAGTTTTTTTTTTTTACAAACTTGCTGTCACGCACGTAGACTTGTTGTGAATTGCGCCCCCCTGGTCTTAAATCACAAAGAAATGTTGCCATAACGCCTCTGGTATCCGACTGTATCACTCACAAGCCCTCTTCACGGGAGGTGTGAAGAAGCTCCTGCCGTCCTGTTACCCTGGACACACTCTCGTCTTCACCGCCTCAGCTCCCCCGTTTTGACAAATTTGATCCAATTAGTGTGAAATTAGTGAAGACGTGTCAGCTCGAAGGTGCGAGACTGAAAAAAAAGATGGAAGGTGCTTCATGTAAAACGTTTTTTTTTTTTTTAGAGGGTTATGAAACAGACTAAAATAAGAAATAAGAAATAAATATGTGTGACTCTCTTTGGGCTACAAATGCAAAAGACCATTAGCATAAAAAACTGTCTGTTTATATATAGTTATTTATACGTTTAATTAAATCACTGCTGGGTAGCCGGGAGACAAAATCTGTGAGTTGGATGTTCACACATGCACCTCGCAGCGGGAGACAGCCCCTAGTGGACGGAGGGTAATCGAGGTGGGGTCTCATGAGGCAAGACATGATGTAAATAGAAATGAGCCAGAAGTGGTCAACAGAAAGCAACAGAGTCTGCTCGAATGATCGAATGAACTTCCAAACTCCATTGGATCTGCAGAGTCCCTCTGCACCTTTAAGAAAAAGCTAAAGACCCAGCTCTTTCATGAATACCTACTAACTTAATGATGATGGTCTCCATATTATTGATGATGATGATGGTTGTGACGATGGTTTTTGTTTGATAACGACGACTTATAAGATGGTTTCTATACTGATTAGAGCTCTCAAGAACTGCCCTCAATGTTGTGCTTTGCCTCTGGTCACTTCCTGTCAGCACCTGTGTGTCCAATCAGACTCAAAGCTGATCGTTTGCTCTTACTGACATTGTTCCCTTTTTCTAGAGCCTTGCTTGTGTTGTTCTTACTCTCTGATGTACGTCACTTTGGATAAAAGAGTCTGCTAAGTGAATTGTAGAATTGTCTGCTATATGATGCGATAATGAGAAGTTTTGGTTGTTTGATAAAATCACAAAAGCGACAAAATAACCAAGGGGAACATATTGGCGAGAAGAAAACATAATGGAGCAGTTTCATTATGTGCACGGAGATGCTGTTGTTGATATAAACATCACCACTCGCTCAAACTCGTCTGTCATGAATTTCCTGATTTTTTTTCCTGCAGCACTCTCAGATCAGCTGACCCTGACTCAGCGTTAATCTCGTCAACGAAATAAATGACGAAAGTATTCGTTGACAAAGGCCTTTTTAAGTTAGTCGACTATGACGATGACGAGACGGAACGCCGCTATTTGACGATTTGATAAATAATATAACTTCATCATCTAATTGACGAAAATGTGACGAAACGAAAACTACATTACAAGTGAGGATTATCACGTCCCCGCCTCAGCTGCTCTAAAATCATCGTAAACCACAGCAGACTTCATCAAAGGTGTGTGTGTGTGTGTGTGTGTGTGTGTGCGTGTGTGTGGTGAGTGCAACAATGTGCAGCCTCTCGCCTCTCGCCTGCAGTTCCGTGAAGCCCCGCCCCCTGGAGCTTCTGATAATCAAAATAAAAGCTTGCATCTGATTTTGTTGACTAAAATATCTTCTATTGTTGTCAATTAAAATGATGTGCAATTTTAGTCAGTGACCAAATTAAATCAATAACAAATGACTAATATCTGACTAAATATAAAGGACATGTTCATCAGGAGACTATGACTAAATTAGAAAATGGTGTGAAGATTAACACTGCCCTCACTTCACATCGATCACATCGGATGCGGCTCACTTGGTAGAGTCGGTTGTCTCCAAACCGGAAGATCGGGGGTTTGATCCCCGGCTCCTGCAGCAACATGTCCGATGTGTCTTTGGTCAACATACTTAACCCCAAGTTGCTCCTGCTGCTTTGTCGGTGATGTATGAATGGATGAGTTACTTGTGATGGTCTCTTTACATAGTAACCTCTACCATCAGTGTGTGAATGTGAAGGTGTGAAAGAGCTCTGAGTATACAGAAGTGTGACTGGGAAGTGCAAAGCAAAATTACAAAGTGTGAAACACTTTTGCAAAATTTGAGACAAATTTACATTTTGAAAAACATTTTTACATTTCATAAAACATGTAAAAAATTGGAGAGACTGTCCACACAAGGAGCAAAACTGACTAATCTTGCTCAAACTACTTCCACAAAAAAGGGCAAAACATCTTTCTATCTAAATTTCGTATCACTGTCTGTGTTCGCAAAATCTTACCGCCAAAACAATCAAAATGACCCCTCGTTCAATAACTTCCGGGTCACTTCCGGTATTTGGTACCTACCCTTTCCGTCAAGAGTCTTTTATAAAATATAAATGTGTTTTTTCCTCGGTAAAAGTGTTTTGGTTTTGTCATTTTGTTTTATGAAATGTAAAAACGTTTTTTGAAAATGTAAATTTGTCTCAAATTTTGCAAAAGTGTTTCACACTTTGTAATTTTTGCTTTGCACTTCCCAGCCACCGTAGAAAAGCGCTTTACAAGCTCAAGTCCATTTACCTTTTACTCGGAGGCTGGCAGGATAAGTTTTGGTAAGAGGCTTGCGGGATAAGTCCGGGGGTGTAGTCAGTTAGAAAAATCTGTCTGTTTGCGTTCACACAGCTTTTTCTGCAGTTGTGTTACTAATGAGACAGTGCTTTGACTGCCGAGTCATGCTGATGGTAATGGTGCTTGGATGAAGATGTAAAGGCTCCCTCAGAGGTGCTACCCCAGCGGATGCAAGGAAACAAAATATGGTTGGCAGGTATAGCTGAGGTGGGAATGTGTGGAGTGGCAGGGTTGAAAATGAAGGGGAAAGGCGCCCGGAATGAGAGGGTAAAGGAGGTGGAGGTCGTCCGGCCCGGTGATTAGTGAGCTCCCGTTGCTGGTTGAGCCTGACTTGTCACAGGTTGACATGGGATGCAATTATAGAGGGGAAAGTTTTGCAGCCCCTCAGGCATGTGCCAGCCATGCTGTCAGCGGCGGCTGATGTCCCCGGCTCCTGGCACTGCCAAAGGTGTCACAGGCGCTTATGTGTGCTCAAAACTGCTACGCTCCCATGAAAATTGGCCTTCCCCCGATGCACCAGATGATGAATTGAGTGTGTGTGTGTGTGTGTGTGTGTGCACGTGTGCCGGGGCTGCACACATGCTGCAGGTACCTTTGTTTGAGTATTAGTTAAACCCTACTCCACTCCCAGCCTTCGCTCGGTCTCACTCTTTTCTTATTTCCTCTGAAGCTACAAGGCAAAGCCACAACACTTGTGATTCCGCTGGCTTCTCACGCTGTTCCCACATCTTCTCCTTTTCCCCGTATCAGCCTGCATATGACTCTGCCAGCAGTGCGAGTAAGCTCTATAAGACCCAAGGCAAATTACCTCAGCGGGACACTACACTTCTGTTCCCTTAGCTTCTTCTTTCTCTTCCTCTTCGACTTCTCTTCCCCCCCCTCAGCTCTGCATGTCACAAATCAAAGTGTGTACCTCAGCACTGGCTGCACGCCATGGGAGTGGAGCTTAAAACAAATTCAATGTCCTCTACTTGCAGATTCACGTCTATACTACAGTTTGAGAAAAGAAATGCTCTAATAGCCCGTCTTCAATAAGAGTAGAACAGGGAACTAAATCTTTTACCAAAGGGCGCAGATGGTCATCTGGACTTTAGTCTGACCTTTTTTTTAATCATAAACCCCTCTTTTTTTCAATTTTTTTAGAAAACTGATTTGTACAAAGATTTCTGTACTACCATCTAGTGGCTTGAAAGCTATGCCACTGGGCCATCAGGTGTGATTTTCCACTTCAGACAATTTTTTTTTTTTCCCGGGGAGGAAATGGCCTGAAATTGGATCCTCTGGCGGCTTACTCTTCCTCTAAACTAGCCTCGGGCAACACAATACTTCCCCCTTCTTCTCTGCTATCATTCCAAGGAAAAATCCAAGTTCTAAAGGTGCCGCCGTTTATCCTGAGGAAGGGGAAGCAGGAATGGGTCTGACGGTTGGTAACATCCCCACCACCACCACCACCGCAATTATGACATGATATCTAGCGCAACTTGGTCAGTTGTCCTTCACTTAAAAATATGTTTCATTGCAATTTTATAGTTTAATTTTTTTTGTCTTAAAAGGTTGCTGATAAAAAAGTTCACATTTCATTTTAAAGTTACTGACATGCTACAACAATTAGCATCTGCATTACTCATCATTATGTATACAGTTTGACACCAAAACCACTTAAAAGGTCACAAATTGTGCAAAAATACACTTCACCATGTCTTTCTAACACTAATGGGAAATGGACTTGAGCTTATCATCATCATATGGTATCATACATAATTTTCTAGTCTTCCGACTACTCGAAGTAGCTTTTACGCTGCATGTCACACCTACACATTCACACACTGATGGCAATGTAGCTATGTAGTATCATCCATCAGAAGAAACTAATCGCATTCATACACTGCCGCCTTAGCAGCGGGAGTAATTCGGGGTTAAGTGTCTTGCCCAAGGACACATCGGGGGATCGAACCCTTGGCCTTCCGGTTGAGAGGTGACGACTCTACCAACTGAACCACAGCCGTCCCTAATATCTGTCCCTAGTCTGCCTAAAATGATAAAGCTAGTGCATGGCGGCATAAGCCTTTTGCACAGTACTGTACTGTATATCTTCAACCATCTGACAGGAAAACAAGGTATGGGTTAGATCAATGCATGGCCAAGCATCAACTTTAACTGTTTTATTTTCTGAGCATCAGAATCACACACTTTGCACCTTTCTATTGGGTCCTTATATTTATTTTCTTTATCGACTTATAGTCTTCTTCAGCACTCTTTGAACAGTTTGGGGCAACCTGTTGGTTTTGCATGCCACGATACAGTGGATTTACATTTTTTAAGGATTCTTCTTCAAGCTAATGCAAAGTGATTCACATTCTTCCCTTCCTGAAACTGTGCTGTAATTTTATTAGACAAATGCCAAAGCTGTAGTATTCAACCAGTCGGGAGTGCAAACAGGCTTCCTGTGAACCATCGCACACAAGGATAATTGAATCATGTGTTTGGAGGAGCCCTAATTAGAAGGCAAACTCTTGTTAAGAGAAGCCATGGAAGGTGTTAGACGGCAACCTGTTAGCAGGCGTGCAGAAGTCGGCGGGGTCTGCTGCTCTGCCCTGTTGGTGTTGTTAGCAATAACCGGAGCCAGCCGTCAGGCGGGTGTCCCTGCGTCCTCTACCTGAGGCCCCGCTGTGATCACACAGCAGGAGACCATATGATACTTCTTCGCCCCTCACAGTTCATAGCCCAAAAACCCCAACCAAGAGGGGCCTGATTAAATCGAAAGAACAAGGACTAATTAAACGGGGTGTGATCAGGGAGCAGTAAATTATTTAACACTGCCCACACATATTGATGTCTCGTAGTCTGATCCTGAACAAGACTTCTTTTTTTTTTGTAGCTTTTGTCTCCACCCGTTTCATTCTGGCTCTTTGTCCGTCTTTAAAGACATTTTGCTACTGCTCGTCTTTCATCCCCAAAAATGGTGCCATTCAGAAGCGGAGGCTCAGCCATGAAACAAACGCAGGGCCAGGGCTGGTGGAAGATAACATTGTGGGTTGATTAAAGACAAGGAGGGAGACACCTACAGCATCCTTTCACATCAACGCCGAAGGGCTGACAGAAATATCCTCATGTGGACAAAAACAACAATGGGAGAAGGTAAAGATGTTAACTGTTTGTTCCTTCCGCTTTCACACTGACATCTTTCATTAGAGAAAATACCCTCTTCCTTCTCCCAGCTCACCCTCACCTTTGCATTTTCAAATAAATTGCCCTCCCTGTTTTATTATACCCTTTAGAAACCCGTAGACTGTTAAGAGTGCTTTCCACTGATGCTGTGATCCAAGCGACACAACCAAAAGTTCACAGAGAAACTCATGTATTCATTCACTCAGCAGGGGATGGCATTTTCCATTTCGTTTCTTCAATGCTGTGGTCTTTTTTTCTGACAGCGGCGCTCTCTCTCTGGGCCAATTTCAGACTTTCTGATCACCAACCGCACCATGCACATCTTTCAACTGCCACACTGTGCTAACTACAAAAAACCCTAAAGCCCACAGAAAATCTCTGACCCATAACAGTGTGGACGGGTGGAGGGCAGGGGGGAGGGGGAGCGGGGGGATTGTGGTTCATTGCCTTGTAAACATTGCATTTTGCATTTACAATCTGTTGTCACGAAAATAGTAACCTTGACAAAAGCTGCAGGATTTCACAGCGAGGAAGCATTTAAATGGTGCACTTCACAGCCCGCGATCATTATAGGACTTCTACCAAACAAACGGAAGGGAATAATAATTGGTTTACACAACTGTAATCATGATCAATCAGGATATGAAAGCAGAGACAAGATTTTTAGTATTTGAAAAATTCTCGTTTCCTTTTTGGGGTCCATTTGCTGACCAGGTAGAAATTACCTTTCACATCCGCCCAGGCTTTGATTGTGTGCAGAAATAGCAGAACTAAGTTGCAAAAAAAAGAGAAGGAGCAGTTTGGCCAAATTGCAATCCATTAATCCATTAGCAATTGTCTGCAATAATTGAGCTTTTTATCGACGTCTGCATTTGCATAAAGATAAAAATCCAGTTGTGGATTCATTGTCTAAACTCAAATCCTTGGGTTCTGTAGTTGCGAGTCCGACTGTACTGAACGATGCATAGAAGGGTAGGCCTTCGTCTCATTGGATAATTTCTGTCTACATTGGAAGAGAGGACATTCCTGCCATTGCTAAGAGATGCTGTGTAGCCTTCTGTGAATAAATGTTTTACATGATCAACATGATGAATTCAAAGAAGAATGTTTGGCATCCTAAAACATTAATTTAGATAAGACCAAGACCTTGTCTGGACTGATGGGTACACAGTGTTTAAGTATTCTAAAGCTGGGTACACACTACAGGATAATCGGACAGAATTTTGGCCCAATTCCCTTCTTCTGCAAAAAGTAAGCCATGTACCAATTTTGTATGGTTCTGAAGATCATTTTTGCAAGATTTTCCTGTAATGTGAGGTGTGTTTAGAGTGATCTCATCTGCTCGCAAGAACGTCACGCCACACAGATCCCAATATCCTGTTGGGGAACTCCAGCGAAAGTTGAGCCACATGGAACAAAATGATCTCCAAATTGGGAAGCCGGCTGACTGAAGAAGGAATCCCAACAACAGCAGCAAATCGATTCTTTACTCAACTCCCATGTTCACTCCATTCCAACAACTTTATCCATAACTTTTTTCTATAGTCCAAAAGCTATGATCGACCGACTGTTCTTGCCTGCCATCGGCCATCTTTGCATAC
Organism: Labrus mixtus; assembly: GCF_963584025.1. Classification (NCBI taxonomy): domain Eukaryota; kingdom Metazoa; phylum Chordata; class Actinopteri; order Labriformes; family Labridae; genus Labrus; species Labrus mixtus. The sequence continues at coordinate 21,382,197 of NC_083631.1, read as the reverse complement.
TTTAAAGTCATGTTTAACCACAAGAGATTTTGCGAGATTTCTAGCTTTGAGAGTCAGGATTCTGGTTGATGGTGAACAGAATCTGCTAGCATGCGGTTAGGTGTGCTGTGTTGGCCATATCATTACTCTCTACACACTTTATGGACAAAAAACATTTCCTCTAGTTGTTATCATGTCGGATCGCTCACATTTTCAGCATCTGTTAAGATTCTTTTTGAATAGTTTAGGGTGAGCCAAGCTTGAGAAGAACAACCATTGTGAGAAAAATCAAAGCATAGTCGACAAAGAGCTGTTGGTTTGTCACAGTTTGAGAGAAGATGTTGAGGGATCGCTTTACACATTGGTTTAAAGAAGTACAGAAAGTCACATAAGATAAGCTAAAAGGATGGATTTTCCTTTTAATCATCTTGGTGTTCAACATAGTTCCAATCGAGTCTTTAGAGTTAATACAATCTAATACATATCACCAAGAAAAAAAAAGGCCCTGCTTCATAAAAAGCCTCTTCTTTACAGCCTCTCTTCCTGAGCATTACTTTTATTACTAATGGGTTTTTTTTTGTAGCCAAATGAATAACACAGTTTGCTGTAAAATACCCTGACATGAAACTGAAAATAGCCAGTTTTTAGAGTTTTGTTAACAAAGGTATGCAATTGCTTTATAATGTGCTTTTGCTCCCTGGGTTTTTTATGTGCCCAGACTGTATAGGCTGTGTTGTGTCTGTGCATAATCTAGGGCATATTCATTATGAAAACAACACTTTACTCCAGTGGCAAAATGATGTTGACCTTTTGCGAAATCGAATACTAGCAAAGCGTGTCTCATTGTTCAAAGATAATAGCTGGGCAACATTCCTTGTAAGGCAGATGATGTTGCTGGCATGCTGAGTGCCAGCCCCGCTATTGGGTGGGTGTCGGGACTGCTGATGACTCATTCTTCATCTGCTTTTAGAGAGCCCAGGGTGACAGGTTTCTGTTTTAGCTGCTGTTACAAAGTGTTTCCTGTCGTTGGTGAATTATACTTTTATATATAGATAAGTGATCGTGCAACAAAAAAAAAAAATCTCCTTTTTCGTCTATTGCAGCACCTACCTGAGGGTTTACTCGGCTTGGAGGGCTAAAGGAGGAGGACGAAGGAGGAGAAAGAGGGAGAGAGGGGGGAAAAAGAGGAGGGAGACATTGTGCCGGCCACCCTAAAGAAGCGTGCTTCATTCCCCAGGGAAATTGCATCACATATTGATCCATGTTCCCCGCATCTAATGGACACAGAGGGTGGAATTGCTGGTGGCAATTGGGAAATAGCTATGAGAGAAACAAGGAGTCATTAAAGCATAAAAGCTAGGTTAGTCACCTGAGGACCTCTCACCTGCCGTCACACGGTCCTCTCAGAGCGGGCGGCCTCCACGGCTACACATACCGCGGAGTTAGATTGCCAAAGCAGCCGGTTCACAAGCTCAGGCGAGCATTTGTCTCCATTACGGCCCTCACACCGGCAAATAAACAGGGGAGACAGACAATCATTCTACATTACATCCATGACTATAGCACTTTACATTTTCTATCAGCGTAACAGACTCCCTGGGCCACCTCGCAATCCTCACAATCATTTTTTTTTTTTTTTTTTTTATTGCCTTGTGCACGTTCTGCTCCTCGTGCGCGCCACAGATGGAGCTTTAACCAGGGGAGGGATTTTCCTGCGACTTGCTGTAACATTAATGGTCCTTTCTCCGAGAGGCGAGGTTCAGAAAAAAACAAGGTCTGGATCCTAACCCAAATCTGTCATGCCATCAGCGGTACGTCGACTCGTACCGCTTCAAAAACAAAAACCGAAAACTGAATTCAAAACGTAGCCTGCAGTACTTGTCTTACTCCTGCATTATTGTCCCCCCCCCCCCTTCCCTCCTCCCCTCCTCCCCTCCAGCTTAATGTGCGACCGGGTCTACGGGAAAAAGGGCAGCAGGTACATTTCAACCCCCGCCGTGGATAACTTTCCCCTGAACGTGAAATGTATTCAAAAGGGTTCTGAAAGCAAGCCAAAGCAAAATTGAAGGCAAGAATAAAAAAAAAATAAAAAAATGGAAGAGTGGAGCAGCCTGTAGAGAGGGGAATCTATGATTATCACTGAAGTAGAAGGAAGTGGGAGGACCGGCTTCACGGTGATTTTTAGTTTGTTGCTCTCACGGTCTGATTTAATGCAGAACCTTAAGGCTGCAGAAAAAGAAGAAATGTTTGTCTCATATTCTCCGGCTTCTTCTTTTCCACACCTAAACAGGCAAAACTAAAATATTCTAGAACAATATATTATCCACGGCTCATTTCCGCTAATGAAAAAATCTATATCGCAATTCACATTCCACCATTATTCTCAGAGCGTGGCGGACGATTTCACGCGCCTCACACATCTACCTGCATGTAAATTATTGATCACCTTTCCACTGCTTAAGAAAATGACTGAGCTCTGGCGCATGTAAATAAGACGATGCACTTAACGGAGGTGTCGTCGCCCCCCCCCCCCCCCCCCCCCCCCCCAGGGTGTCAAGCCTTGGCGTTGATTTTGATTTGGTGCCATTTGGATATTAAGTGCAGTGGGTATTGAGTGCTATTACAAGCCAGGGGACAGGCAGCACATCAATCTCTGTCAGAGAAGTGGAAATGTGTCTCCAGACAGGCAGCAGCCAGGAAGGAGCTGCACTAGTTAACGCCAGACACATGAAAAAAAAAAAAAAAACTGGAACTCCCGGGAGTGATAGGAAGACGAGCGCTGTATAATGGACTGTGTACGAGCGTGCATTGAGCATTTCATCTTGGCCATGTATAATGAACTGTTTATATGCTAAGCTATATATTCTTATGATAGTCCTTGGGTGCTAACAACCTGTTGTGAGTAACAACATGTCAAGTGTCACTTTAAGATATCCAACGGTTTGACAAACACATATTTCATGGAGATGTTTCAGATACTGTACCGTCTCCTTTCCTTCAGGACACAGTTTCTGACACCTGGGTTTGTGTGTCTTTCAAAGCTAAATTGAGATCTTCTTCAGTTCGATAAACGCAAACTAACATATGATGCTCAAGTTTTAAGGATTACATTATGACTTTTTTAGGACTTAGCGGAGGTAGCTCAGTCCAATAGGGACTTGGGTTTGAGACTGGAGCGTCGCTGGTCCAATTCCTGCTGTGGGTCTGATCTAATAACAATAACTTTCAACAGTGAGAACGGCCTTTCGTTCATGTCCACAGGTCGCCCTGTAGGCCTTTTGTATGCACTATTTACAGTAAGTTCGACAGTGAGCCGCCGTTCTCTCTTGCGTACGGCTTTATGGCGCTAGTTAGCCCTTTTAGAGACATGAGACTTAATCAAACACAAACTTTTGCGTTTGCATTCTTATTTACTGAAAGTCAGAGCTATACTCTCTAGTAAGAAAGATCTGCAAACAAATGCAGAATCTGTTGACACAATATATGGCGTATTAGTTTTGTGTTTGGGGTTTTGGATACAGCAAAAAAAAATCCCAGAAAAGGAGGCCGTCAGCCCAAGGAAGCTAAATCCCCATCAGGCGATAGCTGATGAGTTCTGAGATTGACAGAGCTGCAGCATATGTGCTGAATGCTGTGCATATTTGTTGAAGATCTACAAAGCTCTGGCTCTCCACTCGCACTGCTACTTTTTGGCTTCGAGCTGCCTCTCACGGGATCCCCCCCCAAAAAAAAAAAAAAAAGTTGCCTGATGAGCCACCGTCCTCACAGGAAACAGGAGGAGGAGGAGGGGTGGGGTAGGTAAAAAACAGAGACAGAACGAAAGAGAAAGCTCTCATTATTTCTCCCTAATTGCCCACGAGTGACCCTCCTGATTCCCCCCTCTGCAACCAGGTACGGTGCCTCATTACAGGCAGCCTCCTCAGTTCTCCCAGGAGGAACCCATGAAAAGGCCATGAAAGGCCTCGTCTGACAGGGGCCAGCCAGACTGGACCAATTAACAGGGTTTTTCTGTGCTCTGACTCGCCACACTGCAGTTTGCAACTCATCTACGGTGTGAGACTCGCAGACGTCCTAGGTCAGGTTGGGAAGGTTTGTTCAGAAGGTAGAAGGGATAAAGGATAAGGGCAGCGCCATCTTTCCAATGCTTCTGCACCATTTACATGTTTCCCATGCCTCCTTCTACTTTTTCCTTTTAGACTTCAGAAAGTTTTTTTTTTTTTGGGGAGGGGAATTAACCAATAATTAAAGTTGAGACATCTTAATATTTTAGATTAGGGTTAAGAAAAAGGCTGGTTGGGAAATTTGGATCACCGCCCAAACGACGACAGGCCGTGAAAAGTTTAAAATATAGATGTTTTCTGGTGACCTGGCGCCATCGATCCATGAAGGCTAAACGCAATTGTCGCTCAGCCTCCCAGTGCCAGGTGACTTAGTGTGCGTCTGAATAAACGACCCAGTCAAGGTGAGTTCCCCATGTCAAACCAGAAGCATCAAAGACAAACCACGCAACCTTGCCACTGGGCCTGTTTTCCCTTTCACCTGGAGAACTCCATTTTCACTCTCCAAGGCTCGATGCATTCAAGCCCGTCCTGATCTTTGTAATGACTGGTCGAGAAAAAAAAAGAGTGGGAAAAAAAAGGTAATTCAGACAGCCTTCCTGTCTATTAGTGACATGAAAGACAAGACTTTCAAAGAGCGTTCGCCTTCCTCTTCAGGTTTTAAAAGACATTCTCTTCAAGGTCACATCAGTTTCCACCGGAGTGATTCAAAGCAAAAATCACCTGAACGTAAACACGCGCCGACTGATAGAGTGGAGGACAATGATGGGGCCGCTGACAACGATACCACTCAGGGAACGAGCCCGTGACAGTCGCAGTGAGGGTGCATTGGGGTAGAGGGAAAGAAGGGATCGAGGGTTGCGTGGGGTGGGTGGGGCTGGATGGGGAGAGGGGTACTGATTGGCTTGCCGTCTCCTGGGGTGCGTGTTTCGCCTGCAGGGAAAGGTCATGGGAGGGAACAGGAGTAACGAGGTGTGAAGGGAAGGCACTGTCCTCGGCTCCTGGGCCCTAGGAGACATCCCCGGCAAGGTGTTAATGCAGATGCTGCAGCCTCCCCAGGTTCTGTTTATTACACCTTTTTTTCGAAGGAAAGCCGGCTCAGAGTCTCACCATCAGTCAATACGGCTGAAAACATGCTAATCAGAAGCACAAACTGGCAGCAAGTCTGAGTCATCGGCCCACAGACGGATGAACACCAAATGTGGGAAAAACTTGGCTGTGTTATTTTTCATTTTGAAGTGTACACTTTATTCTGTGAGCAACATATTTTACTCAAGAGACAAGGTGCTGTAACTCAGAAAATGATGCAATGCTGATGTCTGATTTTTCTGTTCTCGTTGCTATCGCACTAATCCAGTTCCCTCCGAGTCTGTCTAACCTTCAAATCCATTAAATGAGCGGCAAATGACAGCGCAACTCATGTCCTTATACAGGTGCTCCGTGTGGGATTTATAAGCAATCTGCATTATGATTGTTAAATGAAATGCGACACATCGGGTGTATTTATATTTATCGTCAATCTGTTGGCTTTTATCTCCCACTAGCAGTGATGTTATTGCGTGTGTTTTTCACAGAATGCATTTCAATCAAACGTCATGTCATAAATAGGATTTGGCTTGCGGAGCTGTGAGTGCGTTTGCTTTATTTGTCAGGATGTTTTCCTGTGCAGAACCAAGGGAAGAAAGGACATTATTCACTATGTGCAAATAATCTAAATCTGCAGCTCCATTTTTTACTAAAACATCTACACAGTCCAAAGTAGTTTGCACAATATTGTTATTTATCGTGCAGCAATGGGATGAATCTTTTCGGCAATTCTTTTAATATTTAAAGGAGCAGTATGTAACGATGACACCTGGTGTTTAAAATGGGTACTGCAGTCCGAATTCAAGACATGGAAGAGAGCTTTCTCCCCCCACCCCCTCCTCCTCCTCTCTAGAGTCGTTGCTCAAGTTGGTTGCCATGTCATGGACACTGAAGCTTCAGCGTTTAGCCAGCTCTGCATCGGTCTTGAAACCTTTCTGCGTTCATCGCTGCAACACCTGTGTGGTTATCTTTCATATTTACATATTATTATCAGGGCCTGCAACAGTATTGCCCTATAGCCAACTTGAATGTTTATAGTTCACAAGTGACTTAGACTCAATGAATACCATTAAAAAGATACAACAAATTAGTTTATCATTCTAAACCTTTTGAAAAGCTTTTAAATAGCGAGTTAATCCACAAACAGATCATCTTTTAATGAATATGTCAAGATAAGTGTGAGCTCATATAGAAAGCCATGAGTGGACATGCATCCCTCATTTTATTTACTCTGTTTTCCTGTGATAAAGAGAACCGTTGGGTTGTTTTATCATGATCTCGACGATGTTGTTCGCTCAGAGTTACAAAAACACAAAACAAACAAAGACATAGGATTAATTTACCTAGCGTACCTTGTTTTCTAGATTTCCAGATTATAATCACCAGGAATCAATCTTTGTTATCTCAAGATGACGAGATAAATAAATCTGTTATAAACGGGAAAACCCAGGTTTCTTATCCCAAGATAACGAGAGAAGTGAGTCGAGATCTTGAGAGAACACCGGAAAGTACGGGAACACTGAGTCCATAAAATGTACAGATGCATGTCCCCTAAGGGCTTCCATAGTTTCAAAACAGACAAAGTCATAACGAAATGACCTCAACACAACCTGACACAACCCTTGTTTTGTTTCCAGAATGTTCCCTGCAGCCGCAGCAAAAAAAAACTGCCGTCCCTCCATGAACCCAACCTGAGGTGGGGGGGGGGGGGGGACCACATGGGAGAGCGACCCTCATTATGTATTAAATATCATTAATTAACTTTATTGAATGAGTCGCAGTATGGTTTCCACCACATGGTTTCCCTCAGGGTCCATCGCCCAAGACCCCACCTTGCCCCGTTCGGAGCGAGTGAGCCAGCATCCTTCACACACCCCCCCGTTCTCTTAGCCCCGGCTGGTTCGAGGTGACTTTCCCCCCCTTGGTGTCATTGCTTAGAAAGCTGCCAGTAATTTATAATGTTGTGACAGTCAAATAAACAGTGCTGCTGCTGCTGCTGCTGCTGCTGCTTGCCGGAGTGAAAAAAGTCCTGCATTAAAGGGAATCAAAACAGCTCCAAATGGTGCCTTGAATGGGAATAATCTCGGTGTAAGATCTGTTCCGGGGGCTGGCTAATTTAAATTTGTTCAGGGTGACAGCTTACTGGAAGAGGGACATAATGAAGTCCATTATCATCAGTGGTGCAAATTCTAAAGAACGAGAACTCTCATTATCAGCGCTTTCCTGTATACGAAGGAAATATGTTCATCCATTATGAAATGTGCTGAGAATGACAACATGGAGCAAACATAAGACAATGTAAGCTGTGACTCGCAGCTGGATAAAAAAAAAAAAAATGGAATGGTGCTCCTGGAGACTGGACAAGCCCCCCTTCTTTTTTTTTTGTACAATGCCTTCACTTACTTTATATATGGATTCAAGAAGGCCATGTATTGGGCTTTAACACAGTCAAGACTGTAATAGGCAGATGGTTTTGATATCTCACAGTGTTGTATAAAGTGGTTTTTCAACAGCAAGACTGCCTGTGCTTTTATTTACAGTGCCTTTTCTTGTTGCTAATCTGACATCTGGTAGACCACGGCAGACCTTGAACAGTGTCTTCCCGGGCACTATCTCGTAAAAACAGAGGCCTCGATAATGCGGTTCCATTAGACAAATGGCGGAAATAGCAATAAGTCACATTGGCCAGAATTAACTGATAAACAGGGAAATGATGGAAGTCTCCAGATCTGTAACCCGCGATAACCGCAGCTTCACAAAACATAAGGGAGCGAGGAGCTCGAGCTGCTTCTGAAATATATTCACTTCAAAGGGTAGGAAAATGTTTTGGGAGCCAGAGTACTCATCAAAAGTTAGTTCAGTGCCAGCACAATGTGCCGCCGAATGAACTGGAGTGGAGGAAATGGGAAAGGCAGGTGTCGGGGTGGTGGGGTGGAGGGTGGGGGGGGGGGGGCATCTCACACACATACTAATGTGTCATTAAAAGTCGAGAGCAGCGCAGATTCAGGGACATGAGACTTAATCAAACACAAAGTACCTTTAATTAAGAGCCACTGATTTAAAACAGGCGTTTAAAATATTAACATTATGAACACAAACAGATTAGTGCCACTGCGGTCCATACGTCAAATCCATGCAGGATAATTGCAGCCTGTCACAAAGCAACTCTCAAACTCCTCCAGTAAGACTGATTTCCATCTACAACCAATCTTAACGCCGCAGCGCAAAATGAGTTCCACAGTTCCTTCACTCAAACATCTGGGCCTAATGTTTAAGATGAATGTTTTTTTCAGGGCGCTTTCACACCTATCCTGTTTGGATCGGCTGAAACAAATTTGAGTCCGTATGCCAGGTAAGTGCGTTTGTTGGCGCTGTTGAGAAAAGCTTGGTCCGTACCAAACAACCGTACCAAGAGCACTTGAAAAGGTCGGTCTCAGCCCCCTTTTTTAGGACTCTGGTGTGCTTCATTTGTAGTAAGAACAGGAACTGCCTATACTGACAGGTTATTTAACCAACCTACAATTCTACAATTCTACAATTTACTTAGCAGACGCTTTTATCCAAAGCGACGTACATCAGAGAGTAAGAACAACACAAGCAAGGCTCTAGAAAAAAAGGGAACAATGTCAGTAAGAGCAAACGATCAGCTTTGAGTCTGATTGGACACACAGGTGCTGACAGGAAGTGACCAGAGGCAAAGCACAACATTGAGGGCAGTTCTTGAGAGCTCTAATCAGTATAGAAACCATCTTATAAGTCGTCGTTATCAAACAAAAACCATCGTCATTACCATCATCATCATCAATAATATGGAGACCATCATCATTAAGTTAGTAGGTATTCATGAAAGAGCTGGGTCTTTTCTTAAAGGTGCAGAGGGACTCTGCAGATCGAATAGAGTTTGGAAGTTCATTCCACCACCGGGGGGCGACAGAGGAGAAGAGTCTAGTCAGCGTCTTAGGACCCTGTTGTGAAGGTTGGATCAGACGCCAACCTTATGGCACTTAGTTGCCACCACAACCAAACCAGCGATGCCACCTTCAACAGATCCAGGCTCCGTTATGACAATGCCGATAATACCTACCCTACCACATGGCCCCTTCTGACCCCCCCGCCTACTCAACCCTGTAGAACGATGGGCGGCCAGAGCCAGGACATCACCGTGGTTGTCGAGTGGGAACGTCCTTTCGATGGTGTTTTGCCTGACTAGTCCAACAATTCAGAAACACCAGACAGTAAGCTCAGCCTCCTATCCTAGAATATGCACAACACATCGAGGCTCTGGCTATAATTGGATACATTAAAGCCAAAGACATCAACTCCTTAACGAGAAATCACAAACCAAGACCTGATAATTTCAACCAATCAGATTTATTCCATGAAAAACAGTGCAGTTTGGACCTCAGTTCTGTCACATGTTCTCAGAAAAAGAGAAGAGAAGGAACCAAACAAACAGCTTCTAAAAAGCACTAGAGACTTTTTCACCATTTCTTTTCCAGGCACACATTTGCGACCTGCTTAAAAAATTCTGTGACCCACTATTGGGTCTCAACCCACCAGTTGAGAACCACTGTTTTTTTTTGTGTATTTCCACCCATGGTATGACATATTTTCTAAACATTAGGTAGTTTTGTTGCCTGCACCCTAAATAGGCTTTGAATTACAGCGGGTTAAATGTGAATTTTAGTGGACTACTTTCACTTCAAGGAAAAAGTATGAACCATAAAACATGAGAAAAAGCCTTGAATTACCTTCACATTCTTAATCAGTGTACTCAGGGGTACATCGTGCACGCTTTGCAAAGGAAGTGTCTTCTGAACTCTGCCTGGGTTCACGTTAAAAGAAGTTCAAAGCGTCGGTAAAAAGACCTTAAAGTAGCTTCCGTCACCTTCATTATGAAAATCAGATGCCAAACAAAAGTCTTGGATATGAGTGACTTTCAAGGCAAGAAAGACTAAGGACACATATCAAACACAGTTGTCCTCTGACAATGTTCGCTGCTTTCCTCTTCTATCTCGGAGGGATCTTCATGTCCCACACGTTCCTTTCCTCACCCGCTCCTTCAGGTCAATATTAGCACAAGGAACTCCAGCTACTTGATGTACCCCAGTCAAATTTACCAAACACTGTTTGACTCGCGCTATTAAATCTGAAGATGAAAGAATCGCCAAGGGCAAACAGCTCCTGCGGCTATACACCAAATACCCGGACTCTCTACTTTTAACAGTAAGGCACAATTAAGAATTTAAATGGATCCTGCATAAATGTGCTACTGCTGTGAATCTGACTGGCTTTGAAAATGGCATAATTAGTGTCAAGCCTGGATGACATTGTGCAAAGTCCAGCTTTGGCATCTGATGAACTGCAGTGATAAGTTCATCAGTGTGATTAAAAACCAAAAAATATCACCAAGATAAAACACATAATAAAAGTCAGGATCTGAAGATGTGTTCTGCTGGAGAGGCCTGACCCAAACCTGTGTCTCTTCTTCTACCTTAAGACTATTTACCGTCACTATATTATTCCAGCTCTATTACAGGAGATAGAGAAGGACAAATATGACAGAGCGACCGACAAATGGAAAGAAAGAGTGAGAGAGAGAGAGAGAGAGAGAGAGAGAGAAAAGAGGAGCTGGGAGAGAGATAGGCAGAGTTGGGGATGATAAGGAATCACAGATAAAGCCTCCAGGGTGCAGACGTGTTCCAGAGAGGAGTGACCAATCAAGATAGAGTGAAAGAGGGGGTAAAATTGTGATAAGAGTGATGACAGAGTGTAAAATGACTCAGTCAGCCCTGGCACTGGCTGTGACCTCATATTGCTCAGCCCAGTCATGAGATTCAGGAGGACTGTGCCAAGTGCTTGTAAGACACCCTTTGAACCGGGCTAATTTTCGACAACAGCTAAAAATCATTAACATAAAAGGCTCTCTTGAGGCTCTTAAAAAAAAAGTCTCAAATGTGCTCTGCTGAAAAGAAGCCCTTTGTAAAGCAGCAAAGTGATTTGCATTGTGGTTTGGGTACCACGACTGACCCACTTTATTGATGCGACCGAAGTGTAGAAGTCAACAAGAAGGCTGAACTACCCAACAAAAGAAATCATTTGTGGGTGTCTTGTCTTAAAGGTCACTTATTATACTTCTTTTCAATCCGTTTAAAGAAGTCTCAGAGCTCCTCAAAACATGTGTGTGAAGTTTCTTGTTCTAAATCCACTCTGATCCTGTATTTGATCATGCCTATAAACCCCTCTATTTCAGCCCTGCTCAGAACAGGCTGTTTTTGTGTCTGTACCTTTAAATATGTAAATGAACTGTGTCTGACCACGCCCCCTCTCTGGAAGGGGGTGTCTCGGGCTTTCTCGCTCAATGCCCTATTTGTTTACGGTGAGAAGGCAGACTCAGAGGGCAGAACAAACACCTAGCTGTGGGAGAGTCACCCACCTGAGGGGAGGGGTTACTGCCCTTTGTGATGTCATGAAGGGAAAGAGTCCAAACGGCTTGTTTGAGCACACATTTTCGGAGAGGGTGGATTTTTCTCATAATTGCAGTGTTTTGCACTTCCACAATGGCTAAATTTTTCAACACTGGAGGTTGCCGCTTTGATTTAATGCAAAAGGTGTTCATACTTAAGCTTTGTAAAGTGCCATTGATGACTTAAGTATGTAACTTTACTGACATATGTAATTATTTCAGCACAATCTTCAATCTTTCCTTAACCTAACCAAGTAGTGACATGAATGCGTAATTTCAACACTTTCCTGCCACCATCAAATAATGCCCATTGACCTCTCAGACAACAACAAGGATTGGATAATATGCTAAATAAGCACTAATTTGGAGAGCTGCAGGTTAAACAAAAGAATATCTTCATTTACATCTGAGCTGAATTTGAATGGAAAGTTAAAGTTTTATCTCGTATGAAGGTTAGGCGAATCAACCATTGTTTCATCCCCTGTTCTGAAATATAGTTTGGACCTGCATCATATCAAAGTAGGAAATGCACACTGACAAGTGGAATAGGATGTCCTCACTCAGGAGGCCGGTTTTATTGAAAGTTTAAGATGCATCCATCACACAGATTGAAAGCGTTGCAGGACCCTGTCATATATTCCGCTGAATGGCTTCCCAATGTTGTCAGAAAGTTGCTGAAAACAAATGTTTGCCCATCACCGTGAAGAGTTTCTGGACACTAACCTTTTCAAATCAAATAGGAAGTGAAACAAACAGGACAGGGATGTATGGATGTCACCGTAACAAGGAGCTGGCAGAGTTTGAGGAGCTGTGTTTCTTTGGCGTCAGCAGGGTGACATATTGAAGCCCTTTAGATAGATCCTGGTAAAAACTGAAACTTTCTTTTGGCAGACGGACAGGAGGGACAGGATTGAAGGGAATTAAGTAAACCCGAGGCTAAAAAAGGGACTCCTGACCATCAGAAGTGGAGCGGTCTGTCTCTATCTTCATGCATCAGTTGAGGAGAAAAGAACGATTTTTTACTGACATTTGAGAGTTTGCATGACAGACATTTGAAAAGATTGACTAAAACCAAAAGTCACACCTTCCATCTCCCCATAACTACACACGATTTGGAAGCAATTCCATTGTTCAAGCTCATAATAAATCTCAGCTGAATATACTGTGCACTCTCTTTTTTTTTTTTTTCTACCTGCATCATACATTTTCATAAGCAGTCTAAGCGGGGGGCATATTTTGTTTTCTGAATAGTTGACAGTTGCAAAGTGCACACATATTGACAGTGATTAGAATCTGTGAGGGCTTACTGCCAATGAATATTCAAGAGCACCTGTCTGCAGCTGAACCTGCGGTTCAACAATGCGTGGTCGGGGCGTTCAATTGCAGACTCTAAGATGGAGTCGTGCTACACTCTGCAAAATGAGAAATCACAAGCATGTGTTGGGATACACACCGTGTGCGCTGAGCGGAAAATACTCTTTTTAAATATAGTTGATTAAAAATGTTTTTTTCTGTGTGTGTGTGTGTGTGTGTGTGTGTGTGTTGTTATTCATTTTGCATCGCTGTCTTTTTTAACACTTTGCTAATTACAATAAAAACAATCTTTTAGAGCTCACCTGCAAATGAAACATTTTCGATGTTTTCTTTTAAAACTGCGCCTTTTTTTCTATTCATACTAACTCTATTTGAAACTGTTTGTTTGGCTTGTTTTTCTTGCAAGCAATTGAATAACATATTTGTAATATGACATGCCACAGTATTTTCTTACATTTTGTTCTCAGAGCTACAGTTAAAGACAGACATACACAATGAGTGTTCCTAAAGAAAGTGGACACCCTGTGTTTGTGCTTTTTGGCCCGGGGCTGTTTTTCCTTTAGGTTTGATTCAAAGGAAATCTAAAAAAAAAAGAATAAAAAGTGTCGTCAAACTGTGTGGCAACTCCAGAGAAAAAATGTTCTCAGTTTTGTGTTGAAGAACCTGTAAGAGTGGCTGACAAGGGCGACCGACCTTCAACAACCGAAACGACATGCGGCATATTCAGAAACGGAGCGTCATCAGCATAGAAAGGCTCCATCTTTTTCTCAGCTAACTGGACTAGGCCTAGAACAATAACTGGATTGGCTGCCACATTGGTTATCTCTGTGAATTGGTCTCCTATTAAATTTAGAGTCATTTTATGTCTAACAACTTCAATATCTGTCAGTCTTCAAGAGAGACAAAAACTTTACTCAAGTAGTAGTAAGGTCCTCATACTCAAACTAAAATATCCCTCCATAAACTTCACTGACCTCCACAAGCTCTTTATATTATATCTCCAGACTTTTCAATGATGAGGTTCCACAGTTAAAAATGATTATCGTTTACTTTCCATTGGCGTTTTTCTTCAGTGTGTGTTTGTGAGGTGAAAGCAAAGTCCTGCAACAATGTTCCTAGAAACCAGCTGTAAGCTTTGCCACCTTGAGTAATCATGCTCATTGTTATGGTCGACATGTTACACAATTACAGAACATCTCAGTGAGTTGTGGGTAACAACATTTGACCTGGACCAAGCAGACAAAGAAAACCAAGCCTGTTGTTATTCTTGACACCAATCTGTCCCAGTTTTGCTGACTCGCCCCCCCTCCCCCCCCTCCCGCTCTCCCGCTGAGCCTCCCCCTCACTTTTGGCGCAGTCCAATTTTACGATGAGTCACCAAAATATCAAACAGCAGAGGCATGACTGTGCCTGTGAAACTGAAACAACAAAGCAGCCACCACACTGGAGAAGGCAGAAAATAATCCCATAAATTCACCCACATTTGAACCAGAACAAAAACTAGACTGGTTCGCTTCTGTTTGGAGGTTTGCTTTCGATGTTTCAAGGCCTCAGGGACCCCTCTGTCCTTTATCACTATATATGAGTTTAATTCTATTTTCGTTGACTCGTGTACAGTGATATTATCTTGTAAATATAGATCCCTGTTTTGGATCTCAGCCTGACTAAGCCAGCTGGTTCAATTAAGTGTGTGATGCGTTCTCTGGCACAGAAAGTGAAATAGGTGGGTGGGCAGCAGTGAAGCAGTTTAAGGTTCTGGAGCTCATATCATTGTTTGTGCAATTTAAATGATGATGATATTTCATAAACAAATACTGATATCAACCATTATCAGCAGCAATACGTCGTAATTAACCACAAATGTTTAATTTATCAAAACCATTCTGAAAGAAATTGGCAGTTTTGGATCCCATCAGCCATTTTGTATCAACGATGTGGAAACACTGGCCAACTTTCAAACATGTAGGCATTTATGTGTAGCTAGCATTGACGACAAACAGAGGCCATTGTTTTCCCTATCTGACTACAAACCCCACAATTATGAGTAAAAGTCCATCCTCTCCGTCTTTTGCCTGCTCCACTTTTCAGAAAATGTGTGCTCAAACAGGCCGTTTGGAGATTTTCCCTTCATGACATCACAAAGGGCAGTAACCCCTCCCCCAGGTGGGTGACACTCCCACAGCTAGGTGTTTGTTCTGCCCTCTGAGTTCTGCCTTCTCACCTAAAACAATAGGGCATGAAGCGGGAAAGACCGAGCCATTCAAGCCGTTCTAGAGAGGGGGCGTGGTGAGACACAGCTCATTTACATATTTAAAGATACAGACACAGAAACAGCCTGTTCTGAACCGGGCTGAAATAGAGGGGTTTATAGGCATGATCAAATACAGGATCAGAGTGGATTTAGAACAAGAAACTTCACAGACGTGTTATGGGATGCTCTGAGACTTCTTTAAACTTGTTAAGAAGAAACAGAATATGTGACCTCTAATGAAGGATGTGTTAAAGAAGAGGTTACAACTTTGGAAATCTGATAGAAAAAATCATCACAGTTCTTTAGTCTCCAGCTGCAGAAAGAGCTGCACTAAACAACACCTTTATAAAGCTGTTTTCTTTTTTGCTATTTAGCCATTAACCACTATCATCTGTGGGAATAAAAAAAAAAACAGTATTTTGTGTGAAGTGAATGTGGCTATAGATAGGAGCTGTAACCCTGCCATTCTGTAACTATGGAAACAATAACGAGGTCACGGTGCTATTTTAGCTGGGTTTACTTGGAGATCATTACTGACATCACCGCAGTTTCAGCTGAAGTTTGTGGAAGTTCAGTAAGACAGAGCCTCGACGGAAACTGAAGAGGACTTGTCACACACACACACACACACACAAACACACACACGCACAAACACACACACATTCACAGAGTTGCATTAAGCCGTAACACTGCCGGCTATAACCTTGAGTGATCTCACACGGAGCTCATTAGTCACTGCTAACAGTTCAATCCTAATACCAGCCATGTCAAAATCAGACAAAAAATAAAAATGTCAAAATATCCACTCTCACATTCGTAGTAATTATATTTTGTTTGGCCTTCAATCTACAGAGAAATGTCTGCGTCTTCAATCCAAACTCTTTTCTGAATTAAACATTTGTCGGGTTAAAGGCACGCGCTGTGCGGAGAATGAGACGAGCTCTCATTCATGGAGTTCATCTGAAGCTATTTTCATAATAAGAGGTTCTCGTCGCTGGCTAATTGAACCTCATGTGTTGCTACTAAGAAGGCTACTTTGGGAGGAATTGCAGTGAGGGGGTCCAGAATCATTTGAGCACTCTGTGAGGATGATGCCTCAATCAATTAAAAACATTCAAACATGCCAATTTATTAAAAAGTATAATTAAAAGCTCTGGCAAGAAAACACAGTGTTATCCCTTAAATTACAGCCTTGAGAAACACTTAATGGACCGTTCATTCATAGCCTCAATTTAGACTTCAGGCTAGTGCAAACTGAAGAGCAAACACTGCTCTGCTTTGTTTAAAACACAAGAAAGATAAAGGTCGGACGAATTCCTCCTCTCCCTGAGTCAGAAAGAGAGACACCTACTATCAGCTGCTGAGTATTGTACATACATAGTACCTCAAAGCAGCTGCACATTCATGTTTAATTTAGGAGTGTCAGTGTTAACCCGCTAATCGGGATGAGATCAAGGTCCAAAGTTAACACATTTTTTTGTATGCCTTCTTCAGATGACAGTTTTTTTTTTTTTTTAGCATGGATACTTAAACCAGTTAGAAACCAGTTGATTCTGGTATTTCATGGTAAAATCTGGTAATAAAAGATGGTCAGAATGACTGATGGGAGGCATTCATGAATTCATATCTCTGTTATGATTGGAACATTGTAATTTCATGAAGGCCTTTGCATGGAGGGACGGAGATAGCAGCCTGAGAAGTTGTTGTCATGCTTCTTAGTGGTTCTTTAGTCATGCGTTATTTATTCTGGTGTTCTCGGCTCTGTAGCTTTTACAGATCAACTTGTTTCATTAATTGTGATTGGAACCTGCACACTTTATGCACCTCAGCACTTTTACCCGTCTACTGTGCATTTGCACTTTGTGCGTTTTATGTGTTGTCTGTGTTGTATTAAGTGTCTCTCCCTGCAACCAAATCTACCTACGGGTACAAATAAAGCAACCTGAACCTGAACCTGGAACATCCTTTGATTAACAAAAAACAAAACAAAAATAATAATATTGTCTTCAAAGATTTGTTTTGGAATATGACCTAAATTCCTAAATGTCCGCCTTGCTCTGTTTCGTGCTTTTGCATCCAGACCCAAAATCAACAGCGGATCATGATGAGCTTTTTAAGACTGTTTTTAATTTAAATCAATACTTAGATTTGTTTTGCACAGTCAGAAAGGTGCAACACAACCACTCTGATCAACATCTCTCACAAACAGAAGAGACGGATCAGCTCCACATAAAATGGCTAATGATTCACAGTAGGGGTTTCCCCACAGTCCCCCGTATAGAAGGAAAATAACTGTGCCGCATTAGTTATAAATATAATGTATAGCTTTAGTTCTTATTGGGGGAGAAATGAGAATCATGTGAAGGAATGAATAAACCAAACAGAATCACAATCCTCCTCTGTGAGGGCCAGATTGTTGCTCAAAGATAACAACAGAGAACAGTTTGCACACATCCTCTGAGCATCTGACTGAATGTTGTTGCCCCCCCCCCCCCCCCCCCCCCCCTGCATGTCTCTGCTCTGTCCTTAACCATTTGTACTCTGGTAATGACTCCAACATGCTGTGTTCACTAGATCGAAAAGGAAGAGACGATGTGTGTGCAGGGGTGTGTGTGTAAGAGAGGAGGCTTATCGTACAGTTAAGCTGCAGCTGCAGTTTCCATAACAACTACCTGCAAAAACCCTGCTCCCTCGACCATTATTAGAATAACATTTTTACTCGTCAAGTAAGCATTAGCGGGAATCTACATGAGCAATGAGAAGGGAATGACACACACACACACACACACACACACAAAAAAAAAAGAAAAGTCTCGGTGTCTTTTTGGTTGTGTCATTTCACAGCCGAGGCAGAGACCTTTCTTCTCCTGCAGGGGGAAACCGAATAATTACAGGGAAGCATTGTTTTCCCGCGGAATATCTTCACATGATGTTGCAGACTTCCAGTAAAAACATATTTTTGCTGGATTTGTAGCGTAAAAAAAAAAAAAAGGTTATTTATAGCCAGGCTCACATTGAAATACACTGAATGCAAACAAATCCCGCGTGTAGCTGCGGGGCTTATAGGAGGCAGGCCCCTTGATCATAACCTCTCCTTTCTCCTCTCCCAGCAGGAACTCCAGCGACCGGCTCAAGGAGAACGGCGTCTTCCCCGTTCAGCCTCTCCTCTGATCATGCATTACAATATCGTGTGTGAAAAAAAAAAAAAAAAAAAAAAAAGGGGGATAATGAAGAGTTTAAAGAAAAAGTTAAAAAAAAGGAGAGGGAACACATTAAGTGGTGGCTAGTCCGGGGTATCATTTAAAATCAGCCGTGATGGCTTCATAGCTGCCAGGCGGGTACGCGCTGTAACCTTGAGCGAGGGCTGGTGGGGCCCTGGTGACCACGGAGGGGATGGGGAGAGGGATTGGCTCTTTTTTGCATTCACATTCTGCTCAGCAGGCACCCGGGGGCTATAACCCTGAGAATCCGTATTAGGTGAGCCAAAGTCACCATTAATATAGAGCACTGGGCCATACTATAACCTTACACTTCACATCTCTGGGGTGTCCTGAACTGAGAAAAAATGGTACTTTGGAACAATCACTTGGGAGGACTTTCAAAAGTGACCTCTTACCAAAGTCAATCCGTTTGCTTTTTTCCCCCGCCTTTTTTTTTTTTGTATTCGTTTTTATCTGTGTTTGCTTCTCCGTGTTCAATCTCTATACCATCGCTCTCCGGCTCCGCGTTGCCGCTCCGGGCCTCGTGCTCCGTGGGCCGGTCACGTCAGAGAAGGCCGTTTCCTCCTTCGCTGGATGCAATTACAGATTAGGGCTGAAACACAGGTTCAGGCCATGCTGCTACCACAAGCTTCAGCTCCGGCTCCGGCCTCCACTGAATATGCAGCAGAGTGAAGAGGACTGCAAAAAAAAAAAAAAAATCACACAAAAACTGAGGAACAGGAATAAATTTAAGTCTACTTTAGCCCTCAGTAGTTTCAGAAGCTGCTTGTCCTCACAATGTTGGTGAATGACTCATCACTGCTAACATGTAGAAATACATTGACAAACAAAACCTGCCACCTCGGCAGATTCTGACCTTTTTAAAGGTTGTTTACTTCTCTTCACCAAATACAAGATGGTTGTTTTTTTTTTTTTAGTTTAAAATCTAAATCTGTGAAAAACATGTTTTCATTGCAGACTCCAATCTGTGAGTTTGATGTCTTCAACGTCTCTTTCTTTGAAATGAGAGGCTGCTTCAATTACATTCAATTATATGAAGGGAACATTTTAAACATCAATAAAAGCAGACATCAAATATACCCTAATGAAATCAAGTCAGTCCCCCCAAGGTGGGCCACCCAGGTTTAAAAAAAAGTCTGGACGCGCCCCTGGAATGTGGGAAAGGTGAAGAGTCCTGTTTGTGATAGTAAACAGCGCGGGTCAGTGCGGTTCAATGTTTTGTGATGAAGGTAGAGAGGCTTAAATCACCATGGAAGAAACAATCTCACATATTGACACTTTGAGAATATATATTATGTGTGCCTCTATACCTCTAGAAGAAAATGTTGTTTATTTAAGGATTACTCCCACCCTAATCCTTACATAAGACAGACAGAATACATGTATTTATGTGGTTGGTTCAATGGATTACTTTCAGATTCGTGGAAGAAAGAAAAAAAACGACATTAAAGGAAAATAATTACTTTGTCACAGAATATAGATTCCTTCTCCATGTAGCACGGAAAGGTATATATATATAGATACGCCCGTATTTCCCCTCAGGGGATCAATGAAGTGCTATCCTATCCTATATGTGAACCACATGATGGTCAGCCCTAGGCAGAACCGATGAATATATGAATGAATGAATAAATAAATAAGCCGCACCGTGGTATGTGATATGTTGTAAGTTCTGTTTACTAGCCTGGCTCTGTGTACACATGAGTTTTGCTTTTGTTGTTGTATTTCTAAGCTGGCACATACTGCACACTGAAGTGCTAAAGGTCGTATGGTACCATATTGACATAAAATTTTGGTTTCATTTTGTGATATTTTTCGATATTAGCTGTGTCCAGAACTGCATACTTTCATACTATTTATGTTCTGTAAAGACAAAAAATGTATTATATAAATATGTGTTGGGTTTGTCCCTATTGCATACATGGGCATCAGTATTGGTAGACCATGCAACAAGAAGCAGCGACAAGCTGACAGCGAAATATTGAAGATGTTGCGACTTCACCGACAACAAGCTACATCTGGCAATTTGAGCAGTTCATCAGAAAACGAAACAGCTTCACACCATGTGAGAAACAGGAGCAATCAGCTGGTCTGCAAGTTTTCATTAAAGGTGAGGCTGCCTTTGGCGCCTGTTTGCCCTGATTTGATCTGGGGTTCAATTTGATTCCTGTCGTGCTGTCATTGGTTTAACACTGACCAGTCCGTGGGGGGAGAGCAATAAAGTTAGTAATTCATCTCAGAAAAAGGGCAGTGTCAGACCCAGCCAATCTCTAAATATAATCTGGAAACCACTCTGACTTTGGACCTTTGGCCTTTTTTTTTAAATGGGTAACCTTTTAACCCAGGTGACCTGTTTGAATCCCCCCCCCCCCCGCCCCCCCGCCTGCACCAGCTGTGAAGTGTGTCTTGGGTACATGAATGTGGAAAGCTCTGCCTTCCAAAATCATTAGTCCCCACTGTCATGATGCCCTGGTGTGCTTAGATCTCTGCAGGAATATTTCCACTGCTTCGAGATCAGAGCAAATATTCCCAATGCCGGTCGGTGAATCTTTGGCTGACAACTGTATTTCGAAGAAAAAACCTAGATGGGGAGTAAGCCGGCAGAACAGGCTTTAGCAAAGGGTCAAAGAATATGGCCCCGATGCCAGAACAGGGGGCAGATTAAACTCTCCTCTTCCTCAACACAACTGCTGTGAAGCCATCGCCTGGCCTCAGGAGCTGGGAGTGTGATGTTGTTGGGGTTGGGGGGTTGGGGTGGTGGGGGGGGGGGGGGGGGGTTTGGGAGCTTGATTATAATGATTGGCACCTGTGAAAGGAGGGCTCGGGCGCAGTGCACGGACCATATCAAAGAGGATCAGAGCCGGGGCACCCTGTGACCTGACTGTTATTAGGTGCCAAAATGAAATGGTCGCTCCATAGCCCACTTCAAGAAAATCATTTAACCAGTCACAGCTGAGAGAAATACAGCAATGCATGCACGCGCTCACACGCCAAAAGTCAGAGAAATACACGCACAAATTCATTGTACAGTGAAATCTAAAAACAAAAAAAGATCGAAAGAAATCGATTGAAATCTATAAGCGGAAGAAACGTTGTGTCAACTTGAATCATGTTAGATCAGAGGGGGACACTGTAAACTTTGTTCATCCCTAAACAGAGACGTTTCACTTTCATAGCAGTTAATCACTTATTCCTTTTATAATTAAAGGGATACTTCACCCATCTGCATTAAGCTTTGTATCATTAGAAACCTGGTAGTGTTTTTGAATGGTCGTGCATCCCGCCCTCATTTTCCCCTGAGACGGGAAATCTTTGTATTTCTGCGTCTGAAAAGGAGCCTCCAGTGACGCAGAATGACGATTTTTGCGTCACGTTTGCGGTTAGCGCGGTGAAACTACAACGCTAGGTCCTCGTATTTTTCGACCACTGAAGCTACAGACCAATCACAGATCAGTGGGTGGGAACTCACTCCCACAATCGAAACTTAACTTTCTCTATGGAGAAAGCTGATGATGGCCGATATGCTTGGGACTTTTTGACATTACAATAAAAAACTAAAGAAAGACCCATTGGTTAAGCACTTTCTGTCTTCGACATCTGTTGTAACTACGAGAGCCACGGACAAATTTGACTGAAAGTCACCAGTTAAGTAAGCTGTTACACCGGTATTATTAAAAAACAACAAAACCAGCTCGTTGCGTACGCTGTGCTACAGATTCCTGAGAGAACTGGCCTGACTTCAGCTCCTCTTGCAAACATATATCCCTTTGCTTTTCCCAGCCCCGGCCTCGACTTCTCTCACGTGTTCAAATGGCCTCCAGTTCTTCCATTACAAATATTTCCTGTCATTTAGTCGTGCCCCCAAACTCCCAAGCGCAATCCCCCCCACCCCACCCCCCACCCCCCATGCTCATCGGCCATATCTCTGCAACCATTTCCTTCATTTGTTGTGTTTTCCACGTTGCACCGAGCCGGCCGTCCCCTGGAGGGAGCGCTTCACTCATGACTTCCACCGTTGTGTCTCAGCAGTCCTCTGCCTTTTTTTGCACAAACATATCGATCACTTCCACCTCTCTCCTCCTCCTTTGTCGCCTCTTCTGTCCTGGGCTAAAAATACATTTTCACCACCAATGCGTGACGCCAACGACCACCTCCAATCCTCTTTTTTTTGCTTTTGTCCTTTGACCTCTGGGCTTCTGCTCTCATCCTTTTTTGCATTTGCATCCAGAATGTTTGTTTCTTCAAAATCCATCTTGTGGTCGTCCTCGGGGCTTCATGACCTTAAGATGTGATCATTGTTATCCTGAGGTCAGATCATCGCCTGTTTGTGTTTGGCGATGCTTTTGGATGGTAGAAATCTGCAAAACCCCCACTGGTCTAAAATAACAACACTCAAAACAAATGCTGATTGCTGTGTTATTAGGTTCCTTATAGGCTCATAAAAAAACATGACAGTCCCCTGACGTTTACAGAGCCAGGCACTTTACCGGGGTCAATAAAAGGAAATTGCTGCTCAGAGACGCTGTGGGAGTTGGGACGTTAAACTCCAGCTATGACCTAATCCAAGGCAAAATAAATAAACAACACAGGGTCTACAACGCCTTCAGTTCCAATGCCAGTGTTTAATTGTACAACCAGGCATCAGGGCTGTGTCCAAAAAAAAAGTGTGCCTTAACTCTGCCCTCGTTTGGCCCTCACCAATGGAATCTCACCTGTGATCCTCTTATCTCTTTGACAGGGGCCGACGATAACAAGCGCGAAGGTCACTGCAAAGACATTGCTTTGCTCTTGAAATAACAAGTTTGGATTTCAAAAAAGGTTGCTGGAGTAGTGGCAATAATGTCCAGATCAGTGGACCACACGCACACACACCCTTGGCGGTACAAGAAAGGTCTATTTGCTGGGAGCTTTTTCTTGCGGAAGGTCACCGCGGCGGCGGCGGCGACGACAAGGCCTCCAACTGAAGTGTCTCAATCACGGCTTTTGCAGACGGCAGGGTCATCTGGCCGGGTCCGTTGCCGTCTGTTCCTGAGGGTGCTTAACCCTGGATGAGTAGCTAATGGAGGGAGTCATCCAGAGCAGAGTCGCCTAACTGATTTAAATAGGCATCCACTCACAAATACATGGATAAGCATGGAACCGCTGAGTGCTACCGAGCCAGAGGTGCCATTAAGGGGACGAAAAAAAAACACTCAACAATATCAACAGAAGCGGTTTTTGGTTGCAGTGAGCAGACAGAGATTCTGATATTTCATCATTTAACTGAACAATGTGAAAACTTTGTTGGGATTCTATAATTGTAGGCTACAGTAAACCATTCAATGCATTAAAAGAAGCTTCATATTTTTTTTTTTTGTGAGTGCATGCTCAAGGAAGGAACCCAACATTGACTTAACAACACTGACAGTAGTCTATGTAAAATAAAAAGGGGGGGAAAAACATGCAGTAAAAAAAGTGGACAACATATTAAATCTGATCGCGCTGTAACGAAAAGCGAGCAGTGATAATAATAAGCTCTGATGGGGCCCTCTTATGGCCCATCGATTTCCAATAGCCGAGATCATAGAAAAGCTGGGGTGGGTAATTACACTGTGCAAGCAGAGGTCGTCCTGAGCAAATATCATTATCATCAGATTAGAATGAAAGGCTGACGCGGGTCGGAGCAGGCATGGGGTGAAGGAGACCCAAAGGAGAAGCTCCTCAGAACACATCTCTGACCCCTTCATCTGTCTCAATGTCCCCCCCTTCCCCCCCCCCCCCCCACCCCCACCTTGCTCCAACCTCCAACGGGTCAGCCCCCTACATCACACTGACACAAACAAAGAGGAGGGGGGGGGGGAGGTCACTGAGGCGTGACCATTCATCAGCGAGAGACGAGGCAAGACGATGAGGATGATGCCTCAGAGTAGCAAACAGGTAAACAAGGAGACGAGGCGAGATGTGTGGCAGAGACGGCAGGCGGTGCAGGATTTTGAAGTCAAACGCAGGCTGCACACTTCCAAAGTCCACTGCACAGCTCCTACATTGCACCTTTTGTACATTTTGTGTTTTTTATTATATATATTATATCTTACATTTTTAAACTCTATTTTATATATTGTAATAGCTTCTCACACTGTATTACTTAAGTTGTTGCTAGTTCTGCTTTATTTCCTTGTTTTATGTCAATACTGTCCATTTACAACTCTGTTTTTGCACATTTACATTTAATCTTCCATATTTAATCTTCCTATTCAAGACTAGTAATGCTTAGTTAAATCCTGGTTGTATATATTCACATTCATATTTTTGATATCTTTTAGTACTTATTTACTTTGTAGTTAATATTATATTGTGTTTTTTACTCATATTGTGTGTTTGGATAACCTGCTGCTGTAACGCCACAATTTCCCAGTTTGGGATCAATAAAGTAATTCTATTCTATTCTATTCTAATTGTTTAGCACCAATACACCAAGTCAAATTCCTTGTATGTGTAAATGTACTTGGCAATAAACCTCGATTCTGATTCTGATTCTGGAGTCTGTACTTTGGGGAGGCAACATAACAGTCAGGCACACCTGCTTTTTTTCTTCTTTTTTTCCAATAGAGAGCATGTTCACTCTAAAATTGTCGTCTGTGTCATTCTAGAGAAATCCAAAATTTGTGAGTCTCTAAGCTAAATGCAAATAAGAGCCTAGAACCAGAATGGTTTTACACTCTTGATCAATCAAAGACTTATTTAAGAAATTATATTATTCAGTTGTCAATATAAGTAGTTGACACAAAATGTCGCAGTGGCATGAGATTAAAAGCTCAAATTGGTTTCTATTATAATAAAGAGACAGCGCGTTGATTTTTATATTTACCTCCTAATAGAAAAGTGTTTTTATGCTGCACCTCACTCACTTAAAGTATCAGTTGCCTGTATGTTGTTCCTGTTACACCAGTTTTTATTAACAACACATTGCACGCTCAGAAAACGAAGGAAGAACCGGCAGTGCGTAGCTATTTCTGATTGTTACTGTCAGGGTCTGCCCCCATCAAAAATAAAAACCAAATAGAGAAACAGTTGGTATAAAAATGCACATTTTCAAAGCTGCATATATTAAAGCTGAATCCCCTCTCTCTCTCTCTCTCTCTCTCTCTCGTTCTCTCTCCACTTCTCCCCAAAATGTCATTTGTGGTTCAAACGAAGTGTAGAGAAGTAGATGAAGCGTCCACAGATGATGAGGGGGGGGGGGGGGCTGCCTCACCTAACTCATCTCCCTCGCCCCGGGTATTCCTCCGTGGCCGATCCCCAAACATGCAAACGCAGGGATCCCGGGCGGCCCGGCGAGAGGTTAGAGTGCCACTCTGACGAGCCTCTGACGTCTCTATCTGCGCTCTCAGTGTGGGAGCTGGCCCGGGCCACCTGCATTAGCATAAACAAGGCGTGCTGCTGGGGTCCGCCTGTCAGGGGGGGCTGTCACCGCCGAGGACAGAGTAGAGACCGCCTCTGCATTAACCTCCAGGCTTATCTCACTCTCTGTGCGTCCCGTGGAAAAAAAAAAAGTGGGGATTAGTGCTCAGTCAGGGATTGCTTTTGGGTCCTTGTCACTCACCTGCACGATTATTGAACTCCCTCTTCTGTACTCTAGACTATTATTCTCCATCCCTCTCTGCCACTTCCCCAAAAGGCCGGGAATCCCTGAGGGTTTAAAAACGGCAAACCAGCAGGTTCTAAGAGTCTTTGATTTTGGTGACATGTTTGGTGATAGAGGTTTAAAATCTGCATGCATAAGGTCGTTCAACACATGCATAGTGAAAAAAAAAAAAAAAAAAAAAGACACCACTATTGCAGAGTTAAACAGACGTGCCAGGAAATACACCCAAAGTTAATTTGACCAGATCCAAAAGGCGGTGGACCTGAACAGAGAAAAGAACACCAACACTGGCAGCTGCGTGATGCTCCAACCAATTAATGAGCCGCCGCGGTCAGAAAAAAAAAAAAAGCAGCAATTTTCTCCAGCACTTCACATTTCACACTCTCAGTCTCACCTGTGAAAACAGATTTTTTTTTTTTTTTGCTTATTATGACCAGTACGTGATCAAAGATGATAGATTTTTTTTTAAATATATTTGCACACCGGCCAAGTACCTGGTAACGCCATTTCACCACCGCCTGATCCATACCATCCGACAGAATATAAATGAAATATAACGCCAAGTATTCCGTCTGTTCCGGCAGCTTCTGGAAAGACTATGATGTGTACGGGTTTTCTGTTAACTTAGCCTGAAAGACAACTTTTAATTGGACATAAATTCATTTTTTCTTGTCTTGATTTTCATGGTTTTTCGGTGTTGGGCTGAGGCTATTTTAGAACTCTGCCTGAGCTCTCATTGTGAAGCGTATAGTTGAATAAAAGGCTCGTTGAAAAAAAAAACAGCTTCTGTGGACGGATCTGCTGCTCGAGAGTTGTTCACTCAAGGTCCTTTCTCATTGAACGTACAACCACAAAAAACTTTGACTTAACCTCGAGAAAGTAATTTTCCTGAAGTCAAGAAGGAACTCACACACTCGGCAATGGAAGAGTCTCTTTCCTAATTTGAAACTTTTTCAAAGAGAGGTATAACTTCACCACAAAACATTGATTTTTGTCGCTATTTTACAGGACTCTTATCCTCTTCTCCATCACTACCAAGCGGAAACTACACCACCTTCACCTTAGAATCCATTCAGTCCAATCTCGCTTTGGTTGATTTTCATGTCAGCGACAACGAGAATGTCGCATGAGAGGTAAATGTGCTTAAACTGCTCTAGGATTGTCTGTTGTGCTCCCAGAAAAAGAAAGCAGCAAGTTAGGCTCTTCCTTTAATTCTTCACTATCTCTTTTTCTTTGTATCAGTATGGCCATGCTGCTTCCAGAAGCTGTTTTTGGCATTCTCTGGCTGCAACATTGTGAAGCCCTAATCCATATCTGCAGACCTCAGGCCTAATCAAACAGGCCGAATGTAGGGGAGAAGTCAATAGCTGCTTAATTACTAACGAGAGTAATGACAATAACAATCACGTTCCTCTCCGGCTGACGTAATTAAGCGAGGCATGAAAGGCACACCGAGGGAGCGCCGCCTCCAAGCAAGGCAGCAATTAGGGCCAGGGCTGAGGAGGCAGCTTTTTGGAGTTTCGGAGACGAGCTGCAAACCTCGGTCTCGGCGCTGTCTCTCGTCTAACACCTTGTCCTCCTCTCGGGCGTCAGGATCATCAGTCGGTGCCACACTCTGACAGCGCCGGGCTTCATTATATCCGTCCTGCCCATCGGTGGGAGAGTGAAAACAGTGTGTTATTCAGGCGTGCGTCGCTGGCGGCTGCCATGTTTAATGACCCTCCTCCTCCTCCTGTATCCAGCACTCAGCAGGCACAGCGTGAGACGTGGGGAAACACTCAATTTCTGTAATGGCTTGAAATGGAGTAAATATCACTCGCCCCCCTGCATTTGTTACTCATTCAAGCCCCGTTATCGCTCGCTGCCTAATTTCCTGGTGCACTGACAAAGGCAGAGGGCGTTTCCATGGAGAGGGAACCCTTGCGGTTTATTCCGCGCTTCTCTCAACTTGGCACTCTGTTCATTTCACAGCAATTATCCTGAGTCATTCCACACATTCTGCCACAGAACTCAAGGGAAGGACCTTTCAGCTAATTGCTTTCAAATGGAAATAAAAAATAATCACACGGCTACTTTGTCAAAACGACTCCTGTTATGCAGCATTTGGTGTGGGAAATTGATGTGGGATTCCTTTTAATGTCCCATTTACAATGCCTCCCCGCTCCATTTCCAGATGAAAACCCTTTCTTCAAAGCATCTGGGATGAAGTCCCCGACAATCGCACGCACTGTTATTCTTTATTTTGTCTGAAACCGACATGTCACTGTGGACGTCTTCGTTACAGTCGACGTGTTTTTTTATGCTTTTACCTCTAATCTTTGGGTTTATTTTCAATGATTCAAGCAGCAACCAACACTGTTGAAAAAAGAAGCCAAAGCAGAAGTGCAAAAAACTAACTGCAGTACCTTAAGTGTCCACTTAAGGCTGGCTGTAAAAGTCAAGGAACCCTAAGTAGATCTCCAGCTCCTTGTATGTTTCTTGATCGATTGATTGATCGATTGATTTAAAGTTAAGTTGAGATAGCATTTACAATATGACGACCATCATCACTGGGCTTCAAAACGCCTCTTCAGAGACCAATGGGTGAGGTCACTGATACTACGTCCATGTTTCATACCCTGTATATGAGACGCTTGCAACACTATAGTGAAAATTTCTCCTGTCAATATTTATTCAAACCAATATTTGTGAGCTATTCTGCAATTTTTTCTTTTACTGTTCACGCTTTTGGTATGTCCTTGGATGCCTTAACTGGAATTCCCGCATGAATATTTTGGGAACTCATTTTCAAATATTCTGACACTGAATGGAAGCAAGGTTAGCCGTGATCCTGGGAACCAAGAATCTCCAAGAAAACGCTTTGGATTAATGACAAGACTGACATGTTGGTGGAACTTGATATGAACCAGTTGATAAGTGTCATTAAGAGGCATCCCCTGAGAAATAGGAACACCTGATAGACCAAATTTTACATCAAACTACCCATTAGTTGTTGAACTAATGGGTACTGACCCAAAAGTGTACTATTTTAACCTCTTGAGCTGGAGGAAAAGTCCTAATGAACACTAAAGTCAGCTGGCTTCACATCCAAGGACTATACACTTATGCAACTATATTTAAAAGAAGACAAACACACGAGTATAAAAAGGTGTTTGACCCTTTTCAACTCATTAAAACAGAAATAAAAGTTGTCTCCTTTTGGCGCCTAAAATAGTCCCCCATACATCCCCTCACTTTTCCTCTCAATCCCAGAACTAGGACAAAAAAAGAAATCCTGCTCTGCCGACTCAGTCTAGCTGTAAAGGATGTATCCGCCAGCAAAAAAAATATCTCTGTCAATACATATCAACCACTGTAATGTGAACTGCAGCATGTTATTTTTTTGGGGGGTTTAGCTGGGCCTCATATTTTTGGGTGTTTGAAGGCAGGCAGCAGGCAGGAGGCAGGCAGAGTGGTGCTGATGTGTTGACGTATGGTGGGAGGCAGGAGGAGGCAGCTGCTGTTCATCTCCATGAGAGGAAGGCCACTCTGTGAGGATGAGTGGAGAGAGAGGGGCCCGCTCAGAACATCTCTGAGTCAGAGCGAGTGGGGAGGCATCAGGATATTATTAGGGAGGTGTGCCTGCTGCCCTGCTATTATGACTGAAATAAATGGTGCTGCTGCTTTGGACTAAAGATACACCTGCCCAGTGTTATTCCATCAGGTGTTACAGTGAGATGTTAAAAATGATGTGACACATAATTCCAGTCAGATGATGGGGCTAATGACACTTCTGATTGTTTTGTGAGCGAGAAAGGACATCAGGATGAAATGAAGAGTAATGCTAAGCTAGGCTAACCAGCACAGTGGGGATGATTTTAAAAGTTATTCTGGTGGACACTAGGTTTTTAACATGACTTGGGGTCTAAATAACTTAATGAGTAGAAAAAGTTTTTCAATTGCTGAAGTAGATTTCTTCATCTGGAAGCCACAAACTGGCTGTGATGGCTGCAATGCAATCCTTAGGGGCGATTATACGCGATTAAACTTCTGTCTACTGCAAGTACTTTTTTTCTGCAAATGACAGGCTCTCTTGTTAGTACATCAGGGTTTATTGTATCTATAAACGTAGATTACGTCTTGGTGTTTTGGAGCATGCATATCAAAACAGAAAGGAAGTACCAAAACTCGTTTTTTTTAACAAGCAACAGGATAAAGATTGAAATCGATTAAATATTATATTAAATATGTATCTAACCATCTGATATCGTTATAGAGAGGATCGCCAAATGTTTGGACCTCTTTCTTCAAAGCAACAGTATGTTAGGGATGTGGTTTGGTGCTCTTTGGCGCCCACCGAAAAAACCCGATAGTTGTTTGTGCGCGTGGGGAAAACAGGAGGAAAAGATCTCCTACATGCAACTGGAATGGTTGTTGTGCATACTGTGAAATTGTAATCCTGGCGGCACCACTGGTTACATTTACATCTTTTTTTCAGTGGAGATTGGTGGAATTAAAGATTAAAAAGAGCACCTCACTCTTGACTTAAATGCTCTGTCTCTGGTGATCCGTGCCGTTATGTCGTTGGAATCTTTGGATACCAATCTGAGTCTGTCAGTGACGAAAACAAGAACTCTTTGTGCAGCCTGGAGACCAGGATGCAGCCATTACGGCCTGTTTCACGTCTGACAGCTGAAGCTACTGCAAAACTTTTTGTACTTTTTAGTGATTCAGATGTAGAAAAACAAAGCCCAGGTTTAAAAAAAAATAAAAATAAAATACTGGAATCCCCCTTCACAAAGCGAGGAACCTGGCCCTGTATCTGTGTTTGACGTTCACTGCAGTTAATTCTATTATCTCATTGTCTTCAGGTACTTCTTCAGTAACCTGAAACACTCACAATACATAACAGAACCGTGAATAAAAGACACCCAACTGCTTTTTTTTTTTTCATTCTCTTGAATTCCTCGGGCCGACCGCGGCTCGACAGTCTCCGCATTATCTCGAGCGAAACAGCCGCACTGCACTTAATCTCTAGTTTAAACGCACTTAAAGAAACGATTGAATGTATATTGCGCAGGAAACCGAAAATGTCACTGATGAGCTCCCCCCTTTTTTTTTGAAGCTTTGTGTAAAACATAAAGGCAGAAAAGGGAAATGTTAATGAATTGTCTGAGGAGTAGAAGATCAGAGGAGCCAAACGAATTTCATATCACACCTAAAGACCTGGCATTTAATTAAAGTGGCCCTGAAAAATGGCTGCCTGCTTGGCTGACAACAGTTTCTCTTGAAGCAAATTAAAGAAATCAATTACTGCCGTGTGAAAGTGTAACGCCGGCACACTGGAGCCCCACAGCGCCACAATGAGACACCAGGCCAAGGGGAGAGGAGCGAGTAGGAGGAGGAGGAGGAGGAGGAGGAGGAGGGCGCCCACACCGCGCCACATCTGACTGGCTCGGCCACAGAGTTTATCACGTCAACCTGTTACAGGCAACAGAGCCTGAAAGGGCCCACGCGCTGGAATGAAGCCGCAAATCAGCCCTGCTGCCTCCACAAGCCTGAGCCTCCTCCACTCCTGCTCCCGGCTCTTACTCATGCTCTCACCTCCATTCTCCCTTTCCTCTGTGTGTCTCTCTCTCACACACACACACACACACATATGGTTCACATGCGAGAGGTATTCCAGGTTAATAGTGACCATTCACCACATGCTCACTTTGTGTGTCGGCTCATCTGTGTCTGTTTTAAGACTAAATTTATCGGTTTTAGCCGTGATTGCAATTAACAACTTAACTAACTAATTAGCAATTAACTCGAAACCGACCA
Source organism: Labrus mixtus (assembly GCF_963584025.1). Taxonomy (NCBI): domain Eukaryota; kingdom Metazoa; phylum Chordata; class Actinopteri; order Labriformes; family Labridae; genus Labrus; species Labrus mixtus. The sequence goes on along the minus strand of NC_083631.1, from coordinate 21,350,393 downwards.
GCTGGAAGGCAAGAAAAGGCTTTCTACTGCTGCACGCTACGGAGAAGATGCCGGTCTCATTTGCTACCTTTGTGTTTTAGCCATAGACTGTAAATATTAATGGACGGAGCCTGAGTGATGTCAGCCATCTGTTCCTGCAGGGGGCTCTGGAGGCTCATCTGCAGCAGCCGTCATGTTGGAAATGCTGTCTCAGCCTAACTTTCAGTCAGCTGGAGCTGAGGTGGGATTTAAGCCTCTTGACAAACCACGCCCACCCGTCAATCAAGTCGCATAGCTCGCATCGTTCATAAAAATCAAAACAGATGCATTAAAAAAAAAATCACCCCTATAAAGAGGAACTAATCAGGTCAATATCATGTTTTTGAACCAGGCTGTAAACATGTTCATTTCTGATGTCAAAACGGGAATTTTCGGGAATTTTCGGCTTTGATGTGTGTGTGACTGAGTGCGTCTGTTTAGTCAGAGCAGCAAGTTTAACCATAAAGGGTTTTTTTTTCCCCCCCTCTTCATGTTATCCTCTTAGATAATTCCACATGTTGCTGCCAGCGTGCTTTCACAGTGAGTCAGTGTGCAGTCACCAGGTTGAACACTTTGTCTTATGTTGTGAGGTGAAATGATCACTGCAGCTCAAGTGTAAGTGCTTCTGGACTCTTGTTCAAAATGATAAGTCTGGCGTTACTCCATTTCTTTTTCTTTTCACTTTTGTCAACAACACCTTGAAAAGACCAAAAAACAAGAGTGTATCTCCTTTGCCAAATGTTTAATGCATTTTCAATTTCATACCAAAAAAAAAAAAAAAAGGTGTCAAGGTTTTTGTATGTTGAAACTCTGAAACAGTAACATCGGCTTTGGTCTTCTTTCTTTTTTAATCAGTGCATTGCTTCATCTTTAGCACGCAATACTCTCTAAAGAAGTCGATATTTCTCTTTGTTTCACAGTGCTTAGATACTTCTGATGGTCACACAGCACCTAACTACTCGTCTGACCTGCGGTGGAAAAGCGCTTTAAGTCGTCAGAAGACTAGAAAAGCTCATGTCCATTTTGCCATTTACTTCAAAACACGTCTTCAGAAACTAATGGGGGTTGTCACTAAGACTCAATCATGTTTCATACAGTCTATGCCTCCGAAAAATGGCAATGTTAATTCACTTACAGTTTGACAAGTTGATATGTTGAAACAGTTTAGCAGTGCAGGTTTTGATCAATATCAGGTTACAGACTGAAGCTCTTCCGCTGCCTCCCTCCATAGCTGATAGAAACAACATCCTGGGTTCCTCCAGTATGAGGGCAATTAACTATGTTGGACAGACTGTTGTAGTATCAAAGGAAAACATGTGTAGCATTTATTTAGAGCGGATTATGTGTGAGCGTGCGGCACACACCTCCAGTGGAGTTCTCCCGCGGTTTGAAGTTTTTTACGCCTGGACTTCCTTGCATGTAACTTGATAACAAGCCGTTCATGCATTAAAAGTTTGTTTGCTCACAATTCAGAACACATCGATCTCTGCACGCCGGCATGAACCTGATGGTCTACTTCCAGGCACAGCGGGGAGAGAAGCAGCATGCTATTCAAACCGCACAGTGAGCAGAATACCGATGCAAGTTGAGCATTTTTGAGGTGTGATTTTAAAGGTTCTTACTCCTGTTTCATCAGAAATTCTGATTCAAGAGTAGCAGTTTAGTTTTTTCTATATGTGCACTGCAGAAAGCCAAACATTTCACAGTTATAAAGTATGTATAAAACATGATGAATTCAATAATGAAAGAAGAAAAACCTCTCGTTTTACTGCCAAGACTGTCAATGAAAAGCCTGTTCAACAAGTTTGTATTGATTTTCTTCTATTCTCAAAGTGTTAGGCATTGTTTCTTTGATTCTTCTGTTGTTTCACTTTTATGTTTTTATCTAAATGCTCAGATGTTTTCACTCTCAAGTTTTTCACTTTACTTTTTGGAGCAATCTGGCAGCAGGTTTTCATTTGCAATTAAGAACAATCTGATCATATTTTATCTAAATTTTATGATTTTTCAAAACTTTCTTCACTCAAACTGCTCAACAGAAACGATGCACTTAGCATTATAGAAGAAACAAAACAGCATGAACGAGCCCTTGCATCTTAGTGCAAGCTGGGGACAGATACAGCCGCGTGTTGTAAGTTTACAAATTAACCCTCCACTCAAGTTCACTTCATTTGTCTGTCTACTTGCTGTTATATTGACTAGTTTCTGCTGATAACATATCTACACTCCTGCACTTTAACTAATGTATCACTCATGTCTCACTCAATACTGTTCATTTACAACTCTGTTTTTTGGCACATTTACTTCTACCTCCAGCAAAGTATGTTGTATTTAATCTTTCATATTTAAGACTAGAAATAATGCTAAAGTTAAATCCTGGATGTATATATATTTATTCTTAGTGTTTATATTTTTAGTGCTTATTTACTTTGTATTTAATATTATATTGTGTATATTTGCTAATATTGTGTGTTTGGATAAGCTGCTGCTGTAACGCCACAATTTCCCAGTTTGGGATCAATAAAGTAATTCTGTTCTATTCTATGATGGGAAAAAATGGAGTTACATGTGACATTCTGGGCTGTGACCACTAGGTGGCATAAACGAACATGCAAGTAGTCATGCATTGCATTGATGGACATGAAGTTCAAGCCATGCCTTGACTTCTCGTTCTGTTTCTTCCCCCTATCACTAGATGGCACTATGACTGTGACAAAATCCTATAAGTAGATCTGTTAAGGGCAGAACTGTCAAGTTCAAGGGGCACTTAACACTTAATTTAGCAAAAATTAAATATCTAATATTTCACCTAGTCTGATTCCCGGATCAACTTTAGTGAGTTTTGGGGCCTTTTAAAGCTGCCAAATGTTCAATAAGTTCAGCAGAAAAAATTGCTTTCCAATGGGTTATCTCACTGCTTTTGGTGCTCCGACCCTGATCATTTATAGTATGATCTTAGATGGTGTCCAGAGAATGGTGCAAAGATATAACAGTCTGATACAGAAGTCTAATTTGTCCCTGCAAATCCAACCTGGAAAATATCTTTTATATTGTTAACAGGAAATGTCCATGTTCTGGCTGAATGTGATGACGCTGTGTTTGTCTTTTGGGAAGTGGTGCTACAGTGGTTGTGTATCGGCAGCAGGGAGTGCTAAAGGCAAAAAAATAATAAAACCTGACTGTCTTTTTTTTTTTTCTCCAAGAATGTGTGAGGCTCCCTGTGGAGTCCCTGTGCAGAGATTGAGAGGGTCAGATAAAGTTTGCTTGCCCCTCAAGTTCAGGAGTGTGTGTGTGTGTGTGTTTGATAAAGTTCTCATCGCAAAGATCTGAGACTCACGGCGGTCTCAGCAGTCCACAACACTCCTTCTCCCGAAAAATCTTGCTGACATTGGACGACGAGCGCAGTATAGAGTTAATACGAGAGAGCTAATGAATATGAATGAGGTAAATGAAAGCTGATGAATGTTATCCCTTATCTCCATAAAGATTGGACGATTCCCTTGAACCTCTGCCAAGGACACACACAATAAAGAACCAATTTGAAGAGTTACCTTGTCTCGCAATTTGATGGACGTTGATAAGATTACATCACAATGAAAGTGATATATAATGTGTGGCTGAGCGGAGTATGATCTGAGTTGAAACACTGAGGGAGGGGAGGGGGTGGGGGGGGGCAGTTGGAATAGTTTGTCCATTGCAGGAATCAATGTAGATCTTTTAAAAATATCCCGGGGCTAAAACACACATTAGGGTTATTAAAATGAATATGTCTATTAGAGTCGTTTCTCCCCCCCCCCCCCCCCCCCCCCAGAGACCACTGCTAGTTGACGAAGAGATATGTACTCTCATTTTCCTCTTCATTTTCCCGGTGTCAGATCAATCATGCGCCATCCCAACTCAAGGTGAAAGCCATCAAAGTGCCATTCCCTCATTGTCAATGATATACAGGAAACTCCGAAGCACAGACGGGCGCGCAGACAAACAGAAAGACAGCATCAACAAGCGAGTTAAAAGGGAAACAAACAGCCGGGATGCCCGGGGAGATTAATCTGCTTTTACTGCCAGTCCTCAAGAGCAAAACATGGGGGGGGGGGGAATGAAACTCACTGTTAACACAAGTCCCATCTGTAAAAAAAAAAGTGGCTCATAAACATCACCAGGTTGAAAGTGCTCAGATAATGTCTGTCCAATCTGTGAGATAAGATAAGTTGGAGAAACTTTGCTCAGGGGCTGTTGTCTTTGGAGTCCTCAGGTGAGACTCAAAGGAGGCGGATCCTCTTACAAATAAGCGCTTCAAGCTCGAGGATAGATTCAGTTCAAGACCTGTGAAGTGGCTGTTTTTCACCATGTTGTGGACCGCCGGTCTGAGCCTCCTCTGGGCCCTGTGCGTCCTCGGAGCCCCCGCGAACAAACAGACGAGACAGAAGGTGCTGCTGATCTCCTTCGACGGCTTCCGCTGGGATTACGACCGCGACGTGGACACGCCGCACCTCGACAAAATGGCCGGGGACGGAGTGAAAGCTCTGTATGTCACACCTCCTTACCTCACCATCACCAGCCCTTCACACTTCACCCTCTTGACAGGTAAAGTGTTTCATTTTCTACAACGGTGCTCCCAGTTGGCAAGGGGGATCTGCATATCATGGCAGAGTGGGAACCAGCTCTGGGTTTAGCTCGGGATTGGAAAAAAAAAGCCAAGGGAAAAAGGAATTAGTTGTAATTGAATGTCCCAGGGTCCAACAGCTTTTATAGCTGAGTAAGATAATTATACTTGGATGACTGAGGGAAAGAATTCTGTGCTCCCCTTTTCTTATTTTGACTCTCAAATCATCAGCGCCAGCTAAAGGAAATTTAACTTCCTTGAAATTAAATTCCTCTAATCTCCGAAGTTGGTCATAAGACCTTGTCCAAAAAAGCTTCATGCCACTCAGCCCCGTTAAGTTGATAGAATTTTTAATGTGAATGTGTCACGCTCTGAATAATGAGTGCACGCAAGACTGACAGTGATTCTCTTCTGTAGGCCGCTACATTGAGAACCACGGGGTAATCCACAACATGTGGTTCAACACAACCACCACTCAGACGAAGCCGTACTATCAGACTCAGTTTGTGAATGAGTGGTGGGACAATGGCAGTCTGCCTATCTGGATCACAGCGCAGAAACAGGTCTGTGCAGAAACCATTTCCAGCTTATCTCTGTGAGAGACTGTGTGGCTGTTTGCAGCGCAAGAAACAATTTCTCTTGACTAAAACACCTCAGATGGCCTGATGAATAATTTCAGGCCCAGATCATCGCAGTTATATTGCAAATTATGTCGAGGGTGTGGATGTTGACTGCATGCAAATGACAGCTGGTGAAAGGCTGCTTAAAATGTTGAGCTGTGGATTAAAGAAACATCTTTGAAATTCTGATTATGTTTCCCTTTATGTCGCTCTGAAATATGAATGGATCAACCTTTGGCATGCTGGTAAAAATGTTCATAACTTGTTCTGTTATACAGCCAGTTCCCACAACCAAATATTACATTTGGCAGCTTTGTCAGTGGCCTAATCAAGTGGCAACCTCTGATGTTGAAAAATGAAGCTGAAGTGCAAAAACACTGCAGTACCTGGAGTGTCCACTTGAGGCTCCAAAAGACACATAAGTCCCATACACATCCCATATTAAAATATCAATTTTGACTACAAAAATAAACATGCTTACAGCCTGGTTAGAATAGCACTTTTAATTTTCTGCATAGACTGTAACGGGGGAATATTTGTATAACTCATCAGTTTTTTATTTCATGAATGATAAGCATAATTATGGACGTGTCTTAGCCGTTTGTCAAGAGGCTTAAAGTCCACCTCAGCGCCAGCTCTTTGCCCGTTTCTAGGTGACTAAAAGTTAGTTTGAGAGAGCGATTATAAAGTGGTGACAGCCATGGATGGGCTTCCAAATAACCCTTAGGAAAACCAATGGGTGACATCACTCAGAATTTGTCCATCTTAATGCACAGTCCATGGGTCTCAGGCTTCAAAATACGACACTATAGGTAGTCTTCAAGCTTCACCTCTGGACCCTCTCCTCTGTCTTAATATTGTTAATTTTGCTGTTGAATGGAAGTTAACATAATAAGAATATCTTCCTGATTGGTTGGTTCAGTAGTGAAGAATGAGAAAGTGTCATTTTGAAGCCGATTGCAAAACAGCTAGCCAACCACCATTTATCAAAATCTCATTTGTTGAATTTGGTGGACTTCTTAAACTCTTGCAATGTAAAGTATTTCTTAGCAAGCTGTATATAAAGTTTAACAGAATGTCATATAATTACTACTATTTACTTTTCTGATGAGTTTTGCATGTGTAAAACTGCCCACCAGGGGGATATATGTAGAACATCATGTTTTAAAACATAGGGCCACTGACAAAGCTGCTGCATTCTGGGAGTCTGGAGTCAGAACTAGATGCATATTTACGTGTCTCTTTTTCTACCCTTCCAGGGGCTAAAAGCTGGCTCCCTTCATTTCCCTGGCACAGCTTCCAGTTACCAGGGACAGGTTGCCGTGGTGCGGGAAGTGGAGCCCTTGCTCTACAACTACAAAAACGAGACTGCATGGAGGATGAATTCTGACAAGGTCATGGGCTGGTTCAGAGACCAGAATCTGGACTTTGTATCCCTGTACTTTGGCGAGCCAGACGGCACGGGTCACAGATACGGCCCCGACTCTCCGGAACGTCGGGAGATGGTGAGGCAAGTGGACCGCACGGTGGGATACATCCGACACTCGGCCGAGCGACACGGGCTGAGCGACCGCCTGAACATCATCATCACGGCGGACCACGGCATGACTTCGGTGTACCGCAACGGCCTGGTGGAAGAAATCACCCTGTTCAATATACCCGGCTTCTCTTTCGGCGACCTGGCCTTTCACCTGGTGGACTTTGGCCCTTCTGGGATGCTGCTGCCCAAGCCGGGGAAGCTGGAGAAGGTTTACAACGCCTTGAAGGGTTCCCATCCACACCTCCATGTGTACAAGAAGGAAGAGATGCCAGAGCGTTTCCACTTTGCCAAGAATGATCGTATCCTCCCCATCGTTTTATGGGCTGACTCAGGATATGTCATCAACGGGGTGGGTGGATGGAGTCAAATTTTCTTCTCTGATAGTTTAATAAATGGGAGCGTGCCTATGTTCCCACAGCCCTATGTTCCCACATTTCCTTTTTCATAAATTTGAATCAGATATTATCCCCCTTTCTCCCAATTTGGTAGCCAATTACACCCAATTAACCCCTAACCCTAACCCTAACAATCTTAGAAATGTGGGAACATAGGGCTGTGGGACCATTGGGCTGTGGGAACATAGGGCTGACCCCTAATGAACAGCCAATTCTTGAGATGAGAGAAACATAGTAAAGCGATACAACTTGAGCCAAGAACCCAAGGCGCTTACCGGGCTTTCAGTCAGCTCCAATGCGAACCCATCTGTAGTGATGTTCTTAACATACCAGATGTTTTCTCTGATGTCACTCACTTGGTTTTGGTCATGAATGAAACATGCTGGAACATTGGGAAAGCATAGAGAGATGTGCAGCAGCAGTTTTCTACCCCAACTGCAAGTCCTATTGATTTACCCTTTAAAGTTAACAGTTACCTCAGGTCGCCATTTGTGCCCCATCGACATGCCAAGCTGCAGAGAGCCGCTCCCCAACGTGCAAACATTGCGTTGGGAAGAGCTTCTGCAACAATCACACTTGTTGCTGTAATGGTTTGGTAACTTCTTAATCCCAGTTAGTAATCAATGTGGTTATTATGGCCTATTCAACTGAATGAATGGGATTAACTGAATAGTCCTGACGTACTCACAAAAGAAAAATGATGGTGAAAGGTCTTTACACACCACCTGGTTTATACAATCCCCCCCCCACCCCACCCCCAGTCCTGACTACAAGAATACTTAAATCACCAGTTGTATTTTGCTCACTGCAAATGGTGAAACTGGACTCTTTTGAACCAGTCATATTCTAATCTTAGTACATTACAATTTTAATCAAGTGCATTTGCATGTCCTCGGGATAATCCAGGCCCGGCTGATGACATGCAGGGCTCTCGAATGCTTCATGAAGCTATTCATGCCTCAGAAATTCAAAAAAATTAGCATTTTCACTTGGCTCCGCGCTCCGCTCAGTCGTTCCACCGTGCACTAACTTTGCAACTGAATGTGTCAGTCAGCGCTGAGAGCCATTAAATCTGAATTTATTTCAAAAGACTAAAGTAATTCAATCATGAAATGGCTTCGAAATGCCGAAATGTGAGGGGGAAATAATCAGCCCTGTGGCTCCTCTGATGATGAAACGGGTAATCTAAAGTCTATAGGTTAACAGCGGCCGTGATCCTATGTATTATCTGACTCTTTGTTCACTCCCTTTATGGCCAATTTCAGTTTGATCTCAGGGAGGGATAAGCTTGCCGAGAGTGTTACTTAACAACTAAAAAAAGAGATAACCAGCCGTCCTACAATATCGACAAATCTGTCACAAGCACAATATTTACCAGACATTACCGAAGGGATTCATGTCTCTTTTTGAAAATCTTAAAATAGAGATTCAAATTCTAATCTTATTTAACCATTTTCATTGGTTGGAAGACATCACAAATAGAGAAGAGGATATAACTCTCCTTTGTGAAAGCTTTTTTTTGTTGCTTGGCCAATATCGCCCTCTGCTGACGAAAGAAGAGAAAGCAATAATATGTGAGTTCTTTTGCTGATAAGGTCCTGTTTTTTTTTTTAACTCTAATTTGCTTATAAAAATGGTACAATGTATTTGTATCTAACAAACTAGGTTCAATTTTGCAGGACGCCTTTGCAGATGTTTTTAACTTCCATGTAAGGTGTCTTTCACAAGTGTCATTGTTTGATTGTTTCATTCCACTTGTGCATTTTCCTTTGTGAATGCATATTCCTGTTTATTTTTTATCTTCTTTTGCACCATCTTAAAGTGAAGTTGTCCGTCTGTTCTTTGTGTCCCGTGCAGTATTTTCCGGTTCAGTTTAACAAAGGCGAGCACGGCTTCGACAACCAGGAGCTGGACATGAAGGCGTTCTTCAGGGCGGCGGGTCCGGCGTTTCACAAGAACCTGGAGGTGGGGCCCTTTGAGACGGTGAACATCTACGCCCTGATGTGCCACATCCTGAACATCCGGCCCGAGGTCAACGACGGCCACCTGGACGTCACCAAACACATGCTGGTTACCAGTCCTAAACCGGGTGAGTTTTTATACCTCAGACTAATGAGGCGCTCTCCCCGAGGGTGAGAAAAGTGTGTCGCTTCAGCACCTGCTCCTTCGTTATTATAGGCCATTCATCCATCATTTCCGACAACATACACCCAGATCAGATGTAAGTTTGAAAAAGGTGAAAGAAAGGAGGTCTGCAGATCTGAGGCCAAGTGGAAAAGTAGCTGTGAGGAACTTTCATTATAGGTGTTTCCTGTGGTCAAAGCGGTAGGTAGGTCTTATCTCTTTACTGATTATGTCCTATTTATTTTTATATCATTTAGTTCCTTAGTAAGGGCAGAACTCATTTATAGTCAAATAATTCAAATATTTTTAAGGGGAGAGAAGCAAATTGAGAGAAAATATCATAATGGTCCTTTAAAGATATTCCCTATCAGCTCAGATGACTGTAGGACGCTGAAACAGAGAAATAAACCAAACCTAGGAAAAAGACATTTACTTATAATAGCAACGTTTTTTCTTTGTGTTTTTTGGTTTGGTTTCAGGTGAACCTGTGAATTATCTGGAGAAAGTCTTCACCGGGCTGTCGGCAGTGGGTGGATTTCTTGTTGTAGTTTTTATAGCCATGGTGTCTCACAACATACTGAAGAAGAAACGCAGGAGTCAAAGGTAAAGACTGGGGAACTCTCTTTAAACTGGGAGGTTGACTTGTAGGACTGGGAAATTAAAGTTATTTTTTTAAGGGAGTGTTATGTATATTCATATTTATACATTATTTAACTTGTTTTTATGACTTTCAGATGTTTTAATTCTTTGTTTCTGTTTTCAGATCGGGGAGTTCAAAACATCTTCCAGAAAACGAAACTACACAACAAAGTTCATTCTAATCTTTGCAAATGAACACTTCAGTGTGAGATCAAGACACAGCTGTGTGTGAGGAAATGAACGCCCGTGTGAAGAGCACGAGGAACCAAAAAAGAAAAAAACACTGGACACAAATGAACAGAACACACAAGTAGGCCTTACAATAAAGAGGGATCACATTGTACATGTTGTAATTAATTGTTTCAAAGAAAATTCTTATTTTGAAAATCCTATACCCTTATGTTTATGTGATCGATGACGTTCCTGAATATGACTTTCCTGAATATGAGCGTCTATGATAAAAAGTAAAAGATGTAACTACTTATTTGTAATTATATAATTATATCTCATGCAAACTTAATTAGGCCTCCTGTGTAACAAGAAAAACAGGAAGTATGGCACAAATAGGCTAATTAGAATAAAAAGTCCAGCAGGAAATAGCCAAGCCTACTTTAAGAAAATGTATATATAAAATAAAAACATTAAATGCATTAGTCTCTACTCTAATGTGTGTTTTTTTTAAGTCTTATTTGAGTGGAAATGTGATGACTTTATCCCATGGTTGTAATTATTTTGATGTCTCTTCTTTCAGGTTATAATCAGGTTACAACCACTGACTGAAAATATGAAGTGCAACAAATAAACATGTAACGCTTAGAGGACGGTGGCTGCTGAGGGACATATTTCAGCAACCCCATTCACAATTGCCCGCCTCTCGTCGAGTAAAAGCGTCAAGTTAAGCACCATGGTACTGAACTTCCGGCTGTGGCTTTCAGAATAAAGTAATGCCTGTTGATCTAAATTAAGTTTTTCTCACTCTAGCCATGCATTTTAATTGCATTTATTTAAAGTCTAACTTGTAATGGAGATAAAACGTTAGGCCTACTTGAAATAATAAAATCAAAAATGTTTACCATTTCTATTTTCACGTAAAAAAAAAAGGTATCACAACATTTTACCGTTTGTATTGTCCCTAATAAAAAGTAGTGTTTTTTTATTTAACAAATGTATTAAATAACATTTGTGGTGTGCTATGCTTTGACCAATGGATTCAGATCCTACAAAAAAAACCTACTTGCAGTTGTGAGTATTTTTATGAAGCCCTAATAATGAGTGACTTCATTTAAAATACATTTTAATCAATAAACACATTTTTTTTTATCACTTTAACCTTGCTGTTTGTTTGTTGCTTTTTACCTTTACATTGTGTTTTTCTTCTTGTTTTGTTTTTTAAATCTGTTTTCAAATGGACTCCTGAGTCTGTCAATAAAGATGGTGGACAAACAAATAGCTCAACATTATGATTTTCAATTAGGCTACTAAATGAAGCCCAACATCAATGTCTTACTTTTCCACAAAAACCAACTCCTCACCGAGTATTTGACAGCGCTTTCACTACTAGACTCTTACTGTGAAGGCCAAGTCTTCAACTTCCGGTCCCGCACGAGGTGAATTCTGATTGGCTGGCAGCGCCTCTTGTCTTTTTGATAAAGGGATTCTTACTCGGGGCGAAGAAGGCAGACATGGAGGAGCTGAGCGCGGTGGGGGAGCAGGTTTTTGATGCGGAATGCATTTTAAATAAACGACTGAAAAAGGTACGAGCCGTGAAAACGTTCAAACTTTCGTCACCTCGTTTTATTCTGCAAGCAAAGCGGCTTTTCTATAAACCTTCTTCTTTGTTGGTTTTCTCTCAGGGGAAGTTGGAGTTTCTGGTGAAGTGGAGAGGATGGTCATCCAAGTGAGTACAAGTGGTGCTGCTGCCCGGAACAATGAAAACAACAACAACAACGTGTCGCTTGTTGCTTCAACTTAAACTGTTGCTGTAACCTTACTCACTTCTTCACAAAACACCGACTGAACAACAAATGTGGCGGGATGTGCTAACATTTTGTTTCTGTCGCATTTCAGCTAACAGCCTTTACAGTTTCTCTCCTTTTGTTCATAACAACTCCAATTTGGGAAGTTAGCGGAAAGCTAATTAAAATATGCTAAATCAGCTATTTTCCATTTGTACTAAACCTCCTTTTTTTTTTTTTTTTTTAGTTATCGTGACGTTTATGTATTTTTTTTTATCCGATTTATTAAAGTTGTTTTGTGTATGACTAACAAAACAAGCGGCCAAATTCAAAATGTGTTAAATATTTAATTTATAATCACTTTATAGAAGGTTAGAAGCTGTGGTATACTCTTCATTTTTCCCCAAAATGTTTCTTTTAAGTGGCCTGTGTTAAAAACAGTGTTTTTTAAGACTACTCTTGCATATTTAGTTAAAGCATACCAGCCTAGAGACAGAGTAGGGAGGGTCCTCCCTTCACCATCCTTGCAGCATGCTACAAAATATTGTCAATAATTAATTGGTGTGAATCAGAGAAGATTTAGAAGTGTGTATACGCTGCACTACTCCACTGGTTAGATGTATTACTCAATTACAAATGGTGATTTTGCGACGCTTTCCCTCTGCTGCTTGTAAGAGCTCCACTCTGCCTTCATTTCTTGTCACTTGGCCTTTTCTGTTCACTCCACATTGTTGCTGTAATCCACCATCAATGCACACTGTTGCCTGCCAGCTCCATGGCTTTCTGTTAGACCCACATCCTTTGTGTGTGTTAATGTGTGTGTGTGCAAGGGGAAGGGGTGGGGGTTGATTATTTCACCGGGGACTGCTGATCAGAATGGGCCATTCAACAACAAGTGATGAGGGGAAAGGCTGTTACACATGCATGTGGTTCAGATCACTCTGAGAGGAGACAAAGTGGATCCATTTTTCAGTTTGTTTGTGGCGCAAAACAAGTTCTTATTCCCCTGCATGAATACAAGTTATCACATGTTTACGCCCAGTCATCAGGACACTCCACAGATGCTTCAATTTCAAATCAAGACAAAAATATGTAAAAGGTCAGATTGAAATGAAGCAAGTTGGTAATGTGCAGGTGCTAAAAAAGCAGCAGATGCCCCCATGGCGTGTCATTCCAAGAACTATTTTTGTTATTTTCACGACTTCCCATAAATGTCAGAGCTCTTTCATGACCTAAAAAAAGTTCTTCCTTCCTGTCGTGTTCACAAAGACTAAAAACAGAACTGGTTCGGTGGCCGTGGGAGGCGAGTTGTGAAGTCTCAATTTCCCGTTCTCTCATGCATCGTCTCTTTTATTAGTCTGGAAATATTTATTTTTTTTGGTCTTGTTGTCTTTTATTTTGAAAGAGCAATTAACAAGCTTGCTAACTTCTCATCTCCTGCTGTAATTCGTTTGGATTGTACGGTTCTATTTAAAGCAAAGGAGTCTTAATTTAGAGCAGGAATTTGCTCGTTCAGTCGACCACGTCATCGCACCGCTCGTCGCAACCAGAATGATTCATAATCTGGGCTTCAGTGTCGGTCAAATGTTACGCTCAAACTGCAACTCAGCCGCCGTCCAATAGCCGGGGTTGTAGCTCCTGGAGATGGACCTGTTCTCCCGGATCTACAACCCAGATGTAAACAAGCACAGTAAACAGATAGCATCATGGAGGGGCGACGCGGTTTGACAGTATTTTGATCTAAAAGGTTCTGTGAAGCTGGGTCAGGTTAAACTGGGAATATCGACCAGACCAATGCATAATTACATTTATCACCGGCATGACGATGTTATCCTGCAGGGAGGGACGAATGCTGGCGTTGCTAACATTAGCCTCACTCAGTAGACCAAATGATATTATCTATCCAGCTGACGATTTAGAACAAGTTGTGATACATTTTGGCTGTTATCTGAGTGTTTCTTACCTTAAGAATAGTCGTTTAAAAAACATAATATTTCCGTTTTACCAACCAGGAAATGAGTTGGCTTGAAACATCCCTTATTTATAGCATACTTACACTATAAGGTGTTCTTGCTTAATAACAGATTTCAGCTTTCTGGAGCTTACTTGATCGGACATGAATGACACACCTTTCCTCCATTGATGAGTCAGTTACTGTCTGTTTAGACAACTTCTCTGAATCTGACTTTTAGCGTCTCCACCACTTAGGACAGAATTTACATGTCGCCTTGCACGACGGCCTACATTCATAGTTTTACATGACACTATGATAATTGACACTTTTCATTTTGTTTCTTTCAGACACAACAGCTGGGAGCCCCAAGAAAACATCCTGGACCCGAGACTGTTGGCAGCATTCAACAAGAAGTGAGTGTCCTGTTTTTTATTTTTTTTATTTAGACATCAAGAAACAATTTAAAGTGACTTGCACACGCTGGTGAATGTTGTTTGACCTGCATTTATGGACCTGTTGTATTCACATTAATGGATTTTAAGGACTTCACCTCAGAAAGTATAAGCAGAAGTATGGAAAACATTTGAGACAGGTCAGATCTCGGTCTAATTATCGCACGTTACAGGTAGTTACATTGTTATTGTCCCAGAGAGGCAGTTTGGTTTGCAACAGAAGTCCAGACAGGTAATGTGTGGAGCAATTGTAATCAATCATTTTTTTGTAAACGTACTTTAGATTCTACTTTTATTAGTTGAGTACCTTATTTATCATCTATTTTATGGTTTGAACGCTGGCAAATACACACTTAGTCAAGCCAATCCACAAAAGAAGGATTTTAGAATAATGTGGATCTTTTTAATAGTCAAAGGCTCAATTTCCCAGTAAGCATTTGTTGACATTTTCTTCTTACACAGAGAGCAAGAAAAGGAGCTTCTGATTCGCAAGAAAGGGAAAAGACCAAGAGGAAGGCCACGGAAAATAGTAGTAAGTAAAAAACAAAAGTGTTTTTCTTTGGTTTCTGGGTTTATAAAGTCTAATATTTGTTCTTTAATTTAGGAAAATGTGCCTGAGGATACAAAGCCAAGCAGCTCTTCATCTGCCTCCTCCTCCTCCTCGGACTCCTCATCCTCCTGCTCGTCCTCAGACTCCTCCTCGGACGACGACGACGACGACAGCAGCAATGTGAAACAGGCCAACCCGACCGGCAGAACACGAGACCTCCACCCCGTCCCTCAGAAGAAGGCGCAGATTGTGGTGGCGAAACAGGAGCCGCCCAAAAAACGAAGCAAGAAACCGGACGTGAAGGAATTCCAACAGAGCAAGGGCGCGCGCAAAACCCTGAAGGGGTCTAAAGATTCTGATCTTCCAGGAGTGATAAAGAAGCCCGTTCACCCGGCGAGCTTCACCTTCATGGGGTTCCATCGGGGCTCGCCTCGGGATACAGCGGCTGGTCAGAACAGGGGCTCTCTGACCCAGGGAGGGGCGGTTAAAAGCTCGCAGAGTTCTGTGGTTTCCGGGAGGTCAGTCCAACCCGCCGCCTCCCCCTCCATGAACAAATCAAGCCAGAGCAGGAATGTCAGCGAGGGTAAACTGTCTGTCTCTGGTGTGAACAGCGGGACGAGTCTGGATTTGAAAGCAGCTGCGAGTAAATCAAAAGGGGTAGCAGCTTTGAATTTAAATACTTCCAAACACCCCATTCAAGGCACCACTCAGCACACTCTAAGTTCCCCCAATGGACAAAAGAAACCGCAGACCCCTGTGTCAACACTGCAGCGGATACCCAATACTAAAGCTATGGCGTCCATACCATCCAAGACCGCCTATTCCAGTCAAGGTTCTGGTCTTCAGCCTCTCAACCTTCAGAACAAGCTTGTGCAAAGGAACAATGCTCCTGGGAATGGAACTACTCCAGGATCAGGTCTGAGAAATGCTACAAATCCAGCAAGAAAGACTACCGTAGCGCAAAATCAGGAGTATAATCTTCCTAAAAGTCCGGCGACGCCTGGGCGATTACCCACCAGGAAGAACCAGCCCGGAGCGGACAAAGTCACAGAGACGACTGAAATCCAAGGCAAGCTGGAGAAGAGCGGCCTGCAGAAATCCACCACGGAGATCCAGAGCCAGCGGGAGAGATCGGCCTCCAAAGACGGCAAGAACGCCAAAATGAACGACATGAGCACGGGCGAGGACGAGAGCAGCTCGGACTCGGACCAGGATTCTTCCTACACCGGGCAGGATCGCGCAGGGGCGATCCAGAACCAGGACTGGAAGCCGACAAGGAGTCTGATTGAACACGTGTTTGTCACGGATGTCACCGCTAATCTGGTTACCGTCACAGTCAAGGAGTCGCCCACCAGCGTGGGATTCTTCAGCATTCGTAATTACTGAAACTGCAAACCAGATGGGCTTTGAAGCGTACAGAGTGGTGTTTTTTTTTTTTTTTAGATAAACCTTCTGCTGGAAAATTCCCGAGGAATGCGTCAAGGAATGGAAGTTAATTTTGCTCTTGGACTCGTTTCAGTCAAATAGCTATTTGAAGGTTAAGAGAATGGGCTGGACATCCGTGATTGTGTTAATTTATTTGCCCGTTTCTGCATACTTTTACCCCCAAAGTGGCTGTAGAAGAAGGACACTACCCATCTGCATTTGGGTCCTACCTGCTCGCCTCAAAAGAGACAATTCTTTGTGGTTTCAGCGGGTCCAACATTTGTTTCGTCACTGGCATCCTGGAGAATCGTAAATGATTCTTCATATTAAACATTTTTATAGTATAAACTAGCATTCATACATTCCTTCCGGTTCATCTATTGTGTTTTATTGTTGAAAGGTGATCTAATGAAGAAAATATGGAAGGACTGGTTTAGTGTGTTTTTAAATCGGTAGAAAACATTTAGCTCACAATGCGTCAATGTTTTTAATCCAAATCACTCGATAGCTAATGTAGACCAGTTTTTTTTTATTCTTGGTATAGTATTGTTTATTGATAAGTTAGCTACCTCTTTTTCCTACGTCTGCTGCATATTCATTTCTCGTGGGATTGGGAAACCTCTCCCTCCAGGGTATATATCACTGTGTCCTTTATAGTATTTTTTATATAGCTCGAAATGTATTGGACTTCCGTTTCTTGTTTAATTACCAGCGACCAACTCGATCGGCAGCCAGGCAACGGATTCTTTAGTGTCATGAAAAAACTCAATTAAAAGAGACTGATTGATTCTAACTGATGAGTACCCTACTCAACATATCAACAGAACAATTGGATTGCAAAGTTCAGCACGTTTGGACAGGACCCGATATCGCTTGGGTTTTTCCATCATGAGGATAAGACTCCTGTCCTTGCATCACTTTGACCTCCAGGGTTTTCACCAGCAACGTTTCTCTTCTCAGACGATATACCTGTTGATGCCTCGCCGTCAAAGCGTCCCATCAGCCTTTGCGTTGGCTTCAGGCATCTGCTTTGAAGTCATTGTGGGGAAAGGGTTGGGCGTGGACAAAGCCCTGACAATAAAACGTTGGGCATTGTTTGTAACTGACCACAAGACTCCAGATGTCACTCTGTATGCTGCTTGGGCGTATCAAAACAAAATGCCATGTTTGTTTTTTTTGTGCTTGCAGCAGCTGCAGATGTCTCATTTCACCACCAACCACCCACCCACCCACCCACCTGCCTGCCTGCATGGGTACAAGAGCTGCAGGCCTGGCCCTCCCAGATAAAGAGAGAAAAAAAATGTTTTTTTTATCTGATGTGACGGAAAAGAAACCGCAACAATGTGCGCTACTTTCGGCTCCCACGAGAGGAGTTCAGCAACCAAGCACTTCGTACTGAACTCTTCTGTCTGCCCCTGTGCCTTTCTTCTTCTCAGAGACTAAACACACAAAAAAAGGCATTACCCCAAAGATAGCTAGAATTTCAGGTCGTTCAATGGGAGAGCCCCCCCCCCCCCCCAGAGTAAAGCACGGAGACGGACCATCTTTATTTTCTTAGCCGGGTTGCTGTGACCCGGGAAAAAAAAAAAAAGTCTCGTCGGTAGACTAAACAGGAATGCAAAGGGCCGGACAAACACCTGATGCCTTATGGAAACAATGCGCCTTACAAAAAGTTCTCAAGGTAGTTCCCATTTCGCACTGGCCAAAAACAACAGAAGTGCTTTCTCATCTTAAATGAGCTGCAGATAAAACTGCACAGGATTTGGATGTTTCTCTTCCAAATGACATCAGAGGTGATCATCGCCATGGGTTACGGCATTAGACTATGGTTTTTATTGATTCTACTTTTCTTAACTGACGGGGGGGTGAAAAAATGACCTTGGCCTAAATGTGTTTCCCAGTTTTGTTTTAGATCTACTAACCATCTCAAGAGAACGTTTTCCCTCTTTACAATCTATTTATTACACATCATGAGCCCTCCTCCAGGGTAAGACGGTGTCATCAGTCCTTGTATTGGGCCACATGTCGAAATCGACTAATAAATGGTACAACCTTTTGTCGGACGTTGGTGTTTCTTTTTGGTCTTCCTTTTTTTCTTTTTGTGATTTATTTATCAAGTATGAATGCCGATCACATCCTGGTTCGATCCTCATTGAATGTGAACCTTTGGAACCTTTATCAGGTCTGATTAAAACAGTTATTATTCAGAGTTTTCTCTGTTTTACATACAAGACTTTTGAGTCGATAAACACACTGTAAATTTCTCTGTTGTGGGATAAATAAAGGATTATCTTATCTTAAACTCAAAAAACAAACTGACACTGATACGTGTCTTTAAGTGTAGCCCAATTCATCTTGTCTACAGTGCGCTTAGATGTCAAATATGGGACATGGAAATACCAAATCACTGATTTCTGCTGATCAGAGATTTACTGACATTACTAAAATGTCACGACTGGATTTGATTTTTTAACCCCATGTTGTCCTGGGGGGACAGGGCCTTCTCCATTGCCGCTCCTACCCTATGGAACTCACTCCCAAAGAGCATCAGAGACCCCCCCCCCTCCCTTTCTACCTTCAAGAAACGTCTAAAAACTCACCTCTTCAACATTGCTTACAACCACCAACAAACTCAACTCTCATCCTCTGCTAATTCTTTTTTTGTTGTTTTGTTTTCACTGATTTGTTAAGCGCCTGAGTACTTAAAAAAAAAGCTTTAAAAATAAAATGCATTATTATTGCAGCATTTTTCTTTTTATACAACAGATAAATAAGTCACTCACTCAGACTCTCCAACGTGACCTGACTCTGCCACTAGATGGTGCTGTTGTACTTAACGGCTGAAGCCCCCGAAGGTGCTGAAGAGTCTTAATGAAGCATAATGAAATAATCTGTTAGTTCACACACTTCACATTTGAACCATTACAGGGATTATATCTTAATATGCATCAAATGAAAACATGTTCTAATCTAATGCACTACAGGATCCACTTTCCACACTGTGGCAATAAAAGGAAA
The DNA here is from genome assembly GCF_963584025.1 of Labrus mixtus. Classification (NCBI taxonomy): domain Eukaryota; kingdom Metazoa; phylum Chordata; class Actinopteri; order Labriformes; family Labridae; genus Labrus; species Labrus mixtus. The sequence goes on along the minus strand of NC_083631.1, from coordinate 21,331,100 downwards.
AGTCAGACAGGCATCCAATAATGGGTCGCTTTCTGCTTTTAACATCCAGATAAATCAGCCCGTCTCTCTCTCTTCCACTAATGGCAGTGTTTAGTAAATTAAACAGCTTTTTCTTCATTTTAATAAATGTGTCAGAGTGGAGTAAAAAAAACTCATTAGAAAGTGTTCTTATCGTTCCGCTGAGGAGACTCAATGAACAAGAGAGTCTGCAGCACCTTTCAGCACCCAGACACCCCGCTCCCTCTCTCTCACCAGCCCGCTGTATTTACACACTCTTAAAAACAGTGTCAGGCGGCCTGACGGACTGACAGAAGTTATCATTACACAAAGCGCTCGATTCCATAATTTATAGAGATCCCCGTCCCAGTCATGCGGAATTCTCCCAAAATACATTCAAGTAAACACTTACGCGACAAAGAGGCACTCACAGTGGCCTGGTATGCATAAACAGTATGAACAGTGTGACAGTGTAATCCCAGCCCCATACTACACCCCCAAGCTCAACACTCACACACACACACACACACACACACACACACACACACACACACACACACCCAGCAAACCGGGTCCAGCGCTGACTTCACACCGGGGTTGGAAGAGAGCCTAAACCCTTCCCGATGCACCTACCCCGATCCCCCACACCTGACTCCTGGCAGAATAAGCCGGACTTTAATCCATCTTCCATCGCAATAACACACACACACACACACACACACACACACACACACACACACACACACACACACAAACACACACACAAACACACACACGCCCTGGACCACGCTGTTTTGGAAGCGCATTCAGCAGTTCTTCTCCAGGGATGTTTTTGTGCTTTTCCACCAGGACGTCTTATTGTTTCAGCAACACAAGGTGCAGTAAATCATTCAGCTCTATGTTTCACTCCGGCCTCTGGTTAAAAGCCAGAAATACGATTTTTCTTTTCCCCATGATGCATCGTTGAAAGTGAAGAACTGATACAAACCGTGCAAACACAAACCCAGATGAAGAGGAGGAAAAGAAATGATTTTGCACCTTGTTTTGTTTGCAGGTCTTTGCAGACAGAATAGAAGAATATAAAGAAGTAAAAGCTCAAAATCTCTGATAAAAGAGCGTTTACTGTTCAGGAAAGTACACACAAGTGGATTTAAACATGTTGATTTTATGTTTTCTATGTTGCGTAATGGCCTCATTGCAAACCTGCAGAAGATTCGATTCAGGCAGAGCAGAATTTTTTCATTTTTTTAGTGTTTTTTTGTTTTTTTTGTATTTGCATTTTTTTAATTTTTGAAATATTAAGAATGAAGTCCAAATGTAAAAAAAAATTCACCCCACTTTAATGTTTTGTGAACTTGATGACTAAAGCAAACATTCATCTTCTCATCTTCTCAACGTCTTTCACTGTTGATTTATTCTTTCTTATTCTTGGTAATAACTGTGACTGTACGACTTTCTTCAAACTAGTTTTACTTTTAACCTGGCAGTTTTTTACTTTATTCATAAAGGGTGGCTTTCTTTTCAAAATCCCCCCAAAAAACTACCTACTTAAAATCTTTTTAAACCAGGCAATAATTCTTAAAATTCATCTTTGTTCTCAAAAATTTCAATTTCTGTCCCCAAAATTGGGACGTTATCACTTCATCTTTGTCGGTTGGACTTTTATTCTCTATATTCTGACTTGATTCTTGTCAGACAGGAGACTTCTCCTTTGCATTTATTTTAAAGCTGTGCATGTTGTAATATTTTCAAACTTCTACTTACTTCTACACATTTTTTTTAAACCTTTTTCATAATTATGACTTCATTCTCAAAATGTCGACTTTATTCTCGACTGGTGACTTTCTGCTCAAATTGTGAAGAAAACTTGATGTGACATATTTTTTTTTATCATTTCTGACATTTCTTTTTTTTTTTTTTTTTGACTGAAATGCAAAACTGAAGAATATTTTCTCAAGTCTTGCTTCAACACTTTTCCTTAGTGAGTAGAGGCACCCAGTTAGCTTGTTTTTGCTTTTTCTGACTCATGGTTGGCAGAATCCAGGCTGGATGTTGACTAACACAACTATTTAAAGACCTTTATTGATTCTGATATTTAACTGTCTCTGTTGGTATTTGTGTTGGGACTCCTCCGTATCTTGCGGTTGTAACCGAGCGGGGCTTGTTGAGTTTTAAACGCCTGGGATGGGTCGCTATTCGATTTCAAAGGGAATGTTTAGAAACCTGATCCGGCCCTCCAGCGAGCATACCTTCTCCACCCCTCGTCTCCTGAGCCCCCTCGCTCTAAATCACTCCACTGGAGCAGTGTAAACAAACTTCAGTTTGCTCTCTGATATTGAGAGGTTAAGACAAGCGGCAATCCTCCACTATGACAACACGGCCTCAGACAGACGATGTCATCTGTCTTACCTCACTCTCCATCCATCACTACGCCGGAGTCGACATGTCTGACAGTCCCACTCTCGCTTTTTCTCTCGCTGGCACAGGCCCTCCACATCCGTCACCTTTTCCCTCCAACTTTACTTTTATTGCACGGGACGAGCTCCGCCTCCTTCCCTGTGGATTTCACGGACACCTGAAGGGCAAGCAGGCAGAGAGAGAAAAACCTATTGATTAGTCATGGTATCTGGTGTCTGAAACACTTATTCCTCTGCCAATCAGCTACCTGGAAAATGTGAGCGAGCAAAGTCAATCTTGAGGCGTCGACCTGAACACAGAAAAGTCGACATATAAACCAAAAAGTGTCAAATTAAAGCTCCCGTGAGGAACTTTAATTTTATGTCCCTAATTGGGCCCCCTGTGGACAAAGCAGTACCTCTAAGTCCTGTACTGTTTTAGAAGTGTTTCCTGTCTAAATGATCCTCACCCCTTTATCTACCAACAGTCAAATGTATCACTCATTGCAAATCTTTACTGTGGCAAAATGTAAACAAATGGCAGGGTGCTGTTAGTGGCCTCATCTGACACCTATACCCTGCTGCAGCATTTACAGACATTTAAAATGACTTTATAGAAATATTTAATCATCTTGCTGATTGTTTGTACGCTGACGCCGTATTTCGTTTTCTAAAGGGAAACTCACTGAAGAACTGGTTCTATCATTTCCTCTCCAGAAACTAATAAATAAATCTCCACCAACAAATGTTGATGTTCTCATGGAACAGATAATGCAGCATGACGCCCAACACTTCCAAACAAAACATTTTAACAGAAGCCTTTGAGAGAACTGTGAAGATAATGAAACTCTTTAAAACGTTGTGATTTAATTCAAAGTCATGTTTCTTATTAATGCAGATCACAACTTTGACCCAGACTGACCCTACAAACCGATTACTGGAGATGCTGCGATGATGAATGATTGACCCAGTGTCTGAAAAAGCAACGGCATTCAGCGCGACTTTCTGCAATGTGCTCCAAATTTTTTGCATTTTCAAACACTCGCATTTATGCACATTGCTAAAGTGCACAACATGTAAGCGTTGCATATTGGATAAGCTAAGGTGTAACGACTCATTCGGCTGTAGAACTTGTTTTCTGCAGGTTCAGGTTTGGACACATGACATGTTTGTTGCCTTGGTAACACCAGTGTTTAAGCAATAAGACAGTAACTGTAAAGCACGCAGAGAAAATGAAAAAGTGTGACAAAGCCTCCGAGGAGTTCTTGTGCTAAAACAGTATTCGACATTAAACAGATTCCTCTTCCAGCGAGCGGCTTCTTTAACACCCACGGGGGCAGGAATAAGGAGGAATCTCCCTCCGCTGTGAAGCCGAGGTAACAAAGTCAAACTGTATCTCGCAGACAGAAGGTGCCAGCGGGGAGTTTGCCCTTCTGATCTTTATATAATCTGCTCTGGGGAAGACGACACAGCTCCTCTGCTTATACCACCCTTCAAAGGCATCTCTCTCTCTCTCTCTCTCTCTCTCTCTTTTACTTTCACCCTCACACCCTAATCTGATTGAGGAAGGAGAGAAAATATTGACTATTTCGCAGGACAAAGCGAGTGTAAATATTTGAAGCCAATGCTGTGATACACTGGGAGCTCAAATATTGACTGTTTTAATGAAATGAGGCGGCTGTGAGATGTAGCCGTTTGAAGCGTCTCGTCTGTCAGGTTGTTTCTGTTTTAATCACACAGATGTTTCCAAGCTTTGGCTCCGACAAACACCGCATCAATTTCACCCAAAACTGGGGTCCATTAGTCGACCCACATAAAACTCCACAAAGCCCCGTGGCCCCCCAGCGGAGGCGCGCTGATAAATCAGCGGGCAGGCCGGCGAACAAGGCCCCGGTGCCGGCGGACCTGTGTGCAACAGGACAAGTCTATCGGTGAATTTCACAGGTCATTACTCTGGCTCCAGCCTCCCTCGCAGCCTGCAGTGGCTCTGGAGACGGCCAGCTTCTTTTTTTTTTTTTTTCTTCTTCTTCTTTCTCAGAGACAACAGCTTACCGGGCTTTGTGCTAGCTAAACAAGCGTGTCTGTCTCACAGCAGTAGATTAATGTCGAGATAGTAGGGCCTAGCTCCTCAGGGAGACCTGTTAGAGGAGCCATCCTTCAACCTCTCGGAAGGCCATTACACAATAACAAAATAACAAAAAATCTGAAAAGAGGGGCTCATTGACTGAAACCCCCCCCCCCCCCCCCGTTCCCTCTGGGGACCGCGCAGAGCCGGGCAGACGGAGGAAGAGGGGTTTTCTGAATTAAGCCTGAGTGAGGAGAGGACGGATGACTTTTTCTGAAACAGCAGAGTGAGCACATGAAGACCGTTCTCTACGCTCTGCAAGATCACACACAAGAGGATAAATTGTGATTTTTCTCACAACTGATTCATCTTTCAATTCATCAATTATCTGCTTTCTCTTTAACATGTTCATTATAAGAAAACATCTTAAAAGATCTCTTTTTTTTATATATTGGGAAAGCAGTCCGAAGACATTTAGTTTGCACTTATTTATGACAAATGGAAGAACCAAATCCTCTGGTATGAGAAGTTGAAAGAAAAGAAAGGTAAAGTTTGAGCATCAAAATAATTCATATGAATACTAATTCTCCCAATAGTTGCAGATTTGAGAGGAATTCCCCGATATACTGGTGCTGTTTTTTTTTTTTATAGTTTGGGATCCAAATAACAAGTAGAAAGTTTAAGATCTGCTTCTGTGGATTTCTTTGCAATGAACAGGACTTTTATGGGGTCCATTAAGACAGATAGATAGATAGATAGATAGATAGATAGATAGATACTTTAGTGATCCCGGGGGAAATTCAAAGCATCCAGTAGCAGGTTACAAAGACGTACATGACATGAAACATTTGTTACAAATTAACCACAAAACCGACGCCCCCCCCCCCCCCCCCCCTCCTCCCATACATATATATTAACCTGAAAAAAAAGATTGAAAGAATCCCCCTAGATGAATCAAACTTAAACTGTGCATTTAAAAATAGATCAATAGATAGATTAATCTCTTATTGCTCTCTGCAAGGATACCAAACTGCAGAGTAAAGAATGGAGATTTTACCCAACAGGACTTCTGAGTTACTGATGTTACGCTGCCCATCATTGGTTAGTTTGTTTGTGTATCCAATCTAGTATTCATTAAACACAAGATAATGCAGAAGGCAAAGCAATCTGTCAGGAAACCTCTGAGTGTTGTGTTCTTAAAGGGGAAAAGAGTCTGGAGGCTCTGAAGATGACAACATAATGGTGATTTAGGTTTTCAATAAGTTGATCTTACCTCAACGTTAAGGTCTGACTCTGAGGGATCCTCTCTGTGAAACTGTCAGACACCTCAAATATCAATCTGAGTACTTTATTTTGGTGCATTTTTGTATGTTGCAGTCATTGCAGCTTGTTTTGGTTGAAGCGATTCTAAAACCGTTTGTCTTTTGGTCATTTGGTTGAGAAAATAAAAGGACTCCCCTTTACTTTCTGACAATAGGTCAATTAATCAGTGTTTGCAGTCTGCAGCCGTGGCGTCTCACTGCTGTGTGGGCTGCGCTGCCGTGTAAAGAGCATTTTCACTGAGTGTCATCTGTGAGAAGTTGTGTGTGGTAAACACACAAACCGTCGACCCTTCACATGAATGACAGTAAACAACACAGGATCTCTGGCTGCGAAACCCCCCCCCCCCCCCCCACCACCTAACCCCCGAGGAGAGAAAGGGCTCCACACAAAACACAGCATCCGACCGGGCTCTTAATTTGTTTAAAGCGGCCCATTCAAACGGGGAGCGTCAACACAGAGGAAAATCTCGTTTCCAGGGCTGTCGCCATGGCTGGGTTCTGTGTTGTTTGGGGAAGGAGATCAGGACGCCGCTGACGACTCAGCTGACTTCCAGCACACACACACACACACACACACACACACACACACACACACACACACGCACAAGCTTCACAGAGGCGCCAGGTTGTAATTAACACTTTTCAGATTACGTTTACAGGACCAACACGGTCTGCCTGAGTTTTTATTACCGCCTGGGTTGTGCTTCTGCCCTCCGGGGATACAAAACACTCTCTGTTTGACGTCGGCCTGTCCCTGTGTGAGAACGTTTGACAGCTTTCTGTGAGTCTTCTGGCTCTTCACAGATAATGAGAATCTCCTCTCCCCGTGCTGCCAGTTTTCCAGCTCTGACTGGATGAAGACGCACGCTGCAGCCTGACAATATTAATCTATTTCTGTCCCCCCCCCCCCCCCCCCCCCCCACCAATCTTGCAGCTTTCATTCATTTATTTGAGCTCGTGCTGTCGGTCTAACAGTCTTAATAGAGGAGCGCTGAAACTAATCCATTTCTTGGCAGCAGGCGGCAGACAGCTGGGCAGCGTGGAGTCGCAACAAAGTGGCCGATATAATTGCAGTGTAATCATTTTCATGCCGCTTCCTCGGCTTCTTCTTAGACGGCAAGCGGCGCTTCAGGTTAACAGGCTACGGTAATAAAGAGCAGCCATTAATGTGCCGATGACCTCGGAGTATGAGGGCCAAAGTCTTTGAGCGTTAATCAAACGTGCCATTTAGTGCAGGACACGCACGGCCAATACAAAAGGAAAAGTCTTCCAAAAAAGTTGTTTAAGAATGTAAAGTTAAAAAACTATTTTTTCATGAAATATTGGGACAAAATAAAAATCTGTCCAAACAGATTCATTTGTTAGTCAAATATCTAAATTCATGTTCAGTGCAAACAGTAGCAAAAGGTTTGCATGCTGTATCTGTCATCACTGAGGCGAGCAGAAAAAAAACCTGTGCAGCTGTGGGAAAACATCTGTGCACATCTGTACCACTAGGTGGCAGATATCTCCTGAAATACTCACCATGCAGGCGATGCAGTTTGCACAGCTCATGACACAGCAGCTGTCACTAATATTTCTGGGATTGAAATTAAAAGCTGACGGCTTCCAGCGATGTTTGAAAGAATACTATTTCAGCAGCTGGAAAAGAAAATAAAAAGATGTTTATCAGAAGCTTGAAAATCCTGAATTAACATGCAAGAAATTAAACACAGAAGACTGGAAACAACTGAGAGGATTTATTATGGATCAGAGTACAGAGAGGTGTCAGTCTGGATGGAAAAAAAAAAAAAAAGCCATTCATCTTCCCCAAACCACAGTCGTGTGTCCCGGACACTTCACACTGAATTAAAGTGAAGTGGAAACCAGCTCGCTCCAGACGAGCTGCACTTCTTTCCACTCCTGCGCCGGGGTGATAAATCTGCAGTCTGCCATCCTCTGCCGCCTGCCTTTCCTGTTCCTCTCTTTTTTTAAACAAGCGTTCCTCTTCTTTGTCTGTTCGGGCGGCTTTTACGCGCAAAAATAGGTGACGGGTTGTGAGATTGGATCGGAAGATTTATTGAAATCTGCAGAAGAACGTTCCTAAAGCATGGGAAACATTTCAAGTGGAGGTTGCTGAGATTATTAGACTGAAACTCTTTAAATTCTGTTTGCTGTAATTAATGTTTGTTCCGTCAATCTTTTCAGCAGAAATCAAAGAAAGTGGGTTTCATCCTCACTTCCTTACTCCTTTAGGTGGTTTGCAAATTATCAGTATCAATCAATCGTTCATTTCTAAGATTCTGAATCGAGTTAAAAACGTCCAAAGATCGAGTTTTTGATCGACATGACGCTACAAATGGTTTCAATCTCACAATTTGGGGCATGGGCCCTTCAATAAAAGATAACAGTATGAGATTGCAGGTTTTGTTCCCTTGAGATACTTTAAGCAAACGTTCAACAATTTTGGATGGATTCCTTTATGTGTTTGTAATGTGGGATGGACGATTTGACTGTAGGAGATTAGCTTAGCTTAGCATAAGGCATGCAGAGATGGGGAAACAGCCACTCTGGCTCTCTTCTGAAACTCGACTAATTAACATGTCGTATCTTGTTTGTTTGACTCTTACACAAACAGAAATGTAAAAACACCAATTTGTGGTTTAAGGAGGTGCTACATGCTGGAACAATTTCATGACTAACAATAACTTCAGCAAAGCCTGGTAAACCGAATCCATGCACAAGAGTATTAAACCCTGCAGGTCCAACGTGCGATACTTGTCAGTCAAGTTCTCCTCTCCAATAAGTGAGAAATACACAATGAAGAAACGTTTCTTTGTGACGAGCAGATTTGTTTAAATCTCTTTGCTGAAATGTGGGATTACGTCCTTGCCCATAAAACATACAGGATTTATGTGACATGTTTGTGCAGCACCTTGACAGAACGCAATTATATCAGCAAACCACAGGCGTGTTAATGATGGTGCTCAGTCACCGGGATGGAGCCGTGAAGTTGTTTTAGTCTCATTTTTCTGGTGCTGGAGGGCTCTTGTTCCTGATAACCTTTCGTGTTTTATGAACTTTGGGTAATCCTGTTTTCAGAGGAGGCATGCCAAATCAGTCATTCGCAGATAATCTCAGGCTGTCGCATGCATCCACATTCCCTTCTTACTCTGTGACAACCACATGCTGAAACTCTCAAGCGATGCCTTTCGAGAGACAAGTCCTTTTTCTGGTCAACGTCAGACCGTGTCCTGCCTTCAATACGCTCTGGAATAACCTCCTGGCCCTGGTTAATTTACTGTTAGCGTCATGAAATATTCCAGCAGGCTGAGAAAACCTTGAATAACTGAACAATTAAATGTTTCAGTGGTCAATATCTTGGCTTTCAATTAAAAGATCATCTTGACTAAGCCATTAAAGCCACATTTGGTAATCAAAGAACAAAGTGCTCTGACTCCACACTCGTCAAATAGGTCAACTTAAGCACGTGCAACGCTAAGTGGGCGATAATGAACCGACAAGGCCTGGTTACACTTAAATTATACATCTTGCAGAGACATATTTAACATTTTAGAAAGCGCAGCAACAATAAACACCCATTGAAAATGTTTGAAGGATTGCTATTTGGTTGGGTTTGAGCATCAAAAGAAGATGTTTAAGTATCGGAAATAATCACGATTTGGGGTTTAATTTGGTACCGACGTATACATGGATACGTCTCATACCAGCAGTCAACCTTCAACTTTTGGTGTCACATGGGAATCCAATCAAAAGTGCATTTGAACTCTTGTGGCTTTGTCAGAGTCAAACTGTCACACAAGGTTCCCTTTAGGATTAACCCTTGCACGGCCTCCTTCGCATTCAGAGAAGCAGTTATTTGAGTCGTGGTGTAAAGACCAAGAAGGTCCTTCAACAGCAGAGGTCGGGAGTTATTGATTGGCCAAACAACACAAGACGAGACGTATGGCTGTGACAAAACAGGTGCATGTGATGTCATGTAAATGAGACATATTGAAATCCAATGTCTAACATGTTTGACTTTCACTCCAAGGGAACTTTCTTCTTTTCCATGCTATGTAAAATCATTTCCAACAATAAGCTTGAAGAGAGCCTCCAAAAATGCACAAGAAATGTACCAAGTTCAAATTGCTAAAGGAACAAGCTAGCAACCACAGCAGCTACATTGTTCTTTATGAGCAGATTCGACCAACGGGAACAACGCTTGGACTGTTTCCAGGTAATGTTCAACGCACAGGGAAAAGAGCAAAAAGACGGAAGATCCAGCTGAGCCTTTCCAGGAGAGATCCCAAATATATTCCCAATTTCTAAGACCAGACACCTCGACTCCCATCATCCCAGCGCTGCCAGGAGAGGCAAAGTATTGTGAACCGTCCTAAACCATCCAGACCTAAATGATGTGCTCTTTTGGGAAAATGTGTTGCTTTTTTATCCAATATTAATCAAAATGTCTTGAAGCACTTACTGAAAGCATGACTACGAAATCTAATATTTACAAATCCAGAGTTTTAAACTGCAGGGAAGTGAAAGACGGCTGACGAAACCACGTGTGTGCTTAGCAATGTGACTAACATCAAATAATGAATCATGCAATCCAGATCAAACAGCTAAATCTGCGTTGGTTTGTGTCACCCCGCAACCATCCCATCACGTCCTCCTTTGCACCTTTTCCAACACCATGCTGTCATTGGTGTTAAAGTGGAAACATGCATGGTGTTTTAGGGAACAGGGAAGAGAATAAACAGAGAATGAAGACCTTGGTATAAATTTCAGGAAAGTTGTAGAAGGTGAGATGCTAAAAACCAAACCAAAGAGTTGGATCTGGAAACAATTTGCAGAGATCTCGCAGCCCTCCAGAAATGATCCCTTTAGATACTTAACATTTGATCAAAGCTCAGCCAAGTGTGAAGACAGGGAATTAATAAATATCCTCAGGCAGCTTGTTTGGTTGTGCAAGATGACAGAATGATAGGAAAGGACTTGGCAAGCACTCAGGAATGGGTAAACGTGAATCTGCTCCAGGCTCTGGAGGTGCCAGTGGATTGGAAGGTGGGGGGGTTACTTGCTCGGGAGAAACAGGGAGACACGGGAGGGGAATGATGGACGGCTCACACGCCAGCCATTGTGAGAAAATTATAGCTAGGTGCCGCCAACTGAGGCAGAGTGGCGGCCAGCCAAAGCCCCGGGAGAACAAAAGGCCCAGGATCCCTGTGTGAGCGAGTGAGTGCCGGCCTGCCCGCGGAGCCCCAATCCTTCATATTTACATGCGACGCTCAAGAGTTAATTGCGCTGAATTCCTGCGCTGGGTGCAAAGTGGGGGCTGTTGTTGCTTTATTTTACATAACAAACAGAGTTTCGACTCATTCCTCTCCGTTTCCAAGGAACCTTGAACCCAAGATGCAAGAAGGCCCCAAAACTCCTGCAAGTCAATCACGATAATGAGACAAAACTCTCCCTCCCAAAATAACCAAAAAAGATTCATATTATTTCTTGTTTTTTTTTTATGTGGTCCAGCGATGGCAGAGGTTTTATCAAAAAGATAATTAGGGTAAGTGTTAGCAAAACAAATGAAAGCTGTGGGTTAATACTGGCTAATATTTGGTTTATGTATCCAGTGTTATCATAAAGCTTTCATCTTATAAACGGCCTCGATGCCTCCCAGAGGAAAACAAGAAAGTTCCACACATTCCTCCAATTAGCCTGCATGCTCAGGGAAAGATTTGTATTTGATTCAACCTCTCAGGAAATGTCCATGTGTGCGCTTCCAGCTTAAAGGGCCCCCTTAACAAACCAGACCTCGTCCTCACAGTAGTCGAATGGACAAAAGCCAAAATGTGTCAGGGTTGCTACAGTTCCTGATCTTTCATAAACGAACAGTGCCCTCTCCACTCTCCAGACTTGGCAGCGCTGGCCCTGCGCACATCAAAGTATTGGGTCTGACCTTGCATACCAGATGAGGTTTGGATTAACGAGCTCTGGACATCAAACAGCAGGATCACCCCCGCACAAGTCATCAAACCCAGCTCGGTGAAAATTTACAGCGGACAAAAAAAAAAAAAAAAAAAACGCTGGAAAAATCAACATCAACCTTGCCACGCATCCCGGTTTGAACACCGTGACCAGGACGGCCGCGGCAGCAGAGAGGATATTTCAAAAGCCCTCCAATTATCTGATATGTGGGAGAGCACAATGAACTGGGCCGCGTGCCAAACAGCATCCTTTACCAAACAAATAAAACTTTTGACAGGACGTGTCTGCCTTGTAGAGGACTGCACACCAACAAACAGCTCGTGCAGGGCAGCGACAAACACTCCTCATACTCAACGCGCCCTGATTCCTGTTACTTCATTCAACAAATAACAACAATACAATAAAACCAGCAACTCCAGAATAAAGACACAAGATATAATGACACTAATGGCTGCTAGTGTTAGGAATACTTAACGATTAAAGCTGTTAAACATAAGAGAAGTTACTAAAGATAAAATCTGTCTACCTAAAAGAGCAACTATTAAGTTAATTAACAATTTATCCTCGTAACATTTTACCAGATATCAAAATCAGGCCATGGACCAAGGCTCCAATAAAAAGTATTTGTTGCCAATCCGGCTAAAGTTTGGGACAAGGTAATATATTTGTATAGTAACCGCTATTTAAAGTAATGTAAGGTATATAGAAATATAGTCTTAGTGTTTGGTCATTTTAGTCCCATATTAACTCATTTAGGGTCTTCTATATTTAAAAGGTTTGGGATTTGCTCTAAGCTTGGTCTTCACTTAAAGATTTGTAAAATATTAACAGATTTTCAAAGTGTGAGAGACCCGACACATGACGACGTATGGTCTGCTCTTTTGGGCACATTGTTGGGCTGAACAGATTCCATCACCCAAAAAAACAAAGTCTTGACTCTCAGAACTGGAAATTTCACAAATTTGTTGGGGGCTTAACAAGACTTTAGAGTGAACAAACATGGCGGCTGACGGGCAGGAAGACATTTTAAAAGATTTTGGACTATTTTGAGTCCATTTCTCCAAATATGGTCACTACTGGTTTTAGAAAATCCAAGATGGAAATGGCTAAAGTGCCAAACTTGAGCTTTCATGTGGTTGTTCTGAAACTGAGATGACATCAGTGGAACAAAACCCACTAAGCTACTAGCAACAGAGCGCCTTTGAGGACCCGTTGGGTTCACACTCAGCAAGAGTCCAAAAACCTTCTATTCGACCCAAACCAAACACTGAGGGCAAATCAAGGCCCTAACTGCCAGCACAGATTCATATCAGAGCGATGTGAATAAGTGAAGCAGCTGTTCCACCCTTCTGCTGCATGGGACTGAACACCTGCCTTCATTCAGGGACGTTTCCCTGAGACTGACATGTGCACACCGACTGAAAGAGACTCCATTATATTCGACCATATTGACGGATGTGCACGGACAAATCACTCAGGCCATTACAGCATGGTTTGTATTCACTGGCAAGCTGTGAATTACTGATAAAATAGAAGTGGGAGGAAGCTGGAGTGCCAGGAGGGACCCATGCCTGCATTGCACGGGGGGAAACATGCAAAGTCCACACAGTAAGGCACCTGTCAGACAGGGGGGGGGGGGTATTCAAACCAAGGACCTTCCTGTTGTACGGCAACAGCGCTAACCACTGCACCGACAAGCAGCCCCTCAAATGAAACCATTCTTTGTCTCGGTCATTTCAACCCATTCTCACTCACAATGAGTCACATAGATCAGCTCTGTCGATGGACTAATGGACTCCAAATATGGCCTGGGAACCTTTTAGTGTATTTTTTGGGGCCATCGTTGAGCTTGGAATTTGAATACTTAGAATTTAATATTTCTTTAACAATAAAGTTGTTTTCCATCAATCCATCCATTATATTTACTGCTTTGGGGCGAGAGGCGGGGTTACACCCTGGTTTGTTCCCCTGTCAATCACAGGGCTGACACATAGAGACAGACAACCAGACACACTCACATTCACACCTTCGGCCAATTTTCGAGACACCAGTAAACCTAACGAGCACGTCTTTGGACAGGGAGAACACATAAAAGAAAGGGTAGTTATTTTCTTGTTTTGTTAACGAATTGAGCTTGTAAAACAAAAACATAAATGCATCTTTAAAAATGTCCACTCAGCTTTTCATTTTAAATCCTTGCTTACAGGAAACACACTAACGCACATATAGAAACCGTCTCTGAAGATCAAAAGGAAACTTTTCAGCTTTCATCACTGCATACAGTACAAAACTCTGTGTTTGATTTTATTACAGAGTTGTAGTCCGAGTGTTTCTTTAGAGCTTTCAAACCTGATCATTACAGAACATTCTTTCATGTGCTGAACTGTTAAACTGCATTCTTTCTTTAATTCGTCATTTTCACTGAATAAACACGACTCCGAGAGCTGGCTTCTTCTGCTTCCTTTTGTCTTCATCGTTAAGATGCCACAAAGGCTACCGCTGGCATATTAATGATCCAGTCGACGTTATTAAAAGTAATTTTATCATCCGTATTGAAAAAAAATGAACGGCTCGTGTTTGATATTGTTGGCAGAACTAACAAGGAGAAAGTTCGCTTTGATCAGCGAAATATCTGAACCCTGTAGGAGAGTTTTAATCAGCAGCAAGGTTTTGGCTTCAAAATATCTCCGTACAAAAAAAAAAAAAAAAGGAAAGTTGATTAGGTTAAAGGGAGGGGAGGGAGGGGAGAAGCATAAAACAAGTCCAAACCTAAAGAGATCATTAAGGTAATGGATTACTGGTGGCTAAAAGCATTACAACCGCCTGCCTTGGTATCTCAGGCTGCAGAGATCTGCGGACAGCCGAGTGGTTTTGAGCGCCACACTGAGCGGGCGACGCTCAGAGCTTGACAGCCGGCTCAGGAGTGACGAAGGGTGTTAGCAGCCCCGCATCCTCCAGTCTGCAGCTGGTATTAGGCACCGAGCACTCTGTCAACACATATTACTCCACACACAAATCATCTGACTGTTGTCAGCGCTCTGCGGTGCTGCAGGGAACAGTGCAGGAAAGACAGAAAGTTAAAGAGGATGCTGCTCAGGTGAGGAACAGGAGGAGAGGACATTTTTTGAGTTGTACAAGTAAGAGTAAGCAACTGGAGGAAGTTGAAACGGTTAAAGTAATGAATCTGCTGATGACATCTAAAGATATATCACATATCTAAACCATCCTCAAAATAATGTCATCATTAGAAACCCAGTGAAAACCAAGCGGCAACCTCCGGTCATGAAAAATGAAGCGAAGAGCAGCAACACTAAGGTCCAAGCCAAGCCTGAGCCAAACAAACAGAAACTATACACTTTATTAAAAAAAAAAGAAAAAAAAAGTCTAGTCTTTAAAGTAGAGAGTGTGTCTACCTCCTGGACCCTGACTGGTAGATGATTCCAAAGAAGAGGGGCCTCTACCTCCCATAGTACATTTGGAGACTTAAGGTACCACAAGTAGACATGCAGGGCCGGCTGCAGCCACTTTGGTGCCCTATAGGCACAGATCTGGATTTGGATGAACTGCACGGTGCTGAAGCAGACCTCTTTCAAGCGTGCCAGGGCCAAAAAAAAAGTATACTGTGCTTATGCGCGGATCGGAGCACTCAAACTAGTATCTGAAAATTACAAATATGCAATCAATATCTGTAATGTTATTCTCAGTAAATAATCACATTTACTATTAAAATCACCAAAAGATGACTCCCGGGTCAGGATGTCGAAGGATTAAAGAAAAACAGGAAATATTTCATTATTCAAATGCGAGCAAGATGCAGGAATTTAAGGACATGTCTGTGGCATGCAATTCAGTTCGTTTGGAACTGGACTTTAGCGGGGGGAAGCGTTCTTGGGCACGGTACGGATCGCATAGTGTGATTACGCCCTAAGTCAACTGCCGCTCTTTTCAAGAGAATCAAACTACTGCAGCTTCCAGTTCACTATCAAAATCACTTTACCTCCTTGTCATCTTTTTGAATCCCTCTTACTATCCAGCAATTCTTTAAGTACGACCTCCGTTTCAGAGGTTTTTGAAAGAAGCTGGACGGCCTTTAGAGACTTGTTATGGAAAGCCTGATAATAAGAATCGACATAATCAAACAAAGAATCATCAGAGAGCTGAATGATGGAGAAGAGAGAAATAAAGTTGGTATAGGACACCTGTCACTTCAGAGTGGAACATCAGGTTGAAATGAAGTGGAAAGCAGACGTTATGATGTGCCTTTCTTTCTGAGGCAGCTGTACACTGCCCAGCCTTTAATCCTCGCGGCAGCTTCAACTGTGACACACACGACCTGATATAGGCGGATATCCACCGGAGCTTGTCGGCTGTAAAGCTGGACTGCGCTTAGCTTAACGCGACAGCACAAAACAGAATCACGGGAGAAGACCTGAGGATCACCGCTAAACACTGAAGATCCAACACACACACACACACACACACACATCAAAAGCCTGTTTACTGTGTTTGTTTTAGCGCTGCATGGTGGAGATCTTCACCCTTGCATTGCTATCCGGTGACAAGAACGGGGGATTTGTCTGCAGCTTGTGTACGTGCGGAGCTGGCTCGGAGGCTAAGGAGCATCATTACGGACTAAACACAACTAAAACAAAACACAGGCTTTCTGGTGCCCCACAGTCTGCCCGGCTGAGGCAGTGGAAGAACACGGGGAGGGGGGGGGGGGGGGGGGGGGGAGTCATTTTCAGGCAGCGAGCGAGAGAAGCAACACAAAACTCAGACGATTACAGCTGTAATTTATTAAAAACGATTCATTCTTTATTTCTCGAGTTGCACATGACACATCGATGGCTACATCTTTTTTTTTAAAAACTCACATTGTTCAGCCAAATTTGTTCAAGCCGAAAGTATTTTTTTTTCAGATTCTGGTGATGCTCCCCAAAAGTTTCCAAAAGTGCAAAATCTCCGTATGAATCGTGGGGGGAAATGCTAATAAAATAATGACAGTGCAGCAGTTAAAAATGTGCCTTCAATAAAAGCGCTGGACCGAGCTGAAACAGAACGAACGTGACGCTGTGGAAAAAACAGAGACAGGGAGGGCAGAAGTTGAAGAGTTTAAGAGATGAATTAGCATCATCAGGCTCGGAGTCAGTTAGAGACGGCTATTATGCGGTGGTAGTAAAACGAGAGAGGAGGGTACCTGGCTGCCAAGATGTGAAGCACTTACTGGTGTTTTGATGTCGAGAGATGTGTGTGTGTGTGTGTGTGTGTGTGTGTGTTGCCCGGCGGTGGAAGAGCAATTCAGATGTTTAACTTCTAGCAAAACACTGTTAAAATAAACCCTTAAAGTCTCTTTTTGTAGCATCTCATGAAGTTATTACAGCGGCAGCGACGGTCCCACTCCCATCGAATTTACACTGAAGTATTTTGAACAGTTCATTACTGTTTGACAGGAGGGGTTTAAAGATTTAACAATACACTTTAGCACCTGGATTTTCTGTTCTATAACACTTTGCATGCTCACTGAAGCCAAATTAAATAAAAAAGGTAAAAAGATTTAGATTTTTTTATAAGTAAAGATTTCACTCATATTGTATCTGTTCAGTGGTGATTTATTTTTTTATACTATTGAGGTTTTTACCTTTTGGACATTTTAGAAACTTGATTTCAAACCCAACCTCTGTTGTCTTTTATTTATTGGGTTATTTTTGCCTTGATGATGTATTTAAAACTATGTGAAGATGTCTGCAGTGGACAACAACAGTTCTAGTTTCTGCCGCTCAGCGTGCTGTTTCTGGACAGCAGTTCATCGGATCATCCTTCAATCCTTAATCAATAAAATGTCAACTTCTCAAGAAGTCACTCTTGTTTTTATCGGCAATTTCCTAAGTCCTGTGATGAAGCTGTAATGAAGTGTTTGCAGGTTGTTTTCTCCCAATGATGAAGGCTTTACAACAACATAAAAAACATGAACTTGGGTATGTTTTAATGGTTTCACTGCATTCAGTCAGAGAGACAGCAGAAGCATCAGTCTCAGCTAAATCTAGCTGCTCTCTCCTCTCCTCCTGCTGGGTTGTAAATGGGAAGGAGGGGTTTTGCAGATGAAAGAGTGAGAACTGTTAGCAGCTGATTCCTTCAATCACTGTTTTAGAGCTCCTCTCTTTATCAGCATGTAATGGGTCTGATGTATGACTGACAGTTTAACAGTGATAAGATCGTTCTGATTGACTGGAGACCTAGATAGAAAAAATGTTGGATTATCACCTCATTTGAAATCAGAAACATATATATTTCCAAACACCTCTACACGGTCACCTAATCTTCTTTTGTTTCCATAAATAAGTGCTAAGACATAAATGTTAATTCGGATGAGCCCTGACACCGTGGAGTGGTATGTAAGTGCAGGATTGTAAGAAGTAGGTGATGCGTAAAATGGAGTTAGCGTGACACATTGTGCGCACTGGTGGCAGGTGACGCAAAGGAAGCAAAGGACAGCGTTTCAACTCGTTTCTGTGTTGTTTTATTGTACGAATATAAAGAATAAATAGCACATTTCTTTAATTTACAGGATAAAACAGGTCACAGATACATGGCGGTGTTCGATAGTCCACTCTTTGAGGTCGATCTGCTTCATCCAAATACGGATGCGAACAGCGAGTGGTCTCTATAACATGGCGCCATATCTCCATAAATACAAAATATAGAACCAATATTCTCCACAAATAAAAGTAGACTCTGGTTACAAAATAATACTGACTTTGTACAGGGAGCTATAATAGAACTGCATGGCACCGCATATACAGAAAATACATTCCTACACTCGGTAGTGCACGTGAGAAAAGAATCACAAAAATAATGAGCTTATAATTTATTTTTCAGTCTTTATTTGTTTTTTGTTTTTTTTTAACTCGAGCAGGAGCGCATTTGCAGTCCGTGATGATGGGGTACTGCACGGGTATCCACGCGCACTTAAGTCCCCCTTTCCTCTGCACGCACCTCCATCTGAGCACCGTCAGGTGGGTCGAGTTCGCGGGTTTGCACACCATCCCCTCCGGAACCGAACACGACCTTTTGCTGAGGCAGCTGCCCGCGCGCACGAACCGCGGCCAGAACCGGTTCCCCAGGTCGGTCCACGTGTACACGACCGGGCAGAACGAGTACGCCCACAGCCACTGCTGCAGCCGCCGCTTCAGTTTCTTACTCGGCTTGTGCTTTTTGCCGAACTGGACGTCGAAGTCCACCGCTCGGATCTCCTTCGGGAGTATTCCGCCGGGTTTCTGGACGTCAAAGTCGTCCAGCTCGTCGTTGCCGCCGGTGAATCTGTCCTCCACTGGGGGCAACACGGACAAAAAGCGGCTGTCAAAGTCCCCCAGCACGCTCTTCAGCTCGGTCTCGTTAAGGTCCCGCTCCTTGGGGTCGAACACCGGGTCCGGGTCTTCTTTTAATTCCACAAGCGGGAGGCTGTCACTCGGGATGGGGCGCAGGAGGTAGTAGTGCTGACATATCCCCCTCTCCATCAGAAGTCCGAGGGAAAGCACGAGCAGATACATGGCCACACACTGCTGAGGCTGATCCATGTCTCACGGGTCCAGAGGGTGAGATCTGTGCGCACACGGAGCTGCTAATTGTCCACTTTCTGGTGCGCAATTACGCGTGAGCAGTATCCAAACCTGCGTCTCTGATGTCCCTTTAAATGTCAGTGTCCCATGGTGAAGATCCGTGACAGAAATCAAAGAAACAGTTCCAGTCAGCATCAGTGGAAACTATTCTTGACTTCAAACTGGATGACAAAACTCAAATGTCTCCTCGGAGTCCGTGCGCGCGGGCTCGGCATGATGCTCTCGATGACTCCACCACAGATTAAAGCAGTGAGTGAGTGAAACCCGCGACCCCTCGTTTTATTCCCCTCTCACAGCGTGACGTCATTCGAGTGCCCCCTCTTTGAATGTGGTGGTTTGTTGTCTAGGAGGAGATCCCCAACAGCTCCTTCTTCCAGCGCGCTGAAGAGGAGGAGGAGAGAGGGGAGGGGGCATGCAGGGAGAGGAGACGCCCCCTGTCGGTTTTTCCAGACTTCCTTAAATCAGAGTCACAGTAGGAGTGATTGTTGGGGAGTCTTTTCATCTGGAGAATCCTTCAGCTGGAGATGCAGCATGAAGAACCCAAAAGGTACATGGAGAGTCTCACTAAACAACCAGAACTCCAAAAACTTCATACAACATGTGTTCTGTATCATTTAGAGGCTGCCATATGTATTTATATTCTGCTCAAACAGCATGAATGAACACTGACGGTTACCAGTCTGATGCTAAATCAGTCATATCGCATATCGTTTTTTTTAAATACCGAAAATATTATTTTTTCTAACATTTCAAGATATATTTTTAAAACTTATTAAACTTATAATTCCATTTACCTCAGAACTCCAGATGTTGGAGCTGGAGATGAAGTCACATCCGAGTTAAAGGCACAGTGTGTAGATTGCGCCACCAGGGGGCTCTCGATCAGTACAAAAACAAAAGATGACGCTGAGGCCGGCCCGGGGAATCATCTTTCATCAGACTTTCATCTGACACACCTCTCATATCTAAGGAGCCTCTCGCAAAACTCTCAGGATTTTTTTTTAGATTTCAGAAATGTGTGTGTGACTAAAGTTGTTGTGTGTGAGGCCAAAAAGAAGTGGACGCATGAGGAGAAAGCTGTTTGTTCCAGTGTGTTCACAGATGTCCTGAGTGTGTGACGCTCCGGCTTGTTGTGTTTATAGACGATGTTTACCAAAACGTGCACACACACACACTCACACAATAAAAAAAAAAGAGATACAAACAAGAGGGGAACTGTGGTACGATACAGTTTTGCAAGCAGATTTAGACAAAAACAAACAAAACAAAACAAAAGGAAAATAAAATGAATGAATTAGAAAGAGGGACAAAATAAGTGAATGAGCAAACAGGACAAAGAAAAACATGGGGACAGTAAAGTAACAACATGATGTAAAATAAAACTGGATAGGTTGTACACATGGTGACGATTTTTGGTGTTATTTGTTTGTTTTTGTTTTTCACTTTGTATGGGTGCTAACATGAAGATTGCCAAAGAAGATAGAAGATGTTCCATCACAGAAGCCAAATCATATCACCTAATTACCAGAACATTAAAATTCTTAGTGGAAAGGCAGAATTTACAGGCTGAATATGCCCCGTTAAGTAGACTTTCTGCAGCGTATTTACATCTCGTTTCCAACTCCAAGTGGGACAATATTTCTGCCTGTAACGGAGCCACGGCGAGCCTCTCAATAAAAGCCGGCCAAATTAGCGCCCAAATAAACAACTCGCTCGTCTAAGCAGCAAGCCATGGAAAGTATCACAATTTGTGAAAACCTGTCTAAACTCGGGGCTCAGAGAATCATTCTTTGAAAAAAAAAAAAAAAAAATGAAATAATAATTTAATGGAAGAACTTAGCCAGCTGCTACATAAACCATCGGCTGGAGATAAATGCATCTCTGTTTCATTTTTTGAATGAGCTAATTCACACGGGCGCTCGACGCAACACGACTCATTTAGTTTACGGTCAAATGATGGTGAAAAGTCTGGAAAATGTCACCCTTATATTTTTCATCTGACCAGCACGTATCATAAACTATGGACCCCCACCCCCCCCCCCCCCCCCCCCCCCCCCCCCAAAAAAAAAAAAGAAAAAAAAAATACCTGACAGATCGGCTCAATTCAGCATTCACATGTGGGATGGTGCAGAGTGAATGAGTCACATAAACAGACACATATAAACCTGATGTCAGCCTCTTAAACTGCATTAAGACACATCAGCATAATGCTGTTAACCAGCAGCACCAATCATTTACATGTATTACGACAATGCCGATGCAGTACTGGACCTTATTTAAAGGGTAATTCTGAAAAACACAAATAGGGCCTCGGTTTGTTATTACAAGAACGGCGCTTTAGAGGGCGTCGTTGCACACTCGAGGAACGTCTCAAAGAAAGAAGCTGACATGTTTAATGAGATTTCTCGCGTCGGAATATTTCATTTCTACTGCGGCTGCACGGGTGAAGTCCAAACATGGTTCTCATTAAGTGTCATCAAGGCTCATTTAACGCCGAGGTTGTTTTTGTTTCCTCTAATCCCTTCCTACTGTTTCACCACAGGAACGTTCGATAGTGAAATATTCCTCCCTGAGATGACAGGTTGTTCTTGAGACAGACGCCTGCCTTGGCTAATAAAACCTGCCGATGTAATGACCTTTATTTAAACGGGGGTCTGGTCCCTGAGAAGACGCTTAAAACCAAGCGCTTAAGGATACGCGTTTAAAATGAATCTCCTTGTCTGAGCCGAGCCGAGCGCAGGTCTTTGTGTACTTCCCTGCTGATTTCTCATTTTGGTGAGAGAAAGCAGACTTCTCTCTTGGCAGAGAGAGCTGCGGCGGTGAAACTGAGAAACGGCACGCTCAGGTAGAAACACACACAGCCGGGAGGACTCGGCGACTCTTGATAGCTCTCATGCATGCGAGGGGTAAACCGCAAAAAAGACCCGAGATACTTTAAGGAGACACAGAACGATCCGAACAGACTTTTCAGGCGTGATATCTCGTCCTGGGAGGCTTTGAGTGTTAGGTTATCAACGAGAGAGAGAGAGCAGTTATAGAGCCAATCACCGAACACAAAGCACCTTTCACATACTTTTATCTCCCCTCAGTTCGCCTGTTTCACACCTCGTGCTAATTGAGGCCACATTACCAAGCTGAATACACACAGACACGATGTGGGTGCTATTCTGTTTACTCTGGCACTCGGGGAGGTGTGTGCAATTTGCTCGTTTGTTTAGCGCTTTTTTTTTCCATTCCCACACAATCACAATAATCACTCCTGCTGGGAGCTTAATTAGAAATAATTGCTTCTTCTGACGGCTGACCATGAGTCAAACAGCTGATTTGCATTCTTGAGAGGCCGAGCTATTTCTGACTTTAAAGAGTCATTCTAGTATTTTGTTTTTCAATCTCGGCACTATTCTTTTTAAGGTGTTTTAACTGATATGGGGACAGAAAGTTTTGGAATTGTGACGCTAGATTTCTGCTGGCAGTGTTTGTGAAACAGGTTGGACAAAAGGAAAAGGCCTCCAATCAAACTATGTCCATAAAAATGGTCAATGGTGTTTTTGCCACCGACGAGCTCAGCTTTACAGAGAGGACGCCTGCAGAAAAGGATCTTTTGACAAAGAGTAAGGGCGCACTCGCACTGGGCAAAGTTGTCCCGTACCATGCTTAAGCGCGATTGCCCAATGTCAGTGACAAAAAATTCCAACTAGCTTCAGTTTAGTAAAAATTGGAAGAAGATTTTGCGTTTGAATTTTTCAAACCTTATGTTTACATCATTTAAAGAAACAGAAAAAGTTCACACCTTATACATCCTAATTAGTAAAGTCTGAATACATATTATTCCATCAAAGCTTTAAAGGCTTTATATGTGATTTTTTGATCCAGCAGATGTCGCCCTTGAGCACCAGCATGAAACCAAAACAACTTGCGCTGCATTGTTGTGTTAGCATGCTAATGCTAGCGATCTTTATTATGCTCGTATCTTCACACTGCATGTAAATTTACCTGAAATGAGCGTGATCTAGAAACACAGTTAAGCAGTGAGTACAGTATGTTATTCTTCTTTCCCTCAATTAAACAACTTTTAAACGCGAGGGGGAGGAGTCAGCTGCCGTCCTGGCGATGTAAACAAACTGAAGATAGGACTCTGAAAACTCTGAAAACATCACAGACAGTGGGACTCTGGTGTTACACCCATTGTAGACAGTCATGACTCACAGAGTTATTTTCAGAGGATAGACTTGATTTATATTATATTTAAGTGTGAAAAATCACATATTAAGCCTTTAAATGTGAATCTATATAGAGTCTTCCTCAGGTTGAAGCAAAGACCCATAAATATATCCGCGGTATAACGAGCACCACAGTTACTGGAGCACATTGAGCTCATTTTTCCCACAGGTTGTTGTAGAGTCGATGCTCAAAGCCCGGGCGTCTGAGTGTGTGTTCCTTCCATTCCTCCATAAAACTTTTTTCACAGACACAAACAAGCAAATAAAGTCATTAAACCAAAGCTCAGACCAAAGTGCTCGGTGATTACTCAGGAGACTGAATTTATACGGCGCAGGGCGGACAGGTGACTGATGGACTTATTATATACAGTATGCATGAAAAGAAGAGATAACAAACCACGCAGCACTACTGTTTGTTAGTTTTGGGCAAATCATTAAAAAATAAGGAGGAAAAAATATGTTGAAATATATTTGTCTGCTGCATTCTTTTACGATACAGTGTCATCGTCAACCTCTTAGATCATCCTCTATCATCACCTGTAGCTTCTGAAGTTGAGGAGTGAAATGGATAACCATGCGTAATCTTTAAAAACAGATATCTGGTTTGTAGTCTTGAGTAGAACTGACAAACTACGTCTATGGATTCTGTTGCTTGCAGGAAGTGGGGAGAAAAAAGATGCAACTTGCAGACCAAAACGCAATCCCAGAACTCCGATATTCGACGTGTTTTGAGTTGTCATTGTTGATTAAAATGTGAATAAAACCTATAAAAGTTTGTGTCTGAAGACTAAAGTAACACCGATCCACTACAGCTATCTTTAATGCATCAGGTTGTACCGGTCAAACCTTGTGTGGTATGGACTTCTCAAAGCCATCATGCTAACCTCTCTCTCTAACTTTGTTGGCTTGAGAACAAGTCCAAGTCAGCAGTCAAAGATCAGCCTTTATTTTTCCTGGAATCAAAGTAAACACCTGAGCTCTTGATGGATGACTCAACACTCCATCAACCTGTCGTGTGATATAAATGAAGCTTGACAAGCGGCGCAGAACACCGCAGCTAGCAGGCGTCTGCTGCAGCTACCAAGGGAAGGGGGGGGTAATTTAGAAAAAACTTCAATGCCACTGCTGAGGCTGAGTCGCTGATTCCTATGAGGCGATCCCGGCTGGATTTCTACGGATCATCAGGAGCCAGAGCTTCAGCTGTGCCAGAGGCTCCTGTGAACCAGCAACATGCCGGGGGGGGGGGTCAAGACTGTAGAGCTGGTGGGGGGGGATGACGGGAGGTCGCGGTGTCTCCAAACCTCTACAACACAGACGGCTGTTTGTGCCACGCAACCCCCCCCCCCCCCCCCTCCACCAAACCCTGCCGACCCCACCTTGGGTCTCCAAACTCTCAGCTCCTAATTCACACTTCATAAATCAAGATGACCTGTCCACGAGTGAATTCATCTCTCTCTCTCTCTCTCTGTGCTGGATAATAGAGGTGCTATTGTTCCGACGATTGGGGATTCATTTTCATGGACATAAAATATCCCCCGAGCACGGTGAAGCTCATGAAGGACTCGATAGCTGCAGCAGCGCCTGGACGTCCAGGAGCTCCGAGTCAGGCCACGTCTAGTCCGTTATATTTTCGACTCCTCTGGCAGCTCGAACGGTTTCCAAAAATAAGAACACTAATTGGCCAGTGTTTATTTCTGTTTGGGAGAAATACCCTAAGTGTTTTTAGCAGGTTGTTTGTGGCACGATGGTTTAACAGTCGGGGCTCTCTGGGAGGTACGGCTCAGTCCACTGCATGGAAAAAAGAGCCAACTCTCCGCCCCCCCCCTTCTTTAATAAATAAGGTCTTTTATACCGAAATGTGGTACTACAGTATAGTTGTGTGTGAGGCTGGCACGGCGGCGTGTGACATCATGAGTGTTGACTCATGAGCAGATGAGTGATGCACACGGAGCTCTCAAACTTTAGTGGCACAGAAACAGCAGTAAAGCCTCTCTGCTTCTGTCTCTCTCTGCGTTTGGGTAAGGGGGGGGGGGGGGGGGGGGGGGTCTGTTGGTAATGAAGCAAGTGTTCCTTTGCTTTGAGAGAGGGAGGGGGGGGGGGGGGTGGCTGTCAGCTCAGCGCTACACACAGCAGACCTCTGTCACCTGTTGCCACCAGCGGGAAGGCTCAGGGCGACGGGCGAGGAGCCAGCGCTGGCGGGCCAGTAGCCGTGGGCCCGGACTCCACCTATAGACAGCTCAGCGGGTGATTTACTCCTCGCCTCCACGCCGAGTGTGTCTACGGGAGACACACTCGTCCTGTATATGCGCCGCTCGAGTGGCCGCGGGCACACGGCCAGAGGCCAATGTCTGAGTTCTTACACTTAAAATGTCTGATGTTGACATGAAACGGTTGTCATTTTTTTGGGGGGGTTTGTTTGGCCGTAGCTTGGAAAAATCCAGTGGATGGCGCGGCTAATTAGCGCTCTTTGCGCTCTTAAATCTAACAATATTGATATCTGCTTGGATACCACGGCAACAAAAATGAAGAAATACAGATTTTTCCACTTCCACGTTTTGCTTTATTGTTCACCACCAAAGGTCGCCGCTTGGTTCTGACACACAAGGTCTTATAGTCTTTGTGTTTGTTTCCTCTCCTTTTCCATTGTAGGTGACAATCTAAAAGGTACTGACATGGATGGATTCATTGTTACCCTGCACATCCAAATCTCTTTCCTTGAATTCTTCTGATACATTTTTGGAATTGGCCAAATCAGCGTCAGTATTTCTGTACTTTGCCAGTCTTCTCAGTTAACAGACATTAGGGATGGCATCTTTTCCTGAATTACCTTTTTGTCTTTCCCCAAAAAATGTTTGCACCCTTTTTTCTGATTTGATTAAAAGTATTTTGTAGTATTGTGAAAATGTCCAAGTGGGGCGAGGTAGATGGTGTGAAAACAGTCTGAAAACTCTGCTTAGGTGATGGTGATATTATTTTGTCTGCAGGTGAAGAACATATTTGCTAGTTGGATGTCGGAATTAGACTTTAAGACTGAATTGCATTTGGTCAGTGATAGACACATTGGCTCTTTGTTTTTGTTTTTCAAATCAGGGTTTAGGAGAGCCGAGAGAGTGGAAGAACGGCGGACCAAACTCAGCATCTCAAAACAGGAGACAGTTGAGTAAAATTCAAATTGATGCAACGTTGCTGCAATGCAGCGCAACCAAGGAGCAGCATATTGCTTTAAAAATGATGATAGCCATATTGGAAGTCTAAAACACAACACTTTGTCTCTTTAAATCAAACGATTAAGTCGTTTTTAGTGGTTCCTGATTTGTTTCATTTAGAGACACTGCTTCGTTTTGAACATATTTCAAGATAGCATACACATGGAGTTACATTCTATGTTAAAAAAACTGATGGCTAAATAGATGTACATGCATATTATTTACAATGAATGTCTTTTTGTGCCCATGCAGACAGCTCCTCTGACTTATGTGAAGTGCACACAAAGCTTTCAGATGAGCTCGCTGGCTCTGTGCAGCTGAGAGAGGAAACAGCAGCAGAGGTAGAGACAGAGAAATGAAGACTGGCAGGAGGAGGAATGGGTCTTGAGTCCTGAGGGGAGGGGGGGAGGAGGAGGAGGGGAGGGGGGGGGGGGAGGGGGGAGGGGGTTTCATTGGGGTTTTGAGGCCTGGCCAGCGGCTGCAGTAGCAGTCAGCGGCTGCAGAGGAAAGGGTTAACAGGAGACAGTAAAGTGAATCCAGATGTGCTGTTATTATTAATATCTCTGGCTGATGAATGGGAAGGTAAAATTACAGGCGCCAGCCAGGGAGGCCCCGTGTGTTGCCCTGCCACCCAGGCGCTTCCCAGCTCACCTCCACAGCTCTCCGGCAAGCAGATCGTGAGTGAGGCTGTGAGCAGGGCTGAGACGCAGCCCGGGGGAGGGAGGGAGAGCAGGCAGGTAGACAGACAGACAGACAGACAGACAGACAGACAGACGGTCACTTTCACCGAGAGGCGGTTTAAGCAACGGGCAACAAGACACATGACATCAGACTTCAAATTCATCTTCTGGTGGACACGTCACATAGAAACTTCTACCATCAGTGTGTGAATGTGTAGGTGTGACATGCGACGTAAAAACACTTTGACTAGTAGAATAGAAAAGTCAAGTCTATATAACTCTGAATATCTTTAATTTGAAAAAAAGAAAAACTGCATTTTTTATGATCAGAGTGCATATACAGTATGTTTTGATTTGCATGTAAATAAGGTACAAAATTTGTTTTTGGGCGTGTTGTGAAGTCATGTCTTTGAGTATTGCCAATACATTTTTGGGACTTTTTGCCTTTATTAGATTAGTACAGCTGAAGAGAGACAGGAAATGTTGGTAGGAGAAAGTGGGGGACGACATGCAGCATACAGCCTCAGTCTTCAAGTATCTTTAAATGCTCCAGCTCGTTCAATCCGTGCAACCCAAATGTCGTGCAAGGTGCATGTTTTATTTTGATTAAATCATTAAATTACCCACTTTAACAGGAATGTGTCCGCACTTTGAATATAAAACAAACTGACACAAAAAGTCAGAGGTCTTTGTTTCGTACCGCAGAAACAAGAAAAACTCTTGAAATTAAAGTTTTTATTTCAGATGAATTTAAACTAGACTCCGCAGAGAACCAGGTAAAATGTGAACGCAATTCTGCCACATTAATATTCAATGTTTCTCCCCAAAATTAGATTAAGATGACAAAATGTAAAGTTAATCAAATAATTATTTAGAAAAAAAAGGAAATATGAAAGTTTTTCCCCCCCTTACCATAGTGCAGGAGACACAAAACATTGTCCATCCTCCCCTGAATTAATCAAATATTTAATTAAAGATGAACTAACAACTGTTTTGATAAAATGCATGAGTCAGTTATAAGCTCATTAGTCAGACATTCCCCGTTTCTGTCTTCTCAGATTTGCTGTGATTCTTAATCCTTATTGTCGATAAAATGAACATCTCTGGGTTTGTTAATAAATCTAAATGAGCCGTTTAAATGTGTCACTGAACTCTGTGATAATGTGTGGGGCATTAGATGTGCAGACTCAGTTATTCATGAATAAATACAACTATAAATTATAAATCCTTTGTTGCTGTCGTCAATGGATCAAATAATCTTTCAAACTCAGCGTCAGGAATAAAATAAATCAGAAGGAGGAAATGAACGACGTCGCATTAAATGAAATAAAAGGAGAAAAAAAAGTCTGTTGTGTGTTATTCACAGGTCTGTGTGTCTGAGCCTCGACATGTTTGTTTAACTATCAGCTGCTGTTGAGTTTCTCTGTCAGGCGGCTCGATATAGGAAGGAACCTATAATCGCTTTATTGGCTCTGTTAGCTTCTCGCACCTCCTCTCGTTCACACCTCGGCCTCTCTGTTGGTTCAACATGCGACAGCGTTGTTGCTGTGAATTCAAACAGACGTGGAGGCAGACAGGTTTTTTCAGACGGATTCTGGCAGACAGGGAGAGTGTTTCTTTTTTTTTTTTTTTCTCCTGTCGACACAGAACGTGACACACGGAGGGCGCTGAAGTTTTCTGCGCTCTGTTATTGAACAGCAGCTCGGCTGGTTTGGATCAGGACTTTGTCAAAACACCGATAAAAAGACACATCAGAGCCACAGAGCCTTACTTTGTCAGATGTTTGGGCTACAGACTCAGAATCAGCCGGGATTTATGCCAGCCTTTAAAATTAATATTTACAGAAAGGCGCATACTCCTAATTTGATTGACATATAGGCTCCCTGATTAAATATGTACCTCCCTGACAATTATAACAGTAATCACAATATAAAATAAATGCAGCAAATTATTGTGACATTAAAGTCTTTATTTGTGATTTTTCACACTTAAATGTAGAAATCAAGTATATCCTCTGAAAATAACTCTGTGAGTCATGACTGTCTACAATGAGTGTAACACCCGAGTCCCACTGTCTGTGATGTTTTCAGAGTCCTATCTTCAGTTTGTTTACATCGCCGGGACGGCCGGCTGACTCCTCCCCTCACGTATAAAAGTTGTTTAATTGAGGGACTAGAGAAAA
Organism: Labrus mixtus; assembly: GCF_963584025.1. Lineage (NCBI taxonomy): Eukaryota > Metazoa > Chordata > Actinopteri > Labriformes > Labridae > Labrus > Labrus mixtus. The sequence goes on along the minus strand of NC_083631.1, from coordinate 21,301,446 downwards.
GAAGAATAACATACTGTACTCACTGCTTAACTGTGTTTCTAGATCACGCTCATTTCAGGTAAATTTACATGCAGTGTGAAGATACGAGCAGAATAAAGATCGCTACCATTAGCATGCTAACACAACAATGCAGCGCGAGTTGTTTTGGTTTCATGCTGGTGCTCAAGGGGCGACATCTGCTGGATCAAAAAATCACATATAAAGACTTTAAGCTCTGATGATGCTGCATGACTTTCCAATAGTGCAAATGGGCTAGAAGTTGCTTTACAGAGCAGCAGTGAAAGTTACTTGCTGTTGAAGGAGAAGAAGCAAGAGGAGACTGGGGGGGGGGGGGGGGGTACTGGGAATCGAGCGTAAATCCAGTAGGGGAGATGGAGCCTGGCTGGCCACAGGGGCTGTTGTTTTAACCGTCAGACACACAGCGGTATGGGGGGGGTGGGTGCAGTGGTTGTAGGTGGTGTGTGTGTGGTGTGGGGGGGGGGGGGTCCCTCTCGGGTTGCTGCTGTCCCCAAACAGTCCTGTGGGAGCTCCCCCCCCCCCCCCCCGCCCCCTCCGCCCCAACTCCCCCAGCCAGCCTCTCTGTCGCTGTCTGCCCCCTTTCTTCCCCCACACTCCCACCACTACCCAGCATGTGCCCCCCCCCCCCCCCCCTCCATCCCTCCACATGACAGCTCAGAAGACAACCTCACGCTGACTTTACTCGCACTGCTTTGTGCGTTTTCTACTCGGGGAGAGAGCAGACAAATTATGCTTAATGACCGGCGCTGCTTCCACAGGAATGGCTGCTAGCTTTGTTGCCGGTGCCAAGAGTGTAAATGTTAGAGAGCAACTTCGCGCAGACACCCGAGGTCCCCACTGAGCAGATGCCCTCTGCGGTGCTGGAGCTTATGCAGGCTGGACCAGGTCTGGGACTCATGGGTTCAAAAACAAGAGTCCCGAACTCCCTAAGAGGGAACAAAACATCTCCAAGGTCAATTGAAGAAAGTCAGATTTAGAAAGATGATAGATGAGATGACATCACCTTTGATGTTTGTTATCTTTATTATAAGGAACTTTTGCTTTGGTTTTGAGAAGATGTGCATACTTTAAATTCACGACTTAAGCCTTCAGTTTCAAGCAGCGGTATTTTCACCCCTGTGACATTTCACCTTCACTCTGAATGTCTCAGAGGCGGCGGTGCAGCGGACTCACTGGGAGCCAAAGACTGGTAAGAATTTTAAGTTATTGGGGCGCCGGTAGCGTAGTGGTGAGTGTGTTAACGCCCATTGAAGGGAGGCTGTGGTTCTCCGGGGGGGGGGGGGGGGGGGGCGGCCCGGGTTTGAATCCGACCTGTGGCTCCTTTCCCCACTCTCTGTCTCCCTCATTTCTGATCCTATCCACTTTCCTATCTCTGAAATAAAGGCATGAAAAGCACAAAATTAAAGATTTGGAGAAATTCTCTAATTTACTTAAACAAGTAGAAGTGAAAATTGAACGTAATCTTTGTGTAAAGGCTTGCCACTCACTTCTTTAACTGGGTTTTACCGATGGAATTTCTCCATAAAGTTTTGGACTAAACACTTTGATAAGACATGTCACTTGCTTGCACTCCTTGTCTCCATAGATCTCATGTTGTGAATCTTTAGAGAAGAAGTATCTGTGAGTCTTTGCTGCAGAGAAAAGGTTCCCAGCTCTGATTGATCTCCGGCCGGCGTTGAATTACAGAGCGACTTCTACAAACAGGAAATTGTTAATTGATTTCTAATCAATGTAACCGAGCTGTGTGGGGACGAGCTAGGATTTCGACTAATTCCAGGAGTCTGAAAAATGAGGAGCGGGCAGAGAGAGAGAGAGAGAGAGGAGACTTTTTAAAAAAAAAAAGTTGGAGTCAGTCTGATTGCTCCCCAGGGAGACATTTCCACCCCAGTGTCCCACAAATGACATGTTTGTGTGTAACGTAATCTGCTTTCTTTAAGAGGTGACGCTTTAGAGGGAGACACATTCTTCCCCAGGGCCCTGCAGCCAAACAACTCAAACTGTGTCGGTTTCTCTACTTCTTTCTTTCTTTTGTCAAACTCTTAAAAACACTGGTGAGAGATCATACCTGCTCAGGTAGCTGATTAGCTCTGATTTACACACGCTGACGGTTTCCCAGAATTCCTGGTCGGCCTGCAGGAGCATGAAGAAGTCACTTCATGTTACATGTAATGTGACTTTATTCTAAAGTTGTTTTCACAGATTAAAATGTAAAAAAAAAAACATTTCAGACAGCCTGTCCCTGAAAACATCCTGGGTTGCCTTTTTAAATTTTTTTTTTTACATATGACCGTCAACGCTTGTTTTTTTTTTCCATCGGATGGGATGCAAGTTTCCAATGAAGCTCAACGAGTAGAAAATGTGGTCAAACTAGGATCAATATTGAAGATTGCTTGTGAAAAGTAGACGGATGCTGAGCTGGCTAAACACTGAAGCTTCAGTGTCCGTGAAATGGCAAACTGCATAAACATCGAATCTAAGGGAAGAGGGGTCGGGTGGGAGACAGGCTCTTCAAACAAACAATTATTTAGAGTCTGAAACATGTGTTTGAAAACTATCAAATCTTTTTCAATCTCAAGAAATGTTCAATTTTATTGTAAGGGTCTTCAGCATGCTTGGGGTGAAGTTGTTTTATAGCATCCCATAGAAGAGTACAATGAAGTGGCTAAAACTAAGTTTAACCAACAATTATGAAATTAGGGAGCCACTTTTAACATAGTCTTAGTCCACAAATTAGAATCTTTATTGAGATATATTTGAGTTTTTTTGGTCATTTTAAGGGGTCATACTCATAGCTCATAGGGGGGGGGCTCTCTGACATCCATCCATACACTGATGCATGTGATGGGTTTTGTTTGTGTGTGTTTTAGATCTGTGGGTAAAATAACAGAGACCCTTCTTTTCCCCTCTTAATAAACCAGAAAAAAAAGAGGGGGACTTAACGGTTACTGACTGTTTTTTTCTTTTTTCAAGAGATTCTTGAGGGCAAATTTATTGGACGCTGAAAAGGAACATCTGCGTTGCACACAAGCAAATTAACAGGCAATTTGTACCAATGAGATGTGTTTTGGTTTAAATTAGACCATCACATAAACAGAGAGAGAGAAAGACATTTTCCACTGCTGCGGGCGGCCCGCTGTTTGTTTTCTGAAGCGATTTTCTCACGCACAATGAAACGTAAAGACTCGCACGGACACTCGACGTGGCACCGACTGCAAGAAGCTCGACGGCAGGGAAAACATTTTACAATCATATGTTTGATAAAAAAAATAATCCTGGGTTATTTTTTGGCTGCAAGGACGGACTACTACTGAAGAGAGTACCGAGGATATTTCTGTGTGAGAATCTGGGGCACCCAAACAGAAATACAGACCAAACGGCAACCTCTGGTCTTGAAAAATGAAGCCAATGCGGAAGTGCAAAATCCTGCAGTTCACAGAGTGTCCACTAGAGGCTGGCTCCAGGAACACCGGATGTCACACACACAACAGCCTGGTACAAAAAACTAAATAGGTCTGATTAGTTATCATCATCACTGGCACACACTGTATGTTTTTTGTTTTTTTTAAATGGCTTTAAAAGTGACCCTAAAGAATGTATTTACCATCAAATCTTCAAATCTAAAGAAGTGATCTTTCTAATTATCTAAGTCGTGTAGCAGATAGCGTATCTCTGGTGTTTTCTCGTCCCACGTCAGATGTGCTGCAGACAAATGTCGAGTCTCTGAGGGGAAGTCTAGATTGATAGATGGTCTGCGGTGATGTGACGCAGCAGTTTGGCCTGGAACGGCACACTGTCACCGCGCTCCACTGATCAAAGGGGTCACGCGGGGGGGGGGTCAGCAGGACAGTTCACAGTCTTCACGCTACAAAAAAAGAAAAAACACACACAACAGCAAAAAGCCAGGCGTCATTCACAACCCCGCACATTTCTCCACCTCAGCCCCTGCTGGGTGAACTCTGAACGCCTGACTTTTAGCCGCAGAAATTCAGCTCAAACTTCACTTCAAGCTGCGTTCGTAAGGATCAAGGACAGAAAGTTTTCCTATACCAAGTATTTTAATCTCTCTGCCAGATTTCCCCATTGATAAGATTCCCTCCCGAAATGATAACGAGAAATTTGTCAAGGAAAAGAAAAAGAAAAACTCACAGATATTTTTTGAACATTGTAAGCAGTCCTGCCTGCAGAAATAACTCGGCCGCTAACACGGCGCTCCCAGGATACGATTTAGCTGTATCAATATGCACATTTGATCAGCAGTGTTAGCGCTAGCCTCCAAGCTAACATTAGTCCCCTCTGCCTGGCTCCCATCATCCTTTTGGAGCTGACTGAAAAAAGTTTGTTAACAGACATTTTGCAAACTCAAAAAAAAACATATTTCCACTAATTGAGCCACTTTAGAACATTTTAATCTCGTATAATCATTATCATTTAAGATATATAAATTATGTTTTAAATGCCGTATTTTGGGGTTTTACTGTCCCAGCTTGGTGAGTAATTATCATTTTGGATGTCATTTTTTTGTTGCGCTCTCTTGAGCACAACAGGAAGTGGTCCCAAAATGTGTCTTGGGGTTTTTCTTCAGGTGGTGCCCAATTCTTTGTAAGTTGTCCAGGAAAGCTGACCCTACAAGTGGAATTTAAAACTACAATGTAAAACCAAAAGAAAATGGATAAACATCAAAATGCTGCGGTACGTCCTTGTGGAAATGTTTAAAACCGTTTGTGTCTCTGTTTATTTATGTAAGTTCTTGACGTTGAGCACACGTCATTAACCTGTTAGATTCGAGCTCTGTGGGGATCAAAGAAGTTCTGGGCCAGCATGGGTGCTGTCTGGCTGTGAAAACTCAACGTTGTGTCCCGGACTCTAAGGGATTCACTGCGAGATAGAGACGAGGAGGGGATCAGCGGTCTGCTTGGTTGAAGGGGGGGGGGGGTTTGAAAGCAAACAGCCTTCTGCCAGTGTGATATATGTTTAAGCCCACCGGGTGCGGAGCACAGACACCCAGCTTAAGATCTTTAACTCGTCTCAGGAACCAGGATGGTCGATCCTAGCCGACTCTGTGACTGGAGCTGCTGCTTTATTAAAGAAAAACAGAAACTGGAAGTAAATGCCCATATGAAGGCTGATTCAAAACCTTACTCATCTCATTAAATCTCTTTTATCCTTGGAAACAAATGCAGTGACTCGACAGTGCATCATTTAACTGGATATGATACCCTCAAAATCAACTCCTACCTTTAAACTCTCTCTACATTCCTGACTGTCTTTGAAGGGGTTCATTTGTGTGACGTCTGCTGAGGGGCTTGATTGGTTAAAAGTGTCCAGGTGATACCTCCAAAAAAGGATTTTAGATCTGAGAAAAGCTGTACCTTAATAAGGTCAATCAAACGCATGAGGAAGATTTGGTTTTTGACCGAGGATTTGGCAATCAAAGATAATAACCTCTACGTCTATGCGACCGACTAAGAGGTGGAGTGTACATCCCAGTAGATGTTTTTCATACCAGACATCGAAATATTAGGCTGTAGTGTGATCTGTGTCATCGTTGTCGCATGTTGAGCAGCTTTAGCGGGTTCAGAAAGTCGTCTCAGCCAAGTTATGCCTCAGGTTTGAAACAAATTAATCCACCTGAGACCAAATTCCCAATTATCTGCTCGTAAACAAATGCAGCTTGACCAAGAAGGGGAAGGTGTAACAGTATTAACGACAGTTCCACTAAAGCCTTGTTTCCACCAAGCGGTCCAGTATGGTGGTACGGTAAACCCTGATCTGGCTTTCCTTAACCACAGCCAACCGTATCCCTTAGTTTGGTGGGCGGGATGTAGGTCAGATAGCGATAGTGCACGTGCAGTGATGAATCTTTCCACCAATCTACAGACTGCAGTGTGTCTAGCTCCAGCCTTTGAGCCTTCCTCAAACTCAATCCCAATAAGACAGAGGTCATTGTGTTTGGAGAACCTGGTGCTGTAGAAACGTTTGGTCCTCTTGCTGTGAAAAAATCTGTAAAGAGTCTTGGTGTGCACTTCGATCATGTTTTTAAATTTGGCAAACAGATATCCACTGTTGTGAGATCTAGTTTTTACCAGCTCAGACTTACAGCCAAAATAAAATCATACCTCCCTGCCAATGATCTAGAAACAGTAATACATGCATTCATAACATCTCGCCTGGACTACTGCAACTCACTGTATGTGGGCTTGGACCAGTCATCCATCCAACGCCTGCAGCTTGTCCAAAATGCGGCTGCTCGCCTCCTAACAGGCACAAAAAAGAGGGACCACATAACCCCTGTGCTCCGTTCCCTCCACTGGCTTTCCTGTTTGCTACAGGATTGATTTTAAAATTTTACTTCTGGCTTTTAAATCATTAAATGGCTCAACACCTCGCTACCGAAAGTGAACTACTACATGTTCATGCTCCATCCAGAGCACTAAGGTCCTCCAACCAGCTGCTCCTGGACGTGCCCAAAACAAGGCTCAAAACGAGGGGCGATCGAGCCTTTTCTGTTGCAGCTCCGACACTTTGGAACAGATTACCATTTAAAATAAGATCTGCTGCCACAACTGAACAGCTCAAGTCACTTTTAAAAACACATTTATTTTCCTTGGCTTTTACCTCTAGTTGAGTGTTTTATCCCAGCAGCAGTGTCTATTAGAACTTTTACTATTGTTTTGTGTTTTAATTCACTTTTAATTTTTGCTTTTACGTGTCTTTATGATGTTTTGGATGTAATGTATTTTGCCTGATTTACTGTACAGCACTTTATAACTGCCTCGGCTGTTATAAATGTGCTATATAAATAAAGTTGACTTGACTTGACTTTAGGGTGAGCTCGGTACGCTTGGCACCCCGACAGAAGGGTAGCAAAAAGGTATTACTGAACAGATCGGTTAGTTGGTGCCATTCCCAACTTTTGATGGGGAAATACCAATAAACGGGTACCAAACTGAACCGTAGTGAACCGGACTGCTTGGTGGAAACAGTTTTAGAAACCTTCGCTGTGCACCAAACCAAACCAAATTCCTACATATTAGAGCTTTTAGTTTGGAGTCTGGATGGACCAGAGGAACCCTGATTGAAAGATAATGGTAAGAGATCTCTGTTTAGATGATGGTCTCCTTTTGTACAGTTCTGTTTTTAAACTCTATGACCAGGTTGATATACACGTATGGACAGTTACTCTGGGTGACAATCTGCAGCGGTAGGAGAAGAGACTCTGCGGAGCTCGACAGTGAATGATGTGCTGCTGGTCGTAAAAGACACTCTGAGATCAGCGTCTCCAAAGGCTTAAGGAGCAGAAGAAACACACGGAGGGTCAGACTAAACAAAGCCCACCGAAACCCCTGGATTCTCAGGGAACTACAAAGAGAGAAAAAAAAAAATCTGCTCCTCTCAATCCCAAGTCCAGAGCAGCGCTCAGAGCGGGGCAGTGGGTAAGCTACTCAAAGCGTTCACATTAAACCGTAATGTGTATAATCAGTGGCCGTATATTCTGAGGGGAAATAATGGACACCATGACACTTCAAAGGTGTGCTTATCAGTCACATAAATGTCACTTTAAATAAACAAAGCAGATCTTACAGTAAAAGAAAAAAAAAAGTGTCCTAAAGGGAAAGACAATACATCAATTTGTTAAACCGAGAGAGCCACACAGGAGGTGATTTTTTTTGCTGTTTAAGGTTTATTTTGGGTTTTTTTATGCCTTTATTTTAGAGATAGGAAAGTGGACAGAGTCAGATATCTGGCGCCCCCTACACTGTGATTTTAAGAAGCATCAAGGACCTCCAGGAACCCCTCCCAACGCTACTCACTTCATGTTTTCTTCTTCTAAATGAGATTTCTAATTTCTACAAAATACCTTATTCTGTTCTCAGTTATGAATCATTACTGTCATGTCTTCATCTTGACCAGAAATGTATTTTGAAAACATGGGAATTTGGCACAATACAGCCTCTTGTGGCCCAAATGAGAATTACAACAAATGAGGAAAAACAGGGGTACCTTCTAAAATAAACAGGAAAACTTCTTTCAGCTGATCGTTTGTCATCACCAAAGGAGAGAAAACTATTTTGATCAGACTTAATAATTGCATCAACATCTTTGTTTTGTCTCTCAGGGCTTCTTCGGGCTTCCGTAGAAATCTGAATGTCGCTCATATTTCAAATGATACACTGCCCTCAGTGAATATCTAGGCAGCAGTATGGCAATATGACTTTTATAATTGTTGTCTCGTCTGAGATCAAAACATTAATTGAGTGAAGAAAAATGTATGTGGAGATCAAGGGGCTGGTTTTGATCTTATGCAACAGTGATCCTGGAAGAAGCTGATGTTATCACACTTAAAAAAAAAAAAAGGGGGGGGGGGGGGCTCATCCAAAGACTATTGAAATTTTCTTTGAACGCGCTCAGATTTCTGATGAACTCATTCATTCCTTCTCATGAAGACTGATACTTGAAGGTCAAGCGATTTCCTCCCACAATATTTGTACAGTTCAGCCTGCCAGTGATTGTGTGTGTGTGTAAAACAAACTACAAACATGTGGAATCAGCTCACAGAAGAACCGCGGCACCAGACTCATCCAGACAGCCTCAGTGAGGATCACGTCTGCAGCTCGGGTCCCCGTCGGTATTTGTGAGACCGGTTAATAGGCGTAGAATTAAACTAACTACAATCACAAATGAATCGGCGACAAAGCCTGAGAGTCTGAACCTCAGCCTCTCTCCTGATTCTGAAAACACACTGACAAAACAACCAAAAATAATTGAGGTGGATTGAATCATTTATTGACACGGCCTACTTTTGTTAACTGGGTCTTGGATGGTGGATGCAGAACCAAAGAGAAATATTTTTAAATAAAATAAAAAACGACAGCGCGGTCTATTAAGATGCATTTTTTTTTTCCCAGGAAAAAGTGGAAGAGTCAGAGTTTCTGTGGCCAAGTTCAACCCCCCTTCAAACCTTTGGATTTCTGCCCGTGTGTGTGTGGATTCAAGGTCAAAGCCGTAATGAGCAGTGGCATTAATGATGCTGCAAGATGTGCTCCCCGCCAGAGTACTCAACTACTGCCAATACCTGGGTTTGTGCAGGGCTACTTCAGCAGGTTATAGTGTTTGAAAAGAGGGAACAAAGAGCAGGATTCAAACCAGCTACTGTTGCAGAGTGAGAGATCAGGTCAGGGGAGGTAGAATAAGCTCTAATCTTTTATTTTTATGATTTCTTTTGAACCAAAACGTAAAGAAACGCCCCTTTAGATCGTCATATCATACTACTCTTACATAACCCTAAACTTTTTGATCACACAAGTCACTTTATATCATCACTGGTCACTTTGCCATCCACTCCACGTAATTGTCCTGTATTGATCAACTATTTATATTCTTCTGTATAGACATCCTATTGTTGTTTCTATCTGTATTTATCTTATCTATCCTGTGAATTTTGTATTACTTCTTTCTCTGTCTTGCAGCTGCAATGCCGGAATTTCCCCTCTGGGGATCAATAGAGTATTATCCTATCCTATCCTATATAATCTATATAATCAGACATATTTTGTTTTTTGTACTAGGCTGTAAAAATGTTTATTTCTGACTTTTTTGAATGTGGTGTATATGTGACTTCAAGAGCTCTTGGAGCCAGCTTCAAGCGGGATTTTGCATTTCCGCGTCGGCTTTATTTTTCATCACCGGAGGTTGCCACTTGGCTTGAACCAAACCCAGTTCAAAAAGAAGCATTTTAAGAGCTGTTTGTTTGCCTCATGTTCGGAGGACCTGATTAGTCATGTTATATTCAAAGACCGCCATGCATGGCTAAGCAGGAGAACATTTTAGAAGAACATTATTTCAGTCAGTGCAACAATAATCATGTTTCATTTTTCTGATCTGTAATAACAAAACTTGAAATGCATTATTTGGTTAAATCAGGAACTTCTGTGTGTGCAAAAAAAAAAGACTTGAGTCCTCTGGTTTGAACTGTTTTAGATAAGTTGTTTTTTTGGTTTTGTGTCCATGCCTGATGACTCAAATGTTCAACATTAACGGGGTGCCAGTAATAAAGCATTGCATTATGGGTTTTTTGGGGAAGGCCAATTTAAAAATGGCCCCTTTCCCAACACTTTTTGCAGCAGCACATGAATTATACGCATTACCAGAGATCTGATGCCACAGAGCGAACAAAAGCAGGGTGATAATAACAGTAATATCGTCGCAAGCCATTGTGTGTCCTCCCCCGACTCCCTCGCTGTTTGTGAAAGACGACAGAGCGAGGGTGACGGCCTTTGATTCTGGGAGTCAGTAAATCAGTCTGCAGGGACACAATGAGACATCTCATTTGAGGTATTTGTGGATTTTGGGTTTATTGGTCCCAAACTGCCCCCTATCCATCTCTGACCAACACTTCTTTTTTTTTTTTTTACCAGGGGATACACTGTTGGGAAGTTTATAGAGGAGCACTTAAGTTCACAGACGGGTTTACTGCTGGCTCCGTGCGCTCGGTGTGAAATAACAAACAATTCTCTTAAAACGGTTTCACTGCTCCATAGAAAGTGTGGGGTTACTGAAACACAAATACGAGTGGAGACACAGAGATTCATATCTAAAAACAACACAGTTTTTTTTTCTCCTTCCTCCTCTTCTTTGGTGTCGACACGCACCGAAGAACGATGTCATTCTTGGTTAATTTGATAATGACAGCGTAACATGAAGCCACAATCTGAAGTGTAGCCTGCGGCGGGATGAGACGTTTAAAGAGAGTCAGCGTATGAAAAATTACAAGAGTCATTATGTGAGGGACAGAAACAGCAAACACATGTTGTTGTTCAAGTATGAAACTCAAATAGTTTGATTATTCATCTTCATCCACAGAATTTGACTGTGTGTCAGGCTAATGAAACAGAAAGACAGAAGATGTCGTGCATCTTAAGAAGCATGTTGTCTGGCCACATCTGATCATTTCAGACACTTTAAACGGGCGCTCAGCCGTGTTTTGTATCTTGAAGTTGAGATAACAACAGAGCCAATCAGAGCTCAGAATCACTGCGCCTGTGCAGATTGTTTTCGGCTGACTTTTATTTTATTTTTTTTAAAAACATTTTTTTTATATTTGTTCAATTTTTTTTAATCGCATGCAAGCTGTCGTCTGGTCCAGGTCTCTCTTCAGAGTGAGATCATGTCTTAGTGAGATATGACAGGAAGTACACCTCAAACACAGAACTGCTAAAAACAGAAGTGCCCACGTGTGACTGAACAGAGGAGAACAAATGAAAGAAATATCATGTGATTATCAGGTTCTTTTTATTGTTTAGTAATAATTTAAAGGGGGGGAGTAAATGGCGGATGAAGCTACAGAAAGGGGATTGTTCTTGCCTTAATATCAATGCAGCGTGCTGTTCGACATATTCATGGCATCAACAAGAGTGGAGAAGGACAAACATGCATGAAGAGCGTCGCAAGTAGATTAAAGTCATCACTTCTTCACACTTGCTGCGTTCTCACATCAGCTCATTTAAGAAGAAGAAGAAGATCCTCATGTTCACAACCTGAGTCCCTTCAGACTGAGTTACTTTGACTTACTTAACTTCAGACTGAAAATTAACTTGAGGACGGGCAGTAAAAAGTTGAAGTGAAAAATGTGTTCATTTGCATTCACACATGCAAATCACAACAAATCATTTCAGGAGGTTAACAGTGTGAAAACATAAAAACAAAAAAAACCGCCCACCGCACACACTCTAGATATTCTACCGCTGTGCTTCGAAAGCCGCCCTGAGAATCAGGAAGGAACACAACACCAGCCGCAGTTTCAAATGGTTTGTTTCATTTTTCAAAGAGAAAAACTTCACATTGTGTCACCGCTCGTCCTGTGTTTCTCCGCCGCCTCAGCATCTCGGCGTTGAGTTTGATTTAGTCCAATCCAAACAATCACAGAAGGTGAAGCAGCGCTCCAAGAAAAGCACTCCGACGGTTGCCAGAGGAAAATGATCGCTATTTTTCATTCCTCGATAAACATGTCTCTGCGTTACATGCATTTTTAACCGACACCCTTATTTTCTGGATGCTTTACACCCTCTGCCATTTAAATAGGACGTTTAGCACATCAGCACGTACTTTGGTTTTATGATCATGGGCAAGCGAAAGGGAACGGGGGGGGGGGGGGGGGGGAGAGAGAGAGAGAGAGGGGTGGTGACATAATTTGAGGTTGTCTGAGGTTTTATTTAGCCTGTGATTAATCAGGGCCAATCATAAATCTAACAGATCATGGAGAATTTACACTTAGACTTTCAGTACAAGATTTCAGATGAGCTATACTCCTTTGAGTTCTTCAGGAGGAAATGGAGCGTGCAGCACTTTGGCAGATCAAGAAAGAAGAAGCAGAATGACAGCGATGACAAAAAAAAAAAAAAAAACCTGACAAAGCTGCCAGAAAAAATGCAGATCCGAACGACTCCAGTATCCAGAAAAGAAACGCTTCACCTACTCTGTGTTCAGCTGTTCATGCTGCTTTGTCTCAAGCTGCTTGGCTGACTGCGGGTCTGGCCTGCTGATTGCAGTGATAGACATGGAGGAATCTGGCGCTGGCTGCCAGAAACCACAGAAGAAAAAAAAAAAAATAAGAAAAGAGGAGAAGAGGACCCTCAAGTCAGTCTGCCGTCGGTTCTGTGCCGGTGGGGAGAGAGGTAAACACGAGTCGTCCCTCTTTGGTATGCGGGGGGGCTTACGTTGGGCCCGGAGAGGAAAAAGGGGGGCTGCGACTCTGAGGAGGTGCCAGTCTGGAAGTATGCTCCGCTTGCAAAACACAATTATTTTTGATGAATGCAAGAAAGGAGAAAAAAATACTCTCAGGGTAACAAATAGCTGGCATTAAGCATGCAACCCGTGATCACTGCTATTACGCAATCATATCCATCCGAGCGCAGACAAACTTTTTAAATATAGGACTTCATTCAATGTTAGTGTGCTGTAAAAGACGGGTCCTCTTAATTGTAGTTTTTCTGCCTCTCACTTTCTTTGGGGGGGGGGGATAAAGAACCTGCTGTTGTGCTGTTATGTGAGTACGATTCCACAGGATGGACCAGAATGTGGGTGATAAAAATAATGAGCCCAATTCTTCATTTTAAAAAAAGGATTGGAAACCGTCAATCATATCCACACTTGATTAGAGAAGCCAACTTTAGGGGCTGTAGGTAGCCTAGCGTTGAGTATGCATGCACCATGTACAGAGGCATAGTCCTCCAAGCGGGCAGCCCGGGTTCGAATCCGACCTGTGGCTCCTTTCCTGGATTTCATTCCCCATTATCTCTTTCCACCCGATGTCAAATTCTATCCACTGTCCTGTCTCTAAAAATAAAAGGCGTACAAAGCCCAAAAAAAGAATCTTGAGAAGAGAAAAAGAGATTTTTTTTGCCCCAAATTGTTAATAAAGTTTTCTTCTGACAATTTTTGTTTCACCTCTTCAAGATACGAGAAACGTCTTCAAGATCCAAGTCCATTTTCCTTTGGATCAAGCTTGGAATTTACCATGACTCGGATAACTAGAACCTACACAGACATCGATCAGACAGGTACATTTATCGCTCATTATTTTTGCATCGGGCAACAAGGAAGCGTGTTTCACTCGGGCGTGTCACTGAAAACATGACACGTAAGTACTTTAAAAGTTTAGCATGTAGGCTATAAGAGCAAACCGTCTTCTATCTTCTATATTAACAGGGCAAGCCAAAAATGATGTGGGCCCAAATGGGATCCTGGCGCTGCGCCTGTTGTAAAGTAAGAAGCCCGTCTGCCAAGATTTAGTATTTAAAAAAAACTGATTCAAAGAGGCCAGCTTGTTTTCCAGTTAACTTAAGTCTTCACTCAAGCATCAGGAGGACCTCTGTCGAGATCTGATTGGCAGCTGGATATTCAACGTGATATTATTCTTCTAAAGACAATCAGAACTCTGAGGCAAAGTTGGGGAAAATGGTTTAAGTGGTTTTTAATGAGCACGACCTTCTTGTAGTTCCCTTAAACGCACCGATAGATCATATCTCAATTACACCCGCCTGAAGACAACCCCCTCATTTATAGGAAGCCTCTCATCTAAAATAAGCACTTAAGCTCAGTAACAGCTTGATGAATTATGATTCAGTGAGGCTGAAATTAGCCCAACATGTTTCGATGTTTGATTTATTCGACTGGCAGAGAAAACACGGCCTCTGTGCTTGCCGTCGCTGATGTTGACATCGAGCCGCTTGACTGCAATGAAAACTGAGTTATGTAAGACGCGTGGCCGGAGGATAAATGTCAGACAGACATCACGACATTATCAGCTGGTGTCTGCTCCAATGGTGCTCTTGTGTTTGACAGATTTGGAATATTTTTACAGACAGTCTGAAAGGATTTATTTATTTATATATATGTTTCTAAAAGCAGACGTTTTTCCATGAGCTTCGTTAGAGTCATGTTTAAATCAGTTCTTAATCGTTTTATACACACACAGTAAGTGCACAATCATATGAAGAGACAGTGACAAAGCAAAAAGGTCTCAATCTCTCTTATGTCGGTTCATGTGAATTTAACCAAAACTATGTGTTGATACCAAAAATTGACTTTATATTAAAAAGGACAGCGCTTCTCTGTCTCCTTTCCTTGTACTGAATTGAAGCCAGAATATCGCTGCGATGGAACGCTGACTTATTGTCCTGGTGTGCAGAAGGGAGCTGGCTGGTCAAACCGCTGGTCGGAACCGGGGATCGACCCCAAGCCCTTGTCAGAACCGTTAAGTCCACAGCAGATTTTCAGTTTTTGTTTCTTCCCTGTTGGATGAAGACCTGGATATCCATCTATCCATGACCTATACCGCTTTTTCCCGTTCTGGGTCTCAGGGAGTTGGAGCCGATCCCAGCTGTCATTGGGCGAGAGGCGGGATTTAAACCAAGAACCTCCTCGCTGTGAGGCAACAGTGCTAACCACCGTGCAACCCAGGAATGGATGTAGTGGTCTTAATTTTGCCCCCATTCTGCCGTAGTCACATGAAGCTCAAGCCAGTTGTTCACTACGCTCACATAAACTGGCGCCAATTTAGTTTTTTTTTTTTAAATTGATTTTGGATGAAGTTTGAATTCAGGAGACACAAACAGCAGATAGACTGTTATCTGCTATATAATCTGTGCAATATTTAACAAAACATGTTTTTCCTGATATCATGCAGGTCTAGTGCTCACTCCAGGTAAAAGAAATCAAAGCAGTGAAATGTGTAAAATGTGCTCATGTCGAGCTTTCATGTGAATCTTCAGACATGAAGTAGAGCCAAAGGCCTTCCACCAAAACACAGCTGACTACCAGAAAACGAAAGAAAATCACAGGAAAGCCTCTAGAGGGTCACAGATTCCCTTGAGTAAACCAATATCTAAAAGAGAAATCTATTAAAAATCACTTTTGAAAAAAACAGGTTGAAAAATAGGCTTCCAAGGAGAGCCATTATTTTGTTACCTCTGGCAGACAGCGAGGCACCTGGGAAATCTGAGCTGACGTGAAGAGTTGGGGAGGGGGGGGGGGGGGGGCAGCAGTCCAGCAGAAAAAACTAGATCACTTTCTTAAGCTAATTAGCCCGGTGTATTACCAATCATAAGAGCCTCGCTCCCAAACACAACGGCCGGCCAAGAAATATATTTGTCCTCCATTTGTGAGAGACTGGCGGTGGAAAGATTTGAGGGCCTCAATGTTATTCATCCAAGACGTTCCAGCGGATTCAATGTTGCATTAAAGTGCAGATCCGACGTCTGATTTGTGTCACTGCTGCCACGGTGTCTCCCAAACAAACGGATGAGGACTTTAGAGAAACTAGATCGCACCATTTTGGAACAAATCTGGAAAAAAAAATACAGAAAAAAACGGACAAGAAGAAGTTCCAACCTGAAGACGCTGTTTTTTAATAAAATGAATTTGCTTCATCCTAACAGAAGGTAGCAATAGATGTCAAAAAAACATGTTAATGATTTTGTTATTTAACTCCACATAACGCTTCTTTCACTGTGATTCCAGAGAGTTTCATTCAAAAAGTTAAAATGTACTCTGCAGCAGTTTGAGCTCACAGTAAACAGGCAACATTTTAAACTACCAATGTTCTACTTTCACCAGCAGAGGGCGATAAAACATCAAACATCTGCCCGAGCTCTCAGCTGGATGAGGTTCAGTGTGAATGCATCTTCTTTCAGAACAGACTGCTCCTGTATTGATTTGTATATTAAACCGTACCAACTTCACAACAATATAAAAAATACATAAGCATAATGCTGCCTCTAAAGAAAACATCATTATCTCAAACACTTGAGACAATTAATTCTTTTTTATTTTTCTTAAAAGATGTATTTTTGGGGCTTTATGTTCCTCTATTGTAGAGATAGGACAGTGGACAAAGCCAGAAATCGGAGAGAGAGAGAGAGAGAGAGAGAGAGAGAGAGAGAGAGGGAGTAGGGAGGGACGTGCATGAAAGACCACAAGGGCCACAGGCCGGACTCAAACCCCGGCCGCCCCTCCTTGATGACTATAGCCTTCACACATTGGGCGCCCACACAAACCACTAAACCACCGGCGCCCCAACTTGCTCTATTCTAACAATATTGCCATTTACATAGTTCTCCACTTTCCATTTTTGTGTTTTTTTCTCTGATATTTTTAAACCCCCAAAACAAAACAGATCTCTTTCCACAAAACAGTTGTAGATACTGGACTTCTAAAAAATGAATTTCTTCTAACCTACATAGAATCTAATTCAAATTTAAGTATGAAATTTGTGCATTTTGACCCACAGCTTTTAATATGTTTCAAAAAAGTGTTTGCCTCCTCCTTAATCTTTTGATCTATGTGAATCCTGATCCAAACACTGAACTACAGTCTGCAGCCATGGTGGTTACTTTGATTTACATGTATATATACAGATATTTCACTGTTTGCATGCAAAGTGATCTTAAAACTGTCTAGTGTTGTGATCGGATGCACCTTACCATATCTGCAGAAGGGATTTATCTCAGTGTTGTAACCATTTTGGGATCTGATATTTCTGTCTAGGTGTCTTCAAGAGTAAGTATTGAAAATGAAATCTCCTTACCCAGACTGTAACACACCATTTGTTTTTGTAAAAGAGAAAATAAGGGCTCCAGTTATTGGTATAAACATGGAGGGCATTTATAGAAGGTAAGCAGCCGGAGAGTAATCAGGTTAAAATGGTTCTCTGTGGATTAAAACCACCTCTTTGCAGTGATTATATTATAACAGACTGCTTGTAAATGTAGCTATGGGGAAGATCTTGTCGGTGCATAATGGCGGACAGATGGTAAAGTGGGGCAATAAAGGATAACAGTCTCCAAAAGCATCACTACACCACCAGCAGAAACGTGACATCACAGGAAACGGGGACCAGCTTCTTCCCTCAGGAAACATCTGCGCCGACACTTCACAACTTTAACAACCGATCAGCAGAGGGAGTGCAGTGGGTGTGTCGCTCTGCTTTCTCTTTTATCAGTGTGGCAGGAGAGTAATCAGGAGGATTATAAGGGCGACGAGGAAATGACCCCACAATTCATTGTTTCCACTGAGAAGCCCCTCTGAGGCGGCAACTAGTGGGCTTCAACTGAACGGATGAAAAGGAATACAATGCATTGATTACAGATTATAATCGATGATGAATGAAAGCTTTACACAAAGTGATGTTACCTGGACGTTTTTAACCAATCAACAGTTATTAACAGAAGTGCTACATAAAGTTAAAACACTGAACAATATCTGCTCAAACGTTCGGGTTTGGCACTCTGAAATTATTTGCTTTTTTGGGTTAGTTAGTCCAATATGCCAACATTCAGTTTGAAATATCAAGTTAAGCCGGGGAAGGTGAAAAATCAAAAAAGACATGCACATCCCTCAATGGATGGTCGATCCAATAAACATAACTGCGGGCGGCAGTAGCTCAGTCTGTAGGGACTTGGGTTGGGAATCGGAAGGTCGCCGGTTCAAGTCCCGGCACGGACCAAGTCCGGAAATTGGTCTGGTAGCTGGAGAGGTGCCAGGCCACTTCCTGAGCACTGCCGAGGTGCCCTTGAGCAAGGCACCTAACCCCCCCCCCCCCACAAGCTCAGGAGCGCCCGCCGTAGGGCAGCCCCCTCACTCTGAGACCTCTCCATTAGTGCATGTCCACAGGATCCTGTTTGTGCATGTGTGTGTATTTCAGTTCATGTTTGTGTAGCATGTTTACTAGACAGAGTGTAAAAAACGAATTTCCCCTCGCGGGATCAATAAAGTATAAATTCTAAATTCTATTCTTCTATTCTAAAAAGCCAGGGGGAAGTGACATTTCTGATGTTGTGCAGATCAAATACTGAAATATTGAAGCTCTAAAACAAAGCTGAGAGATTTAAGAATAATCAGTCATAAAGAAGACAGAGTCATCCTTGCTACTAAAACTGAAATATATAACTTGATGAATTGTTCACATCCTAGAGCAGAAAAGATCATGTTAACGATGCCTGATCAAGTTAAAGGTCAAATATTATGCATAATACACTTCACCATGTTTTTCTGACACTAATATGCATCCCTAGTCCGTCTACAAACCAAGTCCAAGTCCAACCGCTCCGTCTTCTGCCTGCTCCACTTTTCAGAAAATGTGTGCTCAAACAGGCCGTTTGGAGATGTTCCCTTCATGACATCACAAAGGGCAGTAGCCCCTCCCCCAGGTGGGTGACACTCCCACAGTGAGTGGTGTTTGTTCTGCCCTCTGAGTCTGCCTTCTCACCAGAAAGCAGGTTAAAAGCAGGTTAAAAGCTTTGAAAAGAGACATTTGTCTAAAGACCGGAACTTTTCTGTTCATCTTCCTGCATGTATTACGAAAAGTTTTACAAACCTTTCGAATATGTCATCAGTTCACTTCTGGCTCATCAAACAGCTGCAGCAGTCACGGCAAGCGACGTTCGACTCCAACCTTCACAGGATCCAGCTTCTGTCTGATTCCATGTTTCTGATCTGTGGACAGAAAACCATCATCACGGTGGTCACATCTGTGCTGATTTAACTACTCAGCTTCTTTATTCCATCATAGAGCTCATCTTTCATACTGAACTATCAGAGCTCATGATGAAGAAATTACTCTGCAGCTGCCTTTGGTTTGGGTCCAACCGTAACTCTGTAATGTTCAACGTCTTAAAGGTCCCATATTATGTTTTTTCTGGTTTTATATGCTCTTTAGTGTGTTTTCCAAGTGTCCTGTGCATGTTTAGGCACATCTATGTGCAAAAATTCAAAGTCCACAGAAACGCGGCTTCTCCTACGTCCTCCTGTTAGCTGTAGCATTAGCCGCATGTAACGCTCGGTTCTAGCCCCCCTCGATAAAAATTTGTCAGTGTGACGTCATTGTCATTGTGAGATCACTGATCTAAGCCCATTGGCTCGTTGTGGCAAGCCCAGCAGCTCATGTTGAAATTTCCGAGACGCGTGCTGAGCAACTGACCAATAACGACAGAGCGGATCGGCAGACCAATCAGAGCAGACTTGGCCCACGTGGGGTCTAACAGTGGGGGCTCAACAGAGCGTAGCTGACGGACTCAGAGCGTAGAGGGAGCAAGGAGGAGCAGTACATGAAAACAGACACTGTTTTCGGACTTTAGCTATTGTGAACATACTTTAGTAGGTACATAGATTAAATATACGAACCCCAAAAAGGGCATAATATGGGCTCTTTAAGATACATACAAAAGATTTTAAATGTTGGTAAAAGTGCATTTTAAAGTATAAATAAATACCAGTGGTGGACACAGCACACAACTTCATAACTTGAGTCAAAGTATAGATACTGCTGGTCAAATATTGCTCCAGTACAAGTGAAAGATGCTCAGTCAAATCATTACCTAAATAAAGAATAAATAATCTTGGGACACCAGTATCTAGTTGTAAGTGTGCCACATGCACAGAAGCTGCAGTCCTCCAAGCGGGTGGCCCGGGTTCGAGTCCAACCTGTGGCTCCGTTGCCGCATAATGTTGCCAATCCATGAGCCAATAGCTCGTCTTCCACCACAGAACATCATGTTAAGTGTAGCCTTTGTTATATCTTTCCTAAAAAGTTTAACCATTAATAAGAAAAGTTATTAGCTACACAAAATGAAGCAAGAAAATTACTGTTTTATTATCCAGGCAGCCACATTAAGCTAAGTCTGGCTAACATTAGCATGCTACAGCTTCACACCTGTTTGCTAGCTGGAGTTAGCCTACCTAGTTCCTTTTGGGAGCCTTTAAAACTAACTTGCCCCAGTAACCTAACACTAACAGTGTAACAGTTAAATACCTCTCTCACAACAAAAAACTTTGGCCAAATACAGGACAAAAAAGACCCGTAAGATATAAAAATATATGTATAAAACACATAAATGTTGCTTCAGCCTACTTTGTGTCCTCACCTGCAGCAGCACCTCCTCCTGGTTGGCATATCTTTAGCTGTCAGGCCCCAAAAAACGGCTGTCTTTACAGGTGCCTGTGCGCGGCCTACCTGCTAATAACAGGCATAATTCAGCCGGTTTTATTATTATTATTTCAAATTAAATGTGCAAGTTTAATGCACATGAGCTGCAGCATTTATAATTCAGGTAGGTATATGAAGATAAACAGGAACATTTGGTATTATTTTTGGTGTTGCTAATTCAATTTAAATATCTGTCATTTAAAATGCTAATATATCAAATCAATAAAAAACAACAATTTTCTGACCGATGCTCAAAGCTGACTCTTTCCAATGTGGGAAGGTTAAATGACAGTATTTCCTGTAATACTTCACTGAATAATTACAAAACAGCTCAAACTATACCACAATACATCTTTCAAATTGTTCATTAAGTTACATCAATATTTTAAAAACTAAGTCTGAACATCATGACCTTCATGAAGGCAGGATTTAATAATGGACTGTTTTGTCTTTAGCTAGAAAAAACAATGTTCACAATGTCAAAAAGCATCATTGTATATGAGGGGACAATGGAATAATTCATGTGCAGGAAGAAATTTCAAAGTAAAGTTTTATTCATTTCAGCAGTATTACACAGTAATAGATCTCATGAAAAGTTCAAATTGTATCCACCTGAAATACAGAGGTATTGAAGTAAAGCCTAAATCACTACAGTATTTTCTCACATATTGTATCTTTCATGTACACACAATAAACCAGCGTAGTGAATAAAAACACGTCCTCTGCATACAAAAAAAAACACCCAACAATCTTCACAGGCAACATTCCTTTAGAAGTAGAGATTCGTCATGTTCACTTCCTCGTAATAAAGGCGTGGCTTGAGTGAATTGAAGAGGACAAAAGGTACAATCCCAGTGTGAAGTTAAAGACATAAATCAAGTTATATTGCATCCATAACATTTAACATGTACAGAAGACAGATTACAAACAAGGTAAAACGATTAAATCCTATGCACATAAAAAAAAACCCTCCTACGGAAGCCCTGAGGGGTAAATGGTTAAAAAAAAGTCTGCTAATCTATTTTTTTTTTTTCATTGTTTTGGATGTCATCAAAAGTGAAAAAATGTTCTTGAAACATTTTGTTTTACAAATTATTGTAGGAGGTTAGTGGTTTGCGTTAACTTTTTGTTCCTTAAAAAACAGATTACAATCCTCTTAAACTTTTTTTAACTGCATAAAAAGTTTGTTTTTGTTTTCCCTGACATAAAAAATAAATATTTAAAAAAAAACATTATGGCATGCTAAGACATGCTTTCACGGTTAAAAAGAGGAAAAACAGTAATTAAACAAATTGTCCATGACCTTTTTTTCTTGTTCCAAATTGGAATCTTAGAATAATAAAGCTTGCAATGCATTTGTTTTTACCTTTTCCTTAAGCAAAGGTAAAAACAGAGGAATTAAATCATTATAGGCAGTAACTAAGCTCCGCAGTCATGCAAAACATCACAGGGATCTAAATATCGTGCCTTGAAACAGCAGCCTGAATAGGCTAGTGGTTTCAATTTTCTCACTTGCCCTTCAGGGCTTCCATAGTTTACAGTGCATTTGAATTTTTCTACAAATAAACCTTGACATTTTTTTTTTTTTTTTTAAGAAAAGCTCCTTATTATTGAGCTTCTAGTGATTGCACATAAAAGACAATACACACAATTGATTTCTTCCCTCCAGCCTGTTAGTGCGGATGGCCGGTCATGCAAATCATGCCTGAGTCAAGAGTCCACAACATGCTACAAGGATGAGTAGCAGCCCACACAGTGTCACATTTACCCCATAAAGAAAGGTCACATTTAATCATTCAACATTAAAATACCTGCCAAACATAAGACAAGGAAAACTAAATCAAGCCCTTGTGCATGTTCCAGCGTCCTGTCAGCTCTGCTCATTTCCCCTGGCAGTACTGGCTGTAGTTGCTGCAGGCCTTTTGCATGTTTGTTAAGAAACCTGGAACTCCAGTCTGTTACAAAAGAAAAAACACAGACACACACACAAAGATTGTCTATCAGTGAGCGACATGGAGCCACCCAGGTGAGGCAGCAAGGAGAGGAGCTGTTTGCATCACCCTGCAACACATCTGCAAACAATAACGATGGAAAAACCATAAAGCCGGCAGAGAGATGGAGCTCTCTCTGAGGCCTGAGAGTGAACCCTTTAACACGATTTTTAACGCCCTCATCAAAGATCTGTTTGAGTAGGTCTACGGAAACATGCATGCAATTTTAATCATTTGATGTGTTCGTGGGAAAATGGTTTCTCAGAGACTTCCACATGTCAATAATAGATTAAATGTTCCCTCTAATAAAATAAGTCTGAAAACATGAGGTTGCTCTCGACATTTTACATTATTAGGACCGCAAGGAAGAGTATTAGGACCACTGAATTTTTGTTTGTTTGTTCATTTTTGTTTGTCTTTTTCTTAATTTTGACTTTCAAGTTATGGTATTGATGTTTTATTTTGGCAAACAATGCATAGACTCACCTTAGCTGCCCAGTTCACCAGCCAGGTAGGGATCATCCCCCCGGGGTTGTCGAAGTAGTTTAGGAAAACTGAAACAAAGCAAACGTTCATGACTGATATTAAGGCTACATGGAAAGATATTTCATGTGTTATTTTGTGAATTCTTGCACTTTTGACTTTAAATATTGTGATTTTTCTTGTTTTGTTCATGTTTAACTTTCTCTTTCTACCTGTTGTCTCCACTGATTAGTTTATCAAGTCTGCCTTTATTGTTTTCTGTACCTCCACAACATAGTGAGTGAGGGTCTCTCTAAATGTGTTTCCAAGGACTTGAATAATAAAATACATGAGGATGATTTATATACATTTAAAAAAAATTGCATTAGTATGGTTTCATTCTTCAGGTGTTACCTTTAGTTCCACCGGCTCCATCGCTCTCCATGGCGACGCTCTGCTTGTAGTCTTTGACTCGCAGGACTCCTTTCTTCTCTTTGCACGTCGTCTCTGGAGAACTTCTGGCCAGGATCACCGAGATCTTCCTGCCGTCCATCTCCAGATCCCTGCGCTCCCTGACGTACACATACTGAGGTTTGGGCAGTCAGGGAAGACACTCTGTGAAAATCCACCCCACCCACCAACCAACCACCTACAAGAACCATGCATAATGCAAAGAGGGAAATGGAAATAAAGGATACATCTCTGTTTGACAGAGGGAATGGGTAAATCACTTCCCAGTAGATCGCATTCTGTCCACTGAAGTCTTTCTCATAGAGCTCTGAGTAGAAAAAAAATAAGATGTACATTAATAAAAACAAATACAATGGAGGTTACTGAATGCATAATACTTTCAGAAATGACGGACTATCCAGTGATTCTGTAATCATTTATGATATTCTGTCAAATGTGGACTGCAAACACCTGTAGTTCTGTTTATTATGTATACCATATTTGGTATGAATTGGTGCTGTACAAATAAAGACTGACTGAATGATTTATATATTTTTTGTGGCCACCGTCTGGGTTAAAACGTTGTGATTTAATAAGCTCTTCTGTGGCACTGAGTGAGTGTGTGGACTTGCCTCCTTTTTTGCTGCTGATTTTGAAATGCTCCTCCATTACACCTACATGTGTATAACCGCTCCTCCCAGCTCTACACATATTCTCAATCAGAAACCACTACAAAGACACTAAGACACTGCTACCACCAAAGACAACATCACTTACTGAAACAACACCCTATGAAGGTCTGGGAAAACTACTTTCACTACTACAAAAATCATGTGTAACATCTAAAATTATACCTACTATTTGTGATTCAAGCTGGGGTTTTGTTTCCAATGGACCAGGGCGCTACAATACAGTGAGACTGATGACTAGCGCTACAACATGTTACCTTTAGGCTACTGTAGAGGTGCATGAAGACAAGAATGGAAAAGGAAAAGGTTACTTCAGAGCATACTTAAATAAAGAGCACTCTTACGGGACGAGATGGTGTAGAAGGAAGCAAATGGAAACAGTGCGCTACAGCTAGTGTTGTAGTACTCCAGGTCAGTCTTGGTCTCAAAACCACTTTCTGAAGGTCTCGGTCTCATCTCAGAATCGAAAGCATTTTGACTTGGTTTTGTCTCGGTCTCAAACTGGGCGGACTCCGGATTTTAAATCAAGACCGGTCAAGACCACCACTTTTATCCCACGGTTACGGCCGCAACCTTCCTGGTGACATTTCAGTGACATTTATGGTCATGGTCTTGACTCGGTCTCTAAACACTCTGGTCTCGAGTATGTCTTGGTCTTGACTCTGTCTCGATCCCTAAATGTCTTGGTCTTGTCATGGTCTCTTCCTGCCTTGGTTTTGGTCTTGTCTTGGTCTCGATCCCTAAATGTCTTGGTCTTGTCTTGTTCTCGCCCTGCCTTGGTCTTGGTCTTGTCTCAATCCCTAAATGTCTTGGTCTTGTCTCGGTCTCGATCCCTAAATGTCTTGGTCTTGTCATGGTCTCTTCCTGCCTTGGTTTTGGTCTTGTCTTGGTCTCAATCCCTAAATGTCTTGGTCTTGTCTTGTCCTCGTCCTGCCTTGGTCTTGGTCTTGTCTCAATCCCTAAATGTCTTGGTCTTGTCTCGGTCTCGATCCCTAAATGTCTTGGTCTTGACTCGGTCTCGATCCCTAAATGTCTTGGTCTTGTCTTGGTCTCATCCTGCTTTGGTCTTGGTCTTGTCTCGATCCCTAAATGTCTTGGTCTTGTCTTGGTCTCGATCCCTAAATGTCTTGGTCTTGACTCGGTCTCGATCCCTAAATGTCTTGGTCTTGTCTTGGTCTCATCCTGCTTTGGTCTTGGTCTTGTCTCGATCCCTAAATGTCTTGGTCTTGACTCGGTCTCGACCCCTAAATGTCTTGGTCTTGTCTCGGTCTCAATCCCTAAATGTCTTGGTCTTGTCTCGGTCTCAATCCCTAAATGTCTTGGTCTTGTCTCGGTCTTTAAGCACTCTGGTCTCGGTTAGTGTGGTCTTGACTACAACACTAGCTCCAGCCAAAGTAAATGAACATGTATCCAGGGTGAATTTAAATAATGGAGCAGGAAAGATGAAGGAAAGTTGGATGAAAGTGGTAATTATAACATGAACCTTAATTTTCTGATGTTTTTTGTTTTTTTTACCTTTCACATATCCATCCCATTTCTTCCGATACATCAGGTCCATGTAGACATCTGCGCACAGCTCTGGGGTGCAGGTGTTAAGCACACCAAAGACTTTGTACTCATAAAGCCCAGTTTCCTGAAACACAGCACGTGAAAGTTTCCCCATTGAAAATGCAGGCCAACAACATACCGCATCCACAGTATGTGACTAATCCCAAACCACACAACTCTGATTAGGAGCGGCCTGTGGTTCATTCTTTCTCCCGCTGACGACCGAGGAAGAGTGTTGGATTTAAATCAAATGAAGAAAAACAGGTCTGAGGATTATTTCCTCACACTGGAATGCCATAAAATCTGACAAAGTGAACACCTACTCGCAGGTTTTGTTGGGAAATTTGCACATGTGCATAAAGACTTAACGTGTCCAATCACAATACTTCAAAGAGATGACAAAGGTTTCTTAAACGACTTTCCTAAAGTAATTTAATGTTTGTAAATTCATCAAATTAAAAACCTTTTAATCTCAGAAGACACTGAGTTGTTGTTAAGAATCCAGATATGTCTCTGACTTAATTCCCCAAAAATATCTTCAATCATAAAAATATCATTTTATATTTCAATGACTATTTGTTCAATAACGGGCAAAAGTATGAAGCATAAAATCTTACACTTTCTGTATGAAATGAATTAATATCTGTTATCCTGATATGTCAGGGTTATGCCGAGTTGAAGACTGGCTCTGTCTGATTTTAAAAATGTGTTACATCGGTTTTTACAAGTGATTAAAAAGTGTCAAAAGGTGTGGCAAAGTTAAAATAACACATTTTTAAATGGAGTTTGGTTGGACGGTTCAGTCAGTTTTCCGGGTGCAACAACTCTCCCTCAGTTTCCGGGTATTTCCCATGTTGGCCGCTTGGAGATAACTGCTAATGTTTTTGCTTACTATGTCAACTAAATCAGTGAATTACAACAAAGATTATTAGATTATTATTGTAAACAGCTGATAAACAGGTTCCGCACAGGACCCCCCCCTGACGCCACAGACGCATTCATTCATTCAGCAGCCGTATTCCGTTTGTCAAATCAGCACTTTTGTTGTATTTCGCTACCTTGTCATAAAGCCGGTAGATTTTCACTCCCATGGTCTCGGTGAAAAGCTCCCATCCTCCCTCCAGCTGCGGCTCATCCAGCTCCCTCCACGCGCTCTGAAACTCCACATCTGTAAACTGCAGCGACATGACAGCTCTACCGCAAAAACCACACACACACAAACCACACACACACGCACACACACGCACACAAAATCCCAACACACAACACTCACAGGGTTTCCGGTCGTAACCTTCAGCATAAAAGATTGCACGATAGAGGAAATGTAATGATTATTTTACTAGTTTGCTAAAGGATTAAGACAGAAAATAAACTTAAGAGGGGTTAAGAGGACAAACAAATAAATAAAGCATGTTTACATCTATTTTTTTTAATCTTAATTGTGTTTTTAATTTGTTTTTATAGAAAAGTTGATGAGGGTATGTGCAAATTTGTGAACACAACTGGGAAATATTAATAACAAGGTTCAATAAATAGAACAAAATGTAAAATAATAAAATACAATAAGCCTATAAAAAGTGTAATAATGAATATTCAATTTAATTTTGTACAAATATAAGGCAATTCAGTGTAGCAAAATGAAGTGCCATTTGAAATAATGTAACATGTAAATAATTAGCTTATAACTTTTAGTAATTTCATATAAACTGATATATATAATATAGCATACAATAACATTGTAGGCATACTATATAGTAAAATATGGTATGATATAATACAATAGATTATTCAACTTATGTCTATGTTATGCAAATAATTCAGCACCAGTCGTTAAAATATATTTTGAAATCAAAATAGCCTTATTGCAGCAAAACTAGCTTTATTTTGAAATGTGCTTCCGGAAGAGGTATTTTGTCTTGCTGTTTCGGGCTTCACCTTCCAGTCATCGATACTTGAAATAGTTGTTCTCAATGGGGATGGCAGTCCGACCCGCAGCCCTGAACCTGAGCACTGAACAGGGGGACGGATGGGAGTCAGGTTCCAGTCCGGCACAGAGACGCAGTTTGTTCGGTCGAGCTGAACTCAGGAGAAGAAAACAACTTTCTCTTCTCATCAAATGAATGTTTTGAATGTTTTTTACTCTGACTGAGACAAAGTTTCCCTGCAGCAGAGGAGCGACATGGAGACCTTCAGCTGTGAGGTAAAGAACTTCTTCTGCTTTCTTCTGTGCGGAGCTTCAGTCGAGCATGGACAAAGAAGAGGCTCGGTATTAAAGGGACTCATCACTTTGTCCTGCTTTTTTAAAGTCACTTTACATGGAGGAGTGTGTTTAAAAATAAAAACTAATTTTACAGTAACAGCAGCCATAATTAGGCTACAACCCAAAATGTTCTGTACACACCTGTCCAAACAGTAAAACCCTTAATAAGTGGTCGTATGTGGACTGAAGATTACACTTTCAAGTACTTAAACTATCTTTTTATTTTGCTGTTTTACTTTTTTAAACCCAAGTGCCTCTCTTTCCCTGGCACAAATTCCACTTATTTCTTCAGTTCATTTTTAATTAATAGCTTGTCAAAAATAACCTTTAGAGACTGAATACCATCATTTTAAACTTTGATATGGTGCTAGTTCAAATCAAACCATATAAATAAAAAAGGCAGGTAGGTTACCTGTTTCCATATGACACCAGCAAACATCTGCAGCACCTGATATTGGGCACCAGCAAACATGTTTTTTAATTACTTAATTGCTAAAAATTGCAAGAAAACTCTTTAATTAGTAGCCTAGTTGTCAAATTATTTGAGAAAGTTAGGCAGTGCACTCTATTTTGCTTGTGGAAAAAATATGACTGAAGAGGCGTTGGCACTTTTTTATCATTAAAACAATCGGCCGATATCATTTAATCCTTTTAAAAGACGTGGTTTTGAAAAAATATCGAAGTATATTGAAAACTGTTTACAACCATGAAGTTCTCACTCTCTCCGCTTTGACTTAACGTCCTTTTCTTTTACTCACTAACGGAAAACAATTTTCATGTTCAAAGGTTACCATAGTAACCACAGGTATCTTCCAGATGTAAAGCTGAGGTTACCGTAGTAACAACAAGCATCTTTTTCCGAATGTAAAACTGAGGTTACCATAGTAACAACAAGCATCTTCCAAATGCAAAGCTGTCCCCTGAAAACACTGGTTCTCAAAGTGGATAGGGTTAGGGTTAAAGTTTTTTTGGACCCTCATGTGTCTCCAGGGGTCTTCAAGGGGGGGTTCCCTGTAATTTTTCATAATAATTCAGCTCAAACAGACTAACCCAAAACGTTTACAGTTTTATAAGCCCACCCTTTTGTAATAAAAGAAAAAGAAAGAAGAAAAATTGGTATTAATTTTAGAAAGTTTTGAGAACATTTGTGAATCACTGAAAGTGTAGACAGACAGAGTCTCCGATTGTTAACTTTAACAGTCTTAAAAGGCAAAAGAAAAGAGGTAACATTCGATTAGAAAGAGCTAATTTCGTCTGAAAGAAGTCTACCTTTGGTCTTTGTTATTCATTTTCCAAAAATAGTGGAAGTATAATTCTTCACTAACCCAAAAAGATGGACCTAAATTGCATATTTTATTCAATCTGAATCTTAAAGAGGAAACATTTACAGTTCTTCGTGATAAAAAAAACCATCAAACTCTCACAGTTGTTGAGCCTGCAGTTCATTGGTGAACTACTTCTATCATCGTTGGGCAGAATTAAAAGCTGGTAGGGGGCTGATGAATGTTTTGTTATTGGAATCAGCGGATTAAACAACCAATCATGTGTTAGTTTTTAATGGGGAGAATCTACACTCTGAAGTCTTTCCCAAAATGCAGCGAGTACAACATCAGTCCTGGGGGAGGAACAGTGAATACTTTCCTGTTTTTCAAACCCCTGACAGTGATTGAAAGTAGTTTATATTTTCTCCTCAGACTCCGTATCCCAGCTTTCCCCGCAGCAGACGTGACGGAGGGCGAAGAATGCGTGCTTGTGAAATTGCCGTTGATTTTGAGGCTCCTCGCGTTTCACGGGGCAGTTTGTAATGTCATATCCTGCGCTCTCCAGGGAATGTCTCAGCTCGTGCTGGGCCGGCCGCTCCTGCGTCATTCAGACGGCTCCTCCGACCGGGTCAGGAGGCGGCTGGGGTTTGAGCCGAGCAGGGGTTACTTTAAAGCAAAAGCAGCGTGTGTTGCTCCGAGAGTGTTGTTGGAATTGTGAAATGTGGTGTTGATTTCTGACAAAAAGCATCTGCAGAGTCAGGGGTTTTCTCTCCTGGAGCGCTGAGTCAAGCTCCGGACCGCAGCTTTAACCCTCAACTGCCTCAATTCTTTTTGTTAAACCTTGACCATAGTTTGTTTTTCAAAGATGTTTATTTGGGCTTCTTGCCCTTTATTTGACAGGACAGTGGATAGAGAAGGAAATGGGAGAGAGTGGGGGAAAGGAGCCACAGCTGGGACTTGAACCGCCATAGGCCTGCTTGGAGGACTATAGCTTCCTAAAAAGCGACCTAACCACTAGGCCATCTGCGCCCCAAACCTTGACCATACATTTTTTTAAGATTTATTTTTGGGCATTTTGTGCCTTTATATGAGAGATAGGGCAGTTGATAGAGTTGGAAATTAGGGAGAGAGAGAGTAGGGAATGACATGCGGGAAAGGAGCCACAGGTCGGATTTGAACCCGGGCCGCCCGCTCCATACGCACGCTCTAAAAACTGCGCCACCAGTGTCTTGGAGTTCCTCCAGCCGGTTCACAACAGGCTCTGCTGGCTTCACCGCAATCTTCCTGGGCAAATGAGTCCACTAAAAGTTCTTGTTGATTCCACTGACAGGCTCAGATTTGTCTTGAAACTTTCTGACAACATTACAGTCATGACTGCTACAAAATTAGACATTTTTGTTTGAGGGTAAGCTGTTTGCTTTCCTCAAAGCCACCTGACTCCATTGAAAAATAACAAAAATTTCACCTTGTTGAAAGAAGTTGTTGCTTGTCTACCTTTGTTTCAATAAGTGAACTTTCTTAAAGTCTTTATATGTTTTGATATGATTTTTCACACTTAAATATAATATAAATGAAGTATATCCTCTGAAAATAACTCTGTGAGTCATGACTGTCTACAATGGGTGTAACACCCGAGTCCCACTGTCTGTGATGTTTTCAGAGTTTTCAGAGTCCTATCTTCAGTTTGTTTACATCGCCTGGACGGCCGGCTGACTCCTCCCCTCGTGTATAAAAGTTGTTTAATTGAGGGACTAGAGAAAAGAAGAATAACATACTGTACTCACTGCTTAACTGTGTTTCTAGATCACGCTCATTTCAGGTAAATTTACATGCAGTGTGAAGATACGAGCATAATAAAGATCGCTAGCATTAGCATGCTAACACAACAATGCAGCGCGAGTTGTTTTGGTTTCATGCTGGTGCTCAAGGGCGACATCTGCTGGATCAAAAAGTCGCATATAAAGCCTTTAAGCTGTTTTCACATATCTCCTGACCCGGGACAGCCTGCCCCTGAAGTTGTTCTTCACACCAAACCCTAACTGTGAGGTGTGAACAACCAGATCAGGAGGATTTAAGGGACAGTCCTATTGGAAGTCTCTAAACATT
This sequence comes from Labrus mixtus, assembly GCF_963584025.1. Lineage (NCBI taxonomy): Eukaryota > Metazoa > Chordata > Actinopteri > Labriformes > Labridae > Labrus > Labrus mixtus. Next base: position 21,270,181 of record NC_083631.1, on the reverse strand, counting down.
TTGAGGAGAGCATTTATGAAAACTGTTTTAGACTAGAGTGTAAGAATGTCCCTTCAATAAATGCTTTTCTGTCTTCACAGCAGACAGGAACACCTTAGCGAGAACAGGTGAAAACATCAAACGAGGACCCGTCTGCGGTTGGTCGACAGAAGGCTTCTCAACCCTGCGATGCCAGAAGAAGCCAACAAGGACGCCATGAGAACGCCAGCGACCCTAGAGAAGACCAACAACAACGAGTCTCCCGTAGCCCCCCGCAACGTGACCATTGTGAACATCCCCCTGGTCAATGAGGTCGAGCTGACCGCGGCCACCGGCGGGGCGGAGCTTTCCTGCTACCGCTGCACCGTCCCGTTCGGCGTGGTGGTGCTCATCGCCGGCATCGTGGTCACCGCCGTGGCGTACAGCTTCAACTCGCACGGGTCCACCATCTCCTACTTCGGGCTGGTGCTCCTGTCGGCCGGACTGGTGCTCCTGGCGTCCAGCGTCGTCTGCTGGAAGATCAGAATGGAGCGGAAGAAGGAGCGCCGACGGGAGAGCCAAACCGCTCTGGTGGCAAACCAGAGGAGCATTTTCGCTTGAACTTGAACTTGAACTTGAACACATCAGCAGGTTTTCTGTTTTGGAAAAAAAAAGCCTGATTTTTTTTTTTTTTTTTTTTTTTTTAAGATTGATTTGGAGAACCAGCTGTGGACAGATGTTGGATTTTTTTTTTTTTTTTTAAAGCTGCAAAATCTCAAGGCCTGGAACTCGGAGCTTTGAAGACATTTTAAGGGGTTTATTTGTCAAACAGACGTTGAGCATCTGGTGGGCCGGGAACGCAGCCAGGAGGAATGTATCACAATTAAGATGAATAACCACTGAAGCGACAGAGAGGAAGTCTCTCATTAATCTGCTGTTGTTTACAGCAGCTTTGATTGTAATGGGAGGGATGGTGGTTTAAGAATCCAGGACAATGATTCATAGCTCTAGCTCTGTTCATAAAGTGTAATCTCACAGGGAATTATTATGAACTGCCTTTACTGGAAATACGGTACTAACGAGGCCTGTGTTCAAAACCTGCCGATGTATTGTGTCAGATTGAGGGGACACAGGATAGTATACTTAATCCTACAGCACTTTGATTCTACATTATCATCCTAATCAGTCGTTAATGATCTATATTCACAAAATTAAATAAGTAATATATCAAGGATTGTACTATTTTTTGCTAATTTTGGCATATTTTAAACATCTAAACACTAATCTTTTTATCAGGCTATAACATTATGTCCATACTGTAAAAAATATATTGTAAAAAAATGTAGCATTTTCTTTGTTTTTTGTTATTGCTTGCATGTATTAACTGTTACCAGGACGTCATGAGGTTCAATAAACTCATTGATACACATGTAATACTTCTTAGAGCCCAATGATGACCAATTGTTGGAAGGTTTCCGTCAGTGTTCACACCCTACAGGATGAGGTTAGCCTAGCTTAGCATTAATGATAAAAAGATATAATACACTTGTTGAAGGGTGACTGTAAGAGCACACTTAAGGTCATCGTACAAATACAACGATGGTAAAAAAAATAAAAACAGTGTGCTATCAAGACCTCATTAAAAGAATATGGCTGCAAACAAGAAACAGCTAGCACAAAGCTTCAAAAAAATGTAAAAAAGACAAAGTGTTGGTTTCCCAAGCTATACTCAATGTATCTCCAGATGCGCCATCAGTCAAGTCAGGCCTTTATTGAGCTGATGTTTTAATATCAAGACCTGGAATTACTTGACTTAGCCGTTTTTTTTTCCAGAATTAACTTCAACATAACAATTCAAGTGAGATTAATATTGTTTTTTCAAATCTACATCTTCTGGGGTTTCCATCAGTGAATGAAATTAGTAATAATAACAATAACTCTATTTTATAGCACTTTTAAAAACAGACCACGACAACAAATCAACCCACTGATGACACCCAACCAACAACAACAAATCCCCAACCGTAAAGGAACCCAAACAAAAAACTAACATCCAAACCAGAACCCAAACATCATCAGGATTAAGGAAACGTGATAACTCTTTAAAGCAGGCAGCACAGAAACCCTGGCAACTTAGATTGTTCTCAAAATACCAAGTTTTTGGCTCCAATACTTCGTTATAATTTCCACTGATAAAAGTCATGAGAAGTTACTGGATTGAATTCTAAGCCAGAAAAGAACATGAAGACATTTTTACATCTAAAAATTGAACCAATTGCAAATGTTTAACAACGCTTAATGCAAGTCAGAAGATCGTGTTTTTTTTGCTTGTAGTTTGGCTGAATTGATGCTTTTACCATCTATTTCCAGTTGGTTTATTTTCCTAATCTGTTGTTATTTTTTTTTACCCTTTTTGGCCGTACCTCATCATGTTTGTATAGTGTTTAGTCTAAACCATTAGCAGCTCGTTCCTCTGCCAGGTTCTCCGCATAATTCAGCATTTCAGGATATAAATTCTCTGTGGTAAAAGGAAGTTGAACTCTCCTGTTTGACCGTGTTGGGTTTTAAAATAGTCTGGATGTGGAAGTGTATTTATAGGCAGCATTTGCGTTGCTATGTGACACCAGACACTACAACTAAATGGTTTTCTTTTGCGTCAGAGGAGAACCTCCAACACACTTTTGGGAGATCACCACCAACACACACACGGCGTCAGCTACAGGCCGAGATCAGATCAGGAGCACTTTTTATGGGATACGTGACACCGCGAGGCGTCTCCTGCCTGCCGTCTCGGGTTTAGAGCGAGGCAGACTGAAGCTGGAAAAACGGGTGACTTGATATGAAGTTTGACAGGTGTTCTCCGCCAGCGTCTTTAGCCTCTTTATACACTGCGAGGGCTGCGTGCGTCACTTTGTGCTTCACGTGGTTGTCATTCCACGCTGGGCCACGCTGCCGGGTGAGTTTATCAATAAACAAGAAGGATGCATATCCACAACAGGTACTAAACTAAAGTACAACAACTCGAGTCACATTTAAACCGTTAAGTAGTCTGGCAATATCAACAATCAATGTGATGGGATTATTGTTTGGTCAGTCCAGTTTTATGGATTTGCAGATCAGATAAGGACCAAAGGGAGGGAGACAAGGAATGAAATAAGGAAAGCTTTGACAGAAGGAGGGAATAAAGAGAGAATAAATAAGGGGCCAGAGGAAAGGGAGGAAGAAGGAGAGTGAAGGAACAAATAGAAACTTTAACAGAGGAGCAAGGGAGAAGAAAGAAGAAAAAACAAAGATGGTGGTTTAAGAAGGACAAAAGAGAAATAATACAGAATGCAAAAACAAAAAAAGGAACACGGTAAAGACCAGAAGAAATAAGCAAACAAAGATGGATATCTGGAAATGATTGTTGAAAAAAGAAAGAGGGAATCAAATCTATAACGAGGAGGACAAAAAGAAGAACATATGTACTGTATGTAAAAATGGTATCCAGAAGGAAAGAACACCAGGAAAAATTCAAATCATAGAAAAGATAGAAAAAGGGGGGAAAACAAAGAGAACGTGGATGATGAATGAGGGAAAGCAAAGATGGCCCATCAGAAAAGGACCGTGGGTGGTAAGATAAGGGAGAAGACTTGTGAAGTTATAACAGATGGTCGTATAGGAACAAATAAAACTCAGTAATCGGAAATGGAAAAAGAAAGAAATATAGGATGAAGACACAGCAGGTCACACCAACACATTCACACCCTGATGGTTGAAGTTTAAAGTGTCCATCAGTATTAACTCATCCATTCATGCACATTTATACACCGACGACGAAGCAGTAGGAGCCACATGGGGCTAAGTGTCTTGCCCAAGGACATATCGGACATGTGGCTGCAGGAGCCGGGGATCAAACTCCCGACGTTCCTGTTGAGAGACGACCGACTCTAACTGAACCACAGCCACCCCAAGTATAAGTATATATATCAGAAAGATGCCAAGGCTTTTTAGGTCAAGTAGTATCACTTATATCTGAACCAGTTCTCTTGCCTGCTTCGATTTTGTAACACCTGTTGGTTTGCCGTTTGCAAAACAAGGGGCATCCAAAACGGCCGTGTGGGGGCGTCTTAAAACCGCCTCCCTTCTCTGGTCAAAACTAAAACAAACCAACTTAGAACACAACATGTTTCCGTTGGTTTTATTTAGTAGATACCTTAAATTTGGCTCCTTTAAGTACAAAGGGAAAGCTTAACAATGCAACTGTTTTTTTCAAATCTAACACAATTAAAGATAACAAGCTCAGCATTACAGGGAACCAGGTCCGGTCAGTTCCGTCTAATGAGACAGCTGTGAGGAGCGGAAACAGGCTGAAACAGAGCTGACCTGACAGCTTCTGACCAGCTGACTGGATTAAAAATGACATTTTTCTTCAATGAACTGGAACTAGTGAGAAGCTATTTGTCCCCCCCCCTAAAAGGTTTGTTTTGTTAAACCTGGCTCCGGTTGCCTGATTGTAAAACATTATTCTGCACTGTCGCTGGAGGAGGAACAAATATTGTGTCGATAAGATCCGTTCCAACAAAAGGCCAAAGCGTGAGGTCAGGCGAGGTATTCTCAGTGGTAAGACAAACTTTTTGGGGATATCAGGAGATGGAGATGGGAAATGAAAACTGACACTCGGGAGATTTTTGGCAAAGCTTTTCAGCAGACCGCGTTGCCAGTTATTCATATGAAAAATGTATTTAGCTAAGGAATAAAACAAAGAGTTGTGTTTTGTAAGTGTTCTATTTTTAATTTATTTTGAGTTTCACTGCAATTGATATCATAAAAGTATATCCACATTGGCACTTTAAACTATAGACATACTGTATGTAAGAAGGCTAACATGCTAGTTGCTTAAAAAAATAGCAATAGCCAGAAACACTTTGTGCAGCACGTCTGTTTTATACTCTAGATTGGAACTATATGTTAAAATGTTGCAACAGTTGGAGATCAGATATTTCACCATTGTATTCACTGCTACACCACGTCTGAATCCTCGTTTCTCCAGTTTAAAGTTTGTGGTCAGCAACAGAAGAGAAAAAGGACGTCAGAAAAAATAAGGAACGTTAACACCCAGCTGTCAGTCCCATCAAACAAGAATGATTACGTCCATATGTGCGTGGAGAAATCAGGACCAGTTGCTTGACTTTTTTTTTTTCAGGCAGTTTGTTTGTCCTTTTCCAGGACTGTGATTGGTCTTGACTCTTCTGACGCACGTCTGTTGCAAAAGTCGAGAAGGTTGCATACATTGTCAATGCGTCAGCCTAGTTCTTGTAATCCTCCCCATTTGATAGAGCAAGAGGCGCTTAAAGACGGATGAAATGCATCTGATTATATCTCAGTAAGAGTATTTTTTAAGGAAAAGTATTAAAAAAGGAGAATCTGCTTCGTTTTGTGTTGTTTTATTTACTCTGTCATTGATTTTTGTCTTTGTCCCTTGATTAATAACAAAAAAACATCTGGCAAAAGTATGTTACTGTGTCATGCAGCCGTCATATCTGACAATCAGGCGGTTGAAAACGGGTCACTTTAAGCTGCAGAGGATAATGACTCAGCAACCTTAAGAGGAGCAACCCCAGTTTTAATCTGATGACTGTGTGACGTCTTGATTAACAAACATCTCAAAACAAGGATGTTTGGAGAAAGGTCGACACTTATGACCAACAGTCATTCCTGCAAAACAGTTTTGGGAATTAAAGTGGTGAAAAAAATATTAAAAACCAAGTCTACTTTTATTTTTAACCTTTAAACATTTCACTACAAAAACATATGGTGATTTTTAAACGGTGTTCAGCCAAGAAGAAGGAAAAATCACACACAAATAATCGGTTGTGCCAAGCATTGAATTGGGCCATGCCCCCCACCCCCCCTTTGGGGATCTTTGGGGAGCAAATCGGAAACATGCTATGTTGAATTTCCAGTTTCTCTGTCAACAATGCAGCATCCAGTATGTCCTCCTTTTAACTTTAGATTCTGGTTTTCAATGGTTTGTTTTTGTTTTGACAAGAGAAGGTAAGGCACCCTCAAACAGCCGTTTTGGACACCCCTCAGTTTGCCAGACAAACTGCAAACCCACAGGTGTAGCAGTGATGGAAGCAGGCCAGCAAACTTGTTCAGATAGAAGTGATTGTACCCGACCTAAAAAGCCTCTGCATGTTTCTAATAAGCTCCACGAGCAGAAATGTGCTCAAACTAGGATCAATATTGGAGATGCTTTTTGAAAAATGGAGAGAGGTTAGAACACAGAAAGGTTTACAGACCCATGCAGAGCTGGATAAACACTGAAGCTTCAGAGTCCACCACATGGCAATGTGTGTGCACATCGACTGTAATTGAAATTTTACTTCAATAAAGTACAGTTGTTTTATAAATAATAAAAGAGAGTGAGTTTGGAACAGAGTTGAAGGATTAGGGTTGATAAGAGAAGTAATAAGTCTGTAGAGCACCTCCAGTTCTGTGATTAAAAAGTGAGATTTGTTGGCTTTCAGTATCCCATTTCATGTTTCAAGGACAGTCTTTGCAATCATCGACTGTTTTTCTGACGTCTGTAAATTGAGTAAATAATTTGAGCGGCTCGGGGAGGAAATGAGAAGGTGTGTCTGACATGCCCGCGGAGGTCATTTAACAAACACAATGATGTCATGGGAAGTGGATTCTTCACAGCACTTGGTTTCCTTTTCATTTCGAACAGCTGAGCAGAGCGACTCTGAGAAGCAGTAAAATCCTCGGGCTCTCTGGGCAAACCTTTTGGCGCATTGGTTTTTTTGTGCCCTGATGTGCAATAAAGCTTTGTGACCTGAAGTATGAGTAAAAGTTGCTGCTCAATAGTGCCAACACCCACAATCTGATAGAGAACGTCATGCAACCATCACACATCTGTTTCCAACAAAGTTTGACTTACAGCGAGACGCTTTGCCTTCCTAATTGAAATGAGGCCTCTCCCTGAACATCAAATCAAATCAGAGTGTTCAATAGTGTTTTATTTAAGGCAGACTTTGTGGCTCTGTTTACACCAACATGCATCCAGGGTGATCTTATCACACAGCACAGGATCCTAGAACAGAGGTTCCCGACCTGTTTTTGCTTGAAGCCCCTCCTTAATTCTATCTAAGAAAAGCTGGGCCCCACTTGGACCCTACATAATCTACATCTTGCTTTACAAGAAAATGAATGTACATTTTGAATAGAGGAAAGTCTGCCACCGCGACCCGACCTCGGATAAGGGGAAGAAAATGGATAGATGTTAGATGCTGGATGGATTTGAATAGTTTTCATCGATAAATTCTCATAACTGTAAAGTTGTACATACTTCTTGCGACTGCAGTGGCGGTTCTAGACCACTTTTACTGAGGGGGCCAAACTGGGGCCAGTTGTTTTGTCAGAGAGGAACATTAAACCCAAGTGAAAAATACACAAAGATGATCGCTTTACCTACATATATATATATATATATATATATTATGCCAAATAATAGCGCACATCATAAAATACCATGATTTATATTTGTTTCAGTAACAGAATTTAATACTAGATTGTGAGTTAAATACTAGGGGGGCTCTTCCTTTTGGAGGGGTGGCCACAGGGGGGACCAAGCTCAGTGTTACAGGGGCACTGGCTCCTGTTGGCCCCTGCCTAGAACCGCCCATGTGCGACTGAGCCGTGACCCGCTGCAAAACATATACGTATATCGCTTTAAGAAGGCGACTGGAGCGATCTGTGGATATAAGAGAGATGCTGTTCTCACTTTTGAAAGTTGTTTTTCTATTAGATCGACATTGAAACCACTACTCTAAAAGTTGTTGTTGTTGCTTTAAGTTCGACTGTTATGCATTTGAAGTGCAGATCAGAGCTTCAACATGTGGCCTCTTTCTCGTTTTCATATGTCACAATTAAGGGAAAACATCTGCTGGATTTATTAAAAACAAATTTCGCTCCTTCTTGGGTCCCCTTTTAAACGTCAGAGCTGTGGCCCAATGCAGCCACAGTTCACCACACTGGAACCTCCATCAACAAGGGAACCAGAGCCCCCCCACCCCCCCTTCTCTTTACTCTCCTGAGTCGCAGTGTGTATGCAGCCATGTGGGGGTTGGGAGTGTTGTGATGGGAGCTGTGGCTTTATCAGCTGTGGACATTCCTCTGCGCGTTGCCTGGGAAGAAGCGAACAAGCTGCCTGTGATGACGTACACGAGACAATGGCGAGGAGGGAGGTTTAACAGCTCCCTGCTGGTATAGATGTTGGGTGTGAACGTGAAACGCTTTTCAGACACTTGGACTGAAACGCAGCTGGAGGACACACAAAACGTCTGTCGTCAATCATGCCGATTTATGTCCCCGCAGAGAGGACGATCATTTGCGCTGAATTATAATCCTTAGTGTGTGTTTACTTTGGAAACTTTGCACATGTTCTTGTTCAGTGCAAAAAAATATAAACCCTGGTTCAAAATCTCAAGCTTTGCATGTTTCCTGGATTTTTAAAGCTCTGTCCTGCAATCATTTATTTCTCATTCATTTTCCTGTAAGCCGGGGTTACAACATCTGTTCATAGACGCATCAGGATGAGTGTATTTCTGTGGTTTTGTAAATGAAAAACTTCCACAAGTCTTACAGAGGTGACGTCAACGGCAGCTGCAGCGTCAGTTATGGTAATGCAAACAACATGTGCATGACGTGTGCTAATCTATCACTCTCAGAAAGTTATTTATTGGTCGTGATGTGTTACAATCATGATGTCTGCAAAATCCGAAAGCTTACTGAGAGTGTTGAAATTGAGAAAGTGCAACATCTCACACATGAATCCAGCAGAAATCAAGAATATATTATCTGTAAATGTCTCTCTGAGTCATGACTGTCAACAATGAGTGAGAAGTTTGAGTCCCGCTGGCTGTGTTGTTGTCAGAGTCATGTTTACATGGAAGGGACGGCCTTGCATATAAAGCTGTTTCAGCCATCTCTACTGGATCAAAAAGTCGCACAATCATCCTTTAATGACTTTTTGGGTGCATCAAATATGAGTTATGATGCTGTTTCAACATCAAAGTTATAATAAAAATGATAAAAAAAATAAAAAAATTATTATTATCTGTAAGATGAGATCATGAGAACAAAAAAGAGAAAGGAGAAACTTTGTGTAGAAGAAGAAGAAGAAGACAAAGAACATAAATAGAAGAAGAACGAAGGGGAGAGGGAATTGAAGAGGAGTTAAAAGACGTAGAGGAACAGAAAAAAGAAGATAAAAAAAAGTAAGCTAAAAAGATGTGGAGGTAAAAAAAAAAAAGATGTGTTAGAAGAAGACAAACGGAGAAGGGCGTGGCCTCAGCTGTCGGACAGCAGCGGGTGATGGACAGGCTCGAGGGTCTCGCAGATCAGATAAAGAGAGCCCTTTCCTTCCTGAATGTCGCGGACTGTTTGTGTTTGAACGTCTCTTCTTCTGGGTGTGGGAACCGGCTCCTCCCAGAGTTCAGGGTTTCCTCTCCGCGAGGACCCAAAGCGGCCTGCAGTCTGTCACTCAACCTCCGGCTGAACCACCAAACACAGCACAGACCCATAAAGACCCAGTACAGTACTTATCAGCCTCTGGTTGTTATGTAGGGAAATAGGTTTACTGCTTGGTTATTCTTCAAATAATACAGATTATCACTGCTTCATTTTGATATATATATATTTTTTTTAATTAAAATGAATTTGCAGATTCTCTCTTGGCTCAGACTCCGAGCGTCCATCAGCGGAGCAGCAGCAGGAGCTCCTCTCAGCTGTCTCCTGCTTGTGTAACAAGCGCCTCGTCTCTGACCTCATGGAACATCTCTGAAGACAGGAGAGGACTATAGGAGACGAGGAGGATCACGTTCTCCACATCTCCTCCCTCCTCACCGGAGACCTCTGACCTACAAACCGGTTCGGATTGAACTCAATATTCCCCTCCGGGCCCAGCGAGGGAGACGGGATCCGCTCCAGTTTGAAAGAGTCAACAATGAATGAAACCAGAATCGTTTGAGTGGTGTAACCGTGACTAAGGACTTATTCAGAGTTTTTGGTTTGATGCCATAATTTCGCAACTTTATTCCCCACAGAAACTATTCCGCTAAAATAAACACGACTACTCTCATGGACTCTCTTACTTTCGTTTTTTTTCTCTCTCTCTCTCTTTCTTCACCACCAGACTGATAATTCCCAATTTTTTTCCCCTTCAGGGACTCTCATTGACAAACTTCGGGTTATCACAGGATAAATGGATGCAACACTTAGTGGCGCAACAAGATGGTGTCAGATGGGGCCCTCTGGGGGGGGGGGGGGGGGGGGGGGGGGGGGGTTTGACAAGCTGCGCCTCTGCTTCTGACAAAAATGAGTTGTGGGTTGACTTGGGGCAGTGAGGAGGTCAAATGCCTCATTGACATACGAGCAGAGGAGCAGATTTGTCAAATGTTGGACACCGATCACCAAAATACAAAAAGTTTACAGATGTGTGAGTCAGCACATGAACGAGGGGGGGGGGGGGGGGCTTTCAACGAGCAGTGTCACACAAAGGCCAAGAACCTCTGACAGCAATGTGTATATATTTTTGAATTGTGTGTGTCATTGGTAAGCTTTAGGCATAAAAAGAGAAACTATCCTGTCACTCAACATCATGTTGGAAGTTTTTCATTTTATTCTACTGCATATAAAAATGTAAGACATGTTTTTTTGTCTGTTTAATGGTGTGAGTGCAGAGATGAGGTCAGGATGTGTCTCATCTCTGCAGGGAGAGACTTCAAGCCTCACTGTGTGAAAATGAACTAACAACCTGTTTCACGCCTGAAAAACAGATGAAGAACATAAAAACATCCTGACAGTCTTCTGGAGGATTAAGCAACACTTCCTCCTCCTCCTCCATCGCTCCTCCCGTCTGTCTTCAGGTCCCTGCAAGGCGCTCGGGACTGCCTGGCACCATGAGTCTGGCGCTCGGAGAGATCCATCTCCCAGATAGGAGCAGGAGAAACTCCACCCAGGAGGCCTGGTATACACAAAGACAAACACACAGACAAACCTATTACATCCTCTGAGCTAATCGTTCCCCCGAGTCTGCACAAAACACAAACATCCCCCCCCCCCCCCCCCCCAGGACAGAAACACCACTCTTCCTCCGGCTCACTGCTGTTTTTAGAGCTCTAAATCTTCGCTGAATCTGACAGTCCAGGTACACACTGTCTGCACCAGAGATACTTTGAAGTCTTACAAGAGACACACATTATAAAACCTGTCATTCTTGTGCATGTACACAAAGCTACCTAAGAGCTGGTATGTACATGTTTCAGACAATGACACAACTCTTCTTTTAAATCACTTTTAAAAACAAATGTTTTTCTTTTTCTTCTGTAAAGCACTTTGTGACGTTGGTTTTGATAAGTCCTTTATAAATAAACGTTATTATTATATTATTATTATTATTATTATTATTAAGATATGTACGACAAAGACACAAAAAATAAAGAAAGACTCCTCGTCAGCGTTCACATTCCATTTTTATTTCTTTTTTTTTGCAGAAAAAACTCCAAAATGACCTTTAAACCATGTAATTAAGGTCCAAAATTGAAATATTATCATGAAACTTTCCTGATTATTTGTTTGTATTGGAAGCCGTTTGGCTCGGACATTTATCACGAACACATTCTGCTAATATGTTTTGAATATTTCAAGCCAAATTCACAGCATGTCCAGATGTTCATTATATCAAAAATTCAGATTGCAGAGACACCTCATTTTATGTCCATAATTTTTTTTTATTCTGTTTTTGCATGGAGTGAAAGTAAAAAAAAAAGGACATACTTTATATTTGTGTTTATACGTAACTCAAACAATAAACATTTATGCAAAAAACAACAATTTTGAGAAATGATTCCAGCTGATTTTAGCGCTCCCCCTCTGACCACAGGGCAGCTGACCCAGTTGTCCCCCCTGCTGGCAGGCCTGGTACTTGGATTTGAATTGGATAACCCCGGAGAGGGCCAGATGTTCAGCTCTGCTCTCTGACTGGGTAACATTGTTTTGTGGTTACTGCGCACATGTTTCTGTGCTCTACAGCATGTTACAGTTTAAGCCTGAATCTGAATTTGGAAATGTCACGTATCCTCATTTATGGATCTGAGACAATAACGTCTCTGACTGACGGCGGATAATCCAGATTTTTGTTCTGTAAATCTGTTTTTTTAATATCCCCGTTTGACACGACAGGCGATCAATCATCACGAGCGATCACCGACATGTGCCGAGGAAACATTCAGAGTGATGCACTCATCCAGATGTTAGAGTCCCGGGATCAGGGGTGGTGCTCACAGGTCATTGTTGTTGTTATCCGACAGATGATTCATCAGAGGTCAAAGGTCACTGTATGTTGAGCCTGTTGGAGCGGTTCTCATCCTGAGGCTACAGGAGCTGAGCAGTGGGGGGGGGGGGGGGGGGGTCAGGCAGGATCGGGGTCAAGCCTTTTCTCTATAACATCAGTTTCCTGAACACACACACACACACACACACACACACACACACACACACACAGGGATTACAGTCTTAGCATGGAGAGAGGAGTGAGGTCATTCTGTACATCTGCAGCCCACCCCAAACTGTGACACACGAGGCAGGAAACATCAGGGCTGACTAAGTTTGATGAGCAGGACCAGATTTCTGCTGTTATGTTGCACAAACACAAAAACAGTTGCGCATAACGGGAGCATAGCAGCCAATACATCAGTCAATGTTGGAGATTTTTTATGCCAAGGCCGGGGGAAGCAGCTCTTTTTGCAACGTGCATTCTTCCAGGTCAGAGTCCTGTATCTCCGACCTGATGGCTGACCTGAAGAGGGGAGCCAAAACAAGCTGCAAGATAATAAAAAAAAGCTGCAGAAGTACAAACAATGCAAAGCTAAAACCCATGAACCCAGAATGCAAGAGAAAAAAACGCTGCATTACCAGATATACAACAGTGGTCCTCCAGCCCTACAGGGGGCGCTAAGCGGCTCTTGATTTTGGTGATAGAGACGATAATTAACAAATGAGATTTGGTCCGATGAACGGATGAGTTTTTCAGCCTGTCAAGAGGAGCATGTTTCAATTGTTGTGTATTTTTTATTTATTTTTTTATTATTTAACTGGAAGCCTAAAAGAGACTCATGGCCCTTGTTGGCCACCATGTTGTACATGTATGAATCACACATATGATTTAATATCTGCACTTTTTGGGGTATGTTGTCTTACTCCTGCATTTCCAAAGTCTTCTACAATTTCTGATATTACACTTTTTTTATAATTATATATTTTTCTTCCATTCATTGGCTTTGGAGCCAAAATTCCACTTCCTGTCTTTTACTCTTATACTCTCACATCTGGTGTATACGGACTTCATGATTAGATTAAAATTAAATTAAATTAAATTAAATTAAATTAAAAATTGACTCAGACTCAGAGTGCAGGATGCGATAGGATGCTTTATATGCCTGCTTCAAAAGAAGACAGTTCCTTTTCTATTCCATGTCAGACTGTCCACATGAATTATTGCTCCATTCCTGCTCTGTGTACATCTCCTCCTCCCTCTCTCCTGTGTTTGTCTGGGTCAGAGTTTAATCTCTCAGTCCTGCTTCTTCTTATTCCTCTCCCGCTGCAAACATTGCTTAGTGCTGCCCTCTGCTGTCTCAAATAACTTCACCACAAGAGAAGCTTCTTATGACCTGTTGAAACATCTGAAACTAGATCTTAAATAATCACTTTTTTCCCCCTCACACACATTTTTTTTAATTTTGCAAACCCATGTGCACATTGACATGCATCGGCGCAGATTACACACCCGAGGAGTTTGCTGCTGATCACTGCGATAATCCTGTCTCTGATTCCCCGGTGACTGAGGTTCACAGAGGAGTGACACACACACAGGAAGATGGCCGCCGTAATCTGCACATATTGCATGTTTACCCAAAACAAAAATCACAGAGGAGGTCACAGATTTCAGGGATTTTTTTAACCTGTTTTTGTAGTTTATTAAACATTGTGCACGCATGTTAGCATTTTTTTTCTGAGTGGCTTTTTTAGCCGTACTGCCTGGCCTCTATTAGGCCAGATGGCTTCCTTCGTCAATCCCCACTCACAATCAAGATTAAGATTACACCACATACAAACACACATGCAGAAACACATGCGCTCAAATACATCACATACACAGTAATTAATGTTCACTTGCTTGCAGATGATATAACACAGAATCTGTTCGGTCAGTTGCAACCGAAGCTTAAGTTATTAAAGAGAGCCATTGATCGCAGAAGCCCAAGGTTGGAGGAGTGGCATGGATTAAAGTATTTTTATACCACAAAGCCACGTATCCACGGCGCTCATCTGAAAGCGAGAGGTGAGCGGCAGAGAGGGTGTAAGGAGGGGGGGAGGATAGAGAGAGAGAGAGAGAGAGGGAGAAAGCTGCTGTCACCAGGCTGGTTCTCACTTCTTAGCAGCCGTCCATTTAGCTCCAACTCTTCCATTCCCTCGGAGGGCCTTCTGCTTCTTCTTCTTCTTCGAGGCCTCGGGGCCACCCAGCATGTAGGAGGCAACCATGGGCTTTCTGGAAAACTACCAGGAGATCGACCCCGTCACCTTGAACCTTTGCATCCTCATCGCCAGCTACGTTATCTTGCTCCTGGTGTTCCTGATATCGTGTATCATGTACGACTGCCGGGGCAAAGATCCCACGAAGGAGTACGCCCCCGACCCGCAGCCGACTCAGTCTCCCATCAGGCTGGTGGTGATGCAGAGCTCGCCGGCTCCGGTGGCACGGTGGGACGGGGCCAACATGATCACGACCTACCACGAGCCGACGCTCTCGGACTTCAGGGAGAAGAAAAGCACGATGGTCTAATTAAGACTCAGAGACTCACTTTTTGTAAATATCTAAATCTTGTTTTGTACTTTTTGCATTTCTTTATTATTATTTTTTTGTCGTTCTGGAACAATGCTTGGATTTGACCTACACAAGACCAGACTCGCACGGTAAGTCTTGCCTTAATGGTTAGTTCTGGATATTTTAAACCTGAATACTTAAGGGATTAAATTACTGATAGGTAAAACTAAAATGTCTGAAATTGCTGCAGGAGATTACAGAAATTGTTTGAATGCAATTGCCCCAAAGTCTTACAAAGTATGTCCACTGAAAGTTGTTGCTTTCCCCACAAACAGGCTTAAGATGGATTGTTATCTGACAACAGAATAGAAAGGATCCCTGCATAGGTTCATCTCTTTTTATAAAGAGTAAGACAAAAGGAAAAGGACATATTGAAGTTTTTCAAAGCCACCAAACTCCAAGGACAAAATCACTGACTTACCTCATTGAACTTGGGAGCTGCCATTCTCCTGCTGCCAGATCAGCTCGTTTTCTAGGTTGTGATGTCATTAACAAACGATGCGTTGGATCAAAGCTCGTCATTCCAATCAACAAATTAGGTCAAGGGACAGAGACAAAGTCAACGATCATTGCAGAGGTTAGACCAGAAGCTTCAAGATCAAATTATCGTTTTTTGTAAATGGAGTTTGGTGGTTAAGAAGGGAATGATGTTTCAGCTGTTTCTTGTTGAAAAAAGGATCTCACCTTGGCATACCTTGATCATATCTTTGTAAGGATTGGCAATAGGCAATTTCATGTTGGAATAAAAATCTCAGCCTACTTAATGTCAAAAACAAGAAGTTTTTAGTGGACGTACTTTGATCTACCACACCAGGCCATAGTTTGCATCTTTAGCTGAAGACCTACTCATGCAATTCCAAACTTTTGGACCCCAGAAAACTAATATAAATGTAGGCCCCATGGTACATGAGTTCCCCTTTAAGTGCTGTGCATATGCAGGTGAAATCCGTCTTTATCTCGAGGATCTCAAGCCAAAGCCTGCCAAAGTCAGCCGTGGAGGGGAAACGTCAGGACTGATAAAGCCCAGGGACTAAAGAGGCCATTTCTGTTGTGTTGTGCTGTGAGACCGAGTGTGGGTGAGGTTGTAGGACTAAGGTTAGGTTCAGGGAAACACACAGAGGAGAGGCAGAAACTTGGTTAAAGTCTTAACATCTGCACTTCTTCCATTTTTGAATGATATCAAGTGTCAAGAGACTCGCTCGCCCTTAAGTTAATGTCTCTGGACTTCGTTGCTCTTCTCCGACATGAAGATAACGCCATAACCTCTCCCTTAACTACTCCACCAAATCAAAGCTTGATAGCTCTCGTTTGGCTGCCATTCAAGGATTAGGGTTCAAAACATTTGGTTAAGTCTGGTCAGACAGTCACCTCTTACATAACCCGAGGAACCCTGTTGAGCATGGATGTGGTTTTTGAAGCTGCAGACCGAATGGGTTAAAGCTCCTGACCTGAATGTCTTCCATCTTATTTTGAGACGTACATGTCTTTAATCACTTCACCTACACTGACAGGGAGAATGTTAACCCTTCGACTTCTACTTGATTGTCTCCAAGGGGAAATTGGTTTTGCAGCCAGGTGACAACAGGAAACCAAGAATGTTTACAAACGTCCATAAAACCATCATTTAAACCACAATAAAACTCATCAGTCATCAGGGTCATCATTGGGGTTTTGGTCATCTGATGGACTGAGTTGGACTTTGCTGTTGGACTTTGCTTTTGGTGATCTGGATCTCCTACCTGAGGACAGGAGCTCAAACTCACCAAGTACAGTAGGGTATGGTGACGACACTGTAAGATGCTACGCGTCTTAGCTGCAGCTGTCTTACTGAAGGTGAGCGACAGATCAGCTAATTTAATCCCAATGATCTTAAATTCAACTTTAATGATGTGTCGAATCCTATTGTTGTCTCCTATTGGTAGATAACCAAAGCCAAAGGTAAGGACAGACTGCACACACCAAACCAGTTTAGCATACGGAAGAAGATGCTTTCTTACAAACTGCTTCTGTGTTTTCACTGAATGATACCCTTTAGTACTTCCTTGGTCTCAATTTTGATTGGTGTATTTCACTTCTTTCTAAAAAATCTATGCACATGTCCTTGGTTTCACTGACATTTAAGTTGAAAAAGGAGTTATCACACCACTCAATAATATAATCCACCACTGGTCCAGGTTCTCCCCCTTTAACAGACTATGACTGTGTCATCTGGGAACTTCAGAGTATGTCTGCCTGGATGGAAACTTCTGCAGTGAAGGAGAACAAAATGAAAAAAGGACATGCTTAAGTTTTTTCAAAGCCACCAAACTCCAAGGACAAAATCACTGACATACCTCATTGAACTTGGAAGTTGCCATTCTCCTGCTGCCAGATCAGCTCGTTTTCTAGGTTGTGATGTCATTAACAAACGATGCGTTGGATCAACGCTCGTCATTCCAATCAACAAATTAGGTCAAGGGACAGAGACAAAGTCAACGATCATTGCAGAGGTTAGACCAGAAGCTTCAAGATCAAATTATCGTTTTTTGTAAATGGAGTTTGGTGGTTAAGAAGGGAATGATGTTTCAGCTGTTTCTTGTTGAAAAAAGGATCTCACCTTGGCATACCTTGATCATATCTTTGTAAGGATTGGCAATAGGCAATTTCATGTTGGAATAAAAATCTCAGCCTACTTAATGTCAAAAACAAGAAGTTTTTAGTGGACGTACTTTGATCTACCACACCAGGCCACAGTTTGCATCTCTAGCTGAAGACCTGCTCATGCAATTCCAAACCTTTGGACCCCAGAAAACTAATATAAATGTAGGCCCCATGGTACATGAATTCCCCTTTAAGTGCTGTGCATATGCAGGTGAAATCCGTCTTTATCTCGAGGATCTCAAGCCAAAGCCTGCCAAAGTCAGCCGTGGAGGGGAAACGTCAGGACTGATAAAGCCCAGGGGCTAAAGAGGCCATTTCTGTTGTGTTGTGCTGTGAGACCGAGTGTGGGTGAGGTTGTAGGATCAGGAGGAGAACAAAATGTCTGAGCTGTTTACTCTCACACATTGAGATCTGTCTAAAATCCATCCAACACTGCCAGGACACAAGATCAGTTTGTGGGCTAAAATGTGGGACTGAATTGTGTTAAAAACAAAAGATGTGGATATGTCCCTGGCCATTCGAGGTGGTTAAAAATCATACTAGGAAGAGTTGACTCATCAACCTCTTTTAGCTCCTAGAAGCAAACTGTAGAGGATGCCTCCACTGCCCTGAGTAGCTCTTGTTGAACTTTCCATAGGTCCTCATTACCAGTGAGGTCAGGGCCACAAGTCCCAAATCCCTGATGCCCTTAGGTGGATTTGCTCCCAGGCACTGGGACGATTGACGACTTCTTCCACAACGTAGGAACCTACGTAGGAAGCATTTAAATATGGAGTGGAAAAAAGGAGATAATTGATCTGCACAGTGTTTAAGTAGATGTCAGGAAAGCTTTTATCTTATCCGGGACATTGGAAGTCTGTTCAAGCCCCAATGTACCATATCTGAGAGCAAACATATTGTTTGAACACAAGCAGGGCAAATTTAAGTGCAAGCATGGGAATATTTGGACGTGTGGGCAGGGTTTTGAGAGTATAAATGACTAAATCTGATGCCTCATTAAAGTCAGAAGACTTTTTGTTCAAGGTAGATTAACTAATACATAAAGGAAATAAAACTTCTGTCAAAGTAAACACTCTGGGATCATACAATTGATTAGTATTTTTCTCATGACTTTTGTCTTTGTTTACGTTTGGATTTATGCTAATCTTGTTTTGTTTTTTTGTGTCTCTTTGGCTGGATTCATTGGTGATCGTCTTAGCCTACTTGCCTGTTGATCATAACTTCCTTCCAGGAACAAATGTATAAATACAACAATATATGTGAACTACAGGGAAAGGTCAAGACCGTATATGTCTTAATACCTGATTACCTGAAACCTGTAGCATTCAGTCTCTGCTGCCAACGTGCAACATAAATAGATCTGGTTCAGTAAACAAGAACTTGGATGAAACTCATTGTAATCCTGCATCTTCTGAGAAATGTGAAGTCAATAAATTAGGCCAGTGGTACCTCATAAAGAATTCGCTCAAATTAGCGCAAATGGTGGTGAGTTGATGAATTTACCCAAACTACATCTCCTTTTAAGAGGCTAAAATTGTACCAAAGCACTTTGAGTGTATCTGCATCATGATACTATAGTGCTACCTCTTGTTTTTTTACCCTTTCTGCTTTTTTATTCATTGACAATTCCAGTAACTACTGACAAAATATGTAGTGTTAATGTTTAACTGGCCTCAAAAGAACCTGAACGCTCGGCATCAGTAGCAGCCATCTTGGTTGTTTATGAATATTCTCCAAAGGCAATGAAACTTGCCCAATAGACCATCTTGGTGTTTTGTACACAGTGATCACCAGTTGGGCTCGGGGCGGAAAACTATATGAAGTGCATTCTAGCGTGAAACAGTAAACCAATTACAGAGCCGTTTAACCCCATGTCACGTGTGGACACAAAGCTCCTTTTATTCTAAGGACAAGCCCCCCCCATATGACTGTTACACTCAACCATTACATATTATTCAGACATACTCAATGTGTCTCAAATGTTTGGTGGTATTTACCCAAGGAGGATTGTGAAGTATAGTATTTCTTTCAATTCTGTTAAATTTAAGATCAACAGGCGACTGATCCTCATGTGAGAATGAGTTTGAACCAAAGAACAAGAGCATGTCTGACCTCTGACCTCTGACATATCAGAGTGAGGGGATACTAGTTTGAAAACTTTGTAACTTAATTGCACAGTGCTGAAATTTCACCCACTGCATCCCAACAACAAAAATATATATATAAGAGATCATTCCAAAGCTTCCTTGGAGGTTGGGCCGCAGTAGTCTAGTGGTCAGTTTACACGCCCTATTTATGGAGGTTCAGCTGTGAACCTTGTGTTTGAAAGAATGGCAATAAAGGCAGAATTGGTAGAATAACTTGAAAGACTCAAGTAACTTGCTAAGAACCAACAAAGTGTATGAAACAGTCCAGTGTATGCAATTTTCTTGGATGTGCGCACACTAGTCTTTTTTCTCCTCTTATACCAAGCACCTTGTGAACTCTCAAACTCGAGCCCTTCACATGTGAGATAAAGTTAGTGAGCGTAAACTGTTAAGGATATATACGTTATATGGAGACTGAGATTAGGCCAACCTTTACATTAAATGTCATGTGACTCCTTCACAGATGTTTCAATATGCAAGTCGGAAGTCGATAATTCCAAGTTGTTGTTTCTGACTTCCAATCTGAGTTAAAAATTGACAACTAGGTAATTCTGCTTACCTGTTACAATCTGCACGGCCATATTGCTGTGACGCCAGTTTTACCGACTCGGTCTACATGGATCTTGCCCGAGTTTCCGATTTGGAATTCCTACCTGAATGGCCGTTCCATTTCACTTTTCTGAGTCAGTGGTTGTTTTTTCCTGAGTTCTGTGTGGAATGGAATGCAGCATTATACCGGTTTAAAGGTTTTGGGGCACCAAGGCAGTGAAATAGCTTGATCTTATCAAAGAACATGTGCTGATAAAAGCTTTGCAGGCTTAAAATTGTACCAAATAAGAAATGCATTGCACTCGTCATCGAAAAGTCTGAAACAGTCTGTCATTTCTGTGCCACTTGAGAGTTTTAGTTGCAGCTTAAAGACAAATAATTTCTCTCAATTGTTGAAAATGGTTTCTTAAAGAGACGGCGTTGGGGTGTAAAGTGATGCTTCTGCTTGCATGAGGTGAAAGTGAAGTTTAAAGACCAGAGAAACTCCATCCGCCCCCCCCAAACAGACAGACACAGACAAAGACAAAGACACAGATAGTTTACAGCCAGGACAGAAAGATATCCTGAGCTGCTCTGACACAAGGCTGCCAACCTGCAGCTCTGTATCGCATTAAAAGTTTAAGCTATAGCATCATGGGAGAACAGACACTATAATCAGATAATCAGAGGCATCTCTGGCATTCTCCTATTGTCTATATTGTCTTTTTTTAAATGCAACACAGACAATGACTTTCACTCATTTTCTGGATTGATCCCATTCTCTGCTTGCACTCGTACAGACCTACACACCTTTATTAAATGTGCTTTACACCACTTTCTATACGTGTTGTATGTTAAGAGAAAGTGCCTGTGAAACATTTCAAAAAGGGTTCAGTGGGTTTCTTGTCGCCGTGGTTGTGTGCAGCACTAACGGGCAACTGCGTGAACTTCATTAAGCCCCATGATTGCACTTTGCTCTTACGTAAAGGCTCTGTTATATCTGACAGTCCCTGATCAAGTTACAGCGTCATTATGTAACTGAGCCGCTACAGCGTGACACTGTGCAGTTCACCTTTTTGTCTTTGACACTTTGTCTCCTGCGACATCAATCTATTACCCTTTTACCGGATTTCTTTTTCCATGACACCTGCTGCAAGACCTCTTGGTATCTGCCTGCCTGTACTGCATAATATCTGAACTGTAAAACATGATGAAACCTGATTTAAGTTGAGTCATAGTAAAGCTGTTGACACACTTACTGTGGTCTATATTGCATCCTCCATCGGGGACGCACTGCTTATATAACATGGGGCTTTAGCTGAACAATCTGTATGAACTATGTACACTTTAATCCTTATTCTACATTGTACGTGACTGTTGTAGTTTATTGTTTTAAAATTGGATCAAAACTGCTTAAAATCATTAAAAATCTCTCTATGAGGTAACCATTTAAATATGAATCATTTATAAGCGATGGCTTTATTCGTTTTTTTTCCTTATAAATTACTTAGAATTAAAATTGAATAAACAAGAAAAACAACCAATTGAAATATTTTTGTTATAATAATAACAATAATAATAATAACTTAGATTTATATAGGGCCTTTCAAGAAACCAAAGGACGCTTTACAAAAGTTTTGTGTTTTTAAATCCAGATAACATAGGTAAACAGACCTAAATTAAATAATCAATACTCATAAATGTTAATAAAATGTATTATTAATTCTTCTTTGTTCTTTCTGCTTTTAATTTTTGAGTTATTAAATTTGTCCCACCATAGGTAGGCAAGTAAAACATGCTAATCTTGCCCGATATTGAACAATGTAAATTTCCCCGTTGTGGGATAAATAAAGGATTATCTCATCTTATCTTATCTTATCTTATCTTATTACGTTCACAAAAAATAGACATAAACAACTTTCCAAACACACACAAGAGTAAGATATTAATATATACTACATTATAGTAGAAAATAAATCAATTTCCAGGTATTTCTATGTAACTTACTTACATGTTTGTTTGTTCATTTGCGGCAACACCCTCAATCTTTGCACTTCCAGAATGTGAAGTAACGTCCCTCCACAAGATACCGCCCCCCTCAAACCTCATTGGTCAATATACCACCTATCTTGCTCCTTATTGGCTGAGACTGCCGTCGCTCATTATCTTACCACTGTTTGGGCGGTGGGGCACAAACAGAAAAAAATCACATTATTCTGTTCAACGTCTCAGCGGGGGAGCTCGCTCGTCACTAGCCGGCGGAGCTTGCTTGCTTGCGGGGGTCTTTTTTTTGGGGGGGGGGGGATTGTTCTGCCTCTCGCTGTTGCTCATGGATATTTTTTAATTTACCGACGAGGCAGAAAGCCGGTGTTTGATACAGGATGGTACTAAGAAAGCGGCTAAAACAGTGCCTTTGTAGTGGGAGCATTAGTGCTGTCGGTGCCTTGTAGCTGCAGTATAAGTTAGCTGAAGGTTAGCTCATGCTAGGCCTTTCTTTTTCTTTGGTTTTGTGAGGACAGTTTATCGTTTTCTCTTTGTAAAGCGGGTTATTAGCATCTTTTGTGCTGATTTTTTTTTTTTACTTTGCTTCCTGCTGTGAAAATGGTTGAAATGAAGAGAGTCAACAGCTTCCAGAGGTGGGTGAAATCTGTCAAATATGGACACAATTAACACTAATATCACTAATATAACTCTAAATGACATAAAAAAAACTACAGGCCAGCTAGGTGTGGGTACTGCTTACATCACTCTTCATGTCTGTTAACGTAAACCTGTTTTCCTCTCAAGGTGTGGAGTCACTTTATACTTGAACTTTCTGTCCTGCTTTACCAAATCAACAAAGAAATGTACATTTTGTTTTGACTTTGATTGTTTTATCTTTCACACAGAAAACATAAAAAATAATGTCAAGAAGACCTGTATGAATATTCAACCAGTCTATAACAAAAATGAAACTTTAATTAGTTTGAATAACTTTAAATTGAATGTTTTTAGTGTCCCAATGCTTGCATGGCTCTTATATTTAATTTACTATTTTATGGTATCATAATATCAATTAGCTTTTAAGGCTTTGGCTATCATTTATAATCAGGTATTTTAATGTATTTCAGGTGAGGTTGTAATAGTACTCTGACCACACTGTGAAAGTAATGTAATAATAATAATAACTTTATTTATGTAGCACTTTTCCTGACATGGTGACAAAGTGCCTCACAACAAATACAGAAAAATGACAGGAAGACAAACAAAGAAGCAGAGAAAGGATTTAAAAGACAAATACAGATGAAGATAAGACTTATTATTCAGTTCCCCCACTACAAGTCAAAGTCCTCCATTCAAAGTAGGCCGCATCAGACTAGATATCAGTTTGATCTGAATATATGATTGTGAGTGAGGTACAGTTAAACTCTTCTTCACACACGTAGAGCATACACAAGAGGTTTGATGTAGTAAAGCCTGTCCACATGGAGTTTGTCATTTAGTTTTTAAATTATTATTTCATACTATTATTACAGTATTTTTATTAGGTGCAATAAAGTGACAAACTGGTGATATACAAATGAGGCACAAAAAAAAACCAAACAGACAAGGTCAGGACAACGACTCCAAAATACAGTAAATAATCAAATAAAACAAAGAAAGACAGCAAAATACTAAGACATCAATAGACACACATCATACTACGAACAGAAAAACTACAAAACTATATGAAACACCTAAGAAAGGATACAAAAAGTGAAAGAGGCGATAGAGAGAAAGGGAGGGAGAGAAGGTGCTTAGTAAAGGAACAACCTGTTGATGCCTGAGCGTCTGTGTTGGGATGGAAATGAAACATTTCTGTATTTATCTGACCATCGATTTTTGTAATAACCGTTTCAGCGACCGATTATTTCCCCCCAGATTAATCAATTATTACATAAATTGCCCTAATTTTATCTAAGGTGTTTGCCTAATGCCTTTCACTTGTAATATGAGGTAGGCAACAATCAGTGTGACTTTGACCCTTGGTGTTCTTTCTCATGTTTAAAAGTGATGAAATCAATCCGACAGAATTGTTGAAGGACAGGTTTATTTTCAGCTCTGAATTTATTGCAAACTCATATTTGTATTTTAACTTTTATTTAACTGAAAGATTTCTCACAGACAGAACATAAGGGTGAAAAATAGTTCAGGTATAGAGACGTACTTCACAACAAAACCTACCAAAAATAAAAAACAGTAAATAATGGATATTATGAAGACTATTTGAAAACAGAAGACACGCCTGCACATTTACTTAGAGCCTGAAGAAGTCATTTATATTGTATTAATTTACATTTCCACCATCTGGTCTTCATCAGGTCACAGCACGCCTGACAAAGAGACCAGAAAGGAGATGTCGTGATTTGATAAACTTCATACTGACTGAGTAAATGTGCTTATCTTCTTTTCCCTGCTGAGGTTTAATGATTGCCCTGCACCTACGTGATGTACGCTTAACCAACGTTCCCCCCCCCCCCCCCCCCCTCTTTTTAAAAAGGTATTTCTTCATGTGTCGAGAGATGGTGAAGAATCCAGGTCAGTCGTGCCTTCTGGGTCATTCCAATGAAGCACAGGAAGTACGAGAACCTGTTCACCAGAGTCAGGGTTTAGTGTGAAAACAGACATGAATCAAATATACACATGAAACAAATAATCTCAATTTTTCAACTAAATTAAAAATCAGCAAATAATCTGTCAGGAAGTCAGTCATTCTCAACATCTGCAAAAAGTCATAGATAGTAAGAGTTGCTCAGTTTCTATTGAAGGTAATGATGAGAGTGTGTTGGGATTTATTAAATCTGCCGCCTCATGTCGGTTCATGATGTGACTTTATGCTACTAATCCCTCTCTTCATCTTCGTTCATACACACCGTCTTTCTTCCTTTCTGAACTTAGTGTTCATTTGTTTTGTCTTCAAGTTGTTGCACGTTTCAACACCTCTGTTTGAAACCTTTTGGGTGACGTGGCCTTTGTATTTGTCACTCATATCTTGAAGTTCTTGTTCTGTTTTTACTGCGACTGTCATGCATCAGGTTTGAGGCGTACTCCTCGTGCAGGGCACAGAGTTTGCTCCTGTCACGCCACGGGCTCAATGTTGCAAAATATGCACGTTGTTAGTTTTAAAAAAATGTCATCCTGGATACTTTGCAAAAAACAAAAACCTTGTCTGATTTGGATGCTTTTACTTGAGCTGGTTTATTTTCTCTTTCATTCTGAGTATTTTCTGAGCGTTAATTTTAAAAAGCAGTAAACAGATATGATAGTTGTGTCTGTGTGAATCTGTTCTGATCTTAAATCAGACTGAATAGTTTTTAAATTTCTCTCTCTGTGTGTGTTTGTGTGTTTCAGGTTCATGAACAGACGGGCGTCTGCTAACTGCCGCTACCAGCCCACCTGCTACGAGCACGCTGCAAACTGCTACACTCATGCGGTGAGTGGTTTGAATTCATTTTTAATGCACATGACATGATCTATTGTGCATTAATTTTTAATGGCTCTGTGGGTTCTTGGTCCTTGCAGCTCCTCATCGTGCCGGCCTTCGTGGGCATGGCGCTGCTGCATCGTCTGTCAGATAGCGGCTGGGAGAAAATCACCGCCTGGGTGTACGGCATGGGCCTGTGTGCGCTCTTCCTCGTCTCCACTGTGTTTCATATCATCACCTGGAAGAAGAGCCACCTGAGGTGAGCACGACCAACCCTGGATTTCTATCATTAAACTGAACTAGGCCAGGCCCGTTGGGGTCAGAGAATTCTTTTTCAAGGGAGACCTGGTCGAGAATAGCAGCAACATATACTCTTAAGAAAACAGGTACAGCAGGTTGAGGAGACTTTAACTCCTACTAAATCAAGTACCCTAAAATCTGCTGTATGGGACGCACTTTTAATATTTATTTCTTCATCTTAAAAGTGCGCTGCGCTTTATACACCGTATTGACAAATATACCAGTATAAAATGCTGACAGACACGCTGTCATTACCACGAGAGCAGCCGCCACCTTCACCCACTCCACGCGACCTGACACAAATGAAAATTCATCCCCATTTATTGTGTATTGCAATCTGATCGCGAGCTGTGCTGGGATACGTAGTGACACAAACCGGACTGGCTGTGCTACTTTTTAACATCCTGATTTTTTTTTAAACGGGAGTTTTTTTTATGTTGCACGGAGCCTAAGGTCCTCGTTGCACGTCTGCACTCTCTCGTGCACGCTGCAATTTTATGAATTAATTAAAAAAATTAAATAAAAACATGTCGGATATGTACTTGAGCGGCCGGCCCAGGTATCGTCTGTGTGTGGGGGAAACGCTGCACAAACTGTGCAGCAACAATGAACACTGCAGCCGTCTGTAGCTTCTTGTTTAAAAGCAGAACATGAAAAACAACAACAGCGCAGAGATCTCTCTCTCTCTCTGCTGACGGGGAATGTTTTTGTCTCTTTGCATTCTTTCACTTCCCTCTGTGGTCTGTGTGACGTTCTGTTATTCTCTGTTTCTCACATTGCACTTCAGATAACCGGATACTTTACGACATTATTCTCTCTGAATAAAATAACTAAGTAGAACATATATATATTCAGTTAACAGTGTATGATTTCCAATATTAAAAAAAACATTTTAATTGAATAAATACAATGCAGAGAGTAAAACTTTAATGCTCATCATCATGAAGTGTGTTTATCAAAGTGCTATCTGCAGAAGAGAAAGTGACTTGTTGTCTATTCTGAAACAAAACATACAAATCTCGTTCATGCTTTGTAAACGTGTGACCCTGAGTAAGAACACATGACCTTTAATAACCTGCTGTCTGTTTGTTTCAGGTCTATGGAGCAGTGTTTCCACATGTGTGACAGAGTGGTCATCTACTTCTTCATCGCTGCCTCCTACACGCCTTGGTGAGTGTCACACAGCGGGGCAGAGTTTTCCTCCGAGCGGCTGCAGGAATGAATGAAGGGGTTAACGTTTTTTTTTTTCTGGCGTCGTCCTCAGGTTGAACCTGCGAGAGCTGGGCCCGCTGGCGGCACACATGCGCTGGTTTGTGTGGCTCATGGCCGCTGCTGGAACCGCCTACGTTTTCAACTACCATGAGAAGTGAGTTCAGACCACAGCCGGGTGAAACAGGTCATAATGTAACTGTGATACTGACGTCCATATCGTTAACATAAAGAAAGTCTGCCAACATAACGACCAATCAATCAAACTTTATTTATACAACACCTTTCAGACAAACTCAGTCACATCTCAAAGAGCTTTACATAAACATATTTAATTTCATTTAGATAAACATATTGACTTCACTTCCTGCTTTTCTAACCCTGTCCCTCCACACACTGCCCTTTCCCTCGAGCAGCCCCCACCTGTCCTCAGGTCAGAGGTCAACTGACTTCAGGGACTCGATTTGAACCGTTTCTGTGCTCGACAAGATGAATGAAAGTTTAAAAATAATCCAGAGCTAGTTTGTGAAGGAGGATGGACAGATTGGATTCATCTATATCAAAATGAATCGATCGTTTAGTACCAATAACGAGGTCCTTTATTATTCTCCTTATCTTAAATGATCTCATGATTTGTGTCTCTCTTGTTTTTCTCTGGGGTCAGAAATCAGTCTCCAGTGTTCTCACATGAAACCTCATCACTCTCCATGTTGTGTTTCTTTGTCTCCTCAGGTATAAACTAGTTGAGCTGGCCTTCTACTTGACCATGGGATTCTTCCCCGCTTCAGTAGTGGCATCAATGGTAGTATTAATATTTACTCTGAATGTCTTTACCCACACACTTCATTTGCATTTCCACAATCAATCACAGGTCAGAGGTCGCTTCCTCTCTTATGTGTCTCTCACTTTCTTTTTCTTGTAAACTGATTCAGGGAGTTTTTAGAGAAACCTTGAGTAGATGAAGTTTGAAGTTAAATATTTTTTTAAGTGCAGCCCAAAATAACAAAAAGAGAAAAAGGCGACGACACAATGCAACATCAATCTCCTGTCATGAGGGAATTGGTAGCCTCCCATTCCTTAGTGTACGATTTCAGAGAGTCATCTGTACATTTTGCACACGGCACATTGTAGGAGTAAGTAAAATCCAAGGTTTTCTTAGTGCTGCAAAAGTGCAAATATGTGTGTGAGATTTTGCAGGAATGTTCTTGCTTTATAAAACTAATTCAGCGAACCAAAGCTTTAATGCACTGTTTCCTCAGTGAGGAGGTTCCTGGTTTGAATCCCCGTCTGACAGGAGCCTCTCTGTGTGGAGTTTGCATGTTCTTTGCATGTTCTCCCCGTGCATGTGTGGGTTCTCTCCAGGTGCTCTGACTTCCTCCCACAGACATGCTCGTTTGGTCATTTGGGTGTGAATGTGAGTGTGGCTGGCTGTCTGTCTCTGTATGTCAGCGCTGTGATTGGCTGGTGAACAGTTCAGGGTTTAACCCCGCCTCTCGCCCAATGACAGCTGGGATCGGCCACTGCGACCCTGAATGAGAAAAGCCGTATAGATAAAGGATGGATGGATGGATGGATGGATGGATGGATGGATGGATGAAGCTTCAACAGTTCAAATCTGTGTCTAATGTGTGCTGCCCTCTTGTGGTTTAAACTGATATTGCAGCCTGGCTCTCTTAATGTGTAAACAACAATACGGTCTTTTCTAAAATATTAAATGTTTATACTTGATATTTGGCTCGACATCTCATCAATAAATAAAACTGTTTTAAAAAATATATACAGTATGTTTTTTAATTTAGAATTTTATTCACTTTTTGTTTTGTGATTTTGTTTCATTTTTCTTTGCCGTGCAGCATTTATTTCCAAACAGCACATTCACAAACTTCTTTCTTTTTCTGTGAGCGTGTTGAAATGACTAACTGAGACTTCTGTTGTTTTGAAATGTCTAAACGAGACGCGCTCATCCAACTGAGTCACCGCTTTGGTCAGCTGATTTGATACGGAGACATGAGGAGACTTGTTCACGCAACAGATCTTTTTTTTCTGCCTTTCAGAGCAACACTGACGGGCTCCAGGAGCTGGCGTGCGGTGGACTCATCTACTGCCTTGGCGTTTTCTTCTTCAAGAGCGACGGCGTCATCCCCTTCGCCCACGCCATCTGGCACGTGTTCGTGGCGCTGGCTGCCGCCGTGCACTACTACGCCATCTGGAAATACCTCTACAAGGCCCCCAGCGCCGACACCCTCCTCCAGTCGTGACGCACACCTTGCACGCCGACTTCCTCTCCGCCCGCTGACGCTGCAGCGCCAGCCGTAAAGTTTACCAAACGACGACCAGGAAATGTTTACTGTTTTGTAACGGAGAGCAGATTAGTCTAACTTCTTTAAAAGCTCTTTTCTACGTCACAGCGAGGGAGGGAGGTTAGACTTTTTACACTGAGCCCTCTGGTGTATCAGGAGTATCTGAGTAATTTGATAACAGTCTTTTGTATCGCTTGAAGTACAACACATTCCATGTCGGGGTCGTTTCTGTGTGAAAACGTGGAGGTTGGTTCTTTTCAGGCGCTGATTCACTGGGGATTGAGGTGTTGGAACAGGAGCAGGGGTGGATATCAATGAAACACATTTGTACGATTTTGGATACTAAAAAATTAAACCTGTGTCCCTTAAAAAAAACCTTTTTTTTTTTTTTATTTCTAGTGAAAATAAAAAACCAAAGATCCCACGAGCAGCTTCATGAGAACTTTACCGACGTAAAAAAAAACGTCCTTCAAATGACCAAAGTTTTGATCTTCTCAAATTAGAAGTGAATTCTGAATCTTCTTTTTGGTGTCAAATTTAGTATTATAAAGTATTTCAGATTGATCCCCGGCCCTCTTTATCAGTTTAATGCACTTACAGCGTGTCAGAGAGGAAATGAAGAGGAAGGCTCATGTTGAAAAGTTGTTTCTTATTTGTTTCTTTTATTTTTTACTGTGATTACATCTCAAACTCATCTCATTCACAACAACGCTGGTTTCTTTCTTTCTCTAATGCATGCTGGTTTTTCTGAACGCGGTCAAGTACGGAAGACGATCAGGGCCAGGCATGAGAGAAAAAAATGAAGGAGAGTAAGGCAATTATTGAATGTAAATGTCAATGATACAAAGTCAAAGTTTAAATAAAAGTGCTGGATATGAGAGAAACTAAATTAGAGGACCTTTTTTTTTTGCAATTTGTAAATAAGGAAAACATTTTCAAAATGCAAAAAAAAAAAGCAAATTTTGTATTAACAAAAAACATAAAAAATAAAGGAAGACATGTTTCAATATTAGTGTTGAACAAAGAAAAAGTAATTTCACTTATATATATTTTTTAATGTTTTGCGGAAGAAAAATCTACAAAAAATAAATAAATAATATTTTTTTTTCTCATGCCTGGCACTTTAACTTGGAGCTTTTCTTGGATTTAATTTTCTTAATGCTTGACCCTGATACTCATCCAGAGTCCAAAGTTTCAGCTTCCTTTGTAAGGATGTAGCGCCCTCTGCTGGAGGGTTGCAGTAAATATTCACATTTCCAGATGTGTAGAGCTGATTTTTTTTTGTTAACGAGCCGAAAGATTAGAGAAAGTCAGCTCAGGCGGATTAATGAACTTTTCCACTTTGTTAATACTGTGAACAGTGCAGACGAGTGAGTGTGTGTGTGTGTGTGTGTGTGTGCATGACTTTTGACCTCTAGTCTACTCTCACATTTCCATTCACACCACTATGACGAGCAATGTTTCCTGACGGCTCCTGACTCTCTCTCTTTGTGTCTGTCTTCTTAGCGGAGCTGAATGGACGCTTATTTTCCTGAACCACTCTTGTTTTGTAATGATTGTAAATATTCTGTTTGGTCGTTCTGTTGTTGTTTATGATCCTGGCCTTTGCAGGGGGAGAAAAGAAACTGCTTCTCGTTTGTCCCATTGGTTGTTAATGGTGCTGCATAACATGAATGCTCCTCCACTGTCATTCTGAATAACACCTTTCTAATGTGAAAATAAAAAGTGATAATTCCCCAAAACGGAGATCCTCTCTCAAGAGAATGTGTCGTTTCTTTTTATTGTTGTGTTTACTCTCATCAGGCAGCTGAATTTTCCTGACAGGACAAAAACAAACAAGAACCGTCCTTTGACTCGACCCCTGACCTTTACAAATAAGTTAAAAGAAATAATATAATTAACACAAATTTCCACTACAGATAGATTTATTTTACCTGTATTGTGTTTACACTGTGGGGCCAAGGGGCTCTAAATCAATACTACAATAACAAAAGATGACGTCGAGGCTAGCGGGGAATCATGGGAGTTCTCTTTGCTGCTCAATCCCACTACAACTGCTTTTCACAAATCCAGTTTTTGATTTAAATGTAAAAATCTGCTTTTGTTGACGTCTTTGCTTGCTTTATCTACATTATTGTTTTCACATTCCTGATTTTATTCATCCAAAAGTGACGACCTCATCAGAGAATATATTTAAATCTGTGCCTATATTTGCATATTACCCAATATTTTACATATACCTTTTCAGTGTAGACGTATTTTTGTTGATGTCCAAAGCAGCTTGAGAAATCTTTATATTGTATAAATTCTTATTTGAAATAAAAAAAAACCCTTCTTCATGGATGAGCAGAGAAAGACGACACGGCAGATAAGAATTGGGATTTTATTAGACACTACAAATTACAGAGAGACGGAGAGGCTGAGGACTGAACAGCACAAATAAATGTAATGTAATCCATTCCGTGACAAACAGGAAATACACCTTTCTGTTGTGTTTTCTTTTTCTTTTTTTTTTACACTCTGAAACAGTCCGCTGGTGTTGCCATGAATACAATGGTTACAAGTCTGTTGCAATGTCCAAAATAAGAAATGAAAGAAGTCGTCCATGTGTGTGTGTGTGTGTGTGTGTGTGTGTGTGTGTTGATTTTTGATGCACTAAGAAGCCCTTCAGTGCAGATCTGAAGCGAACTGATTGGAGATGAGAGGCTTACATTGCTGAGAGACCGGGGAACAGTCAGTGTATTCAAGGCACTGGAATAGACTCCGAATTATGGTTTACGTTTCCGGGTGAGGTAGTGAAATCACTCGACAGTGAGGTAATTTTGGGATACGCGTGGATTGATTATTGGCTTTTTCCTATAAACGTATAAGTTTCATAAAAACGATGCTCCGTACGGGCATCTCTCCAGTCTTCACTCTCTCCTCTACAAACCCTGTTCACACTCGAGCGCATCTGTGCAGAAAGGATGCAGAGAGGAAACACCCTCTAAAGCGCAAAAAAACACAAATAAAAGATTAGAAAATAACTGTTTTAACATCACACATACAACTTTGGATCACGTAAATCAACCAGACCTGGACTGGGATCTGACTAACTCGTCCGTTTTGCTGTTTTAATGGGCTGATAGTGGGTTTTTTCCCCCCGATTTTTAGGTATTTTTTAATTTTATTTTTGTAGTTTTCTACCCAGTTTTAACCTCTGTACCTCCCTGAAAAGAAAAAAACACTAATGCCTTCAATTTAGAAGATCTCGACACAGATGTATGGAAGTCAAGAGTTGCCCATTTCAAGTAAACGATGTGTTAAATTTAAGTTTAATGTAACGTTTGTTGGCACTCCATGCATGTCAAAAATAAGATTAAAAGTTAGCATGATAGCTTAAAATTGTATCGTCACTGCAACAATGTCAAATTATTTTTTTTTAAATCTGCTAGAAGTATATAAATAAATTGCAAACTGGGCTTTAAAAATCTATCTTTTTCATTTTAGCTTAGCAAGTATGATGCAAATTTTTTAAAATTTAGTTAGCTAATTTTTTAAAAAGAAGCTAGCTCTTTTATAACCAATTGAAATACACCTCAATGAACCGACAAAGTAACTGAGAGAAATGAGCTCCCATTGGTGGTTTTTATCTGTAAAAAAGTGAAGAAAAAAAACTGCCTAGTGATTAAAAGGATCGGTATTGGACCATTTTTGCAAAGCGTTAGATGAAATAGATCAACACCATTGGTTTGGAATGTGTCCCATAACTACAAAACAAAACTTTAATTGAGAATTCAAAGTTTAGAGAGTTTTTTTGACGACAGTTATAAGAGAAAATAAACACCACTCATGAACTGTTTTCTCAATGTGAAGCTACACCTAGCAGCAGGTTAGCCAAGTTATGCTAAGCTAAGCTAAACTGCTACAAGTAACTTCATTTTTGAAGAAAAAAAAAATATGACTGGTTTGAGTTTTCTTAAATCTGTCCGCAAAAACCAACATCCAAAACAGTCAAAATATTTTAAAACTTAACGATTTGATTTTTATTTTGGCAGCTCTCGACTTCCGTACTTTTCAGAAACGTCAATATCAGCCCACAAAAACATTCATCTGTCACATCCTAGTCTTATCCTCTTTGACAAAAAGCTTTGCAACATTCACCTCTATACGACAACACCGCTAACATTCAGGAGGGGGTCGTAAGGTGTGTGTAGGGGGGTAGGGGGGGGACTGTGGAGTCCACAGTAAGCTTTAATTTTCAGAAAGATAAAAACAAAGCTTCCCAGTGTCCATCACTCAGGCTCAGGGAGACGCTACAACTGCATTTAAGGAACCAAATCACACAAAGGGCGGCAGCGGCAGCAGCAGCAAGAGTAACCAGCTATAGATTTCCCTTCCTTCATCGTAACTTCATCCCAGAAAGAAACAAGACTTGAACAAGCTGCGCGGCTACAAAAAAAAAAAGCCTTCAAAATATTTAGAATTTTAGACGCTCAAAGAAAAGAAAATTAACGAGATGAAAGTTTGATTCTCTAGTCTGGTTTTTTTTAGTCAATGGGGGGAAAAAAGGGGGGTCGATAACATTACATTCTCTCTATTGGACTTCTGCATTTTCAGCATCTGCTTCCTTTTAGAGTTCAATGGGGGTTTTCATGACATGGCAGAAGAATGATGAGAGTAGTGATCATGGTTATAATAGTAAGAATAATAATGCCCAGGAGGTTTGGGTGCCGCTGAATAGCCACAAATCTCTGTAAAACGACCACATGTTCCTAGCTAATATAGAATATCAAAATACCACTATATGCATTTGTCTTTGAGTTATATACTTGTATTCTTTAATAATATTCTGGATCTGTTGTGCCTTTAAAATACATAGTTCAGTAATGTATAGGAAAAATACTGTACAAAAACAACAACTTATAGAGTTGGTTTATATAAACATATCTCTTGTAACCAATATATCATCTCTGCGGTGAATCGTTTTGGTCTGCAGTAAACAAATTGATTGGGTTAACCACAGTATTGGACAACACCATCCAACTTTAGTTTTTTTTTTTTGTTGTGTCAACATCTTTTACATTCATACAGCCATCTTTCAAAGAAGAGGGCGGACATAGAGCTACGATGAGAGACTACAGACATCTGTATTGATTACTCCAAAATAAAAACACTCATATTAAAATCATGCTAAAGTGAAACGGAAGCGAGAAAAATAATTATCAACAACTTTTTGCAAAATAAAAAGAAGATTTAGCGAATAAAAGCGTTTTCATTCTGTGAAAGAAAATAATCATGCGTAAATCTGAAAACAAGGAGGAGCCTAAACGACAATGTCAAGAGTAGTATTAATGCTAACAATTATATCAACAGAATACACATATATATATATATATAAAAAAAAAAAAAAAACAATCTTCCATCTGAGAAATAAAAGGTAGATAAATATGAGGAAATTTTGAGTGAGGATCAGCGGATCAGATTGTGAGACACGCATTAGTGCAGAGGTTAACTAAGGGTTAACTTAGTCAACGAAGGTGAGATATAAAATGAGAGGAGGGGCTGGGATCAGGAGGGGGTGAGAAACCTGTAAGGTAGTCATGTTAGTTTACGTCTGGACAAGGATTATTATTGCTCAGTGTCCGGGTGGTGAAGGAAAAAAAAACAAAAAAAACAAAAAAACAGCTAAATGTTCACCACGACTGCACACGATAAAAAAAAAAAAAAAAAAAAAGAGACATCAGGAGTTAACAGCTCAGTCTGGAGATGTGAAAGGAGGATTCATGTGGTGTGTTCAGAGCAAAATGAGCAAATGACATGGGTTGTAAGATCAGCATTGTAGATTCTGCTGACTTCCCGACAACGATCAAACCAAACTTCATTTTAAAAAACGAGCGTTTAAAGTTATTTGACATAAACATGCAAACTAATCTGAGAGAGCATGATATTCAGCTCGTTTCTAAATCTGCAACATGATTTGGGTCTTTCGGCTTCCTTTCGAAAACTGCGATTTCACACAGCTGCAGAACGGCACATTACAGCAGACCTGCGGGATACACAGAAACTGCCGCTCACATCAGAGGTGGGCGTGGCCGTTCTGCAGCTGGACAGACAACGAGTATGCTCTGCGTCACTTTTTGGTCTGAACACTCCTTTAGAAACACTTTTAAAGGTGAAGACAACTTAAAGTAAGACGTGGATATCAAGGTAAGTGTTCAGAAAGAGTCAAACTAAAGAAGATGATTGGAGCAAAACCAAACTTCTGACAGGGATTAAAAAAAAAAAAAAAAACAAGATTTGGGAGGTCAGAATCAGGCTCTCGGACACGTCACACAATAAAACACAGAAGAAGAAGAAGAAGTAGAGAGACAGGAAACAAGTTTTCAGTCCTGATCTCACGTATAAAATCGGTATGAAAGTGAACAACAAACAGCATGGCATCGTTTCTCAAAAGTGGAAGGTAGAGCGGGCGGGCAGTGGGGGGGGGACTCAGCTGGTGGGTTGGCTCATCTCCTCACAGTACATTAAAGTGGGAAGTATGCATGTGTAAATACATATATTTATCTATGTATATATATATTTATATTAAGTCGAACAATGTGTACAGAAAATCAAAGGAGGAACAGACAAATCGAAGCTTATGAGAGAAGTCAAAATGACAGTTATAATACCAGAATCATACAGATGTGTGAAGGCTGAGGGGGGGGGGGGGGAGGACAGGGGCAGTGCCACAAAAAGAGACACATTGTCCTTGAAACTCAAGGGATGACAGGTCGCAGGGGACAGAGTAGTAGGTGTGGGCTGGTGCATGGGTTTTTTTTTTTTTTGTTGGGGGAGATAAGAAAAGGGGAGCGGGGGGGGGGGGGGGGGGGGGGGGGGGGCTCACAGGGGCCCATGCCGGGCCTCGTATTTAGCCACAATGTTCTTGCAGCGGCCCAGCTCCTTCCTCATGTCCGCTACCTCCATGCGGAGTGCGGCGTTCTCCTTCTCCAGGAAGCCGGCGCGGATGGCGATCTGGTTCTCCTTCAGCCGCCGGGCGTCCCGTGACCTCTTGGCCGCCACGTTGTTCTTTCTGCGCCGGGCCCAGTACCTGTCGTCCTGAAGGAGCGGGGGAAAAAAAAAACGTTAACACAAAATACGATTTCTTTGTTTGACTTCTGTGAATCTGAAAAACCTCTTGATGGAGGGAGTGAGCTAGTCGAGGAAATGTTGCAGTAGAAACACACAGACTCTTTATATCTGAGACCCCGTGTCCACCTAGCCCGTTTTTTTCTGAGCGCCAGCGTCTTTTTTTAAAATTGTTTTCAATGAGAAGAGTTTGCAGAGAACTTTTCAGAAAGGTGCTGTTGATATCACCGGCGCTCTTTTCCAAAGATATTCCCCATATTTTTGCAGTCTTGTACCCCGACCTCTTTGCTCCGTGTCTGATCAGGAAATAAACCATCTCAGATAAAAAAACATGCAGTAAAAAGTAACGGAGCAGTGTCGGTCATGCAGCGACCGTTATCAACAAGGTTATTGAAAATGTTTAATTAAGACACAACAGCTTCATCCTTTGGTTTTAAATACAATATTTAATAACGTCCCCCCCCCCCAGATACTTCTCTTTATTTCTCTCTCCATTTCGCTGGACTATTTTTAACTTTTTTAATAAGCTCGCCGTGTTTGAGCACGCAGCTTTCAGTCCTCGGTCTTCCTCCCCTCGGGGTCTTACAGGCCCTCAGACCTGCCTACATAACGACCCACCCCAAATATTTAAACCAAAACAGCAGATCTAATCTCATATCACCAGCTCAGGCAGAGAGAGAGAGAGAGAGAGAGAGAGAGAGAGAGAGAGAGAGAGAGAGAGGTGGTCACCTTCAGGTCCTCGGGGATGAACACCTTGCGGGCCTTCTTGATCATCGGCTGAGGCTTCAGCTCCTCGGCGGAGAATTTGCGTTTCCTGGGGTCGAACATCTCCTGGCCGGGCACGCTGGACAGAGCCAGGTCTGCGGGGTCTGGGTCGTAGGTGATGGGAACCTGGATGGACTCTGGGTCGATGGGGCTGGGGGTGTCCCGAGATGCTATAAGAATAAAGACAAAAAAAAACACATTAGTTTCTAGCAGGAACAGAAAGATATGGTGTAAAGATGTGATGATATATGAGAGAGGGGAGGCTCAGGAGGACGGGGAACCTAAAGCCCCTCCTCCTAGTTTGACTCTTATGAAAGTGGAGATCCATTATTGATTACGTAATGTCGGGATCTTTTCGGTGAAGCTCTTGCAGCCTGGTAGGAGGGCACAGAAGAAGCCATCTGAGGACAGGCTCTGAGTAGGAGGGGGGAGGGGGGCGCTGAATGCTCACAAGTTTGTGTTCTGTCGCTGATCCATTAAGAAATGTCAAGCTGTGACATGAGACCGAGCGTGGGTGCAGATTTGAAGCAAGGTGACAAGTCTTCTGGAAGAAGAACTTCCGACCAGCAGGGGGTGCTGTTACACAAGTTTAAAAATAAAATACAGCTGAACATGCCCAGGAGTCTTTTCATAACCTTCTTTATCTTAAAGGGGCATTCAGGGATACTTGAATGTACTACAAACAGTAAAATCTACATGTTAGTGCGGCCAGGTTATCTGTTTAGGCCAATCAAAGTCGTCCATACAAAGTTGTTTTTTTTTGTCACTGACAGGCTCAGAAAGTCTCCTCCAGTGATGGACAATTTTGGCTCTAAAGTAAGAAACCTTTTCAAACCAGAAACAGCCGTTACATAACTCTTTTCAAAGCCGCCAAACTCCATTGACCAAAAAAAAAGCTATTTTACCTCGCAGAACCGAGGAGCTGCTGGTTAACCTATGACTCAATATGTCAGTTTGTGTGTGTTACTGTGTGACTTTGGTGTTTTAAAAGTCAAATCAGATCCAAACGAGTTACAGTGTAGCAACAAAAAAAAAAAAAACACAAAGAGCCGAGGCGATGAGTGCTGCAAGCTTCAATCGCTGTTTTTGTCAATGCAGTCTGGTGGCGTTGTGGAGAGCGGTGAAGCGGCTCTTCCTGGATTAAAAAAACAACTTAGTCTTTACCAATGAAGGTCTATCTCTGTAGGAATCCAATCCTGTCATGTTGTCAGACACTAAAAACATGAATCTGAGTCTATCAGGGGCAAAAACAAGAACTTTTACTAGATGTATATTTACCGTTCAGAATTATGTTCGGGTTCCAAAATATGTTAAAAATGATCTTTGTTGAAAAACACAATAATCCCCCCTTTCCAGAAAAATAAACATCTTTTTAGTATGACCTCTTCCAGCCAGCAGGTGGCGCTATCAGCCAAGCTTTGCAACATCAGGCGGGGACTTCGTTTCACATTCAGCCTCATCTGAGACTATCAGCTATCAGCAGCTCCTGTCTGCTGATCTCAAACCACATTTTGTCTTGAGATGACCTGCATGCTTTCATGTCTGCACGCCTGTTGTGCAAAAGCGTCACCCATTGATCTGAAGCTGCAGGAGCCGAGCACTGCAGGGTCAATCAGATCAGTAGTCGCCCCTAACAGATTTACTTCTACGTGATTTATTGCATTCACTTGTTTCCTCACACTAACCACACCTGCATTCCCCGATGCTCGACACTCGAAAGCTGAACCAGCAACGACTTGGCACACAACAGAGAGCTGAGAGTGCGGCAGGCTTTTTCATTAGCCGCTGATGTTCTGGCAGCTCGTACATCATGACCTACATTTCTGTACTCGCGAGTCTGACGTGACAGGCAGTCGATGCCGGCGACCTTCAGTTGCATCGTGAGCGTGCTCAGACTGATTTTCTGGAGGTTTGAGATCGTGACCAAAATCTGTGTACAAAACCAAGAAACAAAACAGGAAATGTGCACATCAGCAGAAAGTGTACCACCCAGAGGAAGCAACGGGCTGCTTCATGACAACAAACATGAGAAACACAGCCGAGGCTGCTTCACAACAAGGGAAATACAGACTCCTCGTTTTAATCAACAAAAAAGTATGCAGAACTGTTGAGAACGGCTCGTTAACACCTCGTAAAGCTGAGCTGAATGTATAAAATCTCCCTCAGACAGATGTTTCAGATACAGAACAAGCCTCCAGCAGATGTTGATGTTGCTTCACAAAAATCGGGCGGGGTGAGGTGTGAAACGTTTCGACCCCGTATCAAACACACATTTTATTTTAAGAAACGAAAATGTGTTCCTACAAAAAAACGTGTTTCATTAAAGAACTTTTCCTTTTTGTTTAAATTAGAAGCCGATAAGTGTCAGAGAGTTAGAGGGAATTCATCTTTTATAATGTTGTTCTCGGCATAAGCTGTTTTTTCTATCCCTGCATACCTGAAAAAAATACTTCACAGGCCGATATCGGCTCTTTAATGTTACATTTTTCAGATAAATGCCGAGCTGTAATTGATTTTTCCTTAAACAGGTTTAAGCCAAAACACGTCAAAAAGTGAGAAAAACTTTTAAAAGTTTCATTTTCTGAACTTAACAAGACTAAAAAACATGTGTTCTCTCGTCAAAGCTAACTGTTGCATTAATGCAAACAATCAGAATTGCCTAGTTATCGCAAAATTTGTGCAGATTTTTTGAATTGTTGCTACTTTGACCAGGTCACCAGTGAAAAAAAGCTTTTATTTTGAAAGGGTCTTTTCTGGGGAAATTGAAGAAAAATAAAATAAACGTGACTGTGACACTCCCTGTTTTGGCTCTGGCAGATCTTATTTTATGATGTTTTGTGTTATTCTGATCATTGTTGGAAAAAGGGAATAAATAAAAAATCCTTTATTTTTTTATGATCCATGAATCCCATTGTTTGTTTTCCCACTATGAACAATATTTGTAGTCGTTTTTTTTCCTCTAAAATGTCATTAAATATTGGAAACTAATAGTTAAGAGGGCGATGACCGGTTGCTCAATGAGCTCGAAGAAGATGAAAAAACAGGGGAACATGTGAAAGTCACAAAAGGGGGGGGGGGGGGGGGGGGGGGTTAGCCGGGCACTCCCAGCATGACAAATGTAAAAATGAGGAAGGAAATACTTCAAAGACCTTCATCATAATGGATCATTTAAAAAGGCAATATGTTTGGACCATAGAGCCAATTTAGAGAGTGTAGAGGAGTTTGACTGCACATTTCTGGTCAAAGCAAGACAAGACGCCTAAGACTGATTCATTATTACTATCATCAGTATCATATCCCAGTTTTAATGTCTGGTATTGTGACGACCCGAGTTCCATCTTTTTATAGAATTCAGCCTGCAATAATTAGTCATTTTTAACTTCATCATCAGCTGAGAACGACAAAGAACAGCAGCACATCCTCACACCCAGAGAGCTGAAACCTGCAAAACAAATCACAGCCACCAATAAAAGACCATCAAAATATTGGATTTTATGTTTTCCAATGGATCCCCGATAATGCAGCGAGATTCTTTCCCAGCCCTGCACACAAGCTCTCTTCAAACAAAAGCTCTCAGATCTCATGATTCCGCACGCACGCACGCACGTACGCACGCACGCACGCCGTGATTGTAAAGCTAATCCATCCCTGCATAAGCTAAGACGCACACATTTACCTTAACCTCGCACCATTCAGAAAAGAGAGCACGGCCAGACAGAAAGCTCCTTACTGACTAAAACTAAACGCTCTGTCGTAGACAATCCCTCAGGCCTGGACTCAAACCTGCAAATAGCTCACCTTGCCCTAATCACCTCCACGGGCCGTTCTGTTCTCTGAATTAGCGCCGCGGTCACAGGCTAAAAGCAGACGCACAAGCCCCGTTCATTGATCTGTAACGTCCACAAATAACGACTTTATTTATTTGAGTCCTTATTGTGAGGAAATAGTCGTTTACCGCCCGACCTGAAGAGGAAATCTTAAAATGAACAAAGCAGGAAAAGTCAGACCCTGAAGTCAGAGCTGGTCGAACAAACACGGTCAAACACCTGTTGAACTTGTTTTTTTTTTTTATTTGATGTCAAAGGGTTCATCTGGTGACTCACACACCTGGCTGCAGGTCTCTGTCACGCTATCTGATCATATCAAGAGTGTGTGTGCGAGTGTTATCATGTGGCCGAGCAGCTGAACTCTGACCTGGGTGTAACAACAACGACGACGACGACGACGACGACGACGACGACGACGACGACGACGAGCACTTCTTCATGTGAAAGGCCGAGCTCTCAGGCTGAAGGAAAAACTGATTTTTTTTGTCGAATTATCTTCAAAATCTTATCTCCGTTCTTACAAGACTGACTGCAACTGGTTCATATGACAACACGGTGACAAAAACACCAGAAGAAGACATCACGAGCACAAGATTCAACAGCGTGTGTATCAATCCGCAGCTGAAAATAGTCCCCGAACAAATTCATCTTTTCCCCCTGTTTTGATTCCTGTTTGTTAAAAACCATAAAGCCCAAATGTTTGTGGAAATAACTGAGCCAATTTCTTTTACTGTATCTTATTTTGAAAATCCTGTGCAAATGTACCTAAAATAAAGACAGTTAACAGCCCAAGCACTCTTTCTTTTTGCAACAGTGGAATGAGGTGTTTCTTCATCATTCAATTTTTCTTCAATATTAAGTTACTCAGCACTACAATTGATTTATTGATGAAACCCCCCGAAGAACTGACTGCTGCTTCAGTGATTAACAAGTCAGGAGGACTTTGTTCCTCCAGATCATGCAGGACATGCTGATCCTGTCCCCAAGGCGTCCCACATGACGGGACATCTGAGAGGACAGCTGAGCGCCAAACTAGAGTGGCGGCTACTACAACAAAAAGGGAAAAATTCTAATAATTCAGTGTGTGTGATCGAGGAGGATTTCTGCCTCTGATACTCTGAATGATTCCTAACATGTTAAAGTCATATTTAGCTCCTTGAATGTGCTGATTAGCTTCCCACCCGGGGGGGGCCTCTTTTCCTTTACTTACACGCTGGAATGCACCACAACAACACACCCTCTGACACCCTCCTCCTCCTCCCTCCTGCATCTGATTTCCCCTTTGGACTCACACAAGGGTCCTTCTCCTGAACTTACGCGGGGCCCTTAACGTCTGCAGGTGGAGAGAACGCAGACGCGTCCTGCTCGTTTGTTAGACTAGGTTGCCATAACAGCGCTATCGCTGCTGTGATGGTCGTTAGCAGCGGGGAGCAGGCACAAAGGGGATCGCGGGTTGTTTTGGGTTTTTGTTGTTGGTGGAGCGGCTGGTTAGACGAGAGCGAGACTCGCCAAGCTGGAACAACACTGGCCCGCACGTGACAAAAGCACACCAGAGCACATGTGATCTCTACAGGGTACAGCCTGTGCCTTGGCTCCGAGTCCGGGGCTGTGTCGGAGCCAGGCTCGGACGGGGAGGGAGGGAGGGAGGAAGACCGGACGGAGGAGAAGAGAGTGCAGAGAGCGGGGAGGGAGGGGGTGAAAAAGGGAGAGTGAGGGGAGAGAGAGGAGTGTTCATGCCGTGACAAGCTCCTGTTTGCAGCTCAGCGCTGCACACGGCGCCCGCATGTGTCTGTCACATGGCCCCGGCACACTGCAGGAAACCCCAGCCGCGTTCACGTGAGAGGTAATGTGAAAGGCACAGACAAGAGAGAGACGGACCCAAACACAGAACACACACACACACACACACACGCACACAGGAATAAAGTGTACCGTACAGACGCATCTGTTTATCTCTGACTGCTGTGTTCTCACATCGCAGCTTAAAGCCTCTCAGCCTCGTCTGCACATCCCTGACTTAGGCTGCAGGACGTTTCAAAGCGGACACGGGAGACCTTTTGTAAAATATCGCGTTACATTCAGGGACATGTGGGATTTATTTACAGGCGAACACATGAAATAACGAGCAATTAAAACGTGATGCACTCATTTTCCTTTCCTTTATTTTTTTATAAAAAAAAGTGCTTCCTGAGAATCTGCTCCAACATCAAAATGATTCAAAGTTAAGTTCTACAAACTCTCCGAGACGGGTTTTCTCCGTCTGTGTGGCTGATTGCTGCGTTTCTGACGAGGTGTTTATGGGTATATCTTTCTCTGTTGTTTCGCCGTTTACAGACTAAACAGTTTCTAATTGAATCCAAAACAACGGCGGACGTTTTTTTGGCTCTCGGTAGAACTTTTCATTCCTGCAGGACGGAAAAAAGGAAAACGAGGCTAAAACAACGGTGTCAGCTCAGTGTGACTCTGCATACCTTTCTACTTCCTTAAACCGTT
The DNA here is from genome assembly GCF_963584025.1 of Labrus mixtus. NCBI lineage: Eukaryota > Metazoa > Chordata > Actinopteri > Labriformes > Labridae > Labrus > Labrus mixtus. The sequence continues at coordinate 21,226,532 of NC_083631.1, read as the reverse complement.
AATACGGCAGTGAGAAAATATTAATGCACTTACACACACACACACACACACACACACACGTCGACATACTGGGCTTAGTGCACATTTTTTGACTTCAGCAAATATTTGATGTAAGACCTGAATTTTAAAATCACTAGAATAAGGAAATACTTTGAAACAGAAAGAAGTGCCCCGAAGTTTAAAGATAAAAACTAAAGCAGAGCACACTTTAATGATTGCATTTAAAAGTAAACATGTTATATCGTCTGTGTCTTCTTCTGAAGCTTCAATATACTGTACTGCATAAAATATCACAATATATTTCACTTTGCTGTAATGAAACCTCTGACTCCAGACTCCTGCACAAACACAGCCGGCTTTATTTGACGAGTGATTACCGAGGTGTGCGGATCTTGTTTTGCTTCTCTTTACCTGTTCATGTTTATTTTTTTTTAATTCAGCCCCCACTGAGGGATGTGTGTGCGTCTTTTTGGATTTTTCACCAGTGATTACTCTAAAAATCCAGAATATATATATATATAAAGTCACACCAGTGTTTTACAAAGAGGTATAGGTAAGATTTAAAGTCACTTACTGATCGATCTGAAAGTCTTTAAAGTGAGACTTCTCTGCTGAGAATGTTTTGAAGTGCCCAATGAGCTTTTCTTGATAGGTAACGTTTCTATTCATGAGGTTCATTACTGCTCTGATGTCGTTTCATGCTCATGTTTTTCACTCTGCCTGATTTGACCCGTTTGATTTTATTCTTTTACTCCCAAATTGCAGCCCTTTGAGATTTGACTCAAATTAGAGATGGGGGGGGGGGGGGGGAGAAATGATTTATGGAGAAGAATCGAGATTCTTATCTTCTGAGATTTTAAATAGATTCATAACTTCCAAAACTCGATATTTTTGTGCCAATGCTAGCTCTTTATTAACTGAGTAGAATACCAAATGGAGCAGCAAGAAATTCAGCCAGTCCCACAGATGACTGGAGTAGATCCTGAACTTTGGACTTTGAATCATGAATCCAGAATCGTTTTGAATCGTGACCCCAAGAGTGGAAATCGAATCGAATGGTGAGACACACAGCCCTACTTCAAATGTAAAGTGTGTCATAAATAAAATGTCTTACTATAATTATTAGAACCGACAGTTACAGGAAAGAAGTTTAAACGTGTCTATATCGTATCGTGGAGGATAAAAACTCTTCATGCATTTAAATCGTTTGAAACTGAAAAATGAATCCATTGAAAGTGAACAAATCATTTTCAGGCTGACTCTTCGCTCGCTGTAAGTTCATATTTTCTGTTTTTCTTTTTGTCCTTTTTGAATGTGAAACGTGGAAGCCTTTGAACGGCTGGTTTGACACAAGCAGCACTTTAACGACGGTCGTTGATAATGTGATGAACTTTTCTCACTGTTAGTTGATTATAACTGGATTAAAAACAACCCGCAGTGATTGGAAATAATTGTTTCTAGCAGCCTTGAAACTCTAGATTTTAAAATGTCTAAACCAAAAATCATCACCTGATATTCAAATATTTCAAATTATTCATGAAATTATTGATCTGATTTCTAAACCTCTCTTTATGTCTCTTTTTCAAATGTTAAATGACTTCATTTATTTAGGTTTTCTGACCCGGGCTGTCGGCTGGTTACCGATCACTGATATAATGAAGCTCTATTGTAAACAACAACAACAACAACAACAACAACAACAACACTGGCTGTCACGCGATGCCTTCACCACATCGCAGTGAGGTTTGTTTTCCAAACCTCATCAAGGTTTTTTTTTCTTCCTCACCTTCAAAACTAAAAGAGACACAACACGCTGACAGGAAGTGTTATTGTGGTGGCGGCGCACCAGCTGCGGAGGTCAAACGCGTTACGCCGACATCTTGGCACAAACAGTGCCAACATTGCTCTTGACTTTTTGGTTTGACTTTTTGGTACTTTCTGAGACGGCCTGGATGGTTTCAGCTTTAAAAAGAAGAAGAAACAAAAAGCGCGCACGGGGCTGGACGAGTTTCATGACAAACAACCGAAATGAGGAGGGAAAATGTTGTTGATCCGTGTTTGTCTGTTTTAATGAAAGGGTGTCAGAGGCAGGAAACCTATCAGACCTTTGTATTCTGAATTTAGTCATTAAGATATTTGAGTATTTGGTCCATTAACACACTCTTTAAGAACTTCTCAGTGGAACAACATGTGCTGCTTTTTCATCAGGACCCACGTCTACAGCGTTTACAGGTAACACACACACAATCAGTTTGGGATTCAAACACTTAACGCGGGGTCGTGCCGGCTCTGTTTATGTTTACAGTGAAGGTCGGCACTTTTCAAAATGATTCAAATAGTTCTGCCGTCTGCTGAATTGAAAACCCAAACAGAGTCTGGCAGCAGCTTAGCAAACTCCGTCGTCACACAGTTTAACACTCCAGTCAAAATACCAACGGCCTACTTAATGTCCGCTTGTTATCATAACATGATTTTCAGCCTCTGATAAATCCACACACACACGACTGCAGAAGTACTGAAATCACAGGTTCACTTAAAGAAAAGGAGAGTGTGTGTGTGTGTGTGTGACCTTTTCAGATTCATATCTCAGCTTTTTTTAATATTTCACTGACTCCATGTAGATACTCTTCTCGGTCTTAAGAGCCAAAAACATCTCAGGCAATGCGCTGAAATTCATCAAAAATTAATCTCATTAAGTCTACACTGCGGGACAAAGAGTAAACCAAGTTCAAGCTGGATATACTAATTTATGAATCACAAACGGAATTACACAAGCTGTAATTTTTTTTTTTAATCACTAATCCGCCAAAAAGCTGCAGGGGGGAACTTAAGGGAATGAAATCGAAAGCAACACATGAGACTTACAGGAGGAGAAAAATCAAAACTCTAATCCACTTTTGTAAACACAGCACAAAGAAAAGGGGGGGGGGGTTCAGTAAACATGAGTCATGGCTTTATAAATTAGACCGTTCTGCTTCTGTGGCCTGTTTGAGCTGTACTCTGGGAGTCTAAAGTCCGCTTCATGGCTGTAAATCAGGGATCAAGTACGTCAGCGTGGCTCTTACCTGTCCTCAAAAGCTAAAGCAACAGGATACTAAATGAGAAACACAGCAGCTTGTTCTCTATTATTAGTCAGACAAAAGGGAAGTGTGTGTGTGTGTGTGTTTGTGCGACAGGTGAGCTAAAGGCCGCACAGCCCTCTTGAGCCTCCCCTGACATCAATGAGGTGTTAACAAGTGTGAATCCACGTGCGCAGGTGTGCACATCAGGCTCCGCTGCATGTGATTCCTACCTGCTGTGGTGGGGCTGTGAAGGCAGGGCTGAGGTGCCATGCCTGTGTGAACTGAGGTGGTGGCGCGACTGCTCAAGTCCACCACCGTGGGTGTGGTGGGGGTAGGCGGGGCGGACGCCGGGGCCTGCGCCGCCGCCTGAGGCGCCTGTGGGGTTTGGTCTCTCTGGGCTGTGTTTGCAGGGATGCCGTTTTCCGACAGGAACTCCTCCAGGTCCATGTACTCCAGCTGGAAATTGTCCCCGTCGTAGGACAGGGTCTTGTCCCACAGGGTGGGCCCAAGGAAGGCCGACTGCGGGTGGTTGGCTGCCGTGCCCTCATCGTCCAGCTTCTTCTCTTTCTCCTTGTCCTTCCCTAATCCTGAAAATGTTTGCACACAGTTATTTCATTGTCTTACAGCAGAGGAAAATCACGGGTCGCTGCATGGGGTATAAATAGACAGTTGCCCGGGGTTTATCTTAATGAGTCAGTTAATCAATTTCATCGAAGGAAAAAAAGTAAGACCAAAGGTACATTCAGAAGTTTGTTTTAGGGTTCCCTTTGAGGAAGATTCATGCTGACGAAAAAAATCACTCAAAGGCAATCTGTGAGGTCACAGCATGGTCATATCAGACCCTTAAAACAATCACTGGCATGTTTTAGCGTAATCATTTGAAGATAAAGGCATTTTGATTGTTTTTTTTTTTTTTTTAAATCTTCTTTTTAGTTTTTGCAGGAAAAGTTTTAACATACAAGGTTCTGTTTTTTCTCTGGAAACGAGCTCATTGTTTGAAAGGTTGACACAGGGACATGCCTTGACAAAGTCCATTAGTACAATGGTGGACGCAGAGTTGATAACTATTTTAAACCCTGGGCAAACCAACACAAAATATTTGTTAAACTTAAATGTGATTTTTTTTTGTATTATTCGAGTGAGATAACCCTTAACAAAGAAGAACATCTTCATTTTTTCTATGATAGTTTAATTACTAACCAATACATTCAACTAAACAAACAGGGATTAATGCAAACATACACAGTAGTTACAAAGCAGCAAATGCGCCCTCTATCGACAGGTGGTGGTACCACTATTATAATCCCACTGAAGCCTTGAGGGTTTAAAGGTTAAAAACTCACCTCCAAGCTAAAACAACGCAAGCATAAGAATAAACAGTTCCGAATTGTGCAATACGTGAGACAATTATTATCCTGTAAGGCTAATTGGCATGTCAGCTGGAGCAGAAGTTCGAGTCAACCTGTCAGTCTACTAAAATAAAACCAAGACAACCATCGTTTCATTTTAAGTATCTCAATAGAACACTCAAATTATACGACTTCGTTATTATTAACGACAAAGATCGTAAAACATTAACATGCGTCACTACGGAGGAACTGTGTCCTTCACTGTGTTTCATCTGTCAAAACCATGGATGTTTACTGGATGATAAAAAGCCAGCGGAGAAATACTTTAGACAGGGGAGGCAAAAGCCGATTCAGTATACTTGCAAATCAAGATTTAACTTCTTTTTTTCTTTTTCTTTTAAACGTACCTTCATCGTGGTGGAAAGGCAGCTTCAGTGGATTTTCCAGCAGGGATTTCAGCACGCCATGGGTCGGCGGCAGGAAAGTTGGGTTTAGTGGAAGAGGTCTGGCCATTTTCTCCATACGTCTTGAAGGGCAACTAGAGAATAAAAACTCGCACAGACGAGACTAAATTTTCCCCCCTGAAAAGGACGCGACCAAACTCGGTGACCGGCCCGCAGAGATCCTCGCAGACGGTGTAAAAACGACGCCGGGGCTCGGAGGGAGAAGACGGGAGACCGCGCAGCAGCAGGACAGTGAGCGGCTGGCTGTCTGTCGTCGAGGCTGACTGGCAAATAGCTCCCGGAGAAAGAGGAGGAGGGAGGGGGGAGCCGAGCTCTGACACTACACTTCTCCATCCATGTGCGGAGACCGGCGGAGACGGACGCCGGTGACGTCAAAGCCCCGAGAGGGCGGGAACACTTACAACGTGGCGTTCACTTACCGTTGGAAAATACAATTCTATAGCTTTGTACGAACGGCGATTTGAAACATGCTGCCTTCAGGGGTAGTTGGACATTTTTTTTCTTCAAGTACTCAAGGCATCCAAATTAATATTTGAAAATGTGCTCCCTTTAGGAAGTTTTACACAAAGTTTATCCTTGGACTTTATTTCTTTTTTGCAGAAAAAACTTCTCAAATCGATCCTCTTCAGATTTTAGTTTCTCTTCATATTATGGCATCATTTTACATCATTATATATTAGCTTGTTTGAAATGAAATGAACCACAACAAACCAAGGGATGGGGTCTGGGGAGGGTATAGTCCCAAGGGGCCCACAGTTCACGACGGCCCTTTGCCCTCTTAGCAGGTCAATACGGCAATGGTGTAAAGTAACTATAGGGCTGAATGTTGACTTACAGTAGCATGCATTCATTCATTCAGCAGACCTTACCCAGAAAAAAGCAATTCTATAGTTGCTTTTTCAAATATGCATGGATAATTAATACAAACAAATCCCAGCCGAAATGTTTCAGAATATGTGATAAGCACTTTTCACTGTAGATTTTGTGGTTTAACATCATGTTACAAATGTCACACTGACTGAGCTTGCTAAGGGTGCATCAACAACTCTTACTAACTGTCAGCTCATGTTGTTGAGCCTTTCATTTTGATGTTTTTCAGAGCCGTAACGCCAACAAACGCTGTGATGGACAGGCCTTGTAATGGCGATTTCGTCTGGAAACGCTCTTAAATCACTTGTAATTGGACTTACCATGAGTGAATGGGAACTTTTTCAAGCCTTAATGTTTCCACGCTTGGTTAACATCTTGGTTTCCAGCTTAAAAAGATTTATATACGGGGCGTCGGTGGGCAAGCGGGCAAGTGGTTTGTGCCTGAGTCCCATGTACAGAGGTTCGAATCTGACCTGTGGCTCCTTTCCTGCATGTAATTCCCCCACTCTCTCTCTCTCCTTGATTTCTGAAGATATCCACTGTCCTGTATCTCAAATAAAGGCATAAAAAGCCCAAATATCACATTTTTAAAAGCTGAATACATGGGTGAAGTTTTAATCCTCATGTCTGTTCAGAAAGATCATAACTTCAGCTGGAAATGAAAGGAACAAAACAGAACCAAAACCTCAATACACCCTTTAAAAAAAGTTATTTAAGAAGTTTTCACTGTGCATTTTGTGACAGGTTTGCTTCCATCGAAGCTAATTTAAATAAAAAACATGTTTTCAAAATCAAATCAGTGGCTTTCTCTTTATGAAAAGCAGTGTCATGCTGAGCCAGTGACACAGTTGAGATCCCTTACTGGTGAAGTTTTTTTTTCTCCCTCAGATCACATATTAATAACCGAGCAAAAACGTCGACTTATCTCCTTTTTTTAGCACACAAAACTGCACACTTTACACATTGTTTAGGTCTTTATAACAGGCTTAAGAAATCAGCTTCTCTGGGCAGCCGCATTCAACTGTAAGTCTGGGCAATGAGGACACAATCACTGTACAGTAGACCAACATGAATCTAAACTTGACCTACTTTCAGCCAATGGGTGTTGTCAGAGTGCAATTCAATCCGTGTAGGTCGTGGCAGAAAGGAAACTCATGCTTTCCAGTGTAGTAACAGCTGAGTCATATAGTTTGAAACCCTCGCTGCACTGCGCCTGTGTGTTTGTTTTTCATGATTAGCCAGACTGTGTCAACATACTGCTTATTTTCCACACACACACACACACACACACACACACACACACACACACACGCACACACACACACACAAATCAATTCCCTCCCAAAACAGAGCTGGCAGGCTGGGAAAAAAAGTAATTGTAAGAGGAGATATATGACAAAGATCTCATGAAAGGAGGTGATTGTGCAGACGGGAACAGAATGCGACCAATCCTTTTAACTGAGACCGTCCACATGCCTATGAAAATGTCACGCCAAATCTGAACTCAGATCTTATTTTTCATGCCATGGGGCACCCCACCTGGGGGAGGGGTTACTGTCCTTTGTGATGTCACAAAGGGAAAATCTCCAAAAAGGCCTGTTTGAGCACACATTTTCTGAAAAGTGGAGCAGGTAAAAGACGGAGAGGATGGACTTCTCTTATAATTGGGGGGGTTTGTAGACAGACTAGGGGCACATATTAGTGTTCTAAAGTGGATTTTGCATAATATGTGACCAGGAGGCAGGAGAGGAAGCTGCAAGAGGAGCTCTTGTGTTGAATAGTTGAATATTGTTCTCATCAATTTTTGAAAAACTTGTCTATATCTTATGCGTCTTAATATTGCAAGCTTACCAATTAAAAAACAACAAAGGGCAATAATTAAGTACTGGATGAAGAAATTAACCCTACCCACCCTCCTTCCCCTCCCTCCCCCATTGAACTGCGCCAAAAAAAACCTCCAGGTGTTTTCAGAAAACAAGTGTTCAAGTGTTCCTTACCCCTCAGGCTTTGTCTCTGCCTCATAGTTTTCATTTTAAACAACTCTGGCCTAGATCTTTTGGTCACTCTTAAACACTTTCTGGCCCTCATTCATACAAAGACAGATTACAGATCATTAGTTTAGCTGAAAGAGTAGGTCTTAAAAATAGGTCTCCATTAAAAATCTGTTTCACCTGAGCTGCCCCTGATCAGTTTTAACCCCAAAACGCTACGATGATGCAACCTTTCCAACCTTTGTTTGTCCTCAACTTTGGAGTCAAGTCGCGTCCTTAAAACACGTAACCAAAACACACTTAACATTTGTAAATTTTTAAACAATCCACCTGAGACAAAAAGAGATATTTTTATTCTGAGGCAAGAGAAACTGAAACGCTTTAGTGAGTGCTGAGATCTGCAGTGACCTGTTTGGATGGGTCACCCAATCAGCTGCACGTAATTAACTACAACTCAAGGCGTTTTCTCCGCCTCTGTGAATTAAGTTTTTCCATGTAGTCCGAGCAGGAATTGTAAGCTTTTTTGAACTGTGAGAAACTTTGTGCAATGAAAATTTGTGACGTATGAGCCGAACAAGATGTGTGTTGTATGAAAGCGGTCAGCTGAACAGGGCAGCATGCCCCTGAATCAATACAGGCGAGTTAATCAAGGACACATAAAAAGACGATTCAAAAAGAGCCCCGTCCCTGTGAAAATGTGATTTCAGGCTGCGACAGAGAGCTACAAAGACGTGTGTGTGGAAGCAGAGGACATTACACAGTTTATAGCAGGCCTGCTGCTCAGTGTCAGGGTCAGTCTTTTTATATTTGTTGTGCTGTAAAAGATGGGCAAGTATTTTGTGAATTGTTTATGTGGATAAACAATCCTTCACAAGTGAAATAAGCGGTTATAAAAGAGGCTGTCCTTACATGATAAATGACCCTCTGGTGTCTTGTTATTTTTTTACTTCAGTGTCTGAGGAGGAAGGTTATGCAGAAAATAATCTGATGCATTTTGACTAGTCCTGTTAGTTATGCATTATTTTTCTAAAAAAAAAAGCATTAGCGTGAAGACTTGATGGGAACACTATGAGGAGAATGAGGTGGCTGGTTTTCAAACTGGCAGGAAGGAATAGGAAGATTTCTTTAGAGAAAAAAAAAAACATACATAGAAGATGGATGATGCAACCAAAACATTGTTCCCATGATGAGTAAAAAAACAAAACAAAATAGGAGGGTGCTAACGACCAGATGAGACACACATTTACATATAGGAACATGGCAATCTAATATTGTAATGAAAAATGTTTACAACTGTGGCTTTAAATTTACCCTATATGGATTGTGTCCATTTTTTAAAAATTTATTTATCCTGATAAATACAGAAAATAATCTTTAGTTGCTCATCCGTACAGCTCAAAAGTTTGTTTCCAGAAGAGAAAAATTCCAAATCCCATCCCAAGAAAACATGATTATTTCACTTGGTTTACACACAGCAGGCAGAAACACTAACAATCCTGTATCAGGAAACAGTTTAGGACTAGAACTGACCAAGCATCAGATTACTGGGCTGAGAAATTTAGCCAAAGCTGAACTGCCAAAAACTGTTGTTCCTCGAGTGACCACTAGGGGCTGGCTCCAAAAGAGAGCCAATCCCCATAGAGCTCCATATTAAAACCTGCAATTTTACAGAAGAAATAAACATGCTAACATCCTAGGAAATAAAAAAAGAAGATAATAATACAAATTTGGGTTTCTAGAGCTATTTTCTGATGAGTTTTGGGATTGTTGCTCCCCCTTTTTCTTCAAGTCTCGACATTATTTATTTGGTTATCACGGGATAACAATCCTGACTTCCCTGTGAAAACGACTTAATTGTAGCAGTTTTCTCGAGATCTCAAGACATGTACTTGTTACTGTGAGAAAATAGAGTAAAATAAAACTTATGTATGTCCACTTAGGGCGTCCATATGCCAATGGTGGGGGGAAATTACTTTTATTTTTCTGAACTCCTGTAACCCTGATAAGCGTAACCACAATATAAAGCTTACCCAAGGGAGACTAAACTGACCCCTGATGGGAGGCAAATGAAACCCCCCCCCCCGTCCTCAATCAAACACAGCAGCAGGAGCAGGTGAGTCCTCAGCTGTTTGGAAACCTTTAGAAACCTCTGTGCCAACAAGTCTCCACCTGAACAACAAAGCTAACATCACATGACGCCACACTATTTGCAGACGACAAAGAATCAGTACGGCCTGAGTCATTTCAATGAGACTGCCTTGTTAGCGTAGGAGGTGAGTTACTGTATGGCAAAGCCTTAAACAATTCATCGGTTGCTGACTAACAGAGCTGTCATTTTAGATGTGGAAAACCCACTAGGGTGTATTTATCACAGGTATAAATACCTGTTTTTAATACAATAACAGCGACAAAAATACAAGGCGACCAATATTGGGTTATTTCTTGTTTTTATGTAATTCTGAAAACGTGTAAACACCTGTACACTGTATACATTGGCACCATTCAGTGCAGAAGCCAACATTTGAAGTGCTACTAATCTTTCACTCTTGGCAGCTTTTGTTCAATCCTACGTTTTTGACCCTTCTGATACTCGTCAATCTATCAATCAATTAAAATAATCGAGATTGTACTGTTTAAAGTGCACGGAATCCAAACGTATCGGAAAATCAAACAGTTTGACAACCGTTGATGTATCAGTTGAAAGCAAAACACAAAATATAAATTATGATGCCATTTGATGATGATCAAAATAATTTGTCCTACAATTTTAAAATGTGAAATTTGAAGAGGAACTAGATGTGGTGTCCTTATGGATGAAAAAAAATGAGAAAGTCATTAGTTGGCATTGCACATTTTTCTTGCACACAGGGGCGCTATCAAGTTGAAGCATGTAGGTACACCATTGCCTCTGTGTGCTGTAGCAATAACTTCTCCCTTAAGTGGAACTCCAAACCAGAAAAAAACCCAGAACCAGACCAAAATTGTGTCTGCAAACCTGAAAGATATTCTCGTGTGATGACATCAGCCCGCTGCTAAAGTTACATACTGCCGTAAACAGGTGATCGGGCTGCGCTGTGGACATGGGAGAGACGCCATTATCCCTGTTGGAAGTTATTGTACTATTAAATCAACGTTTCAGACTATTATTTTGAGGTGTAAAAGTGACATATTGTTGCTTTAAATGACTTTTTCCTTCTTTGGGCTTTACATAAAGATCATTTCCGGCAAACCAAAAATTGGATAAACATGATAACTGAGTGAGATATACAGTATGTTAAACACAGCAGAAACCCTGACCTGATGCCATAGGTATGTCAAAGATGTCATATGTTCTCTCTTTATTAGAAATATGATGACAGAAGGAGGAGGGGAAAACAAATGAGCTTGATGAAATGTAAAAGGAATAATCCAGCCGCGCTGAGGCTTTAAAGCCGCTGCTGCTGCTTCTGCTGAAATGATCCTGATTCTGCAACAAAACTATTCCCCGTTATGTAACACTTCGAGAAGCAATTACATGGACTCAGGCTGTTATCCCTCGCTTTTCTAACAGCATAACAACTGAGTCTGAAAGCACACAACCATCCGAGCAGACGCCGTACACTCAGTCGCACCTCTTTGAAGCCTTAATCAGATGTTGTTTTGCAGGAGAAAACATGATGTTCTTGGATCTTTAGCTGCACATTATGCGTGTTTAAGGTTTTTTTTTTTTTTTGAAGCCAAAGCTGTTGGATTATTGTAGTTTCTTTGACGACATCTACGTTCAGACAGGAAAAGAGATGAGATAGTTTAAAAATGACAGCGTTAAATCAAAGTCAATCGTCAAAAATAAAGATGTTAAACCGTCAAAAAGGTGTAAAAATGGTGACGAAGAATAACAGGAAACCTTCAGTGTATTTTGCTTAAACTTCCTAAATCACGTCCTCAAACGACCCTGGGGATAACCTGGTAGGTAGACTGACAGATTGCCAACTTCAGTGGCCGACCTCACTAATGCTCTTTGAGACTGAATGGGAATACATCCCAGCGGCCAAGTTCCAGATTCTCCTGGAAAAACCTGAAACAATAAGAGATGTTCTTTCCAACCAGGCACACACACACACACAAAAAGTTAATTGCTGCTGTTTCATATCGGCCAAAATAGAGATTCTTAGTAGTTAGCCTGATGCTTCACAGCGAGAAGGTTCCTGGTCCGAATCCCCTTTGGACCATTACTTTTAGTAGGTATAAGTACAAACAGAAAATAAAAACATCCTTGATAATGTAATCAAACCACATTATCCCGTCTTTGAATGCAAAGAGGACAAACTTGTGTTTTCCCAGCTCTGCTTTCTGCGACAAAAAACCCCCAGAAAATCAGCAGGTACAGATCTGACTCTCCACCTCCACCGCTCATCATCTCAGCTCGCCAGCAGGTGAAAGATATTGAGGTGTGGGGTTGTTCATCTCCGCATCCCCCGCACGGCATTAAACACTCGCATCCCTCTGCTTGCCCGGCATATACTCAGGTTCCCACACACATCGAGAGGGCTGCAGGTGAAACAAGTGGCTGACGGATTCTGTGTATTTCTGGCTGTAATGTGCTCTGGATCTACTTTTAGAGACAGGAGGAAAAAGTGATGCACATGATTGGTGCCGAGCTGGGTTTCTTTGTCGTTTTCATCTGTTTCAGAGAAGCGAAAAAGTCAAAAGAAAGGCTTGAAGTGAGGAAATATGTTAAGAATGATGAATGGATATTTGTTGTTTAGAGCAAATCTCTTAGAATGTATTGATTTCAAAAGTACATTGCTCCAAAAAAAAACAGAAGCTCAGATTGCCTGGAACAAAATATAAGAGTCAATTTTTGTCTCCATTAAAGTGATTATTCTCTCAGTGACATTCTGTCATTTTTGTTCGAGACGAGTGACACTTGAATGAGCGATCTGGCAGCAGACTCTGGTGGGAGCCAGTCACGCTCGCTGTGTTTTTTTTTTTTAAATTCAGTACTGCACAAATGGGACTTTGGCTAATTTGCACTTTTGGACATTAATGCTTTGAGAAAAAAAAAAAGGAATTTTAACTTGAACCACTGCTGTGCAATGTTTCAAAGTGAATGCGGTCGGAGTTAGACTAGTTCAGACTTGTTTTCAATGTGACGCAACAGTAACTGATGGAAGAGAATAAAATATTGGATTGCATGCATCCATTATTCAACTCGTTCAAACAAACTGTTTTTTTATTTATATAGCACCAAATAAGATCTAAAGTAATCTTGTTAAAACAAACAGGCCAAGACCATACTGTTTGTTAGAGTGTTCACATGGGACCAAACATTGACCCTTCATTTCTAAGCACTTGGGAACAGCAAAGAGAAACTTCCTTTGAACGGGCAGAAACCTCGAGAAGAACCAGACTCATTGGTGCAACCGGAACATACTGACATTTTATTTTTAAAAACAGATCCACAAGAGAGAATCTATTCACAATATGCTTCAAGGTAAGACCCTGTTTACATGTAAACAATTCCAGCCGAAAACAGTAACCTTCATGGCTGTTTGTTTTGGGTGTGGGTCTCCGTCGTCGTTTAAACTGGTAACATGCCGTTCCTCTGAAAATGGAGACATTTCCCACATTTGCATTAAGCTTCCAGTCAATAGTGCTGTGCGAGTAGGTCGAACTACAATGACAATGGTGGACTCCAGAGCTCTGATTGTGTAAATATCCACTGTTATGGCTCTCAGTAGACATTTTTTTGTGAAATGTACTCAACCTTTGTCCATCCACACATATCTTCATGCATTAGCCATTTTTGTTTGTTTACACTGCACCACTCTAGAAGGAAGAGTGTGTGCGCCCAGAAAACTGCAGGTCTGCTGAAACTCTCAGCTCTTTTAAATCCAGGTTGAAGACTCACCTGTTTACAGCTGCCGTCCATTAAACAGCTTTAATAAGATTTTAAATTTTAACTCTGCACTGTAACTTTTAACTCTTTTTATATTTTTACTTTATTTATTTCACTTGAATTATTTTTATTTGAACATATGTTCAGATTTAATAATTTTCTATTTATTTTCTTTCCTCTGTCATGATGATGATGTCTTGTGTGAAGCACTTTGAATTGCCTTGTTGTTGAAATGTGCGACATAAATAAACTTGCCTTGCCTTGCCTTGCAAGCATGTGTTGTTTCATTACAAAATCACACCACCAACTACTGGCCTTACATTTATACTACAGCGTTTTTGGGTGTTTTGGCGGCTCTGTTTGCATGGTGGGTGACCATGTGACCACGTTGTCTCCTGATCGGGAACTTTTTGAAAACGCAAACAAAAAGTGATTTCGGTTTCAGTGGATAATTTTCATGTAAATGTGGCCTTGGTGTTGAGTTCTGAAAGGGTACCCTGAAGCAGTTTAATGGTCATTTTAAATGTCTGTTGGTTTTGTGTCCTGTGTGAAATTGTTGTATTTGACCCCATCCATACCTCCTAACAGCTGACCAAACCAACATTATCTTTCCCTGCATTCATGCGTCTCTCAGATGCTCAGAGTTTCCATATTGGGAAGTGTTTCCTCGGACTTCTGTGTTTTCATGGGCTGTTGTATTTTACTGCTCGGAGCTAATCTAGTTCATACTGGGTGTGTAGCAATAAATACCAAATCTGATGACATAATATCAAGTAGAAATGCAAACCATGAGTTTGTGAAGAACTACTTTGGCTAAGTTTGATCTGGGATGTGTGACATGTTCATTTCTCCTCATTGGAGTTTAAGGGTGTTTAATATTCTGGTGAAAATTCTTCAATTAACCAAATCTGCAGTAATCTGCAGAGTTTACAGTACATCTCAAATCTTCAGAAAAGTGAACCACTTCTCTCAAACACCTTAAGATATTTCATTACATCAAATGAGATTGATTTATTTAAAGAGGCGGGTGATCAATTAAGGAACAGCTGGATAAATGAGAAGGGAGACTTAATGAATTTAAAAGCTTCCATTAGGGAGATGACAGCTTATTAAATGGTTTGATGAAGTAATAAGAAACATGTTAACGCTGGGTCTCCACCCATCTGAATACCGATGGGAAATTTGGTCAGAAAAAGCACTTACCATCATCTTTGAAACAGGAAATGAGGAAAAATCTTGAAAAAGTGTTGTCTAAAACTACAACAAGAACCTTTGAAGAAGGGGAAACATGTCACTATGGGACTCTATATTGGTTTTTATCCATGTTAGCATCAGTTATTTTGTCTGCTAATTTGATCCAAATTGAAATATCCACCTATGTATTGATTGCCAAAAAACTTGGTTCATGCATCCATGATTCAGTAAAGATATATCATACTTTTTTCTATGCAAACATGAGAGCATAAGACTTGACAACCACGCTAAAAAAGCTATATGCTGCATTCAAGTCAAAGTTGAAGGTTGGAAATTTCCTGGTTGAAATGTCCAACATAACTCGTGACTTGTTGGGAAACTTGTTTTTTTCTTTGGAAAGTGTTCAAATAGCTGCAACTTTCAACAATGCAGCCTTCTTGCAAAGACAAGATAAACGAGAAAAACATCAAATGAAAAGATTATCTGTTGTTACTGGCCGAGTGGCGACATATTTTGGGATCAGATAACGCAGAACAGGGTCTACCTTCATAAAAGCAGATATTATTTAGAGTACGTTTCCTTTTAGTTGATGGTTTGCAATTGACAATGGGCAGTTCTACGGGTGCTGTCCATTGTTGTGTGACATCGGACAACTTAAAGAAGCCTCGGTATAGGTCAATTTGCCCAAATTTAAAAATGGACCTTGGCAAATCGTTAAAATGAATTTACAAAAGTTTTAGGTTTTCTGGAATGTAGAACTAGACAGTGGTGTTTTGTACTACATGCCAATGATATATCACAATAGGTGTGCTTACCTGGACTTGAGTATCCAGGTTAGGAGCCTTATGTTTTTGGAATATGGATTTTCCATGAACACAGAGAAAACAGGTTGTTCATATGCCTGTTTCTGATTACTGCATCTTATTGGTGCAGCAGTCTGTGATTTGTGATTTGGTTTGCTCCAAAAGTTATATCAGGGCATTGGGGGCGGCTGTGGCGGCTGTGGCTCAGTCGGTATAGTCGATCTTCTCTTAATCAGAAGGTCGGGGGTTCGATCCCCAGCTCCTGCAGCAACATGTCCGATGTGTCCTTGGGCAAGACACCAAGTTGCTCCTGCTGCTTCGTCAACAGTGTATGAATATGAATGAATGGGATTAGTTACTTCTGTAGTCACCTTAAATAGCAGCCTCTGCCATCAGTGTGTGAATGGGTTGGTGTAGAAAAGCGCTACACAAACTCAAGTCCATTTACCATTTTGCCATTTAGCGGTTGCCATGGCAATAAAGGGAGCTAAACTGCTACAACAATGCAACAACTGAAAAGTGAAGCTGGCCTAGCTAACATACCAGGTTAAATTGTTTTATCTAACATGGTGATGTATTTATTCATCCAAATGTATTTATATCAACATACATTGTTACCAAAATTGAGTTTGGAAGATTTGGGTAATATTTGGATACAGAAAATTTGAAGAATATTGTCTTATTTGCACAGAAGTGAATATCTTTGGTAACCCAAGAGCGACCTTACAAAGGTTACATACAACACAATGATTAATCAATATAATGGGTGTTAGTATGTTCAGTATTTATTTACAGATTGTGCCCCTCCCCCTTCCCTTTCTTTTCACACTGAGTAATTATTTGTTGTGCCTCATCCCCCCTTTTGCTGATGCATCCTTTCTCAGCCACCTGGTCAACCCGTCATCCTCTCACGTTGCGTTCAATATTTCTCCCTGAATGAAGTGGCGGTGAGTAGTGGGGTGGGGTGGGGGGGGGGGGGGGGGTGGGGGGGGGGGGGGGGGGGGGGTTTCTTGGAATAGACATCACACAGGGAAGCCAATCCTGTTGGAAACAGCCTGCCAAAACAACGCTGCCTGTGAGGATTAAACAGACGGGGCTGGGGCTGATCCTCTCTTCTGATATGATGCAAATGAGGCCGCGGCGGCTTTCGTTACATTCTCGATGTAAACTGCTCTCGGGCTGGCTGACGTGCACGATGACCAACTTTTTATGCACAGATTTGTTTGTGTGTTTCTGAAAGAAGAAAAAAGGAACGTAGTATTCCGGCCTGCTCGTACATGCAGAAAGAAGGACTGGGAAACACACACACACACACACATTCATGTGCTCCGCCGCTCACAGATTTTTATGGAGTCACATGCTGTCAGCATGGACAAACACGTTTCCGATCACATGCCCTCTGTCTCTCACTATCTCCTTCTCTCATTCAGCACCGCCTCCTCTTCCTTTTCTGACTCCCTTTCCCCCTCACAGCTCTTCATTCCCCCCTACCTGTCTCATGATTGTGCTGTTGTTTTTACTTACCTGTGTGTCAACCATATTTCCATACCGATACCGCCTTGTCAGCAGCAGCATGAAACTGAAAAGCAGAAAAACGGGGGCAGTGTATGTCCTCCTGGCACAGCAGACCATTTTTTAAAATTCAGCCCTCGTATTTTTTCCATTCCACAGAGCGTAAAAAATCTGGACCCAGCAGAGAGCCTCATTAAGCGACTGCTGTCTGCTCCCATTTAGACAATCATTTGATGCGTGATATTTGGGTTGAACCACGGCGTCCCTCTGTGAAGGAGTGAACGCTGCAAATAGAGAAATAAATTGATTATCCACCATAATAACTGCAGTTGGCTTTGATTGGACTCTCCAGCGTTGCAGGTGTATAAAGGTTTACACAGTAGAGTACTGTTTGATAGCTGAGGGTTTTTGTGCGACTGAAATTCTTGCGACTCCAATCATGAAACTGATGACTTTAGTCTTGGGAAGCTCGAGGGGTGGTGGGTGGATGGGCTCAATGGTAGAAGTTGGTTGTCTTTCCACAAGAAAGGGGGGTTCGATCCCCCAGCTCCTGCAGTCACATGTCGAGGACGCCTTGGGCTGCGCACTTACTGCAATCAGTAAATAAATACGGTGTCTTGTCGATCGAGATGTTGACTTGACTGGGGACTTGTTTTTAACTTATCTTAAGAAGCTCATGGATCTAAGCTTTTGACTTTTGACGGCTTTTGACGGCTTGCCAGAACAACCCCCACCCCACCCCCCACACCCACTCCCCTCCCCACCGGATTGCTGATGGACGGTCTACCTCCCCCCACCCCCTTGCTCTCTATCCCTCTTCCTGCATCTTATCCCATCTCTCCCCCTATCCTTTTCCAAGCCCGGTGCAGTCTAGACCTGTGAAGACTGTTTCGTCATGAGCCGGGGATCCGGCCGAAGATTTCTGCCTTTTAATAAGACAGTTTTTTCTTACCACTGTAACTTTTGCTGCTTTGCTAAAGTGCTCATGATGGATAGGCCGGATCTTTGTAACATAGCAATAAGTAAGGTCTTTTACCTGCTCTTTTGTAATGTTAACAGACGAAGAGTAAGGTATTTTACCTGCTTCTTGTAAAGTGTCTCGTGATAACACTTGTTATGAGTTGACGCTATACAAATAAAAATTGATTGATTGATTGACTTCAGACAAGACTTTTAGATCTTGTCTTTGACATTTTTTAAAATGTTTTTCCTGTTCCTTTAGATTTTGAGTTTTGACTTGACTAACTAGTTTGACTTTTGACAGGATGTTGGAACTGGTGACCCTGATATTTGATTTGACTTAAAGCGTGTTGATCTAAACTGTTTTGATCATCGTATGAAAGTTGGTTTCAGTTTTGTTTCTTAATCCAGGACTTTGGACTTTGGACTTGACTTGTTTTGTTGGTTAGATGGTTTGATATGGGATTTGTCTGACATTTATTTCCCCACTTGATCTGGAACTTCTTTGTTATGACAGATACTGTTCTTGGATTAGAAATGTCCTTGACTTCCCACTTGACTCCCGTTAGCACTTAATCTAATGGAGGGCTTCAGACATGTTTGTCTTAGACTTTGTAGCCTAACCTTTGGACTTCCTCGTGGTAGTGTTTTGCCTCCAGTGTGCCTAAATTGTCAAACTACTTTTGTGACACAGTTGGTTCACTGTTTACTTGTGATTTCCTGTTCTACTCAAAGGACATGTGATACTGAGAGTGAAGAAGCACAACTAAACGACTTGGAGACATGGAAAAAATTATTGGTTGTTGTTGGTTAATCTTGCTCAATTCTAAAAGGCATATTAAAGTATTTTCAAGGATAAGAAGGTGCTTCACAACCAAATTACAGGTAATGTTTGAGTTAAGGGCTACTGTAGTCTAGTACAGCTAAGGATATATCCAGATTATTCCAAGGACGCCAAGGTACAGACACCAATTCCATTGTACTGTCACACCCTCGTCCTCATTTGCATTCTACTTCCTGCTCAGGAAGAGGTCAATTTTGCATAAGAAAATCCCTCTGAGCTTATGCGTGTTCATTTATCTGTTGTAGTTCAGATTTGTCTGGCCACAGCTGTCCCATTTACATTTTGAGGACTTGTTTGAATAGTGCAGAGAAATGTTCACAGTGTGTACATGCACTCAGTTATTATCCATCTATTGGTAGTAATCCAGTTGAAGTCCTACTTAGGCTGGACCAATGGGAATGAAGTTTTCCTTTGCTTCAGGAACCAGTTTAATGTGTAAGTGAGCCAAGAATCCGTTTGTGACTGCTCATACTCAGACAATGTTTGACTCGTGTATATGTAGGTTTCTTTAGTTAAGTGGGTTAAGAATTTACTTCTGGCCTACATTGTAAACATAGCTTCGTATTTCCAGCTGAATTCACAAGGAAGACAGCGTCTGTCAGGCTAGTCTGTTATTTCCAGCGAGCCAGTGTTGGTACTGCAACAGCAGCTGCTACTCCGACAGAACTGCCCTCCTGCCTTCAGGCAACTAGAGCAGAGACAGGCCAGTGTCTGAAGAGTCATCTAAGGATTTGGAGTAGAGGACGGAGGGAGGGAGGAAAGAGCAGAGAGGATGTGTCGAGTGTCTGATTGTATGTGCGGGTCTGGGTGGGGGTCCTTCAGCTGTTGTCATAGAAGCCCTTTGGATGCTCTCCATCCAGCCTTCAGGCCAAGTGATTCACACATGAGCGACTGTAAGAGAGCTAACAGCTACCATGCCCTCATTTGCTACGACACTGAATAATTAGGGTTACACACAATTAAGGACATGAAGTTTTTATGAACAGGGCTTAACTTTTATGAACCAGCTATCAATACTTGTAGACGGCGTTGACCTTTGACGAGCAGACGAGGCGACAATAGATGCCTATGTTGCACAATCAGACAGAAATGGTGACATAACAAATTTAGCAAATCTCCATGTATAGGCTACGTCCATCCCTTGGTTGTAGCCTTTTTGCCGTGCCTTAATATTCTTGCTGAGCTTAAAGTCTTTTAAGGCCATTACTGACATTTTGATTCACGAGAAACTCCAATCGTTTGATTTGTTTGACCTTTCTAATGCCATAAGAGCTTAGGATTTCACTCACTGAAAATAACTCCTTTAACTGATACAAACTGATGCTCAAAATGTCATTTCAGCATTGAGTTTGTTCTTTTTTTTAATACAGTGCAGAGTCTTAAAAGTACTTATATTGTCAATTAAATCCAACAAAAGACTCAGTCTTTATTTGTAGACAAGAAGAAATTGACAAATCAAGTTGGAATGATTAGTCATCAAAATTGCCATTGGACGGGGTCTTGACTTATGAATTCTTGAAGCATTTCGCCCGAGGCTTGACGCTTGTCCATGTAGTCTCTAAACTTCTACATTTCTTACAATTCTACAATTCACTTGTACAGACGCTTTTATCCAAAGGGACGTACATCAGAGAGTAAGTGCAACACTAATCCATTCATACACCGCCACCGAAGCAGCGGGAGCAATGCAGGGTTAAGTGTCTTTCCCAAGGACACCTCGGACATGTTGATGCAGGGGCCGGGGATTGAACCCTCTACCCTCCAGTTGAGAGACGACCAACTTTACCAACAGAGCCACAGCTGCCCCCTAACTTAACATGGTATCCTCAAACTAACTGTTGTTAGTGTGTCCACAGGAACACTATACTGTGTGATCCTCCAAAGTAAAAAAAAAAAAACCATGACAGGAATAGTTCCACATGGTGCGCATTGATCCTGATTGATCCTTGTTTTGGTTTCCATTTCTCATTGTTATGGTTTTTTACTGAACATAGAAGACAATGTTTCGGGTGTGGGTGTGGAGGGAGGCTTTGGACGGAGGTGGGTTTTAGATTGGTGAATATGGCTGATGATGCTATCTGGTTTTATTCGCTTTTAATGAGTGATTGTTAGTGTGTGTGTGTGTGTGTGTGTGTGTGTGTGTGTGTGTGTGTGTGGTGTGGGTGTCTCTGTGTTTAAATGTTTTGGTATTATGTTTTGGATTTACCTTTCATTCTGATTTTGTATTACTGATGATTAAATTTATGTTTTGTAAGGACCCCCTCGAAAATTAGATGATGCATCTCAAGGGGCTATCCTTGAAATAAATTATTAAAAATTACTAATCATATTTTGTATTGATTAATTGAATATTGTATTTTGATGCGTTGGTGTGTTTACCCGCCCAGGGGCTTGCAGAGGGAATCGAGCTAATCAGCTAAACCTCTCAATCATTGAGATGACATTTTGTAAAGGGTCCCTGACAGACTAAACAATACACTAAACTAGCATCAGAGCAACAAAAAAAAACAGTCAACCACTATAGCTTTGACCAGCTGATGGGCGGATTACTGAGTAAATCCCCCAGTGTCCTGGAAATCTTAACAAGCCACCTACATGTGTCGGAGGGCCACTTTAGTTCACCAAAGCGCCACAGAAGCAGAAGTTTCAAGGGTTTAACAAAATACAGAGAACGAGTTATTACAGCAGTTGTTGGTTTGCGATGTAAATGCTTCACGTGCTTCACAATCAGGCCTGCAGCTCCTACCTGAGCGGAGTAAATCGCACCAAGAATAAAGGATTAGTCCTTGCTCTCGTAACCCCACACTTATGTCACATCACTGAGAAGAAAACCATGGCAGGAACATGTGACTCTGACACAACAATGGTTGGTCTCCTGAAACAAAAACAAAAAAACCTATATATCATGCTGATGGTTTTGTTCAGTGGAGCGCTTCAAGAGAAATAAAGAAGTGTCCTTCAATCTGTGGAATCATTGTCACAGAAACAATAACAACATGAAGGAGACCTGAGAAATATGCAGTTTTTCTGTTTCTAGGCAACATCGTTTGGCTGGCCGCGGTGAGTTCAAGGCATGAGAGGAGAGCTAATGCCGTCACTCTCCTTATATGTTCTGGTTTAACACAACCTACTTTCACATTTGCACGCTGGTCAACTCTGAGCCAATCAACTCCTCACTCATGCTCGGGTTATTTCCGTGCTTACTTTAAGTCACAACTCTGTTTCTGTCGCTGCAGAAATTAGCAGCAGCAGCAGCAGCAGCGAGTTAAACCTGCAGCTCCGAGCTGTCAGTTTAACCCTCTGCTTCAATAACAGAGCTATTTCTGTCAGCCTGACCAACACAATACTCACAGCATCGTGTGGGAGGATGTTCCTCAACAGCTCCTGGCTGGAGGAGGATCAGTCTGGAATGAAAAACATGCCTCACTGCACTGTTTGATGTTTTGTTACATAATCTTCATTTCAAATGAGCATCTCTCTAGCTTCCCACAATGCACCTAAACAATGTTTCATAGGCCTTCAGGACATGACAAGATGTTTGTTTTGCTGCTATAATAAAGGTGGTGGAGTTTAACACGCAAATAGATTATTTAGATTGTATATTGTTGCTTATAACTTGTAGTTCTCAGAAAAACAGGGATGCCAATCAATCTACTGCAAAACAATATGGGTATCAGATCCAACAATCTTGCAATAGAATGCATAGAAAGCTGTTGTAATTTTTGTTGTCTCCATATGGAAATATAAATGGTCCAAAACTGTTTCAAAATGCGTAAAGTAATCTAAAAATATTTACAAAGATCCCCTAATGCATACATAGAACCAGAAATGTGTATGTTGATTTACAAAGGTGTAACAAGGTTTGTAAATGTCAACATAAATTAGTTCCACAAATGTGAACGCAGACCCAAGAAGTGTGTATGCAGATTTGCAAACGTGAACATAAATCTGCAAATATGTAAAAAAAAGATTACACCTGCACAGATCCATAAATGCATCTATAGATGTGCAAATGTGTACTCAGATCTGCAAATACGCAGACCAACTGTAAATGGGTAATATGTTTATTAATGGTTAAAAAGTCCTTATTTGGTCTGTTGCTACTTTCCATGCAGGATCCACAAATGTGTAACGTGATCCACAAACCCTTTGAGTGGTTAGCGGTTTTCAGACTCACCTCACTATATCAAACTTTATTTGTATAGCACTTTTCATACAACAAATGTATCCCAAAGCGCTTTGCATCAACATAAATCAAACAGCAACAACATGACTCTCTCCTCCATCCCTATCCCACAATCCAAAAACTAAGGTAAAAAATAACTAGATAAGAACAGGTACTGAGGTTCAAATGTAATAAAACTAGATGAAATGACATTCAGTTAAAAGCTCTACTAAAAAGGTCGGTCTTGAGTTTGCTTTTAAAAATGTTTACATTGTGTTCTATAGTTACCATAGTAACTCATTAGCCTAGGTGCATTAGGTGTTCCAGCAGCCAGCATACATACAAACACACAACACAACACATATATACATACATATCCCACCCATACAAAAAAAAACATGAGCCCACAATACATAGCCAGGATAAAAAAGTGGTATGGATGGTCCATGTGCATAAGTAGCTGTTACTCATAGATAACAGTACAAAATACTAGCTCTGCCAGTGCATAGTATGATAGATAAATAAAGAATTATTATAAAAAAGCAGTCAAGTGTGCAAAATACAGTTTGATATATGCAGCTCAGGCTAAAGTTTAAAAGTTTAAATGTCTTCTGTCCTTACTTAAAGGGGAGTCGTTATAAAGTGAAATTGCAGTAGGTAAAAAAAAAAGTATTTTTAAATCTGTCATGAAATAACATGAAATGAGGAGTCGTGCAATCAGAGCAGCTCTCCACGAGGTTTATTTTCCAAATGTTTTATTTACTGAATCATCTGGATTGGATTAAGTGAAACTTTCACAAAATATGAACCAATTTAAATAAATTATTCAAACTGGTTTGGATGCTTTGGTAAAAGTATAGCTGGAATTATAAGGTTACAATATTTTACAACAATTCTTCATGAATATTAATAAAAGATTTGATCATGTCGTAATGAATCCACCCTACAAGAATGAACATTTAGTTTGTGTTTTCTGTAGTAAATTGTCTTTTAATCTTTTTTATTGCATGTTCAGACAATTTGAGATACACCTTTGTTATTCACTTTACTTAAAATGGGAAACACCATCTACGTGACACTACTACTCTGAATCTAAAAAAAAAAAAAAATTGTGATGTAATGCTGTGACTTTGCGATGATGTGGTGCAGCGAGGACAATCTGATCTCTTCTTGTTCATCAGCCTGACTCCCGAGGCGGGGAGCAGGGCAAGCGAGGATGCCAGCCAGCGTGCATAAAAGCAGCGTTCGGGTTGTTCGAGGTAAAACTCTACTCTTGTAGATTGTGCAGCTTTAAGGGTGGAGGTCAGCACGGCGCTCTTGGGACAAGGCAGATGGCCACTGGACTGACCACGATGTGACCGACCCCCTTTGTGTCAGCAGTATTTTTTTTTTACTGCAGCTTTAATCCTGCAAAAAATTAAAAGGCAATACTGCAACGACGGCAAGAACATCCATTTTTAATCGTATGACAGTTCTGTTTACTGTTGAGCACAGCACGACTATGGCACATTCCCAAAAGCATTTCCTGCAGATTTCAGATGACAGATGGTCGTATTTTCTGTTCTAAAATCACAACTTGTCAGGGACCAAAATATAGGAATTGACTCAATTACCACAATGAGTAAACTGTAACTGTTTACATAATAACTCTGTCTCCAGACTTGTGTGGCACTTCGCTGTTCTATTTTTTCAGATTTCTTCATTGGTCTCGATCACTTTTTCTACATCATAGAGCCGCCTCTATTATATCGTTCTCTCCTTGTTTTTACATGTCATTGAGTCGGTTTGTCCTGACGTTCTTTTTATTACATTTTAATCCCGATCTTTTCATTCAGTAAAAATCAATTTCCTACATTAAAATGTGTAATCATCCACTGCTTGAAAATCATTCTGGACCCGTCAGCCGAGAAGCGAGGACGAAGCATTTAAAGGCTTTATATGCAATTTTTTGATCCAGCAGATGTCGCCCTTGAGCACCAGCATGAAACCAAAACAACTCGCGCTGCATTGTTGTGTTAGCATGCTAATGCTAGCGATCTTTATTATGCTCGTATCTTCACACTGCATGTAAATTTACCTGAAATGAGCGTGATCTAGAAACACAGTTAAGCAGTGAGTACAGTATGTTATTCTTCTTTTCTCTAGTCTCTCAATTAAACAACTTTTATACACGAGGGGGAGGAGTCAGCCGGCCGTCCTGGCGATGTAAACAAACTGAAGATAGGACTCTGAAAACTCTGAAAACATCACAGTGGGACTCGGGTGTTACACCCATTGTAGACAGTCATGACTCACAGAGTTATTTTCAGAGGAGATACTTGATTTCTATTACAAGTTTAGAAAATTTTCTAAGTGTGAAAAATCACATATTAAGACTTTAAGAGAACTGGGATGCAGCGACAGCTTGAGAAAGCATTTCCAATATGGCGACCGCCATCGACCGGCTTCAAGAGTCCCCTTATGTAACCAGTTGGTGATGTCACTGATGCTTCATGACCTTCCTGAAAAGCTCTCCTTACAGTGTTTTATTAAGATATTGAGCTGGGGCAAATTTTAAACTAATTTATTGATAATAATTATATTTGATTATTTGGAATAAATGTATTTCTGCTTTGGGTTTCCTTGATGAATACCGTGTCCTTATTGGCCAATGAGCCATCTTTATTCATCAAAGGCCGAAAGGTGCGCGTCCACAAGACCTGTGAAGTGATGTTTTTCTTCAAAGAAGCAGTACTTTTCAACAGCGCAGGATATTTCTGTCCTTTTTTGAACCTCCATGCAGAGCTTTTTTGGTGAGGCAGACAGTGCCCTCCATCTCCAGCTCTGCAGGACATGTTGGATGATTTTTATTTTTTTTTCCGTCGTTCCCTGTGGAGGATGAGGCAGAGAACAGAATCAGCTATAAACCCACCACTGAGCCGGGAAACAAAGACACAAGAGAAACATGCAGGCAGCTGTGTGGGCTTCATGTTCCCACTGAAAACGAGGCTATAATGGTGCACTCATTTTTCATGGCTATGTGCACGAGGAATTTTATCCAATTTTGTAAAACGGAGTAAAATGATAGAATGCACGCTGTGGACAAAATGTACCAACATGTGTTCCTGTATAAACCAATTGGAATTATGCTTTAGACGGCAACAACCTGCCAGTGTGGTTGGTACGATTTGACATGGATGTATTCTGAAATCACTGCAATAATTTCAAAATAAGAGCACTGTGATATAGAATAAGTATTTGTTTGTGTAAGTGTGTTTCACCCGGTCCTCAGACAACCCTTCCATTTGGTGTTTTTCTCAAGTTTGTACTTTGGCTGTTGGCTGCTAGTTCCTGTAAGTTCACTGCAACATATAAACACTAACTAGAATATATCACAACATTGTTATACACAATACAAACGTTTGGAAAGAAGTGCACTTTGTTGGAATCGCGATGGATTGTGGGATGCGTAGTTTCTTCACTCCTGGAAAAAAGTATGTACATAGCCGTGTTATTATTTTTGAGTGTTTGGGTAGCTGGTTAGCTTGGTTCCAGGTTTAATATATCGATATCAAGATTTTCAGAAATGTCAATGGAGATAATGAACGTGAGAATTTTACTTCCAGAACCAGAGCTGCCAAAAAAAGAGGGCGGCCACTTTTGAGCTCTATTTTCTCTTCATGGTACACACTTGTTTTTCTCTTTTTTTTCTCTGATCCGATTGGTTAGCTCTACTGAAGAGAAACATCAGCACTCAAGTGTCCAACACGTGACAATCTGTACATTCTGCTCTTACCTCAGGTTTTTGAGCTCCGGGTGGCGAGGTGATGCATTAAAATAACAGGTGTAAAAGATATGACTCTTTGTTCTCGGCTAACGAGTCTGGACACGGATCACAATTTAACATCAACATGAGGTGGAAGAGAATTCAGGATGTCATCCAGACACACGGAAATCCATATTTTTCTCACGCTGATATAGTTAGGTAGTTAATCTAGTTTTTAAAATGTATAGATGTCTTTGGGTACAGGAAGGGTTCAGGTTTCCATCCACCATGTACAACATTTGTGTTATTTGTGTGAAACAAATGAACTAAAACAGGCTACTGTCACTGTGAATATACATATATGTATATATTATTTAATTTAAATGATCAATCTACGCACACTTATTTATGTAAATACTGTAATTGACATCTTAATTGACCCATCTGTCACATAACTGCATTTTTCTTATCATGTTACTTCAGCATCTTTTTGCACTGTTTCATATTTATGTAAATATTAGTCTTTTCTTATTATGTTTATTGTTGATATTTAATGTTGCACCTGTTCATGAGAGAGCACAGTTCACCCAAGTTAAATTCCTTGTGTGTGTGTGTGTAAGCATACCTGGCCAATAAATCTGATTCTGATTCTAAACTACACATACTCAAGCGAAAGTGAGGCTTAAATCTGGTTTCATCATTTTAACAGATAATAATAATAACTTTCTCTATATAGCACCTTTAAAAACTAATGTTTACAACGTGCTGTGACGGACAAAGCAAATACAGCAACACAACAACAGAACAGACGGGCCAAACAGAGAGGGCATAAAATAATATAAAAGGAATAAGAAAGATACAACAGGCGGGTATGAAGAGGCAGTTCAATACAATGAAGGATGATTAGTTCAAAATCAACCAGGAGAGAACAAAACTGAAATTGAAATTGAGGAGGGACGATATCAGATGTCTTATGTCTGGTTAAGAAGGTCTTGGTCACTCAGAAAGTGAGACAAAGTCATGGATTCACATGCTCACGCAGACAGATGTTGAATTGGTTTGTTTCTTCATTTCAGGGGAATTTTTATTCTTCTTTCTTTCTGCCTGTGAGAACATGAATCACAGCTTTGCACGCTCACAGAGACTCGAACAACAAACTCAGCGACCTGTAATGTTCTCTGACACATCACAAATGTTCTTGTAAAAAAAAAGGAGCCACCTTGTTAAACTGGATGAACTAATTGAAGATGTCAGCTTCAGCAAACACGCCTTGTTATTTACTCTTCGTTCTCACCCACGCCTTCATACCTGCTACGTGAGGCGTTTTTCCTAATAAGTCTTCATACCTGTCCGATCTTTTTGTTGTCATTCGAGCTTGATGTGAACCGTGTCCCATGTTGCGGGAAGCATGACTGTATGAAAACTAGAACCCGCATTTTTTTTTATTTTTTGACCACAAGATGAGTCACGGAAGATAAATGTGCGAGCTACGACCGGCGAGACATCCAGTTTGATGGCTTTTTAATCACACAAGAAGATGAAACCGACGATGTGTCTCAAATTTTGGTGAATGTCCGTACAATCTGCATCTGTTAATGAGGAAAAGGAAAAGGTTATCAGAACCTCAGCAGGAAAAAAACGGCGGGAGATGATTTATTCCCTCTCAGTCGGCCGTCTTTATTCCGATCACAGTATCAATTTGAAAGCTGCGGGGCTTTGTGTTCGGAAGCATTCGGCCTTTCAGTCCGTGGCATTAATGCGACGACAGCTTACATCATATGCGCTTATTATGTCTGTTATTTATTCTGCTCAGGAAACAAGAAAATTGTATCAGGAGGGAAAGAAAGGGAGACAATAAGGGGCTGTGTGAGAACAGATTGGGCTGGGAGGGCAGCAGAAACTGACTTTTATTTTAAAAACAGATTTTTTTTTGGAAACTGAAATGGATGCTCTACTCGAGGTTCAGCCTTTATAAGATTTGAAACTCCACCTACAACAAATGTTTGTTTTTTACCTAGTACTAGTGTCCTTAGGTCCTGTTGTTATGACAACGATTTAAGATGAAAACAGTTTCCTTTTGTTGCACTTCGGCTGTGTGTTTACATGAAAACGGCATCGTCTCCATCGTCATGTCAACTTGACGGCGGCAGCTGTGGCTCAGTTGGTAGAGGCGGTCGTCTCTCAAACTGGAAGGTCGGGGGTTCGATCCCCAGCTCCTGCTGCCACATATCCGATGTGTCCTTGGGCGAGACACTTAACCTGAAGTTGTTCCCGCTGCCTCGTCAGCGGTGTATAAATGTGTATGAATGGGATTAGTTACTACTTCTGATGGTCAAGGGTGCTGCTTGTCAACAGGCAAGGCAGGCAACTGCTTGGTGCCCCAGACCAGTAGGGGGGCCCCAGACCAGCAAGGGGGGGGCCCCCTGAGGGCTGACAAACCTTGGACCAAAGCAGCAACCCAAAATGTGCAAATTTTGCAACCTCCCTAAGGGGGCCCCATCTGACAGCATTCACTCTCACTGCCCTGCTGAGCGCCGGTGGGAGGGCTCCCAGAATAACTTTTGCCCATAGGGCCCGAACAGACCCTAGAATCGCCACTGCTGATGGTCACTTTACACAGCTGCAGCCTCTACCTTCAGTGTGTGAATGTGTAGGTGTGACCTGCGGTGTAAAATGTGCTTTGAGTATTCAGAGCTTTAAGCCCATTTACCATTTACAATATGGAGTTTGAGGGCGCTGGTGGTTAGTGCGTGCACCCCATATATGTAGGCTCCTCCAAGCGGGCGGCCCAGGTTCAAATCCAGCCTGTGGCTCCTTTCCCGCACCAAACTGCACGCTCTATTTTTAATCCCCTCACTGAACACTGAACAAGGGAGATCGGGCTTTTTCAGTAAACTGTGGAGCAGCCTCCCTCATCCCATCAGGTTGTGATCTCAAGTTGTTTTTTTTCTTTTTAATGTATTGTACAGCACTTTGGTCAGCTGTTGCTGTTTTTAAATGTGCTTTATAAATAAATATGTCTTGACTTGACTTGAACAGTCATTTTGACTTCAGTGGCTGAACCATTAGCGACTGGCTGCAGCTCAGTGCACATGAAGACGAAAAGATCAAACAAATCCAGACCCGAGGTGAGCAACCTTCCTCAAAAAAAGATCAACACTTTTCTCTGCCACAAGCTTTCCAGGAAACACACACAACAACAAAAACAACAACAACAAAAAAAAAAAGCATTCCTCCTCTGACCCCGCCTTTCCTCCTAATTAACTCCGTGCGGTCTTTAACGAGGAAAGACCGATCGTAAATTCTAGGAAAACATATTTGTCATTCAACAGATGGTTCACTGATCTTTATAGATGAACACTGCTACTTGTACTTTCAGTGTTTGTTTGTTTGTTTGTTTGTTTGTTTTGTTTGTGTGTGTGTGTGTGTGTGATGGAGCTGATTCAAAAACAGAAAAAAAAACATCCCACAAAGTGCATCAATCACAGATCATCCAAAGTCCTCCGACTTACGTAAAACGCTCTGCATTCCAGGTAGGATCCCGGCCCGAGCTAATGCCCCCGTGGACTGAATTCAGACTCATTCAGCAGAAATATTTCATACCAAGTTGGCCCTCAAAAAAATGTCGCTTCTACCTGCACGCACGCACGCACGCACGCAGACCGAGCTGCGTGCGTGCGTTTTATCGATGCCCTGCAGGGCTGCGTGGTGACATGAACCCTGTTGTGAGTTCACCTCTTCTGCAGTGTAGCCTTCCTTTTAACATCTTTATGAAAACATCACAACTTCCTCGACTCTCTCAGCTGAAACTCTTCACTCATCGGCTCTCGTCCTCGTGCCCGCTTGTCGAGGATCCATCTGTTTCCTCTGTGGCAACACATTACGAGAGTTTGTTTCTTCTCTCTCTGAGGTGGCAGTTTGAGGCGTGAGAGTGCAGAAATCAACGGGGCAGAGTTTCACTCTTAACTCCTTGTGCAAATATTATCTTAAAAAAAAAAAAAAAAAAAAAAAATCCAGCAGTTGGGGTGTGTGTGTGTGTGTGTGCGTGTGTGTGTGTGTGTGTGCGTGTGTGTGTGTGTGTGCGAGTTGTTGCCTGATGGGTTCCTCTCTGCTCCGCACACCACTGGGGCCGCCTGCATGTCACCCAGATCACAGACAAGAACCCTCACCGCACAATCATTCCAGTTGCTGAATAATACAAAGCAAACAGTGACCTACTTTTCGGAGCAGGGAACAAGCTCGAGAGAGGACCCGGAGTGGAATCCAGAGCGGGGGGGGGGGAGGCGGACTAAAGGGAGGAGTTGAAGCAGCTCAGGAGGAGTTGGTGCGGGGCGGATTTAGCTTTGGAGAGAGAGAGAGAGAGAGGGAGGCTGGATGTTGCAGGCAGAGAGCATGGTGAGCCATGTGAGCTCCGGAGTCCCCTCCAGACGGCCCTGCTTCTCCGCAGCCGCGTCTTGCATCCTCCTGTAAATGTGATTAAACAGGCAGGCACAAGAATACTGCAACGAGCCCCCTATCCCGGAGGCCTCCCTTCACAAGGAATGCGGTTCACAGCAACAGGGCCTCAAACATGTGTCATACCATCAATCTGGGCAATGAAAAACTTTCTGACCCCCGTACCTGCTCCTCTGCATTTCTGCTATTTTCTTTTTTTTTTTTCCACCTTTTTTGTTTGTATTGTGTTTATCTCTCCAGGCGGCTGGCGGCTGCGACGTGATGTTGACACTTGTTGCTAAGGGGATTTCTTTTGCTACTTATCCTGGGAAGAAAGATCTGACATTTAAGCAGCAAGAAACAAAAAATGAAAACAGAATAAAGCCACGTTCAAGGATGTAAAATCCCTCTCACCGCCTTAAAAATAATGAATAATTATCACATTGCCACAAGTTATTGCTGCAGTCATTTAAAAAAGACGCCTGACATAGTAATTAAGGGGGCTAATTACAAGTTTATCAGTGCTGGTTATGTTTACTAATGACCGTCATTAGTGAGTACCGCTAACAGCTAATGACTTTTAATCATCTGAGGCTCTCCATTATAGGCTGAAAACAAATTTTGTCTTCGAGAGGGTGACACATGAAATGAAGACCTTTCAACAGATTCATGTGTGATTTTCCTCTGGGCTGTAGCGGGATTCACACTCGCTGTTTAAACGCAGAAACTTTGAAACTGCTAATCGCCAACAATTGTTGGAGATTCACCCCCGTTTGTATTTGTATTTGAATCGGTGTCCTCTCGTTACCTCTCGCCCTAAAATAATCACACACTCATGCCCTGGGTTGTTAAACATGAACTCCTCTACGGTCACCACGGCCATTTTTCCTTCTGAGTACCAAAGTTCAACATTGTCGCATTTGGAGCCAAAACAAGCGACTCAAGTTGCCCAATCGCGGATGTCTGCTTTTCCAGGCGTCTTGTTCTTTTAGCCCCATGTGAAACAGAAAGAACATGAAGTCTATAACCTACCAGAAACAACACAATATACATACATAAAATATACATGCACCTCCAGGCATTTCAAATCATTTGGACTTGAAATGAGCCCAGCCGCTCACAGAGGCAGTGTGAAGCAGAGGTGAATATCTGAGAGGGAAATGTAGGACACGTCGTCAGCACTCTGCATCCAGCCGCAGGACGTATGGGGGGCCTCACTGGACTGCAAAAATAGACGGCTGTACACACACACACACACACACACACACACACACACACACACACACACACACACACACACACACACGCCAAACATGAACTGGACTCAAGGTCGTGGTGACTGGATGGGCTACTACTAAGTCACGCCACTTATTTTAAATGTTTGTCACTGAGACTGATTTCAACCAATCTGAAGTCCTTTCAGTTATTTCAGTCAATAAAGATTTTTTTTTTTCTATATACCATAGATTTAAAAAAAAGAAAAGAAGTGGACGTAGTCAACATGACATCACCTTTTGGTTCATTGACGACTATTTTGAAGCCTAAACGGATCGGAGGTGCTGCAGTCCCAGCAGGGGGCGCTGCTTGTCAACAGGCAGGGCAGGCAACTGCTTGGGGCCCCAGACCAGTGGGGGGGGGGGGGGGGGGGGCTGAGGGTTGACAAACCTAAACCAAAATGTGCAAAGTTTGCAATGACAGTAGAAAACCTCCCTAAGGGGGCCCCATCTGACTCACTCTTGTTGCCCTGCTATGTGTTGATGCAAAACCAAAGATGGTCAGTGATAGTCACCGACGACAAATAAAGAGGAATTAGCCGTCTAGAAAAGAGTAAAAATAATTGATTTTCGCGAAAAAGACCTTCCACACAGGTTGGTGTTTAACCCTCTTATCTGAATATCTGAGCTGAACCAGCTGCAGCTCGAGTGTTTAACGTCCCATGTTGGTATGAGTGCTGTCTCAGAGGTGTGTCCACCTGTGCAGAAACAGTAAGACTGAACAGATGTTGTGTAAAAAATGAGCAGAGCTCTGTCTTCATGGATTAGCTGAAATACTACTCCTCCATGTCGGGCTGAATCAGGAATTATTGGAGAGGCTTGGCCTTTGACCTCGGCGACTGTGAAAGACGCTGGTTAGTCTCATGCAGCTGTCCGCTGACACTCAAGAGACTCCCATCGATCTCAATGCAAGAGCACGGTATGAGCAGAGCAGACAACAAGTGTAATTAGCAGCCGAGATTGAAATGTTACACAACACACTGCACACACAAGTGCGGCGTTGGATATAAATTGCCTCTTTTTCCCCGCTACAT
Organism: Labrus mixtus; assembly: GCF_963584025.1. NCBI lineage: Eukaryota > Metazoa > Chordata > Actinopteri > Labriformes > Labridae > Labrus > Labrus mixtus. The sequence continues at coordinate 21,192,953 of NC_083631.1, read as the reverse complement.
TGATTGTTTAACCTGTGAATTTAGGACCATTATGGGAAATAATGAATTGTCTGTGACTAGATACCAAACATTTGCTAAATCTTTAATCGGGGATTCAGTGTTTTTAAATGTACAAGGTTTAGTTTTTATGTTTCTTTTCAAAGGCTGTGGTGCTTGGTCGGAACAAGTCTTTGCACCAACACTGAAAGTTGGACTTTTTTAGAAACAGGTGTATTTATGCTTTAATCAGTCCAAACCGGTGATGACCATTTGGCAAAGTATGCGGCCCCAAACAAAAGAAACACTCTTCAGCAGTGACCATGTAAGTCTTAAAGAGGTTTAACTTAAACGCGTGTTTCGTAATTTAACCATGAAATCAATTATAAGATCTGTTTCACATTCCCATTTAAACTACTTTAAGATAAGCGTCAGAGAAATAAATACAACTATTTGATTTTCATGTCGTTACATAAAAAGTTGTTGAACCTTTTGTAAGAGTGTCCCATAGAGTGTTTAACCTCTTCAAATCTGTTCCTGTAGTGGTGATATTTTACACACAACCTTGCACAATGACGACAATATACTTGAAATTAATTATAATTGACTCAGGAGGTTCATTATGCTGCAGCTCGAGTGGTTTTCTTTGTACATTTTGTCACTGTGCCTCTTAAACTTAATTGCTCAAATATCGTGAAAACACAACTCAATACTGCAAGATTAAAGCGCAAACCACCTTTCATAGTTACGGAAAAAAATTCTGCTTCCTTCTTTCAAAATCTCAAGTGAAAGAAGGCAATGGCATGTCCTTCTAATCAGGGTTACCCAATCATGATAGAAAGTGAAGTGTGTTGATCAGAGCTCTGAGGACTCCACTTGTCCCTTTGAGTGCAGGCACATGGATGTTACGCGTCGGCACGTTCCCCCCAACGTGAACTCAAAGGATGGCGGAGACAATTCAACACGTCAATGTGTGTGTGCTGTGACTGTGCGTATTAAAAAAGGATCATATTCCGTCAGAAGCAGCTTCTTCAAGGGCTGAAGAGTGACGCAAACGCGTAAGTGCCAAAACAACTGCAGTTCCCAGAGTGTCCACTTGAGGCTGGCTCCAACGGTGAGTCATTCCTCATAGAGCCTCATGATAACATGTCAAAGTTTACAGCAGAAATAAAACACCTTTACAGCACATTCCCAAAAGGTTTTAGGTCTCTGTAGCTCATTCTCTATACTGAAAGCTGTGCTAGGATTAGCTTTTATAAAACTCACCCGACTGAAGTATTTTAAGAAGGGATGTTCCGACTTCGATTATAGCTATTTGATTAAATTGTAGTTTAGAGAAGTCGACCAGAATACGGTCAAAGTAGTAGTATTGAGCAACGTTTATATAACACAGCTAATCATCACAGTATCTGCAGGTACACGATGTCAAATTGGTTTGCTGAGTATAGCTAGCGTTAGCAGTGCTAACAATGTCAGGCTTCAGTCCACCTTGAAGGTTAATTGGACACAAATCGCCATCAAATCTGGTCCACAGTTGGACCTGAATCTAAGGCCAACATATAAAAATGTTAATCAGTTTAACCAACTAGTAATTTGTATGCCGAGGGCAAGGGTGACAACGTTTAATCATTAAGCCCTTAATTCTTTTGTTTTTAAAGATTTATTTTTGGGCTTTTTGTGCCTTCAATGGAGAGATAGGACAGTGGATAGAGTTGGAAATCAGGGAGAAAGTCAGTAGGGAATGATATGCGGGAAAGGAGCCACAGGTTGGATTTGAACCCTGGCCGCCCGCCGAGGAGGACCACAGCTTCCATACATGGCGCGCGCTCTAACCACTGCGCCACCAGCGCCCCAGCATACCCCTAATTTTAAGGCATAAATCAATAGCATAGTTAGGGGTGTTACTATATTGAGTGAAAGTGGGCGGTGCAATCCATCATTTGTGTTTTCTTCTGTTGCTAAAATAAAATTTGGTCTGGATACTAAAGCCTCAAGTGGTCACCAAGGGAAATGCATATTTTGGGACATATGAGCTGCCTTCTTTGTGTGCCATTCATTCCTGCTCACAATTTTATAGTCTCTTGTTTCTTTGAGTAAAACGTCATTCTTTGTGCTCAGTACACAAAACCGTCTACACCATAGTCTTTAGAAAAGAGGATTCCAACAGGAGAAAACATTGAATTTGTTTGGAACTATTTTCAGTGGCAGATTAATCCACATTTGGTGCTCTAGTGAGTATTTGGGGCAGCAGGATGGTGAGTGTGGGATTGAGTGAAAAAACGAAGTAGAGTGAGTGTTAGTAATGAAGAAATGTGCCATACAGTGCAGCAGGGTACGACAATAGGACACTCAGGATGTGGATATACACAAAATACTTGATGCAAGAATGTAAATTCTTTTTTGGGGGTGTTTTAAAGAGGTTTGTGGAACCATAGAAATATAAAACATCAACCTGAGTTTGCATCCAGCCTGCAGGTGTACAGGTGCCTGATCTCTTGAAAACATGAGCATATACTCATGTTATGAAAGGCCCCGTCATCAGCGTATCGGTAGTCCTGGAGACGTGATGCAACAAATTCAACAGAGCCTTCATATCATGTTGTGAAGTGAGAGTTACAAAACGGAAACGTGGTGTGAGATGTGATCTTTGCAATAACAGGAAGTCCTTCTATAGGACAGTGGTGATGGTTCATACAAAGCAAGCAGTGCATTCAGCTCGGGTATGAAACAATCAGTCGCTAAAGGAAGAAAATCATTTCCCGAGACTCATTAGTGTCTGAGTGTCGGCTGTGCTGAAACCCACGAGTTGCAGATGCAGTGTGAAAGTAGCCTCCTCGTTGCCTTGGTAACACGAGGAGGCTGCTCTCCGTCTCCGAGCTGTGAGCTGGGAGAGAGAGAGAGAGTGACACTGACCAATTAAAGAGGCGACGGGGGCCGGCAGTGCTGTGTCTCTCTTGTGGCCTCGGTAAATTATCTTCAAGAGCATTTTCAGTCACCTCGGTGAGGAATGCAATTTTACAAAAAAAAAAAGAAGAAGGTGAAAGAGAAGAGAATTATTAAGGCCTCAGCTGATTATCCTCTGGGGAGCATGAACATGAACATGCTCTGTAACTTTCCCATCATTTAAAGGCTTAATATGTGATTTTTCACACTTAAATATAATATAAATCAAGTCTATCCTCTGAAAATAACTCTGTGAGTCATGACTGTCTACAATGAGTGTAGCACCCGAGTCCCACTGTCTGTGATGTTTTCAGAGTTTTCAGAGTCCTATCTTCAGTTTGTTTACATCGCCCGGACGGCCGGCTGACTCCTCCCCTCGAGTATAAAAGTTGTTTAATTGAGGGACTAGAGAAAAGAAGAATAACATACTGTACTCACTGCTTAACTGTGTTTCTAGATCACGCTCATTTCAGGTAAATTTACATGCAGTGTGAAGATACGAGCATAATAAAGATCGCTAGCATTAGCATGCTAACACAACAATGCAGCGCGAGTTGTTTTGGTTTAATGCTGGTGCTCAAGGGCGACATCTGCTGGATCAAAAAAATCGTTTATAAAGCCTTTAAGTGTGGACTAAAGAGTTGGTCAAGGAAAGATCTCATGGAGTCAGCAGATGTATTCCTAGCTTCCCTCTGGGGACCATGAATGCACTCCATCTAATTTCTTAACAAGCAAAAAATAAATCATTGTTAATTTGGTTATTTTTAAAGAAGCAGCTGAATCAGCTGCGGCATCTGAAAGGAGATTGCAATTCTGCTATATAACCTAGGTCAAACATTCAAAGCTTTTCCTGCACATTGCTGGATATTGTTGAGCTGCATTGTGAGCCATTGATTGTTTGGATTTCTGATAAAAGAAAGCTGAACTCGCACATATGGTTGTATTTCCTGTCTTACGTCCTGCAGGTTTTCAGGTCAGCGGCGTGCGCAAGTCTTCATATAATTTATTGTAACAGGAAACATTATTCACTATTAGAGGAAATGTGAATAACTTGATGTAAGAGATGGGGAGTGTTCTGGTGCATGGTTTCTGGCATTCTTGCGAACGAGCCAAGTGGACATGAGATGTTGTGTTGAATGTTACGAAATAAATTCCTGCCTCTTTAAATCACTTCAATCACTCCTTAGAAGCAGTTGTTTCTTCTGGATGTAATAGTCAGTGTGACGTTCAATTGGCTGTCAGTCGCAATAAGCTAACTGTATATAAAGGCAAAAAAACCCAATTTGCACATTTAAATGTCGCTAACCCTGACTCAATTCAAAAGCAAGACAATTACCATAAATGTGACAAAGGAACACAAACCAGGGTCAGAACAAATGGCTGTGTGATTACAGAGACTGTCATAAGTGCAGCTGTTCTTGTCACGGCTAAAACAAAAGTCCCCCGACACAGATTGTTCCTGGAAGCGTGTGCTTATAAAACTTCTTGTCAGTCGTCCACACACGGAGAGACAGGTCACGACAGAACAATTTGCACCATTTGAAGCAGTTTCATCTAATTATATTTCCCCACAAGATGTGGTAGCTCTCTTGTTGCAATTTGCAAAAAAACAGTAATGCCAATGAAAAGAAGCCTTGTATGTTTGTTATACTTGCAAATTTCTCAAAAACAAAATTGTAATCAGACTTAAGTAAATTGGTACACATTATGCCACTTGGCTCTAAGTTTCGGATTTCCAGGAATTAAATAATTGGCCTTAACCACCGTGACGTCAAGGCCTGCTGCTTTGATGTAACTGAAGAAATGTTCCATCTGTTAACATGGAGACGGACGAGCCCTTAACCTACACTGCGGCTCTAAATGTTTTGGCTTCACTTTTGGGGCGCTGTCACCTCGTCCATCTTTTTATTTCACTATGCAAAATCGAAGGATGCAGAAGTTAATCACAATAACTGTGATTTTTGATTGGGGTGCTAATTTGGGATATTGCCAAAATAGGACTTTGAAATTAAATTTTCCTTTTGGACAGTATAAGAAAAAAGTCAGTTTTCAGTTTACCATGGTAGCGGTTATTAAATCCTAAGGTAGCCACACCCAAAAAAAGTGTCCCCTAAACCAGGTAGAGTACAACACAACACTGTCAGGTTGCTAATGGCTACTTGACAATCCCCCCATCCTAAATCCTCCCCAGTTAAATTGTCTTTTTGACCTTAAGAGAGACCATCATGCTGTTTTGAAAATGTCTTAAAAACGAGATTGAGACCTTACGCTCTTTAGGAAAATAATAACTGAGGTAAGAAATCAACTGAGATATCGTATTATTTTCACTTCTGTTTCGGTTTTTACTTCTTTTTGTAACCGACGAGTTTCCACCTCGAGGCTATGACATCCTTTTTCATATTCAACTTTATTATTCAGCTGTTTTTAGATAAGTTTCAGGTCTGTGACAAAACTGTGAAAACTGTGGGAAATTTGTTTTTCTACACTTGATTTCAGTTATCTGCGGAGTTACAACTCTATGAATGCAATGAATGTCTCACAGGGTCGAGAAACTCGCCGCGCTCCGTCTCACTCAGCCTCTGATCTCGGTCCAAGAGGATCTCATGTGATGTTTTCAGAGCACTTGTTGACCCGGAGGCACCCCTTGATCCCCCCCCCCCCCCCGCCTTTAAACACCTAGAGCGAGAGCAGCAGTCAGCCACATGTCCCACCCCCTCCACCCACCACCACCACCATCTCCCAAAATGAAGACAGAGCGAGGAACCAAAATTGTGGTTATGAAGCTGACACAAAGCAGGAGCAGCTCGTACTTGGCGTGTAAAGCGTGTCTTAGCATCTGATTAGCGTGTAAACACACAAGAGAACAGAGAGTGAGCGTGTTCGGGCCTCTCGGTGAAATGCTTCAGAGTGCTTTTACTCCAACTGTTGCTGGTGAAGGAGAGGTTTGTGGGAGTCCTGTATTTTTGGAATACCCAGTTTAAACAGTGTCACAGCTCATCCCTGCTCTTCAAACTGATACAGAAAAAAAAAAAATCATCCTCCCAGAGTAGAGCATCTTTCCTCGCTGCTCAAAAAACCACCCACTCTCTGTTTCTCTGCTTTTTCTCCCCTCTTCCACTCCCGTCTCCATCACGCTCTCACCCCTCCGTCCTCCTCTCCCTCTCTCTGCTGCTGCTGATGAAAATGGCCACGGCTCGGCTACTGGAGGATGTCAGGGCAGCAGAGAGTGGGGGGGGTGGGGGGGGGGATCCATTAAATTCAACATAGATGACACTTCTGCCTGTGCAGTGCTGCGAACACTCTTGTATCCGGTGCAGCACTTGTGACATTGTTGTTGAGCGTGTGTTTGGGTGTGTGTGTGTGTGTGTGTGTGTGTGTGTGTGTGTGTGTGTGTGTGGGTGAGGGCCAAAGGTGTGGATGTGTTAGTTTGCATGTTTTGCTCTGCACTGCCATCATGTGGCCAGTAGGAGTACTGTAGTCCAACACTAAATTGTTTAAACGGCAAATTTGTATTTCTGGAGCCGTCTGCTTGTATTAATCTCACCCAACGAGGTCCCCGAGCACTCAACTTTTGGCAGGGAGTCTACGTGATTGGAATCGTGCAAGACCTTTTCTCACCTCTGTAGATTGAATACTAAGAAGTACTCTGTGTTTCTGCCGTCACCATGTTGGTTTTTAAAGCAAGAAGTGGCCAGATTAGATCAAAAAAAGTCGCTCCCAAACGCCCCTTCACCCCTCAGGTTATATCCTTTGGCTTTCGAGATAGCACGCAGAGGATACAGTCCTTTGAGCTTTTCCAGGTTTAAGTCTCAACCATGAGTCTACCCCACTCTCTCCTCCTCACATTTCCTGTCTCTCGTCAGCTGTCCTATCAATAAAAGCGAAAAAAGGGGAAAAAACGATTACCAAGGAGTAGAGTTAGCATCAACATGCAAAATAGAAAAAACGACAACACAAAAACATCGGTATGAACTCGATAAGCTCTGCGAGGACTGAAAGGCTTGTTGTTTTTGTGGCGTGTTATGTCAAAACAGGGATTGCAATAATTACCAAATAACTGGATTTGGTCTCTTAAAATAGCAGGATCACAGGAGGAAAATCCACGAGGAAGAGGGAGAGGTTTTGTGTAACCATGCAGGATTGGGTTCCTCCAATGTTTTACGCACTTCAAGTCTTTAAATATGACTTCTTTTTTTTTTTTTTTACTAGTATTCAATGTCAAAAAGGTTCAGCTTTTAATGGCCTCTCACTGCCTCGAGGCTTTGTCCGCGGTGGTTCTCAGAGAGTCCGGCAGCTTTAAGGCGCCACAGCTTGACATGCAGAGCGTAGATGCTATCAGAGGATTACAGTCCTGGAATAGTTTTTTTCTCTGGGAACAAACACAGCGAGCAGCCTCATGACCTGAGAGTCCAGCTAATAAAAGACATCAGGCTATGCTTGTAAATGTCTCGAAATTGTCAAAAAAAAAATGTATCTTCTATTTTAGATAAATTGTCGTCCTTTTAAAAACAAAGAAATGATTCAGATTTTTTTAATCAGCAAGAGAACGAATCATGCGGAGCAGATTTTGGGTGTTTTTTTTATTTTTTTTTTGTAGGCAGATGGTGCACTCTTCATCAGCTTCCAGAGTATCAACACTCAACAGTTGCAGTAAGCTCCTGGTTTCTATGGCGACAACACCTACACATGCAGCAGTGGATGCAACACTAATGTGTTCGCAATCTTCCCCCCACCATGCACGCTGCTGCTCCTTCACCTGGTTTCTATCACACTCACAGACAAGAGGAGCTCTCATGTCTCCGGTTATCAGTCCATCAGAGCCGTCAGTTTTGTGGCCGTTACATAAGCGGTCTTATTTTGAAAAAGCTTGAGAAGTCATGGACGCCTGCTGCTGGAGGGCCAAGCTGAAAAACAAAGAAATGATTGAATATTTTTTTTTTTTACGTCAAAGAGTCAGTTGATATCGAAAAAGTTTATTTGTTGAAATTTAACACCCCTAGTTTATTTTCTGCAGCAAGTCCGAGTGAGCTGATGTGAGAACGCAGCAGCATATTCTCAGGAGAATTCACCTCGAGCCAATAGGAGGGAGAGTGACACTTATATGCTGTGACTGCTGCACGGTGCATAGAGCGTCTGCTACGATCTCCTTGCTCTAATCGACCTGCTGCATTATGTTTTCTGTTCGAGCTGTTGTTCTCCACTCTTTCGTTGATGTTGTGATTCCGTTGACACGTAGCATTGATTTAAAGTCTTTATATGTGATTTTTCACACTTAAATGTAGAAATCAAGTATATCCTCTGAAAATAACTCTGTGAGTCATGACTGTCTACAATGAGTGTAACACCCGAGTCCCACTGTCTGTGATGTTTTCAGAGTTTTCAGAGTCCTATCTTCAGTTTGTTTACATCGCCAGGACGGCCGGCTGACTCCTCCCCTCTCGTATAAAAGTTGTTTAATTGAGGGACTAGAGAAAAGAAGAATAACATACTGTACTCACTGCTTAACTGTGTTTCTAGATCACGCTCATTTCAGGTAAATTTACATGCAGTGTGAAGATACGAGCATAATAAAGATCGCTAGCATTAGCATGCTAACACAACAATGCACCGCGAGTTGTTTTGGTTTCATGCTGGTGCTCAAGGGCGACACCTACTGGATCAAAAAATCGCATAGTAAGCCTTTAAAGGCAAATGTTATAACTATAGCATCGTATAGCGTACTCCAGATCAGTCCTCCTGAAATTATCTAGATATTTTCAGGAGTGTGCATGTGTGAAAACGGCTTGAAAGACTTCACATATCACAGCGTTTAGATCGAGGAAGAACAACTGTAGACGGCTGACAGAGGAGACTTTGTCATACAGCACAGATCTTCCGAGTTCAGCAACTAACCCCTGGAACTTCATACCGAGTGAACTCAGAGAGAGAGAGAGAGTGCTGTAGCTTTCCTGAAATTTAATTTGAAGATGAAATCATGTCTAAAATTAACTCTATCACCGCCTCACCACACATAAACTCGTGACGTTTCGTGAACTCTGTCGAAAGATGTTTTGATGTTGTTGTCGATGTCGTTGCTTTGGAGATATCTGATGATGTGGTCCAGCTATTTTTGTAGTGCAGCTCTCCATTGGATTATTATTGTATTGTTTACGTCTTATGTGGAGGAACTTGGTGCTGCAGGTTATGAATTGTTGTTTTTAGTGTATACTTTGTCTCCTGCCCGGGGACTACACATGTAAATTAGCTCGTTGCTAACTCTGGTACAGCTAAGCAGCTTTAAACATGTATGTAAAGACATGTTAGTTCCATTGCAGCGCATGCGCATGGTGTGAATGAATGATGCACAGCCGCCTCCTGCTCACACCGCCTCCATCCATGTGTAAACAGCCGTCGGCACACACTCCTTAATTAATGAGCACCCTCGCTGTTGATATGTCATCAAGCTGTGCTTAATGTTTATTTATGTAAATCCTCTTCTTCCCCGCGGACTTTCTTTATGACTGTAGAGTTTATACTCTCTATTATTAAGGCTCAGTTTCTCTGCTCTGCTGTAGCAGCTCAAATAATCAACCTGAAGCTAATTAACATGCCGGTCAGATTCTCCATCACTGCTGTCAGAACATTTGTTTGTGTTCACTTGTTAATTGTGCTTCTGTAACATTTATATAATGATTGGAAAATATGTTGCTTTTATTGCAGTATGTTAATGTGACATTTTAAGGGGCAACTATTTCAGCCCTCCTCAGAACAGGCCGTTTCTCTGTCTGTACCTTTAAATGCAAATGAGCTGTGTCTGACCACGCCCCCTCTCTCGAAGGGTTTGAATGCCTTGAGCTTTCTCGCTCCATGTCCTAGGCCCTTTCCGAATTGTCACAGTTCAGTAGTCAGTACTTTTCAGTATGGAGTTTCTGAACTTACTGAACTCTCGTGGTCATTTTTTGGGTCCACCTCAGTATACTGAACATTTCAGTATAGATACTAACTTCCTGGTTTCATGCAGTATGGATCGGATGCGTGCTTTCAGGAAATGAATTGTATTTTACCACCCACAATGCTGTGCGAAATTAAACGTAAATCGTCACTTCACGGCCGCCTCCAAATCAAAACAAACGAGCGTGGATTAATTGAATCAATTTTTAATCTAGAGTTAAAGTCCCGTCTGAAATCACTACTTTTAATTAACAACAGAAACTATAACAAATATCTGCATTATTATAAAACCTTTCCCCCTCTATTTAAATAATGATTTCACTATTTAAATGTGTCTTTATTGGTTTATTTTACTTTATATTCTGTCTCTTACTGTCTTTCATTTGTACTTTTCTTTATGTACTGTATGTTATTTAGTTATTTAATCTTTTACTTGATTTACATTGTGATATTGTTTTTGTTTACCTGACTGTATATGCACGTTACTCTTCTTGAATAAAGCTAAACAAAAAAAACAAAAAATAAAAACACGGGTGGATGCGGCCGGTTCGGGTAACATAAATGACGTCACTTCCATACTGAATGAATCAGACGAAGTAGGAACAAATATCTGCCTACTGTGTGTGCATACTGAATAGTAGGTACTAACAGTATACAGCACGGATAGTAGGTACTGCCTACTGACAGACTGAGTAGGTACTTGGCAATTCGGATACAGCCCTGTTGTTTTTACGGTGAGAAGGCAGACTCAGAGGGCAGAACAAACACCTGTGGGAGTGTCACCCACCTGTGGGGGAGGGGTTACTGCCCTTTGTGATGTCATGAAGGGAAAATCTCCAAAACTGCCTGTTTGAGCACACATTTTCTGAAAAGTGGAGCAGGCAGAAGACAGAGAGGATGGACTTTTACTCATAATTGAGGGGTTTGTAGTCAGAGACACATATTAGTGTTCTGAAAAGATGGTAAAGAAGAATTTTGAATAATATGTGACCTTTAAGAAGTGAAAAATACCAGAAGATGACTATATTTGTTTCCATCTGCTGTCTCAGGTTGGGCCTTTGAGTGTATGAAGTATAAAATATGAAACATTCAGTAAACTTTACAGGGGGAATAATCTCTTTGTCTCATTATTAATGATCATCGATTTATTCCCAAAGCCGTCCTCTGTTCTCTGTTTTTGAACTTCCAAAGAAATCAAAAGTAAACCAAACATCAGCTCAGGCCTCCGGTGGTTTTACATTGTTTGAAATATTACAATATATTATATAACAAGTCTGCTGAGTTTCATCATGACTGTGAAGGTGTTGGTGTATTCCAGCACATCGGCTCACAGCTTTAAGTGCAGAGAAGGAAACACCTCCAACACACCGCGCGGCTGTTTTTAGCTCCTCCAACACAAAAGGAGGAATGTCGCAGCTCGACGGGGCGCTAACCGGGTAATTGTTTCAGCGTCGCTGGATGTCTGTTTATTCAGAAACACATCAAGAGCCTCATATTGCTGAAAAAAAAAAACACAAGGAGAGAGAGTCAGTGAGCAGAGCTGCTACAGTCTGCAGCGCCCTCTGCTGTCCAGGAACATCATGGCAGCTGGTACACTGAGGGTGAACAACACATCCTCTAACTTGTGTGCACAGATGTATTTTTTTTACTTTTTGGGACTTTAGGGGCTCCGTACTTTCCTTCAACCTTTAATCTAGAAGATTCAGTTAAATATAAAGAGTCACCTGATATAAGGAGGCTTTGATGCTGAAAACGACCCCCTTAACTACAAGTATTCATATTTCTATCCTTTTTCAATTCGACTACATTTATTTAGTTCCTGTATTTATTTTTCTCCCAGAATGTTTCATATTTAGTACATTTTATCACCAGCATTCAGAGGGGGAGGAATACACATTCAGCCTACGAGAACACAATGAACCAATCAAGAAGAATGTATTAAAATAGAAATGTTGCCCCATGTTTTTGTTTTTAATGTTTGTCTGTGTAACCTGCTGATGGGTGTTAAATAAGCATTTATGTTGACATTTAGTATTTATACTGATGTTCATGATCATGCTGTGTCACTGTAAAACCGTCAGGTGGACTGAAAACACATCCTGTATTTATGTTTCTTTGGTGATATCAATATGATTTAGAAGTTTTAATACCTGAGCGCGGTGTGTGCCAACAGGATTCAGCCATGTTGTGTTAAAGGACAAAGTTAATCTGCTGTTTATCTAACAGTCACACACTCTGTAACACACGCATATGCTGCCCCCCTGTGGGCAGGAGTGGAACTGCTTAAAAATGTATCAAACAGAATGACCAACATGGTACCCGGTGCATAGCCTCTATACTTACTATACTCTTCAAAACATAGGGAGGTTTCAGTGGCTGAGCTGCATGGGTGAACGCAAACAGCCGGACGCAGAAAAAGGGCTTTAAATTAATTTATTTAAAAAAAAGCATTTCTCCACTGAAGCAGAACAAACATCAATTTTTTTTCTTTTACTATTGTTGGAACGTGTACAATCAGAAAACAGACTCGCCGGGCCGCCAGAACAGAGTAAAAATAATCAAGCGAAAAAGGAGGGACAGGGGGTGGGGAAGGTGAGGGTCTGCCAACACCACAACGTCAACACAGCCAGGAGAGGCGGGGGAGAAACATGAAAAAAAAAGAAGAAGAAGAAGAAGAAGAAGAAGGAGGAGGAGGAGAAGAGGGAGGGAAATGAAAACACAAACATTGAATCAAGTGCAGGTCTGGTTTGGATAAAGCAGGTCTCTTTTTTTTTTTTCTTCCTCTGTTCAATTTTACAGTTTACAACTTCTCTTGTTGTCGGATACATGCAAGGTCAACATCTGGAACTACACATGGAGATTTCATATGCTTATATCGGTTATCTGTGCAAGTATTAAAATATGTAGGTATAACTAAGCGAAGATTTTATACGGATATGTCAGAACGAGGAGGGGGAGGGGAGAAAGAGGAAACAAATATTACAAAAAAACTAGTACACTGTTTCACTGAACGGAAAGAAAAGGAAGTCCACATATATAAAAAAAAAGTCTAACTTAGTTACCGAAATGTCTTCGACCTCATCGTTTTGTACGCTTCCTTTTCGTTAAATTATCTAGATAAGTGAAAATACATTAAAAAAAATGTCCTATGCTCCACATTTGAACAACAAAATACTGCATATCTACGTACAGCTGCGATAAAAGGAAGGTCAGTATTGTGAGAGGCTAGCTGCCAGAGTTTCAGGAATATTGGCTCCGAGTTTGATCCCTTTCTGGATTTTTTAGTTTTTTTTCTAAACGTTGATTCTCGTCTCGCTCACCGCTTGGTTGGTCCAGAGGCCGCCCCCCCGACAGGTCCCGGGTTGGGTGGGTGGGGTGGTTCTCCGCTGGCTGCCGGCGTCTCCAATCTGCTCTGAGGTAGATGTGACAGAAAGGTGGCGTCCGGCCCGAGCAGACTCTCCCCCCCCCCCCCCCCCCCCTCCCCTTCCCGGCTGCACCCGCTTGAGGTCAGCTCTTTAAGGGGTTAAATGTTAAGGCTTCCTGTGGTCTTGTTTTTAAGTCACTCTCCTGTTTCAGTGGCTCACAGGGGACACCTTTGAGTTCTTTGTTTTTTTTTTGTTCTCAACCCACGTTCCAGTCTTTAAAGGGGTGGACTTTTTTTTTTTCTTTCTTTCTTTTCCTTTTTTCGACGCTCTTGAACAGAAGTGAAATGAAAAGAATCGTCTCCGTTTGGCACCTCGGGGAGTCAGTGGTAGAAGGAGAAAGGAGAAACAAAAACGAAACGACAGGGACGAGAGAGAGAAACGACCGTGAAGGAGAGGAGGAGGAGGAGAAGGTAGTGGTGGTGGTGATGATGATGAAGGTGGTGATGGTGAAGGGGGGGAGGGGAGGGGGGTCGTGTGGTGTTTTTGTGTGGGGTTGTCCAGACTAGACGAGGTGGCTGCCGGTGTTGTTGTTGGTCGAGTCTGAGTCTGCGCTGGCGGCGGGCTGGGCCGCCACGTCGGCCTCTGTTTTGCTGCGCTTGGCGTCCGGCTGTTCGCTGGCTGCCTGGTCCCCGTTCTGTCGTTTGGTGGGGAGGGAGGCGGAGGCGGAGGCGTGGACCGCCAGCAGGTGGAGGGGGCTCGCCACAACTGGAGCTGAGCAGGAGGAGAGAGAAGGGGGAAGGTGGAGGGGTTACTTTTTTGTTACATGGTGGTTTACAAACATGTGGAGCAGGAGCCCTGAAGTGACAGCAGGGTTGTCATGGTAACAGCATTTTAAACCCCAAAACAACACTACACAGAATCAAAGTGAATTCAGCCTATCATTTGTTGTGTATTGACACTTTTTTTTTGTGTTCTTTGCACCACATTACTTCTTACTTTGGTCCAGAAATGTTTTTTTTTGGAGGGGGGTTTAACATGAGGCTGACAATGAATCTACAGCAGATGTCACAACTACTAAACCAAAGACAGGAAAATCAAGAAAATACGAGTCATATCTCGCCCGGGCTCCACCTGTTGGGTGGGTGATAAACAGAACCGCACTTCCTTTTGACACATCCTGCCCGTTAGAGATGTTTTTCTGCCTCAATCAAGTTCATGAAAAGTGATAAAGATATGACTGTTGTGACCAATGTTGCAGAATCACTTTTTAAAAGCTGCTTCTTAGTAAGTTGATAGACGTTAATGTGTCGGTTTTCATCGGCCAAAGGGGGAGGGGGGCAGCAGATAACGTTTGGGAACCGCTGTATTAATCCAAAGAGCCCAGATTCAACAGACCCCCTTCAAAACAAAACAAAGCGGGTTCCTCACCGGCGCTGATGGGTCCCTGGATGGCAGTGGTGATGCTGTGGGTGCCGTTCTGTGTGATGGCCTTGATGGGCAGCTGGTGCTGACCCACGGGGGCCTGCTGCACGATGGTGACGGTCTGCAGGGGGGTGGCCGACTGGGTGCTCTGGATGATGCGACTTGAGCCGCCTATAGAGGCGATGCCGGGAACCGTCTCCACTTTGACTGAGAAGACGAGAGAAAATTTTTTATTAATAATAATTTATACTTTATGGATCCCACGAGGGGAAATGTGCGACTTTAGGGGAAGTTCATGTGGCGGGCAGCTCGAGAACTAACTGACATTTCCTCGTACCTTTGACCTCCGTGTGATCGCCGTTCTCCTGCAGCTCGCTCTTGTTGATGATGGTGGCCTGCTGGGCGATGACGGCGGGGCTGAGGGAGCCGGCGGGGATCTGCTGCAGGACGTGGACCGTCTGAACCGCCGGCTGGGAGGTGCTGGTGCTCACTGGGGAGGCCATGGTGTACGTCACCGGCTTGATGGTCTGAGGTAACTGACGCTGGACTGCTATGAGTACCGGCTGGTTGTTGACAGGCGAGCCTGGAGGACACGAGGAGGAATGTTTCATCTTCACTACACCAGAGACAGAACTTCATGATTGGAGCTCACAAGATAAACATCGGGCATCATCATGTGTGTTGAATACCTGATGTGTTTTGTGCAAAGCGTGCTTCCTGGATGACTGCCAGTTTGGGCCCGATCGCCGGTATGGAGGCCGGAGCGGGAGCAGAGGAGGTGTCCAGCTCCAGGGGGACCGGAGAGCCCTCTCGGGACAGACTGTCGGGGGTTTGGACGCCGCTGGAGTGAGCAGAGAGGACGCCCGAGTGATTGGGAGACACCGGGGCACTCCTTAAGGGGGACAAGACAGAGGACTCGGGTTAAAGACTTGAAAAATTTAAATCGCATCCGATGCTGTTCAACTTTAAATCATAAAGTTTGATAATGTTGTTACAAAAAAATGTGAGTGAAATGTGATGCTGAAATGAAGAAGAAGGTGTAAAAGCTCAAAACAAAACATTTGGCTTTAACTCTGGGAGATGAGACGTTGGGGGTCAAACGGGGTACCTGGAGGACAGAGGTCCATGTGGGGTCCTGAAGCAGGGGACGCCCCGGGGCCTTCGTTTCCTGAACGCCTGCTCGATGAGCTTCCCCTCCGAGGACGGGTCTATCCTCCAGAACGAGCCCTTCCCCGGCTCCTCCTGCGACCGCGCCACTTTGATGAAGTAACGGTTCAGCGACAGGTTGTGACGGATCGAGTTCTGCGGCGGGGGGAGGGGGAGAAGGTTTAGCTTGTTTTTAGGTTTCTAGATAAACATACGCATATGGCGGTCTCGGTGCAGAGCGTCCTCACCTGCCAGCCCTTGTCGGCGGTCCTGTAGTAAGGGTAGTTCTTTGTGATGTGATTGTAGATTCCGTTTAGTGTGAGCTGCTTGTCGGTGGCCAGCGTTATAGCCTGGACGATCAGCTGTGCATAGGAGTACGGAGGTTTGGAGTCATCCTGTGGAGAACGACAGATTTATGAATCCAGTTTAAAAAAAACATCAGCTGTTAGTCCTGGAGCAGTGTGAGCGCAGGCCAGCGATTCATCCTACTCGACTGCGTTTGCATGAGAACTCCTGATATATAACAGATTTAGCAAGAAAAGTGACATCAAAGACACTTTGTTAAAGGCTTTATATGTGATTATTTTGATCCAGCAGATGTCGCCCTTGAGCACCAGCATGAAACCAAAACAACTCGCGCTGCATTGTTGTGTTAGCATGCTAATGCTAGCGATCTTTATTATGCTCGTATCTTCACACTGCATGTAAATTTACCTGAAATGAGCGTGATCTAGAAACTCAGTTAAGCAGTGAGTACAGTATGTTATTCTTCTTTTCTCTAGTCCCTCAATTAAACAACTTTTATACGTGAGGGGAGGAGTCAGCCGGCCGTCCTGGCGATGTAAACAAAGTGAAGATAGGACTCTGAAAACTCTAAAAACATCACAGACAGTGGGACTCGGGTGTTACACCCATTGTAGACAGTCATGACTCACAGAGTTATTTTCAGAGGATATACTTGATTATACTTAATTAAATAAAAGTGTGAAAAGCCTTTAACTAGCTTGAGTGTGATTTTCTTAAAGAACTTGAAGTGACTCAGGTGAACTGAGGCAGCGCCGTCAGCCCCCGTAAATGTGACAAAGCGATGAGAAGTTAAAAGTTGAACAGAAGCTCAGACTTAAAGGTCGACTGTCCTGCAGCCCCTCCTCCTCCTCCTCTCACCTTGGGACTGTCCCCTCCGGAGGCGTCTTTGTCGTTCTCGGGCTGCGAGTTCTCGTTCATAAGCTGCAGCTCTGCGGAGCTGACCATGCGCCCGCCCATCCTGTAGCCCGAGGAGCCTGCACCCCGCGGGCTGGAGGGGCACGAGTTAGCAGCACTGCGGAGAGACAACAACAACAACAACACCGTCAGCTGAAGGACAAAAACTTACTGGGAAAAGAAATGTGTGACTCCACCAGTTAGGGGTATGTTTGTGCATTAAGGCTGCAGCTGTGGACTTCTTCAGTCCTCATTTATTCCAACAGTTAACAGCCAAGTGCACCATTTTCTAAAGGATTGTAAAAAATAAAAAAAAGGGCAAATGAACGTGTGTCTTGTTGAAGCCGCCGCCTGACATTACTGTAAGAACACACGGATGTGCCCCTGGTTTTTGGCTCATCTGCAGTCTGTGGTGCAGTGGCTCACTTTTGGCCCACATCTATGCAAATCACTCCGCCTCCTTAGAAACACTGCAATCTTTACAATCAGGCCTAAAGCAACAAGGCATTGAACTATTCATTCATTCTAATTATCTATGAAACAGAGAGAATGAGCAGCAGGCTTCATGTAACGGATCATTTCCATGCTGGATCGTTTTTTAGCACTCGGGGGAACTCTGGAGATGTTTGTGGATCAAATAAAAGGGGACAGCAGCTCCGGATCCAAACGTGTGCTTCTTCAACCTGCGGCCTCGTTTCATCACCTCCGCTGTCTGTCGACCGACTGCAAGACAGGTTTGTTGGATTCACCTTTCAAATGTGTGACAGGGGTTGTTGGTTCAAAGCCATCTGTCTGAGATCAGAGGTTGAGAGGATCTAAGGGTGCCTCCCTGAGCCCTGTACTCTCTGAACTAAGCCTAAGCTGATCACAGGGGCGGCCATGTCAAGGTCAGCTGACAGCTCAAGGTGAGCTCGGGGGGGTGGGGGGGGTGGAGAGAGGGGAGCGGCTTTTCTTGGATGTGTTAAGAAAATAATTTGGGTTAGTGTGCAAACACTTTGCTCAGTCCTTTTCTTTTGAAATGTTGGGGTGATAACACTTATTGTTATTTATTGACATCGTCGTTGTAAATTTAAACATTCAAATTCTGACATTGTCTTGGGTATGTCAATATCTGACAAAGAAAAGTTAGAAAATAAAACCAGGAGGATTAAAAAAAAAAATCAGATTTTATGGAGTCCATATTCTGCCCTTTTTGGGGTTTGTATATTTAATCTATGTTCCTACTTTTGTACGTTCACAATAGATAAAGTCTGAACAAAGTGTCTGTTTTCATGTACTGCTCCTCCTTGCTCCCTCTCCGCTCTGAGTCCGTCAGCTACACTCTGTTGAGCCCCCACTGTTAGACCCCACGTGGGCCAAGTCTGCTCTGATTGGTCTGCCGATCCGCTCTGTCGTTATTGGTCAGTTGCTCAGCACGCTTCTCGGAAATGTCCCGCCTCTTTTACCATATTGGGAATGCAGCCACTGGCTCCGTCCGAGGGGAGCAAAAACATTAGCACCTTAGCACTACTGTGCTACCGCAGGCTACGGCATATCGTGGGCGTGCCACAGAAGTTAACGGGCGTGCAACATGAGCTGCAGGGCTTGCCACAACGAGCCAATGGGCTTAGATCAGTGACATCACACTGACAATGACGTCGGACTGACAAATTTTTATCAAGGGGAGGTAGAACCGAGCATTACGTGCAGCTAATGCTACAGCTAACAGGAGGACGTAGGAGAAGCCACGTTTACGCGGACTTTGAATTTTTGCACATAGATGTGCCTAAACATGCACAGGACACTTGGAAAACACACTAAAGAGCATATAAAACCAGAAAAAACATAATATGGGACCTTTAAAGGAGCAATATGTAACTTTGACACCTAGTGTTTAAAGTTGGTACTGCAGTCAAAATTCAAAACACTGGAGAGAGCTTCTGTCAGATTTATACTGGTATATTGGGTGCACCAGTATATATGAACCAGCCAGTTTTTAGATATGAAAAATTTATATTAAAGAGTGTATTACACCGGATTTTACGGTATGAGAAAATAGGGCCGTGGTATAAAACTAAACTTCACCTAAAACCATTAATCTGATCCCATTCATGGATTCATTTTCAGATTTAATCTCTAGTAGTAGCTATGCTTTCTTTAGGTAAGAGAGAGAAACTCGTGGTTGGTTATAACCTAACAATTTGCAGTGTTGCGTACCTGATGGTGCCCGTGGGCGATGGCAGGGGGCTCATGAGGTGAGCGATGTTGTCTGGAATGTTGATGGTGAGCGGGGAGATCTGCGGCTGGACTGGTTTCACCGGCGACTCCGGAGCCTCGCGCTTTGATTTCTTCCCGCTGGACAGGGCCGTGAATGTGATCTTAATGTTTGTGCTCGGGAACCTGAAGGTGCACCTGCAAGACAAGACGCAGGAAACAGAACACACAGTGGGAGGGGGTTAAAGAGGTGTAACTCTCAGACACAGGCAGAGGCAACAGACGGTGAAAACACAACTCCTGAAAAGCAAATCAAATCAGCGAGTGCCTTGATAACTTGATATGGCACAAAAACCTGAACTGTGGTTGAAATGTTGGCTGGATTTCAATCACTGGTAGAGAAAATATTTCAGATCATTAAATTTGATTACTGGTGCTAACGCGGACTGAAGATATCAAAAGTTTTATTAGAAATGGTTTTGAGGAAAGCGCTGCAGAGGACTGAAGCACAGGCTGGAGCTGCTCTGATGAGGCCGTGTTTGGAGGAGCGGTGGTCTCAGCGGAGGAGCGGCCTAAATTAGGGAAAGAGTGGTGCATTAAAAAAAAAAAAAACCTGCTGAAAGAGCAGCGGCCTCAGCACCATGTCAGGAATTAAAAACTCACTCCCCTCTACAGCATGGTGATTGGTTCTTAGTGATGATTTGGTGCATCTGAACAATATTCAGCGTGCAATAACATTTAATGTGCAATAATATTCTTTTAAGGTGCAAAGGTCCTGACAAATATAACACTGCTCTGAACGCGTTTTTCCAATACTTCTTCGATTTGCCACGACCATAAACTGTCTATGTGCGACCGATATGATCTGCATGTGTGTAATGAAACAGCTGAATTTTGTTTTCTGTTCTCCAGTATGTTCATTCGTCTCTCTTTTGTTGATATTGTGATTCTGTCAGAACTACACCTATCACTGCTATAAAGGCAAATATTCTCATTATAGCGCCGTAAAGCGGACTCTTTGTATCTTGTAGTCCAACCAAAGATTATAAAAACGTAAACAGGTGTTGTGAGGAGGTGTGGGAAAAAATGTATTTTTGTAAAAATCCAGATTATTATCTATATTTTAAATAGATTCATAACTTCCATCCCTCGATAAAAACAATAAAATATCTCTGACATCGCTTCTGTTTGATCTGCAGCAGAATTCACAGACTGAAGAATGTGAGGACAACGCCGACAGAAACTGAACGAGCATCAGGGCGGATTCCTTTAAATGATTGAACTACTTTTTTGATGTGGTAAAAACAGATTCATCCGTGGGTTACTATCCTCATTAATAGGTAATGATGGGATGAAACCGTCCAGGGAGAACTCAAACAGATAACGGCGAAAAGAGGAAACTCTTCTAAATCCCCTGTCAGGATCAGACAGACATCTGACGCTCTGGAGACGGGGCGGGCGCTGGTTGGTTTTCGATTTAAAGACTGCCAGGCACGGCTTTAACTTTTCCCTCACAGAGCTGCCGTCTGCCGAGACAACCCGTTTCCCAGAACACCTACATCTCCGACCGGCTTTGGAGCTCACAGGAGGGGGAGACCGAAACGCTTCCTGGAGCCGAGGGGAGACGCTCGCCTTGGAGCTCCCTTTCAGGGAAGGGGATCCTTGAATAACATCGATTCTGTATGTAACTGACGGATCTATAAAATGATAAAATATTAAAAAACAGTGCTGCTCCTTTCAGTTCTTTCTGTATGTCACCGTGATGTCACAGCTGTATGTTGGGATATAAACATGAACAAGCCCCGCTGTCCGCCCTCTGAGCCAACAGTTAACTGAATATTAAACCGGAGGACTTTACACTGACGGCTGAGGATGCAGAAGAAAGTCTGTGACCAGTCAAAGCCATAAATCACTGCAGGGAAAACTCATACCTTCATAGGCCTGTCTCTAAACCAGATGTGATCAAAAATCATCACTACTCGATTCCATGTGTCCAAAACATGGTGGCAAAAAACGTGAGACCATGGCAACAGACATTTGGTCGTTTCTTGGTTTAATTACTCAAATAAATAATCTAAGCTCCTGCACATGGACTACATTGCATCGTTCTGTTGCCAACGTACTTGAGCAATTTAGTCATCGCTCTCTTTTTTTTTTTTTTCCGCTCACAGCAGCTTTTGCTTAAAAATATGACTTTAGACCCGAAGGGCCAAATTAATCAAATCAAGTTAAAGAGAAAAGAAGCAAACCGTTATTTTGATGAGCTGAAACAAGCAAAATGTTTGACTTTTTTTGGTCTGATAGTTTGACTTAATTTGCAACAAATGTTTATTATTTCAAAAAAATATTTCAAGAAAATATTTTTTAATTCATCCCTACAAAAAATATATTTTTGTAAATAAGAAGTCCAAACCTGCAAAACCTAAATCGTATCAAGTTTATTTAAATGTTTACTTGAAATTGTACTTAAGTTTTGTTTAATTAGGTCTATGGTATTTCAAGAAACTCAACAACATTTATCCAGACGTGTCAGGTGAAGGAGAGTTATTGAGTGTATTGAGATGTTTTTAAGTAGAAATTGGACGAACACATTTGTGAATATTTGAATTTTCCGCAGGGAATAACTCTGGTTTACAAAAATAAACAAACAGCTAAATATCAATTCTTCACCTTTTCTTTTTCAGCTTTGGTCGATTTACGATGCTATTGGTGATTAAGATAAAAAAAATAGTTTGTACTGCAATAATATCGCATTGTGGCTCGAGTATCGTGATATCATATCGTGATAATATCTAGCTTGATGTGGGGCCTCTGGAGATTCTCTCCTCTAATAGATGTAAAGTCAGTCGTAACTGTTACTCCTCCTGTGTCTCACAATCAACTAATCCACTGGTTGTTCTTTGTATCGTTCATTACATGGTCAGTCGATTAAATCCAGTATGTATTATACATAAGGACAAAGTGTTTTGCTGAATGGGTCCTGCTGGACTTTCTGATTATTTTGGATTAATGTGGTAAGAAAATGTTGATATCTATTTATCTTATCGCCATGATATTTGAATATTCAGGAAGTTCAAAAGAGGTTATAGTGAGAAAGCTTTATGATGTGGAAATATCTGCTAAATGGTCGACCTGTCGTCAAATTATAAACCAATCACTTCACGTTTTTAACAGTCTGATTGAGGTTAAATGATACGAAAAGTTATCGAGCACCCCCTCAAAGTTTGCAGGCATTGAAGCCTCTTTAGACGCCCCATTTCCCCCCCTAATGAACAACAAGGCCGAAACTTGTTTTTTTTTTAAAAAGCACTGTTGCTACGCTGCTAAGCTGTGAGATCGACAACAAACAAAAGCCTGTTCGACTGAAAACTCTCACTTGATCGTCACCCCCCCCCCCCCTCCCCCCCTCGGAGAAAAACAGAATGTAAACAAAAGAGGACGGCAAGACAGGAAGAGCACCAACTTTAGGGAGAATGTGCGGGGTGTGGGAGAGGACATGGACGGGGGAGGGAGGAGGAGAAAAAAAAAGGGGAAGGGAAAGCTGTTTCTTTCTCCTCAGTATGTTTACATCACCAAAGAGGAATCCCTGGAATACAAGCGAGGCCGGCCCCTGGGCTGCGGCTCTGCGAGTTCTCTCATGCTGTCAATCTTGGGCTCTTATCACAGCCAGTCAGGGTCGTTTAGGTGTCCTCTATAGCTTGAAGATTACAGTAAAGCACATGAGCCGCGGCTAGGTGGTACCTTGCTTGTGGAACGTGCATGTAGTAAAGACTGCCGCTGATTAAAAGCTCTTTATTGGCTGGAGACCTGATCAATACATGAACCTTAAAAACCACTCTGTCCTGGTTCCTCGGCTGTGCCTACTTAATGAAATGCACCGCTAATGTGTGTACAATGTGGCTAACAGCAGCGCAACAATCGATTCAACAGCTAGTGAAAATCTAACGCAGCTGCAGAACATATTTCTGTTAAAAAAAACAAAAACAACCAAACTTAGTGGTTTAAACATTGCATCAAGTCAAAACAAGTTTTTTCTTTGTGCACATAAAAGAAAAGTGGTTTCACATTGAGGGATTGCACAACAGCAGAGAGAGTCAGGCATGTGTTGACAGAGGGAGACTGGTAGGTTCGACTACATTACGAGTAACAGAGGGGGAGTTAAAAAAAAAAAGGGCCACTGTAAAGTGTGAAACACATAAACAAGTTTCTTAACCCCATATTATGTTCTGTAGTTCCACTTGATTGTGAAACATGTGAGGTTGATCACCTTTTGAAATGTCAGAGATGGTGAAAACTTCAAGTTTCATTTCCTCACAGCATGCCGTAGGGAAAAGAAGCATTTGTAACTTTCAGCCAGCAGTGCACCCCCCCTAAAAAAAAAAAATAAGACTGAATGTCCTATCAAATTACAGAGAAAAGAAGCAAACTGTTATTTTGATGAGCCGAAACAAGCAAAATGTTTGACTTTTTTTTTGGTCTGATAGTTTTTTTTTATCATTTCAACCGTCTAAAAGAGAAAAGATTTTTAAATTCATCCCTACAAAAAATATATTTCTCGTAAATAAGAAGTCCAAACCTGCAAAACCTAAATTGTATCAAGTTTATTTAAATGTTTACTTGAAATTGTACTTAAGTTTTGTTTAATTAGGTCTATGGTATTTCAAGAAACTCAACAAATAATCTGTTTTAAATGAAATACCACTACAAGCAGTTCAGGCCTTTTTTTCCGATTGTGAAATCCTGAAACAACATTTATCCAGACGTGTCAGGTGAAGGAGAGTTATTGAGTGTAATGAGATGTTTTTAAGTAGAAATTGGACGAACACATTTGTAAATATTTGAATTTTCCGCAGGGAATAACTCTAGCTTACCAAAATAAACAAACAGCTAAATATCAATTCTTCACTTTTTGTTTAGTTTGGATCACGTTCCATCATTATTTTATTTTAATAAACCATTTAAATCACGGTTTAAACTTTTACTTTTAACTCTTTATGTCAATAATTCTGTCTTTTCTCGAAGGCATCACT
This sequence comes from Labrus mixtus, assembly GCF_963584025.1. Classification (NCBI taxonomy): domain Eukaryota; kingdom Metazoa; phylum Chordata; class Actinopteri; order Labriformes; family Labridae; genus Labrus; species Labrus mixtus. The sequence goes on along the minus strand of NC_083631.1, from coordinate 21,168,748 downwards.
CAGTGAAATGTTGTTGTTTTTAATCCCAGACCGAGCACATATTTACTGGAAAATAGATGCCAGAAGTTTTACAGCCCATTAATAACATTATTATAACGGTATATATATATTTATCTTGCACATAGCTCTGTATATACATATTTATTTCTCGTTTACTGCACATAGATCTGTTTACATCTGTTAGTCCGATCACTGTCCACTCCTATCTACTCCTTTATATTTTGTATTTTTAAGTTAAGTTTAAGCTTTAAGTTGTATTTAAATTGACACTTTATATTTAGGTTAAAATGTTTCGTACTTGCACTGTTGTTAATTTACTGCTCTGTGTGCCTTTGAATTGCCCCCCGGGGACAAATAAAGTTTTTTGAATTTGAATTTATGTACTGAAATGTTTGTTTGGAAACAGCACATCATCGATCATGTTGCAGTTTAAAGGTGCACTGTGGAGTTCTGGTAGAGAAATAGGAAAGTTGGAGAAGTGTACAGATTATGTGATATATGTTCTTAACTCTACACACAAACTGTCCTCAGAGGAAAATTTGATCCCTGTAAAACTGTTTGAAGATAAAACGTTACACGAGAAGTTATGGTGGGAGGCCCACAACAGTGACACTAGGGCTGGGCGATATGGACCAAAACTCATATCTCGATATTGTTTATCTGAATGGCGATACTTGATATATATCGATATGCCTTTTATTAACAGTGAAAACACATGGAAAATAAACTACCTGTTTGTGAATTTAAAAAGTTATATTATAAAAATTAAAATGTTCCTTAAATACAATAAAAGAGAGAGAGGAGGAGGAGCAGTCAGTCATCATCAGTGAGATGAGGAAAAAGGTGACCCGGCACCTCGAGAACGTTATTTTAATGCAACATAAACTATATCGTCTTACCCTATATTCTTGTTTGAAAATACATCAATATATCTTAAAAACTCGATATATTGCTCAGCCCTAAGTGACACCGTAGATTTCTTTTTTTAAAGCTCCAAACAGTGTCCAGAACTCATTTTTTTCCTTTGAATAAAGTTAGTGTATTTAATTCAGAAAATATAGCAAATAATTGTTGGCTTTCTCCAACTTAAGATAAGATAAGATATACTTTATTCATCCCAGCAGGGAAATTTAGATGTTCCAGCAGCCAGTATACAAACACACACACACAACACAACACATACATATCCCACCCATGCCAAAAAACATGAGCCCACAATACAGTTTGATATGATATATGCAACTTAGGCTAAAGTTTAAAAGTTTAAATGTTTTTAAACTTAAAGAGGAGTCGTTATAAAGTGCAATTGCAGTAGGTAAAAAAGTATTTTTAAATCTGTCCTTTTTGCAGCTTAGCTGATTGTGCACCTTTAAAACAGTGACAACAAAACAACTGAAGCGGAAAAAAAATAAATATTAGACCAAACAATAACGTTCAGGAGAATTGCTGGTTAAATAAACTAGTTATATTGACTTGTGGCTGATTTGAATGGAGGCCAAAGGTCCCGCAGGCTGTGGTGTTGTGAGCCGGCAGGGCGGGGACGGACTGGTTTGTTTACGTTTAGGGGTCGAGAGCAGCTCCATTCACAACTACAGAACAAGCTACAGGCTAGCTCAGCCACCTAGCTGCCATGTTTGCATGAAAACAAAGATGCATGTTTTGCACTTCCATTTGGATAAAAAACATTTTCTGACTGTATGGGGGAAATTAAAGAAAGGCTACCACTAATAAACAGCGTCGTTATAGATGCGGGCGTTTTGGGGTGTTTAAGCCATGCATCGTAGTATGGTGGACACGGTGGTATGCGGCTAACAAGAAGTTAACCACAGGAGGGAATGTGGGAAGAAGGCAGGCGGCTAATTGACCCCGTTGCTAACAAAAAAAATGTCAACAAAGAAAATGGCATAGAGGACAGGATGCGGACTTCTTGCTAACATGCTAAAACACGTGGTCCTCTTGTTACTGCCGGTTAATGTAAAAAAAAACAAAAAAAAACAATGTTGTTGACTTTAGCTGGTGGCCGCGGCTACTGGAGCTTAGCATCCACATGTTCACTTACATTCGTGGGAGCTGCAGAGGAGGGGCGCCCCGTCGGAGGAACACTCCGTCTACAAACACCCCGTTTTTACCGAGACACCTCAGGTAGAAGTCCCCGCTGCCGGTGCCGTCGTCGCTGGCGGTGAATATCTCCAGGTGCCTGCGGGATATGAAGCTGGAGTGGCCCATGCTGACGTCCACGGAGCCCTGAGACGAGTTCCGGCCGATGGTCACCGAGCGCTTTTTCATCATGTATTCGAATTCACGGCCCTCGAGCCGGGCAACCGGCCCAGACGATCCGCTCACCACGGCCATGTTGTGGGGGTTAAGGGTCTCCTAACGACGAATACAGGGGTGGTGTGTGGGGTGGGGGGGGGGGGGATGAAACGCCGGTGTACTGGCGCCCGAGTGTGGCGTGAAAATGGATCAAATGTACAAGAGGGGCATCGAATTCAAAACAGGAATTTAGAGGGGAACATGCGAGGCTAGGGACAGCGGCTCCGACCCACCGCCGAGAGAAAGGGTAAGCGGAGAGCTCCAACCAAACGGAGCCGGAGGCGGGGACCTTTTTTTTTTTACGGACAAGCGCGCTCAACCAATCCGAATCAAGGACGCCGATGCAGCCCCGCAGCGGCGACCAATCACACGCGAGGATTAAATCCGAGGACACATTCAAGGTCGGTTGGTGAGTAGCGATACGCGCATATGCTGCCCGGTGAAAAAGAAAACATGGAGTTTTACGCCGCACGAGAAGGGACGGGATCAACCGGTTTACACGTGCAATCACTCACCGTAGCCGCTACACCGAAAGATAATCGACCGACTGGGATTATTCGTCGACACCACCGTGTAATCGCGGATTTTAAGCAGGAAACAATCAAATGTTTGCGATAATTATGCAGGATTGTGCTTGTTTTAGCTCCACAGTCGCTACAGCGCAAATCCACATTACATGTAGGTCCTCCTCTTCCACTACAGAATCCATGTCTGGTTTAAGAAGTGTCCCTCTTTGCAGCATCTTACTTTGCAATAATGAGGTTGGCTTGTTTTAAATGATTATTTACAATCTGTAATCAGCGCAAATATATTTTGGTTGCCATGCCAGAGTGACAGACAGAAACTGCTTCAGGTTAGCTGCAGGGCTTTGTAATCCTGAGCCGCCCTGTCTGCAGGCCTTGTTATCATCGGGGTGGCTGACCCCTGCCATCTGTAGGCCACTTGTTTGTAAACACTGAAGGACTGTCTGTGCGGAAGGTGTGTGTGTGTGGGGGCGTGCAACCAGCCAAGGCCACTTATAGGCATTAACACCTCTGACAAGGTGTAAAGTAACGACCATGCTTTGACAGTGTCATTGAATGCAGCATGGAGGCAACACCAAGGTTAGTTAACATTCAGAATAATGAATTTGCTCCAAGGAAAACATTGTGTGAGGACAAGGGCAAACATTCAACATGCTGGTAAATCATTATCAAGTCAGACTATCATCTAAAGGAAATAGTGTTCATAATCTATTGCAATACTAAATATATTCTTCCTCTTTTTCATTTAAAAAAAAAAATAAAACCCATGTTTACACATATTATTGTCTTTATAGATCAGGGATGGGCAACTTTGGTCACAGCAAGGGCCACATTCATTTAATTCTCACTGCCAGAGGGCCAAATAGTAGTATAAAAAAACAATTACAATCAATTATGTCTCAAATTAAACTTAACATATACCAGTGATGAAATATTATTATGGACATATTTCTGGTTTTTATGATTTAATGGCAGATTTTGTCACGTTTTCTTCATGTTTCCAATTAATTGATATGTCAAAATTGACCTGAGGGCCACGTTGAGGGTTGATGGGGGCCGCCAGTTGCCCACCCCTGTTATAGATCTATAAAGGTTCTAGTATTTCAAGTATTTAAAATGAAGGTAATTCATTCATAGCCTCTGAATTTCTCAATTTAAGCTTTAGTTTTTGTTTTAAAGCCGATGACGGGAGCTTTTATCTGGTTATGAAACAGACGGAAATCAATGCTGATGCTTCTCTATGACCTCAAGGAGCAAACAAGACCACCAGCAACATGACTGCTAAATTCTATATCCTAATATTCGATGCTTGTAACTTCAGGTAGGCGTCAGAATAAGTGAGTTACAGCGCGCTGCAGAATCGGCCTTTGTTGGCAATTTACGCTGCAAAGATTCACGGTGGTTCACTTTTGACTGTTATCAGAAAGCAGGGTGAAGTGTTTCATCAAAAAACACGATTTACACATTTACAGGACAAAATCATTTAAGAGATGCGATACACCGCTTCAGGGATAGGGGGCGCCAAAAATCGACACAAACTGAAAGTTCCTTACAGGAGCTTTAAAGAAATTGCAAACTAAAAATGTCCAGCTTTTGAAAAAAAGTAGTTTGACATGTGAAGTATCTTGTAACAGACTTTTAAAAACTTCAAAACGTATATATTTTTTTAACAACTGCAAAGCTTTCAATCAAAACATGTCCTCAGTGATCCTCCAATCGTCTTCATATAAAAGTTTGACATGAGATTAGATTAGATTTCATTCCGGATAGAGTCTGACTGAAATATGTGGCTGTCTGCGCATGACTTTTTGGTGCAAGCATGCATGCAGCTACTGTCTGAATTGCACAAATACATCAACAACAGATCTGTACCAAAAAAATTGCCAACGCCATATGTGCAATTTAGACAGTGTGCAAAAGTTTTCAGTCAATTTTTGATAATCCAACACAGAAAATACACAATGTGGTGCATAGGACTTCTATTTTTGTTGCTGCATAAAACAAGGCATCCATATAGTTTGATTATCACACCAAAGTGTTAATTGTTGTTACCATGGCAACCATAACGGGGAGTGTCTCGGTAAGGTGGTTTTGCAGTCTGTCAGTGTGACACACATCAGGATTATACCGTTTAATTTCCTCCTCCTCTTGATCCTGTGACTTTGCCTCCCTCCGACCACTGGAGGGAGACACGCACAACAAAATCCTGCACAGATGACATCATGGACTCACCAGCCATTTTAAGCTTTAGAGGCTGAAGTATATAGTGTTCACAAACAGAGCAGAGTGTAATGATCACATCGTCATTATCTGCCCTAAAGACTTCAGTTTCTATCCAAACAGGCGAAACACATCAGCATTTTATCTGATGATGAATCAGGACATCTGTAGAGCGCAGATTACATCGACATGAGCTCGATAAGGGAGTTTATCTCATCTTTAAAACATCCAGATACATTAGACTGATCGCTTTTAGAAAACAACCGCTTAGTGCTTCTGATACTGTAGAAATATCAGGGAATATATTCAATTTAGTCTAATAAGCCCGCATGTGACACATGACGGACTATTGAATCAAAGGCATTTCATTGGTTATCACAGTGTGTGTTCATGTTACTTCTGGGAAGCAGCTTGTCAAAGATTTCGCTCCAGTGCAGGAAGAGGTGAGCTGTGGCAAAGCTAATGGAGATCAACTCCGATGAGTCAAAAGCTCTCTTGAACCACAAGATTAGGACTATAAGAACCTGATATCAGCTCGATGATGCCTACAAAAGAGTCCATGCTTTATCATTGTAGGTCATTTGATGTCAGCTGGCAACCGACCGGGGAGTCGATTTCAGCACATACACACTCTCAAAAACAAGTGAATTAAAGGAATACAATACAAAACAGCCCTTTGCCAAGATTTAAAAAAAAAAAACAAGACATAAGATAATATGTGGGAGATGATGTCTCTTGACACATTTCGGCCATATTGTGCCCTCTGTGATTGTTCTGTTCCATGCTGCACATCTGATGGTGTCATGTTAATATTGTAAAGCCATGACCACAGACTGTAAATATTAATGTTTGAAGCCTGAGTGTCGACACCCATCTGTTCCTGCAGGGGGCTCTGGAGGCTCATCGGCAGCAGCCGCCATGCTGGAAATCCTGTCTCAGACTAACTTTCAGTCGACCTAACGACAGGCTGAGAGGTGGAGCTGAGGCGGGGTTTTACGCCTCTTGACAAACCGTTACATCGCGCCCACCTGTCAATCATGTCAGCTACATGAATAACTATGGATAACAGGTATCGTTTTCAAAATCAAAACGGAGACTTTAAAAAAAAAAAAAGTGTGTACAGTGTGTGCCAGTGATGACAATAACTAATCAGACCTATTTAGTTTTTGTACCAGGCTGTAAACATGTTTATTTGTTCTGTAAAAAAAAACGCCTTTTTTTGGCTGTTGTATGTATGTGACTTCCTGTGTTCCTGGAGCCAGCCTCTAGTGGACACTCGACGAACTGCAGGACGTTGCACTTCCGCATTGGCTTCATTTTTGTTACCCCTTGGTGATGACAGATGCTCCCTTCTGCTCGCCACAATGTCATTTTCCACTTGTTCCACTCTGTCGCTTCATCCGTCAATGCGGATCACTGCAGCATCTTTTCTACACCGTGGCTTCACTTCTGAGCCCCCTGGTCCATGCACCCCTCTTTACACTGTGAGGTGCATTATGTGAACAAGAATCTCAGGGAGATTTCAGAGGCAGCCTGCTCTGATATCTCCAGGAGTGCATGTGTGGAAACAGCTCTCTGGCAGTTTTGCATGTTGATTGAACAGCTTTATAACTCTTCATTTAAGTTTGTTAAATTACTGAGATAATCTAATTTACAAGTTATAAAAAGGTATTAAAATATTGATAGATAGATAACATCCAAAAGACCAGCTCATATATCCCCTTGATATGAGATACTACATGTCAGTTTTTGCAGTGTGTACTCTGCAGCTCTCAGAGGAGATGTTATGTTGTATTGACAAGTACAGTTGTGAGTGTGATTGTAATGACAGATACCATCAAGACATGTCTGGGATTTGAGCAGCACAGTTAAAGGCGGCGTCCTGCAGGGGGGAGGGAGGGGGCCGAGCAGCAGGGTTTCCATCTCTTTACAGAAAGAAAGAGAGAGAGAGAGAGAGCTCCATTACGCCTCTCCTCCATTTCCCCTCTCAGGGGCAGAAGCCAAATGGACACATTAATAACACTCTCCATGTCTGGGGGAGCTAATGGCGCCTTGAGTGCTGATTAAGGCGGGGAAGAGTTGGGCTGGGTGGAGGCAGTGTAAGTTTCATCCTCCCTGCTGGCTGCAGCACACATCTCACACAGCTTGGATTTTTTTTTTTTTTTAAGGTAAACTGTTAATTGGATGACACCTGTGATTATTTTTCTGGAGCTCCGTTGCGTCAAGAAGGAACATGTCCCCTGTGACCGTTAAGCGCCTGTGTGAATGTGATGTTTACACTGCAAAAAAAAAGTGAATTTAAGTACGATTAATCTCTTTAGTAAAAACAATTAGAGTTTGTTCCTTTATGTCAGGCGCTTTTTATTTTTTTTTAATGAGACTAAATAAATGAACCGACTGTTTCTGAGTTAGTTAATGCTCGACACTTAAATGAGCAGCATTGGATTCAAACTGACAGGTACAAATCAAACATTTAACACATTCAGAACAGAAAGTCTACTAAAGAAATTAAGGATTTTTTTGGGTCAATCTCAAACCACTGCACACTTTTCATATTTGGGGAAAACACCATTAGTCATTTGAATTCTGTACAGTTCTACTATACCCCTAAGTCGTCTTCTTAAAGGTCCTGTGAGGAGCTTTTGGCTTGTTGTAAAAGAGACTGATACTATTAATGAAGCCTTTTTAATGATCTTGCAAGCAAACCCGACCACCCGCATAAAGACTGATTATTTCTATAAAGTAATTTCAAATATCAGAACTTGCTTTGGAGGCGTAGGTGTCAGACTTAGTCCTGAGTTCACGTCCCTGCCAGGTCCGTCAGTTACAGTTACATGTTGTTATAGTTTAAAGATATTTTTTGGTAAATCATGGATCAGATATTTTTACATATTCTTAAAAGATCTGAGGTACTTTTTCACATCTTGTGTAATGTTTCCTGACTGTTGTTTTTCTCCTTTTGTTTTGAAGAGAAGACTTTTTACAGTGTAAAGAACTGGGTGGATCTTGAATAACCGTGAATAGAAACCTACACTGCCTGTTTGGCTAGTTTTAAACGGAGGAGCCGCCTTTCAAAGAACACAACAGCAGTCCTGTCAAAGCAAGTTTATAAAGATTTTTCCTTCATAAAAGTGTGAAACACACTCACATTGTACATGGACAGCCCTGCTGTCAGGAGACGGTCAAGGGGTACAGGGGACCCTGGCCCAAGGCTCTTGGGGTGGGCCATGTAAGGGTCAATGGCTGACCCTTAAATAGCATCAACAACAACAACTTTTCTTTACTGCTGCAGAATACATTCTGTAAATATTTATATAGCTACATTTCAGCGTGTAATCTCAAACCCTACACCCTTCTATTAATGAGTAAATCGTGCAGAGGAAACACCAAAACATTGAGATTTGACTAGTACATTTGAGATTCCTTGATGATACTCAGGGTGCCAACGAGCCAGAACACAACGAGAACAAGGAAATAAAAGAAGCAGAGAAATAAAATTCAGGCCCAAAATATATGGTGAAGAAGAACAAAGTATGACCCGCAAAGCTGAAAGTGCTGACTAACGTTTTAGCAGCATTAGCATGTTCATTTAGCTAGATTTTAAAGCAAAACACAGTGCCATGCTCCGCTTTGTATCCTATATGCTGTCGTATTGCAAAGGAAAAACGGGCAGCTTTGACGCATAAGCATCATTCCTTCATGCTGACCTGTACATAAACGATAGATTTTGAATAAATAAGACAAACTGCATTATCACAGGGCAGTTTTTAGAGATTGGAACAAAGTCTGTAGGTCTGTCCATGTTCCTCCAGAGTTGTTTTCCGCCTGGAGTCAGAAGGTGGATTCTTTAATCTCCTGGGATTAGTCAAATGTGCTCCTGCTCGTGCCTGGGATTGGAGTTATCACACACATCCTTCACCTTAGGCAAAAAACCTCCAGAGCTTCACAGTGCCACAGGTTTCACAAAATTCACAGTTTCTGACGCTTCAGGGCCCGTTCACTCGTCCTCCATCATCATCATCATCGTCACGCGGCTGATTTGAAGGAGTAGAGCGTCTCAGGTACTGCTTCCTCTCGGGGGTTCAGTATCAGCTCACAGTATGCCCGTTTTGACCAGGCTGAGCTCCTCCTCGGACACCTTGAGGTTCCCCATGTACCAGAATATCCAGAACACCAGGCTGAGGAAGATCAGCAAAGGGCCGGAGAAAACGAAAAAGTCCCAGAAACTCAACGGGGCGAAGATCCCGATGAGCAACAGGATGAGGCCGATGACATCCATGATCACGGCCAGCGACAAGAAGAAGATGGTGTACCCCCCTTGCTCCTTAGCCATGTTGAGGTGAGACGAGGACAGGTGGATGTTGTCTGAAGCACCTGGCAGGAATGACAGCGAGTCCTATCTTTTTTTTCTAAAGCATTCCACTTTCCACACACACCCTACATTTCTGTCATAGCACAAGATTTAGAGGCAAGACTGGAATCTTACCACAACAATGGGCAGTGCTCATTAACAGTCGCTGAAAAGCCCAAGAGTCCATCCTCATTCCTCTGCAGGCCTGACTTGTTTTGAACCCTTTGTGTCATTAACGTGACACATTGAGCGTGTTGTGTGTTGCCAACATGACAGATTTATGCACATATATTTCATAATCAGCCTCCACTGAGCTGCTGTTAACACAAAGATAAGCCTGCTGTTATTTATGCACCCCCCCCCCCCCCTCCCCCTCAGATCTTTTTTTGTTCTGCTAATGAAACCAAAAGATTCTTAAGAGGCATCAGTGTGCTGCATCTCTTATCAGTATTGTTCAACAAATTCCTCTTGCACGGCGAGACCTTTAAACATGTTACCTGCGGCGTTTAAAGCAATTACAGATACCAACATGAATCTGTGCGGCAGCTTTTGAGTTTCAGGCCGACATATCGGTGTTAGTTCGATGAAGCTCGATTCTAAAACTCCATATTCTTGAAGGTGGGACGTGTGTAAAACATAAGGGTGACCCCAGAAATAATCACGGAGATCATTCCCTTCCGCCTACATGGGGGTGCTCTGTGTCTACACTTACATAGGTTTGTCTGTTTTCTCCTGATGAATCATGACTCGTAGTCTATCTTGGTATAAATATCCACAAATAATCATTTTAAAGCAATTCTGAAAGTAACTCGTACTTTTGTTCAATCTCCTCAGTAGAGCCTGACCGATTCATCAACCAGCCGATAATATCGGCCGATATCCAGTGACTATCGATATCGGCTGATTTTATAACATATATGCGCAGATATTCATTCACCTGTCAAATGTCTGGCTGTCACCAGCAGAGGGCGCTATATGGACTAAAACAAGCATCATAACTCTCCAGAGTGTCAACAAGTACATGTGTTGTTGTTTTCCAGTGTGAGAGTGTTTGACAACTGCATTTGAGGCATCAACACAACACATGTGTTTATCTACATCTATATATCCCTACAGATCTAACATAGATCTAAGAAAGATATCGGCCGATTTATCAGTAACTGATTTTTTTGTCTCTCCAATATCGCTACCAGAATCGGCCCCCAAAATCCCATATTGGTCAGGCCCTGAGAGGAATCTTCAGCATATCCTCGTGCAATTGGTCATGTATAGATACATCAGAACAGGGGCGGGCACCTCCTTTCAACTCAGCCTCTCATTGGCCATTATAGGCTGGGGAACAGTGATTGGAAGGTCGTGATTGGCCAAAAGGAGATGTCAATCAGAGGTGAGTGTACGGCCGCGGTTTTGATGTATTGCAGTTGAAAACTTTCATCCATAAAGATTCATTATTACAGAAAATCCAGTGGGTGAAATCAGGGAATAGTGGTGCCAAACTTGAGACAATCTGTGGATGTAATGTGTTTGGTTTTAATCTTTCACTGGATTTGGATCGTGGAGTCGTTTAATAATCAGGACAGGAAGTTTCCATTCACTTTTACAGTTGACTTCTACTCAAAACTATCATCATATTTACACATCACAATGACATTTTGACATGTAAAAAAATGTAATTTGCACAAGTGAAAACTAAATCACTGTAAACATGGTTTGCATATGACTCTCCCACTGAGCTCATTCACATCTGGTAATATATTAACCCATAATCATTTCCTTTTGCTCTGCCGGGTGGATACACAGCGTTCAAGTGATCGTTAATAGTCCCCTCTGCATGCCTCTCTTTGACAATCACACCTTTTGTCACAAAGAGGAAACGCGTAATGGAAACTTCTCTGTGAGCAGCTTGTTTGAACAGTCAAGCTGCTGCTGTTTGCCTCCGCTGTGCGACTTTTTATTGCTCACTGTAGCAGAGAGAGGATTGTGTTGTATTTACTGTAACGTCGCCACCTGTTTGATTAGAGGGCATGTAGGCTGTCAGTCAGGCAGACGCTGCCTTTGTTTGAGGTGAAAACAGGTCGGGGCGGTGGCATTTGCATAAGGTGCGACTCGGATCAGAGGTCTCGGGCGACTTATCCAAACGCATAAGAACATGTGCTAAAAAAAAACCTCTCAGCAGATATAAAGTGAGACATGCAGGAACCAGGGTTTTCCCATGATCCTCTGTTGAGGACTTTGTGGTCTGTTTACCCAACAACCACACCGCAAACACAAACCAGTCGGACCAGTGTTTGTTTCTTTGACAGCAAATGAAAAGGGCCACTTGACTTTTCTATCAGCTGGCAGCTTTAACGTGTGTGTATAAATAAAAGAAATTAAAGAATAAAAGAAAATATGCATGAATAAAAAGGTACATTTTTCTTCTTGGATGACACAACAGCTTTTCTGAGAATTTTTGAAATTGAGTTTTTAGACAACACCTTTTATTCTTTTTACCTCTCTCTCTCTCTCTCTCTCTCTCTCTCTCTCTCTCTCTCACTCTCAGCATCACAGATAAACCCGAGCTAACTAGCAGCTAAATCATAACTAATATTCCCCGGGCTCAGCTGAAGGTCTGCTAATAAACTCCTGCCGACGTTTCTCTCATGATAGGAGGGTGAAGACGGATTTAAACAGGCTTCCCTTCTGTTGCCATGGTGATTAAGGATGTTGTCTTGCCATTATGTGCAGGCACAATGAGGGGAAAACATTGCTCATCTGCAGGAACAAAAACAGGCTGTAATGGCTCCAACATAATCCTTCTTGTTTACCACGGACAGGATCAGATTGTAATTCTAAGTGTCTGACAACATTACATGAAGGATTCTTAAAGAGGTGAAACTTTTTGTTTAAGAGGAAGATGTTTCTAAAAGCAGTGGCAGCCGTCACATCGCTCTTTCAAAGCCACCAGACAAAAACACAGATTATATCTCGCAGGACATGGAACATGTTGGTCTACTCCTGATTCAAATGGTGTTTAAAACGAATATTTCATTGGACCGCAACCTGGTCACACAAAACCAAAATGATCCAATCATTAGTTTGATTGAGCAAAATTCTGTTTATTAAAATGCACAACCGACTCAAAAGATGAAAGTTCCTAAAACAAGATAAGAACTCAGAAACATGAGGTGATTAAAGCTATGCAGTTAATCTTTCTTTATGTGCATCATTTATGTGCTAATTACCTGACAAAATTGCTGTAAATGTAATAATAAATGTATAGCTGTATATATATATATATATAGGCCTATGGACACTTTGGGACGTCTTACTGTCCCATGGCAGGCTATCCAGACCAGGAGTGCAAATAAAAGCTTTAAAGCAGCTGTTAGAAGAGACAAAATGTACATTAAATACAAATACATATTAAAAGCAAACAAAAAAAATGTACAAACAACTACAACATGTGATGTTTTCAGGTCCACGATTTGAAAAATAAGAAATGTCTACGACCGCATTTTAAAGATTCTCTAAACATTTGAAAATGTTCATCAATCAGTCTTTCTTTCCTTCTTGAATAAAACTCAAATCTTCACATATTTTGACCACTTTCACATCCAGCTTACCGGAAGTGCTCCGACTCAAAGTCTCCTTCAGTGAAATGATTTTGACTGATTTTTTTGTGGATAATTTGCTTTACAAATCACTTTGAAAACTATAAGGGCAATATGTGAAATTACAGGACATGAAGGCCTCATAAAAGAATCAAATTCTAACTGGAAAAAAAAGAACGAGGCTTCTTGTTTGGGTCAGCAGCAGACAGAAGGGGAATCAGCCCTAAAAAAATCCTTCAAGAAATCTTCTTTAACAGCCATTAACTCCATTTAATGAAGGCTGACAAATGTTAAATCCCTTTAATTCGTGCAGTAGCATCCTTCATGTAATGTTGGAGTCTTTGCTGCAGAGACAGCAGATACTCGTGTTCATAAAAGCAGATATTTAAATATGAAGTTCAGAATCTTGTTTTCTGTCTTCTTCTTCTGCCTCCACTTTCTTCTTCTCGCCATCCGGGGAGTCATGACTGCCGTCGTAACCTCCGTTGTCGTAAACTGTGGACCTGCCCCAGGTGACCCTGCTGGCTTTGTGCGGGGATGAGCCCACCTGGCTGTCCTCTTCGTCGTTTTCCCGGACGCACTTTACGCGCTCCTCTCCCTTCAGCTTTTGGCTCAGCCTCTCGGACAGCTTCCGCGCCAGACGCACGATCGTGCTGCCCCTCTTCTTCGAGCCGTCATCCACGGACACCGGCACGTTCCCGACGTACCACATGAGCCATGGCCCGAGGCTGAAGAAGATGATCAGGGAGCCCGTGTAGATCAGAAAGTCTCCGTAGAAGCGGCCTTCGATGCGCAGGTTGGCGAATATCCCCACGAAAAGCAGAACCAGGCCGATGACATCAAACACGACGGCGAATAAAAAGAAAGGCACACAATGTCCGATACACCTTAACGGCTCCATGGTGACCACATTACAGCTGATCTACGCTTTGTATAACGGGAGGATGCTTCATCCGGTGTGTAGTGTACCTGAGGAGGCAGCGCACCTGGAGAGCCCCGCCTCAAAGAGAAGATAAACAAGGAGTCTCCCCTCAGGCTCAGCCAGTGTAAACACACACACACGTACACACACACACACACACACACACACACACACACACACCTACGGGCACAGACTGTTTGTGTTTTCATTATTTCAAACCTGCAGTAAACCGAATAGACTGAAATCCTGCAGGTTCCAGTCTTCAACACCAGTGAGGGGATGCAAATGATTCACAGCTGACAGGGCGTCATTTGTCATGCAAATTGATGCTCAGACACACAAAGTTGCTGCTGACTCAGCATGTTCTCAGCTCTGTTTGTAATGCAAACGTAAAGGCCTATTAGAATCAGCTTCATATGGAAGCAGTACATTTTGCTTTCCAATCGATATTAAAAAAGGAAGTAATCTTCAGAAAAGGTTAAAGGGGTGATAATGGATTTGAAGTGTCTAAAAATGTAAATTCTGTTTTGGGCGTTTTTTGTTTTTGGATTTTGAAAATTTCAAAAAAATCAGAGAATCGGAAAAAGTACTTTGAGTTTTCTGTTGTATCTTTCATCTCAAGAAGTTCACTGGTTTACACAAGTCTTTGCGGACATGCATCCGTAAATTTGACTCAGTTTTCCCGAGTCATTTCCAGACGTTTTCTAGAGATCTTGACTCAGCCGTGCAGTGACCTCAGGAAGACATGTTGGTTTCCTGGTGATAAAGGGGTTCATTTCTCAAGAATATGAATACAATCAAATCATTATCTTGAATAAAACAGCATCTTTGTCCTGAGTGTACAAGATAAATAAGTCGAGAGCTCCAGAAAACAACCAAAATGTACAAAATGTACCTAGAAGGAGGACAAAAGGAGTTAAATGAAATGTTTGGAGTTTGCCGCTTTTTGGATGCATGTCCTCTGAGGGCTTCTGTAGTTTTATATCAAGATTTGATTACATTTAATTTCTAACGTCTCATGAGGCTAGATAAACATTTTAAACAGGCTATACTTATTCAGTTGTTACATTTGAACAAATGGATGTGATGACTCCACATATCTAAAAAATACATAAAAAAAAGAATACAACTTTGGAAATGATTCCACACAGCGCTCAGGACGGAGTACGGTACATACCTCGGATACTTTGAGCACTATCTGAGTCTTGCACACACTTGTGGGTGAAGAGCTTTGTTTTGATGACTAAAGGGACTATGTCAGAGAAGAAGTGGTGAACAGCTTCACAGATGGGACTGCGTACTGTAAAAACAGCAGACTCAAGAAAGACTCGGGGACCGCATTCCTCCTGCAAACTCTGCACCTGACGCATGTTACATCGGTTGACCTAAAATACTTACTTGACATTGTCGAGAATGAGTGCAGACTGAATGAATGGAAGGCAGTCTGTGGCATAATCATTTAGGTATAGGCTAGCCGCTCTGAAAGGTTTTTTAATGTAGACTTATAAATAGATTAGAATCTTACATTTTGAAATGGGAGCGATATATAGAACCAGCGGTGCGGACTGAGGTGGGGAAGCAAGAGAGGCTTGGGGGAATCTTAATCCTGGATGGGTGATGGTGACCCTTAAGGAGTCAGCACCACTTTATTGCTCTCTGTGTCTTAAAATAAGATGTTCATCCTCATCAGGTGAATGTGGCTTGTTTGAAGTGTACGGAGATATTTTCAATGCAACATTTGCTAAGATGAACTTTGTGATTATATATTGTCTCCTTACATGATTTGAAATGAAAATGCATGCAGTGTAACAACCAGTAATTCAACATTATGTAACTACTGCACGCATGCAGTGGTAATCAATTTCGACTCTTCATGCAAATAAAGTCGTTGTGAATCAGACATAGAAGCTGCTTTAAATAAAATATAGCGAGCTCGTAGCCTTTTTTAAAGACAGATCGATATGTGATGTTTTATATGATGGATGCTTCAGAGCTCTGAACGGGTTAGTTAAGACTTCCTGATCGTGTTATTTGAATCTTATGAAAATTTTCCGGCCGGGTCGGAGCAGTCAAATCTCCTCTCTTTACATATGTTTAAGAAGCAAAAGCCGAGTCTCCTTCAGCGGACTCAGCTTTCCCCCCACAATAAGA
This sequence comes from Labrus mixtus, assembly GCF_963584025.1. Lineage (NCBI taxonomy): Eukaryota > Metazoa > Chordata > Actinopteri > Labriformes > Labridae > Labrus > Labrus mixtus. The sequence continues at coordinate 21,152,674 of NC_083631.1, read as the reverse complement.
CGAAAGTAAACAGGGGGGGAATTATAAGCTCTCATAACTTTTAATTATTCATGAATTGGCATATAGTGTAGCACACAGCATTAGGAAATCCCCCATGTCCACTCCCCCCCCCCCCCCTCATAAATATTCAGAAGGACGCGCCTGCTTTCAAGTATCTGCACTAAATTGTGTGTAAGTAATAAGCACACTGTTGTCCTTGTGCTTGCACCTTTTTTTTTTTTTTTTCCTTTTTTTTTTGTTTTATCGATGCAAATGTTTTCATGCACACTTGGGACGGAGATAAGTGCACCAAATCCTGCAAGAATCAATCAAATAAACGTAAACGTCACCACAATGAGTCTTCAAATAATTTCGCTCCATGCCGGAAAAAGGAAATCGTCTCACTCCAGTGTCTGCAGTTTTTTTTTTTTTTTTTCTTTCTCTCGTCACAGGTTGAACGTGGGCTGCCTGTGGTAATGGAACGGCTTCTTCGTGTTCGACAGCTTCCTGTTCTCCTTGGTGATGGGGATGAGGACCACGCCCACCACGAAGACCATCATGCCGATGGAGAGCAGGGCGGGGCCCAGGATGTTGGTCACCTTCCTGCAGTGTCCGGCGAAGTACAGCCCGCTGATGATGATGCCGCACGCGAGGAAGCTGCCCCCCGTGGACATGAGGTGGATGGGGAACCAGAAGACCTCCCACTTGTCCTCGCTCGGTCGGGGGTTCTCCTTGGTCCAGGCGGACTCGCTGTGCGCCAAGCTGAACACCGTGGACTCTGTGCGGCTCGGGGGCGTCAGCTGGTCCCGGGACTGGGAGAGGGAGCACTCTCCCAGGGGGATGTTCTCTGGGCTGCCTGGCATGGCCTCCTGGAAGAATCTGAGGAGGGGGAGTGGGGGAAGAATCACACATAAACACTTGACAATTTCCAGACTTTCAGGTCCTGAATTTTCCCAGAGATGACTTTTACACTTTTACCCTTTTTTTCCCCTACAACGGGAGATCGTCTGTTTTGGGAAGTCCAAAGAACATGCAAAATCGTTCACTATCTGTTGCTTTGTCTGCCATTTCTAAGGCGTCTTTCTACGCCATGTCCTGCCTCTCGAGACCCTCCCACGCCCCCACTCCCACATCACCCTCCACACACACACTTCTCTCCAACAGGGAAGGGATCCAGCTTCGAGGTGCATATGTGAACAGGCAACTCAGGGAGATTTCAGGGGCATCAGCCTGTCTCTGAAACGTTCCAGACATTTTCAGGAGTGCACAATGTTTAAAAAAAAGTGCCGAGCATGCAAGAAAGAGGAAGAGTGTTCAGTGATACAGACACCGGAGGCGAGCGGTAAAGAGTATAAAGCAGAGAGGACATCACCCTGCCCCTTCGCCCACTGTAAATGTTCTGGACTATTATCTGCTGCATTCACACGTCAGCTCATATCAATCATATCGATTTCTTCTTTTTTTTACTTGAGGGCTGGAAGGAAGAAAGTCTGCTTAGAGTTGAGGTGAACGGATTTGAACATAAACCGTATGTGTCCGAACACGCAGCTTAGCTCAGTAACGTCTGGTAATAAAGAGTATGAATTGGAGCTTTCCAAATGGATCATTGATGCAGAGCATGTGTGAAAGGGGCTAAACTGTCTGAGTCGTCTCTACACTTCTGGTACATCACATGATACATAAAAACACGTGTATGTCTCAAAAATGTGCATGACTTTAAACTTCAATTCTTGAGGAATCATAGAGGCAATCGCTACTTTTCAAAAACTGCAGGAAGTTTAAGAACCACTTAGATATTCAGGATCTAGATTTAGTCAGAGGAGCTTCATTTCATCCCCAAAGGTTCCACGGCAGGGCGAGTTTATTCATAGAGCACTATTCATGTGGAGAGCAATTCAAAGTGAGTTAAAAACACAACATTTCTAACATTAAGTGCATTAGAAGACGTGGCATGCCTGGAGGGTAGTACTCTCTGAAAGTGCAGGGACTTGGGGTGCAGGTTTGGCTCAGCAGACGGGAGCGTTCACCCTTTTGTACAGAGGCTACAGTCCTCATCACGGCGGCTTTGGGTTTGTCATCCCCCACACTATCCTCCTTACATTCCCTGTCTCTGTAAAGGCCAAAATGACCCCCCCCCCCCCCCCCCCCGCCCCCACACCACCACCACCAACAACAACAAAAGCAACAACAACAAAAAACGTAGGAAGTACATCGACCTTAGGATGACACGCACTGATCATTTTGATGCAGCATTCAGAACCCTTTTTGCAGAGTCAGCAGAACGATTTGCTTTATTTTACGGGTATTCAACGTGAGGTTAGACTTCAGCGCGTACAGGAGGCGACTTCAGGCTTCAGGATCCTCTGAATTCTTTTTTTTTTTAAAATAACTTCTAAAAGTGAATAAAAGTATCCGTTGGATTTTGTGGAAACACAGCAAATGATGGAAAAACAGAAAAATGTAAAGTTGATCAAAAATGTAACGAGAAATCAAAGAGGCATGCTTTTAAATGAGTTGTTGTTGGAACATTTCTTTCATGTTCCAAAGTGCACACAGCACATCAAACTAAAAGATGTCTTTGACAAATGAAGTGTGCGAGCTCTTTAGCTAACTGTCCTGCAGAGAAACTCGATCAGGACGCTTGTGTTTTATCATGTAGACCAAATGATCACAAAATCATCCTTAAGTTGTTGTCAAAAGTATTTTTTCCCCAAATGAAAATCAAACAGTAATTCTTTCTTTATCTACTAAAGTGAGTGCTGCATCTGTTCCAACCTTTTTTCTCCACATTGCTTCGTTTCTCACTGGTCAAACAAGAAGTAAACGAGCAGACACCTACCTTTTAAATCTGGATCAAGCTTTTGTTTTTTTCCTGCAAAGTCAACAATAAGCAAAAAAAATCTCTTTTTCTTTATAACCAACAGATATCATCCAAGAATCTAGAGGAGAAGCTGAACACACCGCCCGACCAGAGAAACCAGTACAACGCAGTGCTCCAAAAACCTCCACCCACCCATTCTACTCTATCTCCACCTCCTCAAGAAGAGAGTCTCTCTGACCACCAAACCCTCTTACCATCATGTACCATCGCAGGCGCTCTGTCCTGACGGCGCATCCTGAGCGAGCCTTTCCGGTCCCCCAGAGGATATCCATAAAGACCCTCAAACCACTCAGCCTGACGCCCGCCATCGCTTTTGTAAAACGATCTCAAACAAACTTCTGCGCTTCAAAAAAAGCTTGAATTCCCCCCCCCCCCCCCCAAAAAGAACTTTTGCACAATGAGAAGGAGGAGAAATTGGAATCGTATACTCTTTATACCGCACAAAGAGGAGACGGGGGCGAGGGCAGCGGCTGAGGAAATGACTCTTGTGTTTTGTTACAGCTGGATTGATGGAGCAAGCAATCACCCATACAGAGCCTTTCCAATACGCGCTGTGATGTGTAGGCGAAAGCATTGATCCCAAAGTGCCCCGCGGCAATTATCTGCAAGTTGTAGTTTTCTGTCCCGCTGAACATGAGATCGATGGAATCTGTGTGGCATAATGAAGCTGCGGAGAGTGAAGCAGATCTTACAGAAGTTTTGGTCAAATTCAAGATGTTTATTGTTGCTTTACACGATTCAAGGCCGGGGCCCTCGGATTCACAAAGAGACGAGGTGGAAGGAGTGGGGGGGGGGGGGGGGGGGGGGAGTTGCTGCAATGTGACACCGCCGCCTTCATTAAACTGCCCTCTTATTACATCTGTGTCTTCGTTTCGCTCTTTCTGCAAACACGAGTGTCAGTGTGCGACCATCGATCTGCAACATGAGCTCACTCTTCAACACGATTACGCTCTCTCCGGAGAGACCCCCGAACCCGACTCCCCCCCACCCCACCCCCCGCCCCTGTAACTGCTCCTTGTACTCAGTAAACACTGAGGCTCCCTGTCTCGTCTCATTACTGCTGTCATCTGTTTAGGATGCAACTTCCTGCTCTGCAACAGTGATCTGATTGAACCTGCCCAGTGCGTTGCAATGAGCCACATGAGCCACCAGAGGGCAGTGCTTGCACATTGCTTTTGGAAGCGGTTTCCCTTCATAGCCGTATCATTAACTCTTAGTGGAATCTTTTCACAGCAGAATAAGCTAATTAATGGGTTAATTCAGTGTTTTTTACTGATTACTTAACAGGCTGCGGTTCATTCTGACTGCGCCGTATAGATCAGTGTCTTTTATCTTCTTTTTTTTTGGCAGCCACATGTGAGAAATTAATCAGCCATTGCGTGTAATGTGCTGCAGTATCTCGTGATTATGATGGGGCCTAATTCTCCTTAATGGTCCATTTAAGAGGGTGGGGTCCCGTTCACTTGATCACAGTCATCTGAGGAGGTTTAACAGGAGGAGGCGGAGGAGGAGGAGGAGGAGGTGGAGCTGCAGAAGTTAATGTAAATGTGTTTGAGGAAGATCAGACTGAAAGATACTTGGTTTATATCAGGAACAATGTTTAAAAAAAAAGAGGATTATAGAGCCATTCGAGAATTTTAGTAAAATTCAGGACTTCATTTTGCATCTTAAATGGACTCAACTTTAAACTGCCGCCCTGATGTTACACATTCTGGCGTCTGAATAAGTAATGTGTACAAGAAGGTTTTGTGGGTCGCTTCAGACGGGAGCAGTTAAACTGGCTGCAGCATCGTCTTTAAGGGACGTACGGCCGCTAATAGATTTTGTATTTCCCAAAAGTGACACAATTTTTTAAAAAGAGTTATTTGCTCATCGTGTTATTTTATTATGTGATGCTCTTTTTATGTCTTGTTCTGCTGTGAGCTGCAACACTCGTATGAAAGGTGCTATACAAATAAATTATTATTATTATTTTGAAGGCAGAAAACAGCCGTCGCATCGCTTTCCTAAAATCCACCAGACTCCATTTACAAAAACACTCATTTTAGGACAGAATAACAGATATTGTCCTGCTGTTTCTAAAATCACATGTTGGATCTGAACTCACTGTTTGGAGCATCAAAATCACACAACAACCCGATAAAGACAGGTTTGTTCTGTCCCCTTGTATTTACAGAGGACACTCACATGTCACAGCTGGATTACTAGACGTGTAGGTGTTTAACAGTTAAAAAGTTGAGCCCGTGTGTTTGTACAGCGACACACAGGTATCGGTCTAATCCTGTTTGATAACGCAAACACAGAGGGCTGCGCGGATTAGAGCTAATAAGCTCGGTCTTGAGTCAGCACGCCGAGTTTGTAGGTTTGACAGGTTTTCAGGACGGATTCAAATGAACTGTGGACTTTGAGGTGCCGCACACACAGACACAGACACACACTCCGGTTAAAGCCACCAGAACTAAGATGCTCTAACAACTCCAACCGTTGCTGTTTTTTTTTTCGAGGCTATGGATTAAACAGAAAATAGTTTTCAGCCAAATGAAGCCCCCCCTCCACACAGAGGCTCATTAGCTCGTTAGCTCGTGAGCAAATATCAATAAAACCTTCCACTTATACACACTCGTCTGCAGACAACAACACATTTCAGGTAATACATCACTGATTTATTAATACGCCAAGCCCCCTTTTTCTGTACAAGTGACCTTGGAAACTAATTAATCTGCTTTGCATATTTACAGCTTTTTGTGAGTAATCCTTTGGGGAAAAGTATTCAAACAGCTGAAGCATCAAGGTTTGTCAGCCGTGGAAATGTAGAGAGATCTGCGGGATTCATTTCATCCATCGAACAACGTCTTAAAAAGAAAAAAAACATCAGTGAGAGAATTTTTAATGAAGTTATTATATATTAACTCAGGACTACATCCAAACCACACCTGACACGCCTACTTACACCGAGCCATCCCACTCCACCCTGTTTGTCTCAGATCGTCAGCCCACCCTCCCTTCCCTTCCTCTCATCCATTCACCCTCCTTCCTCATCCCTTCATCTCGTTGGTCTAACTCTACGGCACAGTCTGGGCCGTGATCAGGCCGTGTCTGGCTGCAGTATAGGTTACAAGCCCCGCCTCTTTCATGTTAGCTGATTGGACATAAGGCAAACTTTAAAAAATTAAAATAAACGTCAGATATTTTTTTCCTGCTGTGATTATCACGCTGATTTCTACTTGCATTCATTTGAAGGAGAAGCACATTTTCAATAAGTTATTTGATGCTTTAAAAAAAGTGTATAAAGCCCTGATTGACAGGTGAGTTGACAAACGGGACTCCTGCGGGGTTCTGTAGTGAATTAGCGGAACGGAGAATACACGACAAACTCAAACCTTTTGGAAAAATCAACACAATGCTGATGATACTGTGCTAATCATGCAGGAGATACAATGTTGATATTAATGTTTCTAGGTCATGGATGTGCTTTGGTGTGATTTCTGTTTTTTTCCTATAAATGAATAAAAATCTTCTTTCCAGTAAGTTGCATTAAGTATCTTTTCTAAAACGAGAGGAAAGTGAAGGCATGTTTTAATCTCTTGCATCTTGCATGCATTGCTTTGATGAGCGCTCTAACATCCATGTTTAATAAAACACACATCCATGCAGTGTATCCAGAGCACATAAGACATTCTTTCAGCAGTTAAAAGGAAAGTTACGTGTGCCCCGGCCCCCGGTGGACCTTGGGCCTTGGTGACGTCAATGGCTGCTCTGTTCCCCCCCCCCCCCCCCCCCGCTGTGTTGTGTCAGAGTCAGAGATGACGAGCAGCGCTAATAGATGCTGTGGCAAAGAAAAAGGCACGGATAATATAAACAGATCAATATTTCAACCGCAGCACATTTCCTGTCTGATAATTGGGCTGATGAAGTGTGTAAACTCCTGTGGATCTGACGGTTCATGCTCTGTTTTATTACTATTAGAGGGTGTAGTTCTCAGCTCTGTTTTATTACAGGGTGTAGTACTCAGTTCTGTTTTATTAATATTAGAGGGTGTAGTTCTCAGTCACAGAGGAGTAATGCGCTGATAACATATATCAGTGTAGCAGGCAGTTTTAAAGCACCCCCACACGGCCGTTTTGGACACCCCTCGGTTTGCCAGGCAAACTGCAAACCAACAGGTGTTGCAGGGATGGAAGCGGGGAAGAGAACTTGTTCTGATAGAGCTGATTCTACCCGACCTTTGCATTTTTCTAATAAGCTCCACGTGGTAATACTAGAATAAATATTCTACACACTTCTTTTTTTTTTTTTTTAAATGGACAGAGATAAGAACGCAGAAAGATTTTCAAGACCGATGCAGAGCTGGCTAAACACTGAAGCTTCCGTGTCCCAGATATGGCAACCTGCGTGAGCATTGACTCTAGGGAGGAGGGGGAGGAGGGAAGACATCTCTCGCTACTCTTTTGAAATTTTTTTACTGCACTACCAATTTTAAACACTAGGGGCCAGATTTACTAAAGGTTTGCGTGTCTTAAAACGTGTGCAAACTTGATACCACCAGCAAAACAAGTGCTATCTGATCTACTAACGGCGCGCAGTGAGGATTGCGTCTTTCAAATGAGCAAAACAACACGCATGTCCATTTAGTACGTTTGCCTTAATGAATATGCACTATGGGGCGTTTCTGCCCTAACGTGCAAAACACTGGGAGGAGAAAATGCAAACAAGTTAAGTTAGTACACGTATTGTGATTTACCAAACCTGACAAAAATTGCGGTGACTATGACGGTGTCTGAATTTAACATCTTTGAAAAGAACGTGCTAACCCAGGAGACCAGTGTTACGCACAACAGGCTGCTGTTATTGTAGTTAGGAGGAGACATAGGCACAACAAAAGAAGGCATAAAGATCGCGTTTTTCCCCACAAGTGTTTACATGTTTCAAATGACAGAAAAATAAATGGCATGTATTTATTTTTTAATTTGATTCAATATTCTAATCGTTAAGGAAGAGAAACACCATGATTACACTACAGGCTATTGTTGCCAAAGCCTACAGCCAAACAAAACTGAACATCCACAGCCTCTGCATTCTATAGAATTTCAACATTGACATTTATGTCTTCCTATTTCCCTCTTTTCGCCAACATTATATTTTAAACTGGGATTTTCCTTTTTCTCGGGTCGCGCGTCTCTCCCACAGCTCGCACCTCCTGCGCAATGTATGACACTTCATTCTTAAGATTAAGGGAAGAAAAGAGAGGCCCTGTTTAATGCCGAGGTTTTCTTATAACCAACATTTTCTTTGTAATATTCAGATTTACCTCCTATGACTCGAAAGTATTGTGCGTTTATTTGCCTCTCCCAGTGATACCTATTTTGCGCTTGCAGTCATCCTGCTTTCTGTCCAAAGCACATTTTCTAGTCGATCACCTGCAAAACGCCCACCAACCAAATGTGCAAACTTTTGGAGTGAACACGCAATTTAGTACTCTTTAATTGGGAGCTTAGTAAATCTGGCCCTAGGTGTCAGAGTTACATATTGCTCCATTAATAGTGCTGATAATTTAAGCCCACTGTTGGAACAGAGGGGCTGCTTTACTTGCAGATCTCCTAGTGCAGCACAAGTGCTTGCACCAGTCCTGCACACTAGAAGGACTCTGGGGACTCAGATTGCTTCAGACCAAGTAGAAAGAAGGTATGCTCATAACCCCAAATCATGAATTATAAAGCCAAAGCAGTATTCACTGATCTTCACACATTTCACACGTTTTCAGAAAGTAGATCATCAACAAATAAGAGCAGCTTTTAATTACCATAGCAAAACAATTCAGCTTCAGAATTTCTCAGTTTGTCCTCTAAATTGCATTGTTTCTTCCCATTTTTTGGTGCTCTGGATTGTGTTTTTCTCTTATGCATGCAGCGAGAAATGATTCATGCACGCTGAGAAAAAAAAAAAAGAAGCTTCAAAGACTCTCTTTTGTATTCAGCGACAAGGACAGAGTTTTAGAAATAACATGCATTTCAAAAAGCCACTAAAAGAGGTAAAAGTGGCAGACGTGACCCGGAGGAGTCCGCCTTGCTTCCCTGACTCTCGCTGCTGGGTCTGCATGAACACGATGCTTCACTCTGAATTAAAAGGACGCTTCCTTTGATGACAGAGACTGTCTCTGCATATTACTGAAAGCGTGTGATTTTCACACTTGAAATGAATAATTTGACGATATCTCTTGAACGTTATCTAATAATGAGTCTGTAGTGAGTCATGTGTTTGTCCCATGTTGAAGAGAAATAAGGCGCTGTGGAGCCTTGAGACAAAAACACAACAGAGAATAAAAAAGATTGGTGTGGTTCAAGATGTTCAGAGGGAAACACTGTTTTGTGTTTTTGATGTTGACCAGATTGATTTCTTGAATATAAAACGACTTTCTCGGCTTCATCAAAGAGAGTCAGACATGCCAAATGTTTATAGAAGACAAGAACTTTCATTTTTTAACACCTGGTGTTAAAGTCCTGCTGTACACACTTTCAGTAGAGGCCTGCACAGACATACTGTATAATAGACCGGGTAGAATCAAGTCAATAAGCTTTAAATGGAAGTGCTTTGGTCGATCTAAGCAGCTTGAACGATGTTTGAGAGAGAACAGGTGTGGTATAGATTGTGTTGATGCTCTCTAAGAGATCTATAAGAACCTAACTCAAGTACAAGTCTCAAGGTAGAACTCAGGAAAATTCTGTTTTGACCAAGCGGCAACCTCCCGCTCTTGAAAAATGAAGCCAATCCTGCAGTTCGTCGAGTGTCCACTAGAGGCTGGCTCCAGGAACACATCCATTGTTAACAGGACTCATGATGATCAAATATTGAAGAACAACATAAATGAGATTTAGAAAATGATTGTGCTTTGAATTGTGTTATGACATTTCACAAGTCTTCTTCTTGTTGCTAATTTGCTGTGCTAAGCATTTTTCAGAAATGTTTTTGTGTTTCCCATTTCAGCTTTAGATGTGACAACATGTGAGTGTTCAAATCTAGTTTCTGCTGCCACCTTGTGGCCAAACAGTATATCGTCGCTGCTCTATTTTGTTGATATTGTTTCTACATGTTTTCCTTCAAACAGTCTGTTCCTGTTATTTTGATTCATTGTGTAGAAGTCAAGAACACTTTGCTTCTTTTCATTTAGGGGCTTATTTTTTTCTCTGTAGTTAAAAATTCAAAAGTATTTTTCCAGGAAAGAAAGATCTCTTATTTAAAAAGAAGGAATATTTGGACTAGGTTAGACACTTAAAAAGTTATGACGAGGGCACAAGGTGATTTCCAGGATTGGAAACAGCTCTCTTTGTGATGGACAAAGCAGATAAGGTGATACAGGATCAAGCCCCGCCCACATCATGTTGAATGCCATCAAGAGGAAACCCAAGGACAAGGATGTCACAGGTCTGGACAGTTATTGATAAAAAGGTGACCTTCTCATACAGAAGCAGAGAGCAATTAATTGAAGAGTCGATATATAAAGATTTTTCCCCGCACCCATAGAAGTCAAAAACGAGAAGATACGGCTGCAGACAGGGGAAGAATGTGCTGGGAATAATGAAACTTTAAAGATGTCATCCACAATAACGTCAATTTTTAAAAAATGTGTTAAAGGGCGTTCTCGAAAGGCAAGAATGAATAATGCTTTTCAGAATCTTTTGGGATTTGATCTCCATGGCTTGTTGCAGAAAAGGTTTGGTGATTTAATAAAAAGAAAAAAAACGATAGAAAACAGAAAGACACTCAAAAAACTTTGAAGTCTCTGAAACCCTGAGGCGACCGAGAGACCGCTTGCAACCCCTTCACTAAAAAAACGTCCATCCTTCTTTTTGTGTGATCCACTTAGAGGCAATAAAACTCTGATGATGTCAGGTCCGAATCACAGTCGAGAGCTTTCGGTTCGAGGTTACAAACCAGGTATAAAGCAATATACCGCGAGTTATGAGTGTGCTTCACAAGAGAGACTCTGACATCTAATTTCAGATACCAAGAGGGCCGCGGCTTCTTGAACCATGGGAAATAAGAGCAATCTAGCCGAGGTCAAAGGGATGAAGACAGTGCAGGATATATCCCTGCCTGTATATACAGCTCAGATTCCACAATCAGCGCTCCATAATGGCCTGGGTTTCCATCGCAACCAGTTTTTTTTTTTTTTTTAAAGCTGCAAAGCACAAGTCTGTCTTTGCGGAGATCACAGGTCAAGGCTCAGCCATGTCACACCTTTGATGGAGAAACCCTCCAGTCGATTTAATTTCTAAGCTGGCTCGGGTTCCTTTTGAAATGCTAATTCCCCTCAGAGCGGCGAGGACCAATCAATTCTATCGATCTGAACGTCCGTCAGCTGTACGGAGGAGATCCAGCGCTTGTGTGGACTCAGTATTTGACATCCCTTCATGCCCTTGCGGACCTTCATATTTTGTGTGTACGCAGAGCAGCCTCGCCGCTAAACGCTCGATGACACTTTGATGGTGGAGGCGCTACAGATGTTCAGGGCTAATCAAGATAAATGGGAGGCCTTTTGTAGCAACGATGTAAGTCGATACGCCGGTCCTACTCAGACACCTGGAGAAACTCCCTGTGGAGTGCAGACGCCGCCACAGACTGCGGATTTTCTCAGAGGCTACAGATCAGGATTCTCACAGCAATTAGGAAGTTAACTTTGCGCCTCGGTCCTGCAGCTTCAGCTTAAAAGACACTTCATGTCCCAGAATTCAAACCCAGAGGTGAATTTAGGACCTGATTCCTCACCACGCACTTTGATTTGAACGCAGTAATCTGTGTCAGGTCATCACATTCCCTCAATTCTTTTAAATCCCTTCTTAAAACGTACTTTTACAGACTTGCTTTTATGTGATGTCGTCTTCTTAATGTCTTTTCTTACTGGTTTTACTATTTTTATCTTCTTTTACTTCTTACTGTTCTTTTATTTATGCTCTTATCTTAACTCCTCTTATGTTTTAACTTGATAATTTCTTATCTTACTTTGTCTATTTATGTTTCATATTTATATTTACTTTTTATTTTTATTAATATTATAGTTTTTTTTTGATCCTTTAACAACTTATTTCTATTTCTTTTACTGCTCTTACCTTCTTATTGCTGTTCTCTTTTTATTTGCTTTTAGCTCTTTTAGTTTCTTACATCTTTTTAAATCTTTGCTCCTCTTGGTCTCAGCTCGTGTTGTTGGGTTCTTGTGTTGGTTCTTATGATGGTTCTTATGATGGTTCTTGTGATGGTTCTTATGATGGTTCTTATGATGGTTCTTGTGATGGTTCTTATCATGGTTCTTGTGATGGTCGGGTTATATATGTCTTTTGGGTAACGTGCACTTTGGGTTCTTTTCTGTTGAATTGTATTTAATTATTTTGAGTATTTTGCTGTTGTTTATGTTCTTCTGTGTTTGGTTTAGTTTGTTCTTGTTTTTGCTGTTTGTCAAAGCACTTTGTAAACCTGTGTTTTTAAAAGGTGCTGTATAAATACAGTTATTATTATTATTATTATTATTATTATTATTATTATTATTATTATTATCACATTTGTTGTGGACGGCTATCAGCAGTATCCAATCCAATCCGACTTTATTCGTTAAGCACTTTAAAACAACCACAGTTGACCAAAGTGCTGTACAGAAGAATAAATAAAATACACAACAGCTCACATGAGATAAAAGAAAATTACATGTGAAATACAGAATCAATTTAAAAGACATAAAACATAAAGTAAAATGAATAGGCACGCAAAAAAATAAATAAATAAATAAATAAGTGGACGTCTTACTGTGTGTCAAAGGCCGGGGAAAAGAGACGGGTCTTAAGAAGAGATTTAAAAACAGGCAGAGAAGAGGCCTGTTCAACATGCTGAGGTATATCGTTCCATAGCAAACGCACGGTCCCCTCTGAGCTTCCGCTTTGGTTTTTAGGCACCCTGAGGAGCAGCTGATCAGCTGACCCGAGAGAGCGGGTGGGCGTGTACGGGTGTAGAAGCTCAGAGAGGTAAAATCAATTTAAAAATTGATCCTAAATTGTGTGGGCAAGAAATGTGGGAATAACACTACATTCTGATCAAACCCTTAGTTTGCATTTCTCTTCTATGAATTTGTTCGGTGATAGACAACGCAGCTGTTTGTATCGCCGAGGCCCAAGAATCATCTCAGATCTCAGTGGACATTACCCTCAGCTTTTTAAAGCCGTGATGTCAAAAGCCTCACTTTGTTTGTTTGTGTGACCGTGACCTTTCGACCCGGCTCGGGGTGCGGCGCTCACAAACACTCAGTCTGACGGGCGGCTCCGGCTCGGTGCGGCCGCCACGAGACGGCTTCATTAATTCCTCCTCGGGCGCGGAGACGGCTCAGCGTTTGATGAAGTTAGACCACCTGCTCGACTCGCTCCGTTTCCGCGTCAGTCTGAGGAAAGAATGAATCGCTCTTATGCAGTTTGCTTGATTGGGTTGTTATGTTTGTATCGCTTGTTATGCAGGGAGAGAAATTTGTGTTGCAACGGGACAATGACGCACTTTGAAGCCCTACAGGGCACACGATCATTATCGCAAACAAGTGACTCTTAGTTTGTGTTACCACCATACATTTGCCTTTTTTTTTTTAAACTATAACTGTTTGGTCAGAGTGTCATTACAAAGACCTACTGAACCTAGAGTTTCAAAATGCTCAATTTAAGATATAAATGTTACTATGGGGGAAAAGGAACCATAAAATCAAAATGAATCTTCCAATAATATCTTCATTCAAAGTCTTTTGGCTTTCTCTCGATGCTCACACCATAGACTGTGTAAAAAAAATGGACGGCACAGCCACTCCTCGAAAGTGAAGCCAAAAAAAAATTGAAGCTCCCCCTACTGACTGGCTGCAGTCTAGGTCAGAAGCTCCGCCTGTTTTTTGATTAATCCAAAAACCTTGGAGCGGATGTAACATCTGGTATGATGACAGCTCCGTGGACAAATACAGCTCCTCCTAACCCCTAAGAGCAGGAAAGAGGAGAACAGCTTTAAGGAGTATAGCCTCAGTACATGTGGCACGACCTAACCCCTTTTTCCTCGGTCTGATAGCTGATCGTGTTTCTTATTTTAAGTCTTTTTGTATTTTGTTCATTTTTTGACACGCTTATTGCAAGTTGCCCCCTTGTCAATTTCTGAGCCAAACACTGTCCGTATAAGATGAAAGATTCACAGTTATAGTTGAACACGTACATCACAGTCCTTGGTGCCCACTGTGAGCGTTGCATCAGACGGCTGAACGATGAAAACTATCGATAAATTCCTCCCCGATGACTAACGTCTCGCTTCCTCTTCGGCTTGTTCGAGCTGTGAAGATTTCATTCAGAAACTTCTCAGACAGACATAACAAGCATGAGGAACACTCGCTCCTTTTGCATTATGTTGATACAATCGAGTTTTTTCCCCTCCTTCATTTTCATCTTTCTTTATCCAGACAGCCATTGATTTTTTTTTTTTTTTTTGTTGCTTCATTTCAAAAGAGCAGCGGGGATATCGTGATTGCAGCTCCTCAAATGCTGAGGGGTTCAAAAAACACAATTTTACCTCTCGGAGATGGTTGCTTGTGTACAAATCTTTTCCTCACGCATCGTTACAATCTCAAACGGCACGTCTGATTGTATTTGACACCTCCGTTCTGCACGTTTGGTTTTGTAATTGCCTCGAACGTTGTCAGTATCAACACGTTCTTGGCAGCTTTATTTTCTTACACTCATAGTTCATTATAAAAGCGCCGTTTGCTCAAAGACTAACACTTTGAATTATTCATGAAGGCGCTCTTCTTCTCCTTCTCCTTCTCTGTGTTTGTTTGCTCCTAACTGTCATGCCACATTTAATTATCCCGACTCGCAGAGGAAACACAAAGAGGTCTGACCTTAGCGGGGGCCAATCTTTTTGGCATTTGAGATCAAAACATTGACTTGTTTCTTTTTACTTTTTTTCTTTCAGCAGATTACTCGCTGTTGTTTGCAGAACACTTAAAAGGCTGGATTAAGTGAAATTAGAGAGAGAGAGAGAGAGAGAGAGAGAGAGAGAGAGAGGCCGCTCTTCTCCTCACTGTGTCTTTCTCCACACTAGTGAATGCTGAAAAAATCAACTGAGAGTCAAACGTTCTTTAAGGGGTTTTTTTCTGCACTCTCAAACACTCAATTCCTGTGAAGGGCTTTCCCTCAAACTCAGGACAGGAGTGTGGAGACTTGAACTTTAACGTCGGATGATATACAAGCACATTGGACAAAGCAACAAGAGGAAATAGAACCTGAAAAACAAAAAAATGAAAGGTCAAAAGTCTCCGTCATCAAAGGGATCCATCACAACCTTTTGAGAAATCTCTCAACACAGCCTCTTCGCTCCTCTGATTTCACACTTTGGACCCTTGCTGCAGGGATTTGCTTCCATTTAGCCACTAGTGCTTCAGTGAGTCCCAGCACTGATGGTGAGGGGGGGTTATTGGGACCTCTGCTTCAATGCCCAGTTACCAAAATAAAACCTCAGGGACGAGCAGGAAACCCCAGGATCAGATGTATAAGTGTCGATAGTGAACACTGCTGCATCACTCCTCCAATTAAAAACGGGAAAATCCACACTTCTTCAAACTGTGTCTCATCACCATCTTGCCTCCTGTTTTTTGTGCATCACCGCGGCATGACAATAAGCAGCGACGCGACGTGATAACGAGACACTCTTTCTTCTTCAGGTATCCTGTGCAGCGTTGGGTGAAATTAGCACTCTGCGATTTGGTAAATCACAGGAGGGAAGCCGTGTTAATTAGGTTAGCAGGTAGCCCGCTTTTCCACATCACAGAAATCAAATGCTGCACTTTGAATTGAATTATTCATGGAGTCTGCCTGTACACCCCTCTGATAAGACTTAAGTCCTTTTTGTGAAGGTGTGTGACCCCCGTTTTTTTTAAAAATATTTCGATGACCCGCTGTTCTGAAATCGGGTAATTCTGACATATTCTCTTTCCACAAACGTCGACAGAGCTCCAAAATGATGACAAAGCTGAACAAACACAGCATTCAAATAAATCCCCTATTGTACGTATCAGGCAACCCTGTGCAAACTTAAAGCTCCTATGAGGTGTTTTTAAATGATTATGAAACAGACTCAAAATAATGCTGAATCATCAATATGACCTACAAAAGTAAACCAGACTATAAGTGATTATTTCCATATCGTTATTTTTAATGGCTTTCATCCCTGCCGGGGGGGGGGGGTAGGCGTCAATTAAAAGGACACTGTCTCTTTAAAAAAAAATAATCCCAAACTGAAGATTCATTGTGAGTTGGACATTTTAAATGAAGAAGGATGAGATTTGTTTTTGTCAGGAAACACTTTACATGTGATGAGCAAAGAGATAAATCATCCTGACTTCGAACACAGGGGGGCG
This sequence comes from Labrus mixtus, assembly GCF_963584025.1. NCBI lineage: Eukaryota > Metazoa > Chordata > Actinopteri > Labriformes > Labridae > Labrus > Labrus mixtus. The sequence continues at coordinate 21,136,400 of NC_083631.1, read as the reverse complement.
CCAAAAGTCAACAGAACCTGAAAGTTCCTCACAGGAGCTTTAAACTCCAAGAACATCATGACTTGTGTGTGATCAAAACATTTCTAACTTTTACTAAATGTTTGACAAAAAAAAAAAAAAAAAAGTCAGAATTTTTCTGACTCAAACAGGCCAAACAAGGGGCGGACTCGGCCTGTTAGACTTTAAGTCATAGCGTCAGGAGAGGCAAGAGACGGACTCCTTTCTGATTTTTAAGGGTAATTTAAACGGCCCTTTGTCTTTATTTTGTGAAGTGTGACAGCTAGTACAGAGAAGACAGAGCTGAGAGTCATGGGGCCGGCGCGGGGACAACTTTACTCAATTGTTGCTCAACCAGTTTTTTGGGTCAGAATCCAGCATGTCTACTGTTAACACTCCTCCCCTCAGCAGCTTCTACACTAAACTAGGCTGCGCCCCATCACACTTTGCAGCTTTTCCTTCAGGCTTCAGGAAATAAATCACGGCTCTGTAGGTTTCTCTCTCCCGCAGAAAATCAAGGTCACAACAGTGTCTTTAAAAACTGGGACAGTTCGCCTCACGAGACAAGCTGTTCATCTACCTCGTAATACAAGGGTGGCAGAGAGAGCATGCTCTGTGGACAGAAACGAAGCCACACGTTCAGGAAGTTGAGACAGAAAGGGCCGAGCAAGGTTTGTAGTGGACACCCTGGAGCATGTTGCATCCTCAAACTTTGGATTAGGAGAAGAAAAAAGTTTGATTCAGACTGGATAATATGAAAAAAATGTCATAAAAACTTTACATTATTCTTACAGGTCAAACATTTCCACATGCATATTGTACTTAAGAAAATATATTTTGCACTCATGGATTCTGAAGTGTACAGCATTTACATGAGAAACTTAAAATCTGCTGTTTTTCAGGTTTAAGTATTACAAAAAGCAGGTTTATTCCATCCTATCCCATCATTCTGATCCAGACTAAACTTTTTAGAACAACTGGTCCCGGGGCGTCCCGTCTCAAACTCTCTGCAGCAGCAGAGTTGATTGATGTATTTGTGGTCTGCTGGAGGCCTCTCAGAGCTGTTTACTGCTGAGAAATTTATGGACCATATAGCAAGTATTTTCTTTTTCCTCTTTGTGCTCACTTTGTGACCCTCTGAAAAACTCCTCGGAGACACTTCAGCCGAGTTGCCCCGGATTAAATATCTCTGCCTTTAAGTGGTCGCTTTGTGCTCACGCATGCAACTTCAGCAGCCGAGGAGAAAAAGTGAGTTTACTTCACACCTGCATTAAAAAAAAACAAAAAAAAAACAACCCGAGAAAGGGGGAACTTCCAGGCTGTTAGGAGATTTTTATTCCTCACAAAAGCAGAAACTCTGACATTAAGAAACAGAAGTGTGAAACCAATATCCTCGACACACACACACACACACACGTAGTTACACTTTTGGAGCAGATCGAACACATGTGCGACCACACTCGCAGACGTGTGAGTAAACAGGCACTGGGCTCTGCTGGTGGCTCCCTCTGTCAGATAGCTCCCAGCAGGATTCAGTCGGATCAGCGGCAGCCTGTTGACGACTGCTGAACATCCTCCATTCATCGTGCTCTCAACAGCGGGACGCCTCACGCCTCACCTGCAGCTCGCTCCTCACACAGGAAACCAGGAGGGTCCCACATCGTGTTCCTGTGCTGACACCGGGGTCTAAACAGTATTCTGTAAGTCACATGATGAAGTCTTAAACTAGAATACATAAACATACAGGTGTCAGTTTGTCCTTCCAACCAAGTCTCTCTGCAGTTCATGATAAGTGCAAAAATAGATTCCAGGCATTTGCATGAATGGAAAAAAGAAACTAAAAGTCTGTGCTGTCAAAACCCTTTTCTTCAAAAGTCAATTTGATTCTTTTGCTTGAAACAAAATACAAATAATCAGCTTATATTGGATGACCAGTTTATGCTGCAGGGCCACAGCATGGCCTGATGCCTGGTTCAGATCTGACCCGATCCCAGTGCCTGTTTCTAAAGCCGTTTTCATACATGCACGCCTGAAAATGTCCAGAGAATATCAGGAGGACTGCCCCTGAAATCCTCCTGACCTGGTCGTTCACACGTGCACCAACACAGTCTGCGATATGATAATGACAATGTTTGCCTTTTTTTTTTTTTTCATTTGTACAATTCCAACCTCCTTGAAGGCCTGTTCCTGTCTTCAACATTTAGTCTCTGACTTCTTCTTCCTGCTGTTTGCTGCAGAGCAGGTAGTGCCCAGTGAGTTTATCAGAGTTCATTTACTGAATACAAGAGCCTGCTACATCTGGACACAACATTTTGAATGCAGGGATTTAACCAAACTGTGAACTCAAAGTCTCTAAAAAGCTGCACACTGTTTTCCCACCAATGGCAGAGTGATATTTATCCAAGAAAGCTCAGCCAAGTCCTCCAATCAGAGACGTTTTAGGGAAATTTGAGGACGTCTTGTCTGGCAGGTGTAACCAAGCAGTCTGATCAACATGTAGGTCGTGTTGTGATAGAAAATAAACCGTGAGCAGTTTGCCTCAAGATGCTCTCTCGGAGTATTATATATATTTTTCTATATGTTCTGCTGCCACTTTATGAAATACAGATATGAGCCGAGTCTCTGTGGACATAGCCTGATCTCTGCTGAGCTGCACAATGATCCGCTCTGTGGCCCTGAACCCGTCTGAAGTCCAGAATTCATGGCTTTAAAATCCAGACCATGCAGGGACTAAAAAAAAAAAAAAAAAAAAAGAACAGTCAAAGCGACATTGAACCAGAGGAGGAAAAAAAAAAAAAAAACCTCCAGGTGGAGAGAGGTGAGGAAGGATGAGAGGAAGAAGTAAGAAAGCGGTCCGTGCAGAGTTTAGAAAAACCTTCTCCACTGTTATCTCGGGAACAGATGGAGACTGAATTGTGTGAATGTTCTGTGATTAATGAAGGTGCTTGTCAATAAGACAACGCAGACGGGATTTTAATTCATCAGTCTGGCAGGAGGCTGTGACTATAATTGAACAATGTTTTCTCTGGATGTGGAGCTCATAGAAAGAGGATTTCTTTTTACCCCCAGAGCTGGAAACAAAAAGCGGAGTGGTGTGTTCAATGTCAGAATGTTAAACAGTAAACTACAAAATGGTTACGGTGAGGTCCATTTTGTAGCTTTAGATAACAGACAGTCTCAGGGAATCTCATGGAATTGTAGAAAAACTAATTCATAATAGTTCATTCTTTAGCAACGGATTAAATACACTCTTCCTGGTAAGCATGTAGGTCATAAAATACAATTCACGTTTAAGCCATGTATGCGGTAAAGCTTAGAAACTTTGTTCTAAGAAAAAGGCACTCAAATCAAATCATTTCTTTTTTTTTTTTGTTTAAGCACGAGTATAGATTTTAATATTTAATACTAAACCAGGTCTTCTTCAGAGACATTCAGCACACACATATCTTTACTAAATCTGCAATAATTGTAATGTGTTTGGTGCACTGATTTATTTGAATTGGAAATTGGGAATGTGTAATGAATAAATGATGATGTCTGATGTATGGAAGGTAAAAGGTGCCCTTATAGAAAGACAAACTGATAACAGATTTTTTAAAGCTTATTTACACAATTGAAGGCCTGTTTTTATTTTTTATTTTATTGTGGTTTTCCTTGATTAAGTGTTTTTTATTATTTATGAAAAGTTAAATAAAAAACCGGTAACCAAAATTCTGTGTCGTGCGTTAATTCATTCTCCACCAGCTCCCAGAGTCGACCCTTACATTAGCCCTGTACAAATTAATTTGTTACACTTTGCCTTTTTTGAAACTTTGTTATTTCTACATCCATATTTGATTTTCACCAGCTTTCTCTCCTGAGTTTTACAATTTGGATTCACAAAACTACCCTGAAGTAAACATCTTAAAACGCCTCAGCTGCTGCAGTAAACATAATGCTCCCTTTGAACGCAACGCGCCGTGATGAGGATATTTCCATGATATTTAAGGAGGGATTTAATAACTTCCATAAATGTTGTGATAATGGTTATGATGTAATTATCATCATCATTTACTGGACAGAGTCCATGAAGCTCCGCATGGCTCATCTGGACTGTAACATCACTGACCGAGGCGATTAGGCCTGAGCACATTTCAGAGTATACAGCCTCGTTAGGAAATCGCTCCAATCACACTGAAGATATGGATTATTACCTACAGGTGCCCACTTCAGAACCATTCACATCTTCATTTGTGAAGGGTTATACAAACAGGAGAGAATTATTTATGGGAGGACATGGGCACTTTTAGAAGTTTGTACCATGAAGACATGAAAATACCCTTGGCAACATAGAGGAAATTGGATGGGGGGGAGGGAGCGGATAGGGTTACGTTATGGGTGAGGGATTCCAGTTTGAATAAAACCAATAAGGTGACATGGAAATAAATTAAGAAATCCTCTTTACGCTGATGACACTGGCCAGTTTATGATGATTTTTAAAAATGTCACGGCCCGCTCAAAACTGACAAATAAATTGAGGAGATGAGGAGTTACTCTCAAAAGTACATTCATGTAAATTTCCCCCATTAGAATATTTTGGGACATATTATGAAAAATCCTCTTCTACAGTGTTTTTGAAACATATATTTGGGTAACCTGAGTGTCTACTGACCCACAAAATGTGAAATAAACCCATCCAGTCCTTTGTTTGTGGTCTGCATAAGTCTTACAACACAGAGGAAAATGCTCCTTTTCAAATGTGCTCTCCTTGTGGCATCACAGTGGGATTCTGACCCACTTACAAAAACTATCCCTTTGATAAACCAACCGGTTTTACTGCAATCTGGTCGGTCTGCTGGTGTGACAACAACATACATCATTGAGCAATGTTAATTGCAAGCTGAGGGCAAGCTTGTAAGCCAGGTCAAGCCCCGGGTTGGACACCTCAGTAATTCAGTACAAGGCTGTTCTCTTATAACAGGAACTAATAAACCCGGCTGAAAAAAAACTCTCAAAGAAAAGCTCACAGACATTCATTCCTAGAGCATCTCCTAATGGACAAAGGAATCGATTTTGGGGGAATTTCCTCCTCAGTATGTAGTAACACAATTTCCCTATTTTTTTTTTTTTTAAATCTCTGCTTCATTCCTCTTTCAGCAACAATCCATTCCACAGCAGAAACACTCGGGGCCATCTCACAGACAGCTCAGCTATTGACTCCTCTCATTTAAGCAGTGCTGAAGCAGTATGTCGGAGGGATCGATAACAGCCGCCTTTGAGAACTACGCATGTGTGCGAGTGTGAGTGGGCGAGTGTGTGTGGTGCAGCCTCGGCCTATTAGGTGCATTCATCATCGAGCTCCCATGGCGGTTTGGTAACCGGCGAATGCCGTGGTGTTTACACATCCAGGCTCCTTAAACAAGCCGCTCTATTAACTCGGTGCATTTACATGAAGGCGGCATCCACTCGCTTCTCCCCGGAGGTGAAGAGCTCGAGCTGTGAACCATAAATAACACAAATTGTCCAATTTCTGCTCAGGTTGGATGTTGTTGGTATAATTGCAGCTCAGATAATGGCTCCTGTTTCTGCCCAGGTGGTTTGGTCAGCAATAAATGAATGTTTCCGACAATTACTTGGTCGAGGAATGCTACAAGGAGGGTTTTTCTACACAAGGGAAACACTTAAAAACAAACTTAATCTTTTTAAAAAACTAAGGTTAACTCAAATGACTCAAACAAAATGAACATTGATTGAATCGATTTACGTCCAAAGTATCTGGCAGTGTGGATCTTTGCTGTGAAAAATCTAAACGAAGGCACTTCCTGTCCACATGCTGTGAATAGCTTTCACCAACTAAGTGTAAGTGGTACAAGCCATTGAAAGCAACTGTATAGCAATTATGAATATTATCACTGATGGTATTCTTTGCTTTTGTAGATCATAAAAATGGACTCATTCAGTCTGTTTCATTACCATGAAATGGTGTACATAAATACTTCCTTTTCCACCAGTTGCATAAGACCTCTTCCTTTGAAGGGTGTTCATATACTGGAACAATTTTTTCCTTCTTTGGTGTGTCTGAGGTTTCAGCCAATATTCTCCTGTTTACAACACTGTCAAACATAATGTGTCATTTTGCTTTTGTTTGGTGTAATGTTTGTGTCTACATGATAAGTGGAATATCCACTCTCTTTGTAGCTCAGTTTTGTTCTTTAGATGTCTGCATTTCCCCTCCAGACTCATGGACGTGCGATTTGTGCAGGTTCGGGTCTGCGTTTTCAATCGGTAACATTCTGTTTACCCGGCTCCCAGTTCTGTTAATGGCTATGTTTGATACCCAAATTTAATGAAGAATAACCATGATTGGTGCTTATCTGAATGGACCTGGATGTGTATATGACATATAGGCCAGAAACAGGTCAAATATATATTTTCAATCATCATCTTGGTCAATCAATGGCTGAACAAATTCCCAGGCGAAGGGCAACTACTACCAACTACTGAGGAAAATGTCTGACTTATAATTTGGGTTAGATTTTTGGCATCTTTCAACTTCTCTTTTCTTTGCAACTTGCTGCTTAACATAGTGGAGCATTTGGGACTGGAAAAGTCAGGTTACAAATATCTGCAGGTTCATTACTAAAATAGACATTGGTAACATTTACTTACACACAGTCATTGATTCTTTTTCAATATGAAAGTATTGATCGGCTCAGCTGTTAGGTTCAGTCGATCCTAACCCTAACCCATTGGTTCCCAACCCTTTTTCTTGGAGCCCCCCTACCTAAGAGGTTAACCCCCCAACCCCCCATGTTGCTGTCAAATCTAACACAAGGTTTAAGTGTTTTTATTGATTAAGTCCTGACACAATAGGCCCACATCACTTGTTCTTACCAGACCTAAGACCTTAAACTATCCAGCAAGTGTGCTTTCATTATTTTAGCTAATCTGTGCAAATCTATTGGACTTTGACCCCAGGTTGTGAACCAATGTCCTAACCCAGACCCTCACCCTACTCAACCACTGCTGCTTAGACTGTTGTTTGTGGGGTTTTTTTTGGTGTCGTTTTGTGTACAGCTTCTTACCGCCTGGCTGCCTTTTTGTCCCGCTGTTCTTTGTTTGGCACATCAATCAATCAGAGCAAAACTTGTCCCTCATGGTGCAGTGGCTTCTGATCGGATCAGGTCCGCGGTGATATATAAGGTCAGCAGCCGCCTTTTGAAATCTTTAAAGAGTAATACTTCACTCTGCCAGTCAACTCGACCAACAGATTTCAAGAATAATGGAATAAAAAGTGGAATAAAGGAGGAACGCTCAGGCTTTTTTCCCAGAAGTCTGCATGTTTTGTTTTTTTCCTTTACAAAACGGTAAAGGTCATTCCATCAGAGACGGACTCAGAGCAGGGCATCAACGATACACAATGACTGAACAGGAAGATTTATGGGATGTGGGTATTTTTCCATTGTTGGCAGTGGTATTTGGTTTGAATAGTCCAAGTTTTTTGTCCTGGAGGCAGAGACAAACCCTCTGATGGTTGGATCACTTGGACAAAAAGTGCATGTTACAACATATGTCTTTGAACCATGGTGGTTTCTGATGATCCTGGCTATTCAAGCAGCAGAATTAAATTGTTAAATGGCCAAACATTTTTCCATTGCTCTCCCATTTTGTCCAAATAACCTTGTTCCTTTTTCCATCTAAATGCAAATGGACATGTATTGAAAGGAAGTGAAAACCACTGCCATTTGTGTGCACGGTATTGTAACCAATGGGTTGTGTTTTGGTATTGAAAGAAATGCATTGCCAGCTCACACTGCTATGAATTTCAAGAAGGTTTCAGATGGCCGAAGACATGATGGCTATAGCGGGTATTAAGACTTGTGTCATAAAAATAAAGAGGGGGTTGGTTGATGGCGTCGGTGGACATTGACCTACGGAACTTTAGCTTGCGAGGCATCATAACATGATATGATGTCTAGTAAAGAATGATGACATGAGACCATTAACATGAATCAAAGCCATTCATGTTACTAGGATACTGGCACCATCCCCAGCAGTTATCAGTTGAACCTATATTCTGTTTTATCTGGACATATATGTGTGTTGTGGGGCTCTTCCAACAGCTGTTAGCTTAGCATAAATTCCCTTGTCATTAGCATTTTGCTTACCAACACTTTAACTAAGGGTATCCATGTGACAAACAGCTTTTTTGAGACCACTTGTTTCATAAATACAAAAAGAGCATCCATGAGGTGATTTATAACACACATGATGTGCTTTAATATGATATAAACAAACAGAAAATGAACAAGAACAGTCATATTTTGTTGTTTTGAAGCTTTTAAATTAGTCTCCAGTATTTTGTGCAAGTTACCCAGACACCAGTTTCATTCATACCACATTAAGCTGCATTTAAAACAAACTCCTTCTAAAGTATGAATACCACAATTCTAACTGAAAAGGACAACATACCCTTTATGGCAGCCAATTAACCTCACAACATTTTAAACGAGTAAGTGGCTATAGAGTTATGGTGCATGAATAGAAAATATTGCACATAGATAAAAAGGTTCTTGGGATGACATCATTATTAATTAAGTGAAAAGAAGGAGGAGACGTTGGTGAAGATTAGTCGAACTAGGTGAAAGGGTACAGATATCTGTCTGAAGCAGCCTACTGAACAATTAACATCCTTCTCACCCATAGCTATAAAATGTACTTCATTACCTGCAAGCACTCTCAGAGAAAAGAAGAAAAATCATATTATATATACAAAGACCATGATTATAGGAGAAAGACAATCTCTAATTGACATCATTTAATGCAGACCCAGCATGAAAAGGAAAGTAGCACATTTAAAGCATGTAAAATAAACAATTTGGATGAACTCATTTGGTAGATTTTTCACCTTCCTACAAGGTCATTAATTTACGGGGTGTCATAAAAAAAGAAAACAGATAGTCAACTTAATGAAGTTGTAAAGATGTAACATAATCATACATTTAATATTGAAAAATTGCTTTGTTACGGAAGTAGAAGTTTAAAGAATTACAGGAGACTTCATACTGAATACTGTTTATGACCACCAGACTGTTTGATAGTAAACAAACATATTGTCAAGGTCGTTTGATTTTGTTTCAAATAGAGGTCTGTAGTGGTCCATTAGACATGTGAACAATCTAAAAACTAAAGATCTTAAAAAATGACTTGGCTCTTTACTGACTTGGCATTGGACTTAATTGTCTTGACTTAAACATCTTTACTCAGGACTGAATCGTCTTGACTTGGCACTAAATAGTATGACTTTGGTACTAGTCTTGGGCCCAAATTGTCTTAACCTGGCACTAAATAGTAGACTTTGAAAGAGTTCTTTACTTGGAAACGAAGTGTCCTGACATAGGACTGACGTTTCTGGACTCAATATTCTTGACTTAGGAATACATTTTCTTGACTTTGGGACTCAGATGTAAATGTTCTTGACCAAGTAGAGATCTTTACAGGTTGACTATTTTGGACATTATTGAAATATGGACCTTTCAAGAAAATCTAAATCTAAAGGTTTTTAAATAACTAACTTGTTTCTTTACAATGACATTTTGACAATGTACAGAAATTCAATGTGTAAATTGTTTTCACCTGGGAATAAATTTACTCTACTAGAGGAAAACTTGTCTTGACATTAGGACTTCACTTGGAAGTGCATGGTTTTGACTTTACTTGGGATTAAATTGTCTTGTTTTGGTTGAAATTTTGCATTGAATTGTCTTACCTTGGAAATTAATTGTCTTGATTTGGGACTTAATTGTCTTGTCAGTGGGACTCGGCTTGGTGCTGAATGTCTTGACATCAGATTTTGATTTAGGACTAACTTGTACGGACTTGAGACCTCACTTTGTTTAACTCCAAGACCTAGTCCAACATGGTTGTGTTTTTTTTCTTCATCATTTTTGAATCAAATATTCCCATGAGGACCAACTCTGATGGGTTTATCTTGATAAACAGTTGGAATTTAAAGACCAGTACACATACTTAAGGGCCAACAAACCTTAAATAAAGTTAAGGTAATGTGATTGTTGTAACACATTTCCAATAGAAAAACCTTAACAAGCACTGATTGTTTTACTTAAAGAGATTAAAACTCCCTCAATTAAATTTAGTGTTTCAGAGGTATATTAATTGCATCATCTATCACTGAACAAGTCTTTACTGCTGGTTCTGCTGGTAAATTAAACTCGATAACATTGCACAAAAAGCTAAGACGACGACACATGACAAAAGCGTGATTGTTCAGAAGAGCATATGGGATTCCATACAATAAGGCATTGCTTTAATGAAAACATCTGGACCAACATTTCACAGTTTTAATTAATGCTTGATTGACTAGCGAGTACGACGTCCTCTTAAGCACTGATTGTTTCTGTCAACACACCAGCACAAAAATACCACTCAACCTATACGCTCCTCAGCTCCTACACAGAGTACCTGGTATGAAGAGATGGAAGCAGCTGGCCAATCACTACCCGAGGAAGGTGGGTCGGGGGTCATACATGTGGATGACAAAGCAAGGAAATGTGTGAATGGAAAATAATCTAATTAACAACCATCAGGCTCCATTTTCACATGTGGATTGGCGTCTGAAACTACCAACCAACAGTGGTTTCATACACTATCTATGCTACAAGCACAGGTAAAGAAGAAAACAATACTTCCCATATAGATATTAAATCCACATATATTGCAGACATCTGTGGAAATGATATAAATGTGGGGTTTTTTGCCTTATCTAAAAACTGAAATTAGTACTTGAGAATCCGTGATAGAGTCCAAGTGGGAGATAAAAAAAAAGCACAACATAATGCCAAGGCCAGCTTTTAGTCTTTAAATGCTGCTAATATAGCGTATTTACAATCTTCTACTGTATGCAACAGAAACAGCCTCTGTATTCACTAATAAGCTGATATGTTCTGGCCATTTACCAAAGAATAAGAGATAAATAATTTGAACAAAAAAAGGGAATTCATAAATTGTGCTTTTTAACCCACGAATCCACTTCATCATAGAAATGGGACAATTTCAAGAGGCACTACTTGAAGTGCTTACATCAGTCAATGAGAATCTCTAAAGCTATAACAAGGACTGAAAATACAAGTAGTAAATATAGTATATTTATATATTTATAAAGTTGATACAATTCCCCTCTAGTCCCATGTCCAGTTTTAAAAAATATTTTCTTCACGCTGTCAAATGTCTGACGTGAAGGATCTCTCTTTGTGTCAACACGCTAAGCCCTTATGATGCTTTTAGAGAGATGTGTCTTTGCCGGGGTTGATTCTAGTTACCCAAAACCTGGATGAACACAGGAAGCTTGTGCTAAAAAGCAGGAAGAGTTTAATGTAGGAGGTCGTTTGAACAAGAAGACGCCGCTGCTGCTTAGGAGACTCTGTGAACGACGTGTCGAGTCTCAGGGATCCTTCGGCTAACCTCTCTGTGGTTAAACAGTTACTTCGTTCTTACTGGCAGTGCGGTATGTGTGGTGGTGGCCAGGAATGTACTGTAGGTGGTCCACTGTGTGAGTTCGTCGGGAGGCAAACGCCTGCCTCTTCGACGTGGTCACCTGGTGGTTGACCGTCAGCGTGTTGTAGGAGTCGTTCGAGGCACTGGGCTGAGAGTGCATCTTGGTCATCTTGTGGCGGTCCATGACGGGCGTTACGGGCATCAACATGTCGGCGTGAGACATGGCCCGTGCCATCGCCTTCTCCCGGAACTTGTCGCGCCTCATCGCAGGCGACAGCAAGGGATCCTGGGAATGTAGGCGGTCGGCTGACAGCAGCTGCTCATCTGAGAGGTGCCGGCTGCTGCTGTACGCTGCAGCTGCCATGACGCCATACGACGATAAGCCATAGTCTCCACGGCGTGGTGTCCTGGGGGGAGACAAGACGTGGTCCTGGGACATGGCCCTCTGGACTCGGCGGGGACGCTGCCGCTGCTGGTGCTGTTGATGATCTGTGTTCAGCTTCACCATGTGGGTCGGTCCCCTGCCGCCAAAGTCAGCATGATGATGCTTCCTTGTGTAGTAATCATCAACATCCTTATCACCTGATTAGGAGGAAGACAAAGGTAGTAAGAAAGACACAAACAGTGTGAGACTTGAACAATACACTCTGTGTAACAATTTGAACACAATTTCTTTCATAAAATGATTGACAGTGTAACAAATTGTTGTACCTATTATTTCCAACAATTTCCTTCATTTTATGCATCCCACACTGGTTAGTGATTTCCACATTTTCTTGAATAACATTCAAGAAAACGCTCAACACTGGTGCATTCAATACATTACCGACAGGAAATGGACTATTGTTTTTTGTGGAGTGCAGAGCAAGACCACAAAGAACCTAAAGTAACATACTAACACATTTTACTTTCAAATAAATACTTTTCTTGCAATCCATGCATGAGCATGCGAAAGCCCCGTGGGACACAATGAATTTATGGAAAGTGATGGTGCTACTATTTGAACTCGGTCTATAAGTAGTGATAAATCTCTAGGTTTTGGATTGATACTATCCTCTCCAATAACCCCTCCAAGAACAGGTTAAAGACTGATCAAATAAATCCAGTACTTTCACCCCTTCTCCAGGGGATCCGATATCCTTGAGAAGTTCCTGAAAACGTCTCTTGAACAATCTCGGGATGTGATATTCTACTTGAAGGTGTCCCCTATAGGACACAGTCAATAGTTGAGAGAGCAGCCAGAAAGTTTAGGACAATAGTAACCAACACAGTAGCTGGAGCGTTCTATTCAATCCGTTTCAAATTGTTTTGTCCTTTTTCACGATGAACAAACAGGAAAAACAGTCCCTCTGTGTGGATAGGACTCATCAGCATGCTTCAATACCCCAAACAGTTCATCGGCTGGTCGTGCCTGAGCGGACAACCAGTCGTTTAATTCCTCCGCCAGAAATCAGGTCGGCCTCTCCGTCGGGTGCACACATGCTGTTAATGGTAAATTCATTCACGGCTGTATTAACCACAGGCAGCAATCAGCTCTCAGCAGACTTTTATCTACCTGTTTTTGGCAACACTGGCTCACGGGGGGATTGCTACGGCAAAAGCTCTCTGATTAACTGATGGCAGCGGGGGTCGTTACCTCTGCAGTAGTTAATTATTGCAGAACAAAAGGGTCAAATGGCCGTTTTAGGACCGCTGCACGCTTCAGTGAGTTGTGAAGAAGAGGGGTGATGGGAATTGTTTGTCTGGATGCTCCGCTCTCTGGGAGAGATGTCATGCCTGGATACAGAAGGTCACCTTTTTGTCCCTCCATCAGGGGTTTCATGTCCATCGCCCTGTGCATTCCTAATGAAAGAGGCCCAACTTTGTTCTGTGTTGACGTGCTCCAGTATCTCTCCCTCAAGGGTTGGTTTAGATGTGACATTATGGCAGAAAATGTCAACTGAACTCAACCAGAGGCTACAAGTATACAGACAATCGACAAGCCATGGCCCACAGCTCCATTCATAGGTCAAACTTGAGGGTCCATTCTCTGTGAGAGATCTGTGGTGATTATACACTCAAATGTTAATGTGGCAAGAGTCTATTATGTCCTGCTATGATAGCAAATGAAAAAGACCATTAGTTCTCAAATAAAAGGCAGGAAAGAGATGTTTAAGACATTTAGAGTTCCGTCAGCTCTGATATAAAAGATGGTAGTTCCTGGGGGTAGTTATGAAAATATGATGAATAGTACAATACTTGGAAATGGGGTAACTATTTTTGGAAGTAAATGTCATGTCTGAAATGTTTTTTCTTGAAAGGCAGGTGATGTAGTAAATATAATCTGAAAGTCCACATGGGTGGTGTACGAATGTTATGGTCAACCTAAAACAGGAGGTACAGAGTGTGACTCCTGTGGGACACCATTATTAATATCAATTGGTTTAAGTTACATCATTGTAACCTCAGAGAAACATTTTATTGGGATTTATTTCAAACATGTTTGATATTTAGAATTTAAAATGTTGACGATTACATCATGAAAGGTTTCTGGCAGAGGTCGTGTTTGACTACAATAACCTCAAGAGACAAGGGAGGACGGTAATAAGTGGACAGTATTGTGCGACTGGCGGCATGATGCAACCCGCACAGGTGCGCTGAACAACTGTAATGCAGCCTCCAGCTCCAGGTTTTAGGTAATGAGTTGATTGTGATTCTGGAAGGCTTTTAAAGTAATTAAAATTAAAAAATTAAAATGTACACATTGGTAATGTTGTACTGGTGTAAACTTTAAAGTCACATAACAGTAAAGTGAAGTAGAGGAAAGTGAAAATGTATTACTGAACATCTATTTTTCCTCTACAGTAAATTCACTGTTATGTTCTTTTCAATAAGCGTCCTCTGCTTTATGAGAACGGGCAACTCCAGCTTCACCTCCCTCTTCTTCCCTCACTGCCGTTTGATTTAAAACCTGCATTTTACGAGTGTACACTTGTTAAAACTGTTTACACTTGAAGTGACTGAAACAATTTAAGAGGCAGCGATGCATATTGCTTGATACCATCTCTTGTGGCGTTGATAAAACGCAGCACTTTACAATTAACATGATTGCCAGGGGGGCCAAAGGGGGTCCCAAACGTTGAGCCGAGCTACAAACACAGGAAGCTGCTAACAGCGGTTAATTAAAGCCCATCGCCCCACTCTGCTTGATTAGATTCAATATAAGCAGTATATTTATGTGCCGGGCTATCGATCACAGAAGAGTGTAATCATGTAATGCACTAAAACCTGAGAAACTGGCCGAACATCAATTATAAAGTGATCTTTGGAGCGGTTAGGAGAAGCAGCAGCAGCAGCGGTGAAATTGAAGGTGGAAGTGCAGCAATAGTGCTCCATGTTCTTCCTCTTCTGGAAGATTAAAGACGGTAAGATTGTTCTTGAACATGTTTAGATTACATTGAGGGTTATTAAGGCCATAAAAGTGAATGGTAAATGTTAAATAGACTTGAGCTTGTATAGCCTTTCACAGCGCAGGTCACAGCTACCCATTCACATTGACACACAAGTGACCATCAGAATGAACTAGTCAAAGGGGCTCAAACCTCTGACCTTCCGTGTGAGAAACGACCGACTCTACCAACTGAGCCACAGTCGCCCCCAGCCTCTTTTTTTATATCGCTCTATCGCTATAGGAGTGTCCTCAATCTCTGCCTCGTTGACGCCACTGAAGGTCGGACGGGATGGAAGAGACGGCCATTTAAATTGACAAACAAGCCATGCTAATTTAATTTGGTCCTCATCATCTCTGCAGATGGTTCAATTAAAATGAGCACTAATTGTATTACTTTAAGGCTCGTTTCCAAACACTTTCCTCGTGCTTGAACTACTTATATACTTAATGTCTTTTCTTCGAGGGACGACTTTTGCCAGCTGGTTTTCGACAAATTCTGCAGGGCCCTCCATCTCGGATTGGAAAAAGAAGATGAAGCCTCTTTGTTGTTCAGCGTGATTCATCTCGGTGGTTTTCTGTGTGCGAACAAGTCTCCGGCAAGATAAGAGCAAAGCCCAGAGTTGATAAGGGAGAGAAGAAAAAGGCAAGAAAAGAAGAAGAATGCGCAGGAAGGAGATTGCACAGATGCACAGGACCACCAAGCCATGTTTAAATGGCTCTCTCAGTGTGTGACTTCTTTAAGCAGTCAAGGACACAGAGCAGGGCACTCACATGTGTTTAGTGCACAAAGAGCATTCAATATCTACCGAGAATTAAATGTATTTCTGCAGAGAACACTTTCCAGTAAATCAAAAGAATGAGTATTGGCTGTGAGTGTTAATAAAATGTTGTTAAAGCTACTTTGAGGAACTTTTGGATTTTGTTGATTTTGGCGACCCCTGTGGACAAACCGGAGATGTCTCTCAAAGATGATCTTTTCCCGTACATGTTAGAGCAGTGTTTTTTTTTTGTTTTTTTGTGTTTTTACAGAAAATTTAACCTGTCTTTATTTTATATGTCTAACAGGCAAATTATTGTGAATAGCTCTTGCCCTTCATTAAATCAAAATGGACGAGTTATCAAAAAACCAACCTGACGATCGATACACAAGCTATTCAGAGCTCTTTCGGTTTTTTTTTAAACAGGCTGTAAACGTGATAATTCTTGCTGTAAAAACATGATTTTTTGAATGTGGTTTGTATGTGACTTCAGTTGTTGCTTGGTCTTGGCAACAGAAAAAAACAGCATAGTTTATCGTGGATGAAATGACCAACGGTATCTCTAATTGACAAACAGGCGACATGATGGCGCACACAGCAGCGCACGTTCACCGCATGTGTACTTGAGTGCATTTGAATATATCTTACAGCTCGGAGAAGGAAAATGTGCCATCATGTTTGGTCGACGACTTAAAGGGAATTCAACGCTGAGACAAAACGATCTTGTGGCTGGAACTCATATTTTCAAGCTCATCTCAAAGCGGTTCATGTTCAAAACGGAGGCTTGAAAAATGCATCGGTCTCAAGTGGACGATCTGAAGTGGAAGTCGTCGACTAAAAACTGTGGATTTGATCAAATACTCTTACCCCCCGGTACATTAAAAGCTTCTGTTTAAACACTATTTGTTAAAAAATCCTCTAGAGCTCTACATCAGTATGAAACAGAGGATGATCAATACAAAGAGAATTCTGCTTTTGACATATATTATTCATAAATAAAACAACATTCATATTAAAGAGTTGTTTTAACATCACACTCTTTGTAACATATTTTCACTCCATTATACTGCAAACAGAACATCAGGCACACTGATTCTGTCCTGTGGAGTCCTCATGTATCCTCAAACTTCAAGCTTTGATCTGATTGGTCAATGAAAATAAGTGTATAACAAACTCCAAATCTTATCCATTTTAGAAAAACGGGAAGGTAACATTGTGATGAATTCCACTGTAAAAGGAAAGTTGTATTGGCTTCCTGCTCATACTTTTGTTACTTTAGTTATTTAACTACTCGTCTTTGTTTGACTTGTTCAATATAAATACTAGCCAATGAAAAACATGCAACCTATATAAAGCTAAAGGTAAAACGCAGCATGCGCTTGGTCAGGAGGTCGAGGAGACAGCATCCACGTCATCATCGAGCTGAAAATGTCACAGCGGAGATAATGAGCTGCAGAATTGCTGGGTTATTAAAGTGCCATTTTCTTGGCCTATAGAAGCTATTCAGCTATAAAAAAATAAATAAAAAAAAAGACCAGATCTAATATGTCATTAAGAGACGTTAGCAACATGACATGGGCTGCAGATGGAGCCAAATTACACGCCAATTAGCTGCCAGTCGATTGGCCCATAGATGAGTTGGTGGGAATGAGTATGGAGCGCATCATCATGCATTTTTAAGGAGTTTATTTTCCCCCCCAGAAAAAGGTGAAAAAGTGAAATGACTGAATCTGCATGATGAGCCACCAAACATCTGGAGACACTTATCATGATGCATGTCTCTGTAATGGACATTCGGGGGTGAGAATGTGGCGACCCATTGATGCACAGGGCACGAGGGTGACGTCATTCCTTGAGTTTTTTTTTTTTTTTTCCGTGCATCAGGCAGAAGAAGGCGATGAAGGACGAATGAAGGAGCACCTACTTAATCTGACGAGCGAGGACGAGTATTTACTTAAGTCAGACTTGAGGGCCAGCTCGTAGGAGGGCGGCAGATGGCTGAGGTTCTGGAAGGATCTGGACAGGGACAGGTCGTAGGGCTCCGTGGCCGAGGTCAGGATGTTGTTCATCCGCTGGGGTCTCTCTACGGGGGGGGGGGGGGGGACAGGGGGAGGAAGCGGTGCGTGTGGGGTCAGTGCACAGTCAGTCAAAAAGATGGGTTTTTACACTGGGAGTCTACTGGGGAGGGGAGAGGGAGGCAGGTAGAGAGAGAGAGGGAGAAGTGTGATGGAGGGAGAAGTGTGAACTGAGAAACACTTTAGGTCGGTGGGGATGGTGGAGATTTTAGAATTAGGGAAATGACAAGAAAAATAAGGCGTGGTCGATACGAATTTGGCGATTTGAATTTTGAGTTTGTCGGACTCATTAGCTCCAGCATGAATGATTACATTTTGAGGTATTGAAGCCATGGCTGCAGGCAGGGAGAGCCACTTTCAAACAGTTGAAGCACTTGGTAAATGTTTGAAATATGTCAACAATGATTCAGCTTCTTGGTACAGTAGGTCTATGAATATTTCTGGTCTTCCAATCCAGCCAACTGATGTGTGGAAAACTCATTATTGGAGCAAAGACGTTGTCCTCCATGCACTAGTGACGGGAATTCTGGCTCTATTTAGTGATCCCGATCATTTGGCTTGGCTCAGAAATAAGAGCCGGTGTTCTATCAAACATTGCCACCCATCGAGATATTCTACCTTGTGGCTCTGTGCAGTACAGGGAGCTTTATTTGATCGGGGCTTTAACGGCTTCCTCTAAAATCTTTACTATAGAGTTCCAAAACATGCTAAGTGCTAAGCACAGTGCTAAGTGGTGTTTTAAGTGATTCTAAACTGGGAGCATTAATTGTCCATCGAGGTACCCATTCCCTGAATGATTAAATACTAGAGTACCAAAACGTGTTCCCAATACTCTAATTATGTATGGCGTGAGTATTGAATGAACATAAAGTTATTTGTTCTGGTAGCATTATTTCAAAAGGCATATAGATAGCCTCTGCTATCGTTTTGAGCTAAGGTAGCATTTTTCGACAAGACAGCACATCTCAACAGAACACCGGTTCTTTAAGATCCCAAACGGCTCTAAATTTGTTACCATTCTGTCTCCATTTAATCAGCCGTATTAAGCTATGTTTTGACCTGTGATTGATTTGTGTGAATATATTTCAATGAAATGATTCTTTGCAATTATACTAAACAGTATAATTCCAAGAATAGCACTATTTTTCATGATGTTTGGTATAAAGCATTGATGATACACCAATCGGCACTAAGTGTGCGTGTGGCTGAGCGGTGAGGAGGACAGATCTTATCCGGATTCTTTAGTGTATTAAATAACAATTGACAACAATTTAGTGTGTTTATCAGTGTACATATGCAGATATCTGTTCATGGAGATTGAAAAACATCTGTAGTCGCTCTAGGATAGCAGGATAGTTTTCAATCTGCTCCATGTCTGTTGATCTCTACATGGACTGTTACATCTCTTCTACAGCAAGCAAGTGCACTAAAGCTTTAAAAGAATGTATATTCCAGCTATACCACGAGCTGCGGTGAAGGATTCCGGGCAGTACGAGATTGATTTTTGGCGTCACTTGTGATTTCTACCTCTGAAAATGACGTGCAAGTGCAGGAAACTATGCAAAAGCGGGTCGAACACCTTTACAACAAGTGACCAATCCTTCTCCTGTTCGCTGACATACAGAGCAGTTTAGAACATTCTTATTCAGGAAAACTGAAACTATCTGATGTTTGCCAGTTATTTCATTAGCATTGCTTTCAATAAGAAATCTGTGTTATCCAGCAAGCAAGCCAGAGCTATCAACGAGGGTCGGTTAATATCACTGCAGGCTCCAAACTGAAAAACAAATCAAAAGCAAAACTTCTATCCCATCATACCAATCCTGGGTTAATACACAGATATTTGCTTACAATTTTCTAAGCCGGTCTAAATTTGCTTGAACTACAGCACACCTCATGTGTTGGCTCTCTATTGTGTCCGACTTATGATTCAAGTTTGACATGTTCTTAGAGCTCGTTATGATGAAACTTTCACACATTTCTGCTACAACCATGTCCAGGTCCAATATTTTTCTTCAAATCGACATTGGCCTCTGCATTACAACAGTTCTTCTTCTACTTACATACTTTTTCTGCAGTGATCTCTAGTGTGCAGGATTCATAGAAGAACATTTGTATCCCGTTTTAACCTGTTTTAAGAGGCAGCAGTTGTCTACACCAGCAACAACAGCATTTAAGGATTCAAGGAAATTCAGATAAATACAAAAGAAAATACGACAGGCATAAAAACTTTAAACTGAAAGACCAGTCTCATTTTCAAAAGGGTCATATTTGAGTTTTCCTTCAAGATAGCATACTAAAGTCTCTGATTTCTAAAGGGATTCATGTGACCTTCTTCTGTCGCATATTGTTTACTTGATGCGGATGAGTTCATTACACACATATTGTTACCCAGCGTCTGTAAACTGCATGTAAGCAGCTCCATGGACACCTGTGTCACTGTGAAATGCTTCAACACTTTTCACACTGTTTCTGGTAGCAGTGATAAGCGTGGCATCATTAAGGCTCCCCGCACTGCACGGAGCTCCTGTGGCTTCAGTATTTGGGACGCCCAGTCATGGGTCAGGAGGCGCAGCGGGTGGGGAAGGCTGGAATAGGGTCAGGGACTCTGGTGCTGGATTTTTAAAAATAGGACGGGGGCGACTACTGCAGCAAGGAGGACAGGGACACACAACACCGAGGAACATATGGCGTAGAGGGGACACAGTCGCCGAGTTGGAGAAAGGAGTGTGTCGCTGCGTGTGGCGAAAATTGAGCCGGTTAGGTGGAATAAAAAAGGATAAAATAAAGTATGAAGGAAGGATTTGGAGGTCAGACGGGAGGTCATGGTTTGTGATGTGGTGGTGGGAAGTTTTGTGACGGTAAAAAAAATACACAAGTGCTTGAAAAAGAAACCAAAAAAAATGACTCCCAGTGTGCAGGTTGAACTTATTTATCTCTAGGTGATATTTGTGATAGAAAAGGTGAGGAAAAGATACACATAGGCACCATGTGTATGTGTATTACTTACCGTATCTCATTTGTCTGTGGGCTAACAAATCCAAGTGAGAAAGAAAGGATCAATGACAGTCAATGTGCACAGTTTGTTTCAACCCCAGGCTGTTCTCACCCACTGTTTGTATGTCAACATATGAAAAGTAATGCACTGTAATTCACAGAAAACACGTTTTATTGAGAAAATTTGGACCCTTTCCCATCGTTAAAAGATGCTCTGAGAAACGTCTCTGGCCTTCCATCATATGAGAGGCAGTAAAAAGCTGTACAGTTATTCTGCCTTTGTCAAATATGTTCCCAAAAGTAGGTTATGCCTTAGGCGAGGCTACCTCTGACAGCCATCTGTCAACCAGGGTACAGTTGTAGCAATCAGTCCCAACAGGAAAGTTGGGATTGTCACGTTCCCAACAATTAACGCCAATGAAACCAATCCCAGTGAATTCTGCGCCTTCTTGGGATTTTGTTCAATTTATGAAACATTTTGACAAATTTCACCAATCATCTTATCGCCCTCCTGCCCCCAACGTCGTCATGTACATCACATCACAAGACTCACTTCCTCACAATCGGTTGAGAGACGAAGACTTGGTAAAAAAAAGCTCACGTTTACCAATAAAATATGACTGTCAAGGTTTGTAATTGTTGGGATCCAACATATTTCTTTTGGTTAGGCTACTTAGAACACTCACAACAGTTGCAACTCTTTTTGCAAATTCATTTTTTCTTGGGATGTCATTGGGAAAATGAAGCCTGAAAACATTGCAACTTTCACTTTTTTCAATAGCTGATTTTGGAATTGGATCACCTTTGGCTTCAAACGGAAAAAAAAATAGCAGATGAACCAAAATGCTGAATTCAGCTTCTATAAACCAATGAGCTACATTACAAAGTCTATATTTACTTCTATTATTCAGTCTTTGATTTGAAGCCATACCGTGATGGCTTTCTCAAACTTATCCAAGTTGTTTTTATAATCAAAACAAAAAAGAAAACCCATCATTTTCCCATCATATCTCAGAGTTTGCCCCCTGTCGCCATCAGAATGGCTCCAGTTGTAGCCAGAGGTTATTCGGCTTAGCGAAACATTTCAGGGCTAGGACTTCCTTTTCTGTCCAATGGTCATTGTTTGCAGAATGACCTGTAACTTAGGACAAAGGAATAAAGTAGTAGTGGCGAGAAAAAATCTACAAGTGAATTTATATTTCCACTTAAAACGCAAATGTCTGTTTATGAAGTCCTAAATTAATTGCCAAGTGATAGCTGATGGTTTCCGGGATACAGTGAATCCATTCCTTGAGTTTTTGATTTCTAGAAGGACTCATTTCCATCTAAAGTCTGAAAAATGTACAATTCAAAACAGATGCTGAAAGGTGCCTCGTACAGATGCTACCACATGTGGTCTGTATGAAAACACTTCAGCTAAATGTGACAAAAATGTGCAAAACTTTTCACATTATATAATTCAAAGCACTGAATAAGGATACGTTGGTATTCAGCCCTTGCTGAGGCAATATTGCAAAAAATGTTGCCACTTTTGAGGACAAAGTCCAAACCAGGAATTATGCAGAACAGTTATGATCCTCATCAGAAGCTAAATAGACTTCAAAAGTGCTGTTTGAAGGGTTTTATTTGGAGCTGAAGTACTTTTGAAACCCATTTTCCTCCTAAAAAGGCCGTTTCCTGTTTAAGAGGCAGACGAGCCCGGGCGCGATGTGAATTGCAGCGCTCCATTAATGATAAAAAAGAGTTTTCATAATAACTCAATGACAATCTTTCAGCTTTAACCTGAAAACACTGAAACAAAACATCAGCCTCTGGGGGATTTGAGAATATCATAGAGGGGATTTTTGATACGTTCCCTTTTTTAATTACACGGTGTTTCATTTCATTGCCTGCTTGGATGCAGGAGTGTTTAATAATTCCACACATAAAGCTGCTCTCCTTTTACAGAAAATCACATCAAGGAGAAAAGATGGGATGCTGTAACAGTAATTGGGCTTTCAATAACTTGAGCAAACTGCACAGATGATGCTTCGATTATCCAACACTTCTTTTTCCATTTTCTTAGAGGACTCCTTTATCAGAGTCTCTGATTTTAATTTCCCGGTGAAAGATATACTTCAGGCCTTGGGATTGGAAATAGTCTATTGCAAGATTTGTTTTGCTTATTTTCATTTAGAGACAGACAGTTAATAACACGTATCAGTTTTGGTTCAGTCAGGACAATCATCTCTTCTGAAGTCGAAGTTACTTCTATAAAACTTTGTTATTGCGCTGAAAGGAGACGGCAAGATTTGGTTGGTTACTTTTCTGCCATTGTTTCCAAATTAAGTTTAAGAATTACATATAACATCAATACAGTCAGACATGATTATGTTTTCTTACCCAGTTTAGGTGTGAGCGCAGTCAGATCCAGGTGGCTGTGCTGGTAGTCATGGTGATGGTTTCCTGTTGTGAGAAGAACAAAGAATCAGTTTCAACATGGTGGGTTGTCAGTCTGCATTTAGTCTTAAAGGACCTAACACACCAGGCGGTCAATCTGCCATCCACCAGCATCTGAATGATGGTTAGCATCCCTGTCCATCTCTATCTTTTGGCAGATTAAGCATGCTACATCAGTTACCTTCAGTAAACTCTTACTGGCTGCTCCCCTAAGCCAGTCAGTGCATAAGAACAAACAGGGAAGTCAAGACAGCTGCAAAATTTCTATTTGTTTCATATTATAGACGCAAAACACCAAAGTCAACAATGCCTGAGCTTTTGCCACAAGTTTCAATCTCCAGTGTTTGAAAAAAAGCCAAGTTGCAAGTGCAAAACACTGCAGTTCCTCGAGTGTCCACTTGAAGCCCCAGTAGTCCCATTAACACTTTAAATTATTTTGATTTTGATTGTACTAAGATTTTAGAAATGTGCATCATTAGGGGCGTGGTCGATCTGACTGTAGATGTTTGCCAGGAGGCTCAAGGCCCCGCCTCCGCTCCACCTCTTTGACTGAAGTTAGTTTGAGACAGAATTTCCAATACGGCGACCGCCATCATTCTGCTTCAAAACTCTGCTTCAAAAACCAATGGGTGACATAACTGATACTACGTCCATGTTTTATACAGTCTTTGCTTAAACCACAATCTGGACCAAAAACTCAATTTTCGATTGGCTGCAAGGTGTCCATTGCTTCCGGACAATGGACTGACAATAATTTATAGCTGTGAAAAGACGGTTTCAACAAAACTGCTTCTAAGGCTTCATTGTATCCACCTGCATCTACATTTAATCCTCTTGGTCTGCAGTCGAGGCCTCCTTTGAAATGTTCCCAACTTGCTAACAAGTATATTTGTTTTATACATCGAGCAAACACTTTGAAATTCATCTCTTGATGATGCTGTAAAGAGATATTTAGTTCACCTTGTCTTCTGAAGATAATCCCTACACTTTATGGACTATCATGACGCTGTCATAGTAGGGTAAAAAACGTGTTTTGGGATTAAGTAGACTGACCTTTCTCTAGAAAGAGTCCATTTGTGAGTTGAGCACAACAAGCAGCACTCAGGCTCAGTCTGCTTTCAACCGGCGCACTCTGTGTGTTTTCTGCGTCCCCAGATATGAGAGCTTTGATTTGTTCAGAGTGTCTCAAGTGAGCAGTAAACTGTCACAGCTCAGTTACAGACCTGTGAGTGTTTCTTCCATTTGACACAATCCAGAAGAGAAGCCACCGCTCTGCATGGAATGATTGATTACAGCGTCTTGATACGGGGACGAGGAAGCAGCTGCAGCTCGCAGCGATCCATCTTCTCTGTAAGTGAGTCATTCCGCGTTGCACTAATATCGTTATGTGTTGTTTGAGTGGTTAAAGAACAAAGCGGTGTCATCCAAGACCTCCATCACTGAGCGGCGACGGGACTTCAAATAATTTTCAGAGTGAAAATATTGCCTTTATTCAATTAGGCCGGGTGTTTCTGAACGGCAGAGCACACAAAACACGGATCTGTGATAGTTGTACCTTATTTGCATTTAAATATGTTCATCTATCATCCTCGGAGAGCGCTAAAGTCAACGAAAAAGCAGCTCTGATAGCTTGAAACTACCCATATGAGCTCTTTGAACTGACGGCAAGGGGGTTGCCTTCTGCTTTTGTTAAAGATCAGCGTCTGTATTTTAATGATGATGCTCTCCCAGCGGGTGGATGTGACATTTCTGACAAATGTTATTTGACTTCTGATGAGTTCTGAGCCAGCGTACAGATTAATCTTATGTTGTTTCTTGGTAATCTCATGTGAAATTGATATTCAGTTCAGGAAATGCAAAGGCTGCAGCTAAATGCTTTAACTGAAGAAGCTGTGTAAATAATAAGAAAACAAGCCTTCCGCCCCGCAGCCTCGCTCTGCTTCAGACACATACAGGTTTTTATCAAGGGACTCATTATAACAGCGACACAATGCTCAGCCATGATCCAGAAATCAAATAACCTTTTAGTATCTGTGTCATTTCATTTTTTTTTCTTTACAGCAGAGAAAACAGCAGGCCAACAATTTCCACACATCAAAATGTACCATGAGTGTTCAACTGGGGTTCAAAAGTTGATCTCCCTGAGAGGATGGCTTTTCTTTGAGGTAACTGGCAGTTCAGACCTTACGGTTGTGTAATCCATTTTATCCCCTTTACTCAGAAAATGTGCAGCAACTCCGTCTCTAAACTGTGCATTCATCGTAACCCCCCCCCCCCAAAAAAAAAACAAAAAAAACAAGTTGAGGTGAATTTGACAGAAAAGTTCTGACGATGTAGCCGGGCATGAATCAGCCAGGGGGAAGGTGAGCAATCAGGCAGCACATAGCTGCAGAGGGAACACATTCACAACAAATACAGTTATTTCTCCGGCTGAAGTGTTTGCTGCTGGAGAGCAATGTCACCTGAGCTCGAGTGGAACCAACAAACGGCAGCAAGAAGCCTAAAAAATGTGAGGAGTGAATACTGAAATAAGTATTACAGCATCACACACAAAGACAAAGGTCCTTAAATCTAAAATCTAAATTCTCAAATGAAAAAAAAGAACCACAACCTTTCACCTGTATTAAAGAGGACATATTATCCCCCTTCCCCACCTTCTCAAACAGTCCCCCTGTGGTCTAAATGAAACATCTGTGCTGTGCTTTGGTCAAAATATAACATGAATCAAGCACCAGAGGAGGTTTGTGACCCTGTATAAACTCTCAGAACGCTCCGTTTTGGTGTGTGTGTCTCTTTAAATGCAATGAGCCCCCCCGAGTTTTCCCCGTAGACATCACTCCTCTGTAGTGAGAATAAAAATGGCGGACCTGCGCAAAAGCTTTGTTCTAGGCTGGGGGTGGAGTCCATGGGTGGAGATACCAGAGGAGAGGAAGGGATTTTTACCAGAATCCCACTGTGACATCACAAGGAGAGCACATTTGAAATGGAGCATTTTTCTCTGTGTTGTAAGACTTATGCAGACCACAAACAAAGGACTGGATGGATTTATTTCACATGTTGTGGGTCAGTAGACACTCCGGTTACCCAAATATATGTTCAAAAACACTGTAGAAGAGGATTTTTCGTAATATGTCCCCTTTAAGACACTTACACAGGGCAGAGATCGAGTGAGGTCAGATATTGAAAATGGATCATGGTTAATTGGTTTTCCTCACATGTTCACACTTGCTTCTCGTTGTTTCTGTAAACCTGTCACTGCGCGCCAATGAAATCGATCACACAGCTGTTGCAGTCTGTTGCACAGCTGTGAACGGATGGATTCTTCTTCTGTTGATTGTCACTCTCCATCTGCACCTCCTACACCTCCTTCTTGAACGACTTTAAACAGCGTATGCCTAAACAAAGCCTCGACAAGGTAAACACAAACTATAATGTGTGTTGTACGTTAGTTTGTTGACAACATCGCAGCCAGATGGGATTGTTGAATAGGTTGTTTTAAAACCATTGGCATTGTTCTGCTGATGTAACAGGAAACTCTTTTCTTGTTTTTGCTTACATTCAGCGACCAGAGCATTACTCTAGCCTCACTCTCATATGGAGAAATGCTTCTACCAGCATCTTGGCAGTGGCGATTCTAGAGTCTGTTGGGGCCTTGGGCAAAAATCAATTGGGGGGGCCCTCCAACCAGCGTTCATTACCATCATGCTTGTGCTAGTATCCTGACTATTAGAGGGAAGAGAATGAGTGCTGTCAGATGGTGCCCCCTTAGGGAGATTTCCTACTGTTGTTGGAAAAAATGCACTTTTTGGTCAACTGTTTTGGTTTAAGTTTGGGAGCCCTCAGGGTACTGGTCTAGGGCCCCAAGCAGTCACCTGCCTTACCTATTGACGAGCAGCGCCTCTGCATCTAGGCATTGCCAATACTAAATGGTTAAAATTAGGGAAATATCGCAGTAAGATCAAGTGGAAGCTGAGCAGGTGGGTAAGAAAAAAACTGCCTCTTTTTTTGATCCAATGTTTCCGCTCCATGCAGCAAACATGCCAGCACTCGCCCAGTGAGCTGAACTGGTTGAAATGTCTGGGTGGATGTCAGTGTTCCAGTTCATCTCAGAGGTGTTGGATGGGTCAAGGTCAGGGCTCGGTGCTCTTTCACACCGCACTGGTAAAACCATTTCTTGGACATTTTCCACATTTATGTGAAAGACAGCAGCAGCAGGCTTCCTTCAAAGGAGCAGTGGTATTACTGTGACTGCACGCTGTGGCGGCTCGCCTACGGTGTGGCAAAGTGAAAAAAAAAAAAAAAGCATGTGATGAATGTCGTTTAAAAACAAGGAATGCTTTAATTTTGGACTTGAATCGCGTCACGATTCATGCGTTAACGCTGACAGCCATAACTTTGACCGAATACAATTTAATCGATCTTAGAAAGTGAATAATCAAATTAATTTTTTTTTGTCTCACTTGTCATTTTGGACTTCCATGATTTATGACTGCAGAGTGGTTACAAACATATCACGAGCTAAGGTTGCTGATTTTCTTTGAATCGACTAATGCCGAATGTTTAACTTCTGCAGAACTGACCGAAGAAGTGGAGCGATTGCCGGGGATTTCTTCCTGTTTCTATATATCACTATTGTCACTCACACACTGAGGTGCTGACATCCATCTGACATGGAGCACAGCACTGTGTGCAGCACATGGAGGAGAACGCACCTGCTAAGTGTTAATACATAATGCAGCAGCTCTCACTGACAGTGAAGCGTGTCACATGGATTGGCTGCAGTGACTCGGGCATCTCTGTCACAAATGAATGGAATGCTTCGGGTTCCAGTGGGCGGACGGACGGACGGACGATAGGGATCCCACTGTGACCCAGATCCATTTTAAATGGCTTGCTGTCGGGGGGGGGGGGGGGGAGAGAGCCCGGGCTGTGTCATTATGCAGCCAGAGTGTGAAGTACCTTTTGGACCTGGTGGGACTCATCACCTCCCTTTGCCCTTGTGCATATGAGTGTGTGAGAGATGGAGAGGCAGAGTGACAGAGGGAAAAAATACAAGAAGTTGCAGAAACGTATTTTTCCCCCAGAATATAAGTCGCACTGGTATAACTCAGACCACTTTTCAGATATTTTTTAGGTCTTAAAAGTGCATCTTATACATCGAGATTTACGGTAACAACTCTGTATCTGTTTTTACAATGAGATATGCGATTGGATGTATTTAAATTGTTGTTAGTAGTCCCTCCTCTTGGAAAGTCACTGGAACATGTCTTACAAACTGATCTTTCCCGGGGACGATGGCAGATTGCCAAACTGCCTTCATGTTCTTGTACGACCTTTTGAGTGACCAAGAAAACAAATTTGAGTTTGTCCAACATCATCTGTCCAAGAAGAGATCTGGCAAATTATTTTCAAACAGGCGCATTACCAAAGTCCAACCAATAAAGTGGCCGATCAGTAATTCTGGGTTTCCTAGGTTTCTCTGCGTCCAATAATGGATTTTGATGATTAAAATAAGCCTTTTGATATAAACCAAGTTTCAATCCAACAAGTGATAGTTTAAAGCACATCAGACATGTTTTGTAGTTTTCTTTATCAGTGTAGCTTTTAATGTTGAAAACAGTAGAGACATAACTCTATGTCATGTGTGCTTTTTAACTTGCTGGTGTTAATCATTGATGACTTATTGGCGCTATACTTTTCCATCGTTTCTTATGTCATGAAAACCCCGGAGCCTCTTCACGGCACATCTCAGCATACTGGATATTTGTTTTTAAAACCCGACACTTTCCCAGCAGCAGTTTCCAGTTCATGCACTCAGCTCGATAATGGTCTTTCTGTCTGCACATGAAGGAATCTTAATTCAGTCTACAAGTGAACCAAATCTTCCTGGAAATGTAACTCCTCGTAAAGAATGGGCCTTTTAAAAATATGTTTTTTTTTCCAGTAACATCCTCTGCTGAAGACAAATCAGTTAATTTTCCGTCTCACAGGCTGCAGCTGGGAACAGACAAGTCGGTCTATCCTGCTTATTTTTTTACTGCAGGGAGAACATGTTCCTGCAGATTTCTTGTCAGATGTGTTCAGCAGAAAGAAACAGAGACACTCTCAGCGCTTACCCCACACAGTGTCACCCCGGCTTCATGATGGCGTCTCAGGCAGCTCCTGGAGTCTGTGATTTACTAACAAGGATAAGCACAGATTTATCTGATGTCTTCTCCGATATGTTAGAAGTAACATCACACAAAGCTGCCGTTATCCATGCCGTGAAAAAGGGGACTCCTTGAAGTAAGGCGCAGAAAAAGAGGGGAAGACATGAAGAATCCAAGGCTGGCTGGACATACATCTGGGTGTTGAGAGGAAAACCTGTACCGTGACAAGAATCTTCTAAAAAAAAATAAAGACTAAATCTGAGCATAAACACACCAAAAGCTTCAAATACTGATAATCTAACATCGCATTGAAACTCCACAAAAACCTGGATTTGACTGTATCTTCCAAGTCTGAAAAATGAAGCTAATGTAGATATGTCTTAAAGCTGAATTATTTATAGTGGCCAGCAGGGGGCTACTTGACTGCTTGCAAAAAGACATTTGATTGTATTGAAGTCTATGAGAAAATTAACCTACTTCTACTCTGTTGATTTATTCCCTAAGAAAACATTTTACTTATGACTTTATGGTCTTAATCTCTTTTTTTAAAAGTCTTTTTCAGCAGAGCATGATGGTCTATTTGTAAAGTATGGCCCAAATTAGACTTAAATATACCATAAAAGAGGGTATACATGTGAATGAAAAGTCAGTGCCATGTCAATCAGAATGTTTTTAAATCTCGGTTCAGTGTACTGCATCCTTGGAAGGAATATTCTTCTTTTTTTTTTTTTTTGGCTAACTAAAATTAGCATCTCAATCAGTCGTGGTTTGTTATATTGGGCTCATTTGGTGTCGCCTCCTCTTAACATCAAGAGAAGAAAGTTCACTTAAACATGTTAATCATAGCTATCTGTTTTACTGAAGTTTAACGTGAAGATTAGTTACTGATTCAGATCAGTTCATCTTTACACCACTAGTGAATAAAGATGAAAAAAAACAAATACACGTCCATTAAAGCAGTGTGACAGGAAAGTGAAATCCACCATTTAAGTGTATCCTAAAGTACCCAAACAAAAACTTTAAGCTCCACTGCATTAAATCAACTTCCTGGTAAAAGAAGCAATGCAAGCTCAAACCTCATTCAATGTGTTGGTTTTTAGACAGAATGAAGCTTTTGTTGGAAATGTCTTCATAATGAAACTTTGATGGTTCAAAGCCGAGAATCTGAATTTAATAACATCCAGAGCACAAAAACACACAAGACAATACAGTGCAGTAATTAAGAGCAGACACACGCAGCATTTTAAAGAGTCTCTTATCACGTTTGGTGTGAATGAAAAGCAGCAGAGTATCCCAAAAAATGAATTTTCCACTTAGTTATTTTTCTATAATTACGCTCCATGTTTTCCTGTAATTACGTCGATCGTTTGGCACAAAGCGGCTGTTGATAAGCAGGTCGATGAAACGATTAAGTAAACGGGGGGAAAGGCGAGGCTTCATGACGACCAAAAAACTGGAAAATTACAATGAAGATTTGTTTTAATGCATTTAAATGATTAACTCAGTTCTGCTGCTTGTCTGCATTCAGGAAAGGGTGTGAGGAATGTTCGATACATTTACACCTGTCACTTTAGATTGCTGGTCTTGTTAAATAGCACCGAACAAAATTGAGAAAACCTAATACCACAGGAGAGTGAAGTGAAGGTTGTCTTTTCCAAGTTTGCATCTTTCACCATTTCTATGCAATTCCTTTAGTCCAACCTTTAACTCTGAAGGAAAGTGTGAAAGACAAGAACACATAAAACTAGGACCCAATAGTCATGACCAAGACTTGACCATTTTAAGACAGAGAAAAGACCAAAGACATGCAGGGACTCAGAAAACATTTGAGATCAAGACAAACCAATAGGATCAAAAACCAGCCAAGATCAAGTCCCACTCAGCATCACATGTTTTCTTGTACTTCACAGATTAATCCAAAAGATCCACATTTCCTGTTGAATCAGTTATCATCCATTTTGTTCCTCCGTTCCAAAAAAGAACAGACACAAGGCTTGGCCTCACACGTCAAGACTTCCCACCATGAGCCCCGGAGGCCGAGGATCTGTGTTTCTCCTTCATCGATTAAGGATCGTGTGGCGCAGACCCCTGGGAACATCGTGTGCTCCTGACATGCTTTTTCCAGCCAACCCTGTTGTCCCCTAGCCCTCCCCGGGCTGACCTTGTGACTTCACAGAAAAACTAAAATCCTAAGAACGAGGACGAAAGAAGACATCCCAATGTTTTGGGATTTTCTTGGGAATTTTCCATCTTGTCAGAGCTAAAGCAACTACCGAGGACACACAGGTGATGGTTTTAACACTTTGAATATCGTGAAATCAGTCTGAACTTTGTGTGTTTTATAAGATGTTTGATGAGGAACGAATTCAACCTGACTTGTTCCAGAGGAAGAATATATAAAAATAAATAAACGGTTCAAGAAAATGTTATTTCTGAATATGTTGCTTTTTTTGTTTAAAGTCTGTCAGCCCTCATGGGCCCCCCTAGTGGTCTGGGGCCCCCGAGCAGTCGCCTGCTTTGCCTGTTTACAAGCAAACAACAAATATTCAAGATCGGTGGCAAAACAAGGTCATTTAGATTTCTTGCCGCAGCGTGACGACTTAACCTTGGTGTTTCTGGAGGAATGAAAGAGAAACAGCATCAGTGTCTCATGATTTAGTGAGTACTCCGATCGGCTGTAAAACAATACCGGCTTTCACTAAAAGCCCGCAGAGAGAAAAAAGATCCTCTGTCATTGGAGAACTATTTGTGTCTTTTTGTCTCCTTCACACTTCTGCCACCTTCACTGAATTAAAGCAACAAGCAAACCCCCTTTTTTTTTAATGAGCAAAGTGTGATGATTAGAACAGATAATTACATCCATTTACATGTAAATGTGACTGATACTTGTCCCACAGAGCTAAGCTTCCTTAAGCCTCTGCAGGAGCCTGTTTGCCGCTGATCTCGTCGTAATCTATCCATAATATTTGGATCCTCCATTTGAAGTTGCATTAATTAAATGATCATTCATGACGAGTAAACAATTGGGCATGATGATGGTAATTAACCACGGCGGAGGCAGTGCGCGGTGCCCCTCGCCTGATGGTGTTTACATGGAGGTTTATGATTAATACGGCTTCATGAAAAGAAGAAGAGCGAGATCTGTTTTCCAGCAGCAGCAGCAGCAGCGACGGAGTGACAGCAGCCAAGCACGCAGCCTGAACAGGCTGCAGGGCCG
Organism: Labrus mixtus; assembly: GCF_963584025.1. Classification (NCBI taxonomy): domain Eukaryota; kingdom Metazoa; phylum Chordata; class Actinopteri; order Labriformes; family Labridae; genus Labrus; species Labrus mixtus. The sequence continues at coordinate 21,103,845 of NC_083631.1, read as the reverse complement.
AATTGATTAGGCGCTGTCATCCTCAGTATCGACCGCCCTCATAAGAATCTCAAATGAGCTCTCGAGTGATAATGCCAGCGCTCGTTAAAAAAAATGTGAGCACAGTGGGACTTTCTGAAATGTCAACATGTACCCCCAAACCGTGTCAGAACAGGAGGACCTTTTTTCTTTTTAAATCCCATTTTCATAACAATATCTTGATTGTGTTGTTATAAAATTTAAAGATATAATCAACGTTCTGCTGCTTCTCCGCGCTGGGCTTCTTTTTTTTTTTTTTAATTGCCAGAAGCGTCTCTGAAGGTGAAGGCGTCGAGAACATTTGCTCAGCCCCGTGTATCCGAGTGTCAAACATGCCCTGCAGTCAGGTTACGCCTCAACAGGTACACAGTCAGACTGCTTATTAAAACGCTGGCTTCGAGCCCGCGGAGCCTCCAGGTTCTTGGAAGAAAAAAAAAAAGTGTCTGCAGCAGGTCGATGGTGGGCTGCAGGTGCAAAGTGTTCGCCGAAAGGTGTTTGGTTAGAGGTTTGACCTCGGGTCAGACTGAGCCTCCATTTCCTCTGACACACTGCAATAATCCTGGCTGACACACTCGGGGACTTTCAAGATTTGGCACCACCAACGATGTCTCCTTGAAACACTTTAATTTGACCATAATTAGTTTTTCCAGTAATAACATGTTGAAAGTGCAGATATTACCTTAGTCTGTTTGTTTGAAACGTTTAATCTGGATCAGACTGATCAACATTTTTTTGGAGGACTACATCCTCTGTACATGGTGCGCAACCTTACGTTAGGCTATGGGCGTCCCATTCTGTTTTTTTAACAGTTATATTTACAATTAAGGTTGTTTCTGCAGCGTATTTTACATTTCTACCTCTTAGCTCAGTTTCATAACCAGATAAAAACTCCTCACGGTGCATTAAGAAGCTATGACCTTCTCATTTCTGATATATACCGTTCTCACAGGAAGTGGACACCTGCTGTCTCCCCAGGGGTCAGTCCTTGGCCCCCTGCTGTTCTCTCTGTTTATGAGCTCTATTTGAGAGTCAAATGATTTCCTCAGCAGCTTCATTGAAGACATCCGAAGACACACTCTTGTATTTCAGTGAAGAGCCTCTCCACAGAGCTCCATATTCTACTATCTGCTGTGTTTGTTTTTGTCTATTTCAATTGTCGAGGAGACGGAGCAGATGAAGTGTCCATCTGTCTAATATGTGTCTGTTTTGATGGACAGAGAACAGCCAAAATAAATTCATTGTTGGGCTCGTGTTGGCAGCCAATGGGATCATGGGAGCTGTTTTCAAGCTATTTGGGGAAAGACCGAGTCTAGTCTGTTTGAGCACACTGCAAGGCGAGATGCATTTCGCCATCCCAAAGCAAAAGAAACAGACGTCCAACACCATCAACCTGGTCCCAGAAACAGCTGCCTTAGCCCGACCAATACCCAGAGCACCAAGTCATATTTTAAGTCCCCTGTTTTGTAAGTCAAATGCAGTGTTTGAGCAAAAGCGTTTAACCAACCATTTTTAACAAAAAGCTGAAGGAGGGTGCAGATAACAAGCTTGTTAAGAACACTGACACCCATCACTTCTACTTCATGAGGTTGGGATTCACAACATTACTGCCAAAACAACAGAAGCTGCAAATAAAGGCTCAGCAATGGATGATCTCAGTCCTGGATGGACACCTCTCGTACTCTGAAAAGCTGATAAAATAACCTTTTCAGATGATCCGATCCCATTCAATTCCCATCCTGACACAATAAGTACAATACACACCTCTATAAATGCTTCAATAAATAACCCATATTTAACATGTCACCTAAGTTTTTAGACATTTTCTTATTTGCAAGTATTTCCACAAAAGGAGAGACTTGATGGTCTCTAACTCTAACTGCAGATCCCCTTTAATGCTGCTGTTTCTACCTCTGATGGCGATGGCGGTACAGAGGTGGGATGACTTCGTCCCCCATTAGCCCTCCGTTACATTCATAATGAAGTAGAGACGTCACAGAGGAGTAAATATCACCCTTTGAACGGGGAGTCTGAATAGTGCTATTGACTCAAAGCAGCCATCAGCTCAATGTCCAAATCAAACTTTGCAAACACATTTACCCAGCATGCTTAGCCTTCCCCCCAAAGAAAATTCACAGTGACAGGAAACTATGCTGCTGTCCTTTTATGAAGCAGGTTAATTGACTTGTTTCTCAGGGAGGTCTTGTTGAACTCTGTGTGTGTCCACAGTTGTCGGTTGTCTACCCGGAGCTCAAAGTGCCCCCCCGCAGTCCTGTCTGCAGGAGAGACTGCTAATTAAGAACAGCAGGGAGGCTCACTGTGAGCAGGTACTTAGCTGCTATAAGCTGGGAAATCTACAGCATAACACAAATCTCTGCATTTTGTGCGATATTCCTCTTAATAGAAATTGACTTAATGCAAGTTGGTGTTGAAAATATAATGGAACATTCTCGTTGTGAGGTATGATTAAACATTAGGAAAAAGTATTTATTTCCCAGACAACATGTGGGAAAATGTTTTGGTACTACATCTTAGAACCACAAGTCTTTCTTCTCCAAAATCCGATAGGTAGGAAAGGACACAAGGGAACATAAGAAGAGGGTGAGGAGATGAAAGAGAGGGCTGGAGGGTGAGGAACATGTGAGAAAACAGTGAAGTGATTGTGGAGCTTTTGAAGAGATTGCCATGGTTTGTACAAAAAAAGGAAGAGGTCAGCGAACAGATAAGGGCAGAGGAGGTGGTCTGTCGTATGTGCGCGCACAGGAGGAGAAATCCCACGCTGCCAAAACAAAGAGAATGAGAGATTGAGGCGAGAGTGGAGGATGGATGTAAACCTCGGAGGGATTGAAGACATTTTCTGACCGTGGTGACATCAAAGAGGGGAAAGAGATGAACAGAAGACCGAGTGAAACGAGATCAGGTGCCGGGGAGAGAATTGCACAAACGAGGAGATGTTTCAAAAGAAGACGTGTCTTTTAAAAAATGCCCTGGACCTGCATGTGGCAATCTGGGATCCCATCAGCTACTGTCTAATGATGATGTAGCTTCTGGGAGAGATGGGTAACCTTTAGGGGCCTTCGATGTAACGAGGTTCACGATGAAGGATTTCCTTTTCTGTGTTTCACCTTTGTTTACAATCCAGCTAGCAACTTGAGAAGCAAGAATAGTCCAAGATGTCAAAGAGCGCACTCACTAAAAGTGTCTTACCCAAGGACACATCTGACATGTGGCTGCAGGAACTGGGGGTCCAACCTCCGGACCTTCAGGTTGAGAGACGACCGACTCTACCAACTGAGCCCAAGCTCAGTTTGATAAGTTGCCCACTGTAGTTATTAGAAAACATTTAACCAACAGGAGGAAACAATCCTTTGTGTTGGGGACTATTATCTATTGTGTTAAATATCCAGTCTTTCAGCACACATTGTTACACTTTTGTATTCCTTTGTTTTCTGTCTTGTCACCAAGAAGCTCAAAATATACTCAAGTCACAATTTAGTGATCAGAAAGAAATCATCAAATTCTTAAAAGTTGAGAAGTAAGAAGCACTTAAAGGGATACTTCACCCGTTGAAACATGAATCTGTATTGACGTTGGGTCATTTATGTAGTAGAAATGTGAAATAAACTTCTTGGCCGTGAAAAGGCAGAAAGTGTCTTTTTGGCTCATGTGGATGAAAGACACCAAATCCCAGAATGCACAGCACCACAGGTCACTCCCAGTAAGGTCCGAATTTAGAATCAGAAATACTTTATTAATCCCAGAGGGAAATTTGATCGATACAGTTTCTCCAAAATAAACAATATAGCAGTAGAAATATATTAATAAAAACATTTACAGACATATTTACTTCAACACAACACAAATTGTCATTTTGCGTCACTGGAAGCTCCTTTTCAGACTTAGAAATACAAAGATTTCCCGTCTCAGGGGAAAATGAGGGCGGGATGCACGACCATTCAAAAATACTAAAAGGTTTCTAATGATACAAAGCTTAACGCAAATGAGTGAAGTATCCCTTTAATGTTCGGGAATTTCCTCAGTATGAGTTTTAAGGTGGATTTTTTTTTATTGTAAATGAAAGTTCAAAAGTTGTCATGTGGAGAAAACACCGCGCAATTTGGAGTGGGTTTTAAAACATCCATGGGTCCTATTATCCCGTCCTGATAACATTTCAATATTTGGTTTGCTCTCAAATTGTCCTTTAAATGAAAGGCCAAACCCTTCAGTGGAGGCTTGTTTCCCCTGAGCAGCAGTGAATAACATTTACACCTCCAGCTGTAATGACATTTGCAATTCCATTATTAAATCCTGCTCCCTCCACTCTTCTAAAAAAAAAAAAAAAAAGTTTGAGAAGTAAAAGGCTCTTGATCCAGCGTCCTGCAGGTGTGCTATTGTAATAAATTTGACAGAAAAAAAAACTGCTCAAGAAATAAATCTTAACGGCTCCTTTTTTGATTTGCATTCCTCAGTTTGTAGAGGATGTAGACTGGGAGACCTCGGGGCGTTCATTTACAGTCGGAAGATGAAGAGGAGATATCAAACAACAATTTGTGAGATTGATTTGCTCCGAGCGGCGTGGTGCCTTCCAGTGTCTCACACGGCGGAGTAAATGAACTTCCTGCTACCTCTTGTCTCTGTCTGAGGACTCCTGCTGTCAGAGAGCCACCAGCACTCACATTCTGATCTCTGCTTTTTATGTCTCTCGCTCCTTTTTTCTCCCCCCTCCAACCAAACACATCTTGCCTTTTAATTAGACGCAGGAAGAGGCGGCTGCGCTATTTTGATGTGCATCTTCTTTTTCTTTTTTTTCTCCCTGCTTCAACCTTAAATATATTATTCAATCTGAGGCGAAGATTGCATTAACTGAGGCGAGATTTCTCGCTGTGTTTACTGCAAATACAACCCCGTGGCTTATACACCCGACATCACACAGACAGCACTTTATATTTATTAAAAAACAAACAGGAAATTGCACTTCCAAGACCTGATAGATGAAAACTAAATAAAAACTGATCCTGGCCAAAAGTGAGAGATGAAACCGGTTGAGAATTTGGGTTGCAAAAGGAGTAAACAAAAAAAGGCCCCCACACCTCTGCAGGTGTACAGAAACGAACAGCATCCAGCACTTCTCACAAAGACTGAGCGATGCACTAACAAGCCCCTCGGAGCGCCACGTTTTGGGTTTTTTTCCACCTCTCGCTGTTTGTGTTCATTTTGGGTGCCAGACACATCAGTCTGCATGGTTCGCGGGGTTGTGACTGCCTCGGAGATTAAATCCTAGTGGGCATTGCATGACTGGAATCCATGTAGTGATTCACTCTCGCTGTCTGTGTCGCCTGTTTCTCCTGACAAGTAAAACATGATGTCAGAACAGCAGCTCCCAGGATGGAAAAGCAAAAGCTAAGAAAATGCACGCCGGGGCTTTTAAAATGGACAACAGGTAAAGCAAAATGCAAGCTTCACACACACAAAACACAAAACACTTTTCGTCCTGTCAGCTCCGACGTTTACAGGAATGCAGGTTCTGCTGTGTTGTCTCTGTTGCTACCTCAGCTAAGTGGCAGAACGACCACGTCCAACCATGACGGCGCCTTACATTTTATTTTAGAGACACGGCGCAACAGTCCTCTGAGCGGAACATGAAGCTAAAGGAAGCACCATCCCGCCCCCGTCCTGTATGAACACAGAGCCGAAAACAACAAGCACAGAGGGAGTTTGACTTCATGCTTTTTTGCCAGTCATTAACGTCCATATATTTAGTTAGAGATCTGTTTCAATAATGTTTAAAATGTTGCATACAAACATGATGTTTTCCACCAGGATTCATAACTATTGAATCAAGAGTTGTACTTTGGCCGAGAGGAACATGAAAGAAGTTTTATGAAGTCTAATTGAGTGTCCGCTGAACATTTATGTGTCACGTCAGAGAAAGTCAGACTATCAGGAGTTTTAACAAAAAGAAAACTTCAGGGAAACGTTATATTTTTATAATGCTATGAGGATTTGTTAATGATAATGATAATGTTGGGGGGTATCTGAAGTCCTCTGACCTGCTCCAGGTCACTTTTATAGTAATCAGTCGGTGAAATAAACCGTCAGTAAAACTCCTGATTTTCCTGCATGTGCTGCAAACATCTTAAAACTCGTTTCACAGATTGATTTTCCAGCTCTGCTTGTAGACAGATTGTAAACGTTGGCAGTGTCACAGATGACTGTTGCTCACAAATTAGTGAGTTCTGCAGATTTCTCACATGCTGAATGAGCGGGCACAGGTGTGGTGTCGAGTTAGATTAGAGCAACGTGTAGAAATGAGCCGGGAGGGCATGCATGAGAATGAGAATGAGAATGAGAATATTTTTGCTTTGATAACCAAACGTTTATTCATTTTTCTACAATGGTAACTATTTAAAAATGTCTGCCCCCTCTGAGATTTGGGATGTAGTATTCCAGATATGGACAGAGGTCAAAGATAAACTTTAAACTGATCTAGTCCACACACATCACCAGGATCGAAGCTCTGCAAATAATCAAAGGAGGAGCAGATTTAAATCCAATTAACAAAAAAAAGAGTCTCACCAAACTTCCCAGAAGCGTTGATCGGGACTTTGTGAAGTAATGAGCCTCCATTACGAAGCGGCGGGCTCCTCCTTTTACTGCTGACACTGTTAGAAGCCATCATCACCCCGACAGATTAAAACAATCGAGCACAAACATTTCAGATTCATAATTCATTTCCGGTGTTGGGGTTTGATGGATGAATGTTTGAAAAGAGGAGGCAGTGTGAGCGGGGGTAGATGCCAGTCGTCACATCTGGTCACAAAGAGAGGCAACAAATAACACATCCCAGCGGGAGAGAGTTCAAATAATATCCTGCTAATTAAATTTTCTCCCAAAAAAAGTCAAGCCAAAGCCATTAAAGTGACTCCAGAGCTGTTTGAGGGGAGCGTTATTGAAATTGCATTCATGTGAAAAACATCAAAAGATATAAATGGTGATAAGCGGAAAAGAATGAACTGTGAGCCGCTGCTGGGTCGCATCATTAAATCATTGTGTCACCGCTCCTCTCCACCGAACTGAATGCTTCAATCGTCACAAAAAGCAGGAGCTTTAAAAGCTGCTGTGTTAACGGGTGTCTATTCATAAAGAATGAAAAGAAAGAATAACATAACAGATAGGCTATGGTTGATGTGGAAAGCATACAGTGTATAGAACAGAGACAGGTACTCAAAGGCAGCGGCTGTTGGGTTTTAAAAAGGTTTTCAAAAAGTCCAATGATGGTCTCCTCCATATTGGCAATGCTATACATCCAAAGGGTTGGCACAGAGTTGGAGTTGTGGTGGGCCTTTAGCCTCATGCGGTGGTGATTCTAGAGGATGTTGGGTCAACAAAAATTATTTGGGGACCCTCCAACCACCATCTCTTTTGATTTCCACTCCCATAAGGATAATTCCTCTTCATTTTCCTTCGGTAACTTTCATTGACAAACTTTGGTGTTCACAGCAATAATGCATGGGACCACTAGCATGGAACAGAGAGTAAGTGCTATCAGATGGGGCCCCCTTAGGAAGGTTTTCTACGGCCATTGCAAAACGTGTTATCTCAGTTTCTCAGTTTCTCTTTGCTAAATATCCCTGTCAAGGTACCTAAGATTGGTTAGAAATGGCAACATGAATAATTTAATGAATTGTGGGTACCCACATTTCAAGTACAAGACAAAAAATGGAAATGCTGTCAGAACAACATGCAAATTCAGTCTTTGGGCTTTTCTGTTTGTTTCTGTTGGTCTCCATTACTTTTCAAAGCCTGCACTTTTATCAGTTCAAATTATTTTTCATCCTTCAAATCTGACAGTCTATTTTACATTACACCGGTACGCTCCGATTTTAAGAGACATTTCCCCAACGTCCACTTCGGCCAAATCGTTCCCCTGTGTAATGTTCTTTTCATTAAATGACTTTGTTTGTTGTAAGACCACTTAAAACTGAATTGATCTGCCCTCTGTATTTTGCGGACAGAAATTCAGATTAAGCACTCCATGGGGATTTGATCAGGTAAATGTGCAATCTGCCGTCTTGTCTCTGACCAAACTTAAACTGTTGTTTATTTTAACCATGACCTTGACGCTCCTATAACCTCAACAAGTATGCCATTGTAGCAGTATTGCTCAAGAAACAATCAACTTGAATTGCATGTTGCATGGCCCCAATGCCCGAATTTACTATCCTATCCTAACCTAACTTTGGTCTCGACTGAAAATCCCCAACCTAAGGTATATGTGAACGATGTAATGGATGACCATGACAAACCATTTATTCCATCTTATTTAACGTAACATGAGTGTGGTGCAATGATTGTCTTGGACTCGTTTCTCCAGTCTGACACTAAAGGATGCTTCAGAAGGAGATGAGGGCAAGTGAACCCGTGTGGGGAAGTCTTAAAATAGTGTTTAAGTAGGGCAGCACAGGAGGCTCAGGCTGTAGCACGCTGCATGGCGAACCTGTCCATGCAGGAGGGGACACAAGTTACATAAACCAACAGGACACGCCGCAAGATCCTACTTACTGCAGGTCCTGATAATAAAGAGTCTCTGTGAGGGCCTCACCTGCAGCACAGCGACTCACATGGCTGAGCAGGTACGGCACACAGACTCGAGGATTAACTCCGGAGCTTACTTTTAAATTTTTCCAAGCCCCGCCAGCGAAGGAAACTTAAACAACCAGGGCGTTTAAAAAAAAACAAGCCAATGAAGCAGTGCTGGTTAAAGATTCATGGGCTTCCATATTCACCACCATCCATTTCATCATTGAGGTCTATGGCGGGGGGGATTAAGGGAGCCGTGCATATTGTTAAAAGTAAATTGGGGCCTTTCAATTCAGGAAGCATTACCCAGCCTGTCCTGCACACATAATGGATTCCAGTAATGAACTGGTCTTATACAGGAGGGCACAATACAAGCTGTAAAGTGTTGCTCCATGCCGGCTGCATTTGTCACCATTAAAGTCGATATTTGGTGACTGCCATGAGATTTATGTGGCCTCGGGGAACAATAAAAGAAGCTATGTGTTATCTGCTGTGGGTCATGGTGGACTCTGAGGATTTGGTGAAGCCCAGGTAACGGTCTGCATTATAAGATGCAGCCCTGCCTATCGCTGTCACCTCACCTCGGTGCTCTAAAATCTATTCAAAGTCTACATAATAAGATTTACTCTGAAAATATAACAGCAAAAGTACTTTTGTGCTCTAATTGACTCAAACTCTGGGTTTTTAATTCTGAGTTGAGCCCGACCCAAATATTAGAGACATAATCACCTCCTTTTTTCCATTTGTGCCGTTGTCCCTGGTGACTGAGCCGAACGTGGAATCAATTCAACTAATTGGAGACTTTAAATTGTTCTCACTCGGCGAGTTGAATTGTTGCCAAAAACCGCAGCCTTGTTCAGCCAGTGGAAAACAAACGATTGTGTTACTTCTATTAGCTTGGTCGTCAATTAATTCTGATTTTCTCTTTGATACTCCCCCGGATAGTTTTCTGTTTTATTACTAAAGGAAGGAAACATTCAGTTACACTGTAACCTTATGAGTTAGGAGACTGTTGCCCCAGCCTTTGGACGATGATGAGATACGCTCTAATCTGAAGTAAACCTACTGATAATGATAGAGATTGGTGAGTGAGAAGATTATTTTTGCCTCACTGTTAGTTAGCCAGCTGGGCCAAAATCGCACTCCTTCTCAAAATCAAATCGCAAAAACTAAAATAATATAACAAAATGAAGTCTAATATATATTTTAAAACATCTCATTAGCCTAAATATATGTCCAACTCAATGGCCAAACTGCACGGCTCCAGTAAGATGCTATCTGTTCACTGTGCTTGTTTACATCCGGGTTGTAGAGCAGGCCCACTAACCGCAGTCTTTGGCAACAGATCCAGCTAGTGGCTGTTGGCTGAGTTGCAGTTTGAACGTAGTGTTTGAGTAGCGAGAGGGATGACGTTTAACGGTTCAGTCAACTAAACGCACACGTCCCTTCTTTTGGCATAAGAGGAACGAATCGCAGTTTGGTTATTTTCCACATGTGATGATGTAGAAACTTTGTGCTACAAAAGCAGCTTCAATTAGCAGCAATCAGGCCATGTTTAAGCCAACCGGTGGCACCAAGATTGCGATCAGTGCACTTTGGGAGATTGCAATTACTTAACATGAGTCTTGCCACCAAGTCCCCAATTTAGAGCTACATTCGATCAGAAGTATCGGGTCTGAAAGTCAAGGTCATTAAATGCTCCTTTAACCAAGAAGTAATGGGAGTGTTTTCTTTTCACAAGCTAAACCCTTTTTAGCCAGCCAGACTCTCCTCCGAGGACAACAGCTTACTCAGCGCTTCACACTGTATGCTTTGATTTTTACTCTCCAACCAAATAAATCCAGCAACAAACAACCTACTGACCATACAGCATTTATTTTCCTCTGCAGTGTCGAGGGAACCATCCTCACTTTTTTTCTTTTTTTAAATCCATCAGCCTCATGAAAACCTGACCGACAAAGCTGACATGAAGATCGTCATCGACAGACTGAAGTGAACGCCTCGGGCCCGCCTCGCGTCTCCAGCGCCGAGGCTGAACATTAGCATTCACATACCGTACGCGGTCTATGTCCACATCAAAACATGTGTGTGTGTGTGTGTGTGTGTGTGTGCATCACATCTACCCTGTCCCTGGTCTAACACACAACAGGCAACCCCATTTACAAAAGGTATGTTGCCATGGTTACCACATATAGACCTGCATGTGAACCCTTCTCATGAAGTGGAAAAACTGCATGGGGTTTTAACATTTTGTCAGCTACAATCCTTTAAGCTAACTTATTCAGGCACAATACCACCAAACGCTCGTATTTAAACCGATAATGACAGTGTGGTGAAAAAATCATTGAGGCATTGATTTTGGTTTACTGCACACGCCTACTTTTTATCAATGTGCAATGGGACACATTTTCAGTATCAACAAATGAGTCTAGAAGGACACTCTGGTGAGCAGAAAAGAGTACGAAGCAGCTTCTTTACGAGCAGAAATTTCATCGCCCCTGCTCTCACTTGCAGCAAGTTTTCCCGAATATTTCCTTCCGCATTCACACCATCAGCTCGCTCTCAAAGTTTTATTAGGTGACTGGCTGGAAAAAAAATTAATTGGAAATGAAAATGTCCTACAATTTTCCGCATTATGTTAAAACAGCTTTGGTTTCATGAGGGCCACAACAGGTTCATCTTTTTGTGCACAAGACATAAATCAACCTGAACACTCTTTCATCTGTCTTTTCTTGAATTCTCCTTGGAGGGAGCGATCTTGCCCCCTACTGAAACTCTTTAACCCCTTCAGCTACGGACTAGGTAAATGGACTTGAGCTTGTTTATTTCTTTTCAAGTCTTCTGACTACTAAACGCGATTTTACAACGCATGTCACACCTACACATTCACACATTGATGGTAGAGGTTACTATGTAAAGTGACCATCAGAAGTAACTAACCCAATTCATACACCGCTGACAAAGCAGCGGGAGCAATTTGGGGTTAAGTGTCTTGCCCAAGGACACATCGGACATGTTGCTGCAGTAGGCTGTGAAACTGAATTGCTATTCTCTGATTTATTAAGTCGTCTGAATCTGAACATGTTCATAAGTTCTGCTGTCACACTGCAAATGTTAACGTAAAGCCGGTATCATAAGCTGTCAACTCATTGATTGAAAACTTTTGTATCTGAAGTTCAAAAAGTAGTTTTCAAACTGTATTCAAGTCTTTATAAACAGTGACGGATCAGTTTTAATTTGGGGTAGGGTTAGGGTTAGGGTTAAGGTTTGTTAAGATATTTTAACAAACATTTTTCATCATTTTGAAGGTAAAGAAAATGATCTCTTAAATTCTTAACAAGTGACCGTTGAAGGGTTAAACCCCGGTATAAAGGAACCCAGCAGTCATGGCTACACTTTGAAAAAAATAATATATTACTGGAAGGAGATTGTGCAATATAAAAGAGAAGGAGGCGAGTTCCTGAGCAGTGATATAATAAGAATCGGGCTTATTAATTCAGCGTGCGATCTTGACAGTGTGGATATCCGAGCAGAAAGTAGGCCATGAATCCCAACCAAAAGATCATGTAATTTCCTGAAATGAACATCGTCGGAGCAGAGGCCAATAAAGCAGAGACACACCTCCCCGCGTCGCTCTCCATAATGGGGTCAAGTGTTAAATATGCCGCCTCTCACACTGGATTTCATTTCCTCTCTCTCTCTCTCTTTCTCTCTGATCTGCACTTCACCGCGTCGTCTCTCTGCCTTCTTCAGACTTTTTTTTTTTTCTTCTGTGACATTTTAATTGCTGCCGAGCAGAAAATACTGCCAGAGCAACATCAGTTAGCATCATCATAAATCATTTTGATCATGACGCAAGAACATCAAAGTCTTCTGTAAACAAAATATGAATCAATGGTGACGTTAGAGCAGAAAATATTTGATCTTCAAACAGTCAAAAAAGTGAGTAAAAGAGCCCGGATAGAAGGAGACGTCTCAGATAGAAGAAAAAAAAAAAAACCAGCAAATAGTTTTTAATTTCTTGGTGCCGGTTGTGTTTTGTTTTTTTCAGCTGGGTGTGCGCCGATCATTTGCCGAAGGGTTCCTCATCATCGTGACACATTCCCCTGAAACTTAATGAACTCATCAGAAACGTGACTTTTCATCTGAGATCCCCGCTGACTGCTCGGGTAATTGCATTTTCCCTCCATGGAAACAAATCATCTCCAACAGAAGAATGAATGTAAATCTACTGGAGCGACATGTGTTTTTTAATAAATTCAGTGTTAATGTTTTAATGCCATTTCCGCTGAGATGTGTTTAAAAAAAAAACTATCATCCAGCAGCAGAGAGGAGGAACTGAGCGAATCAATGAAACATGCTGATGAAAGTGTTGATGTTTTTCTCATGGTAAATCTTAACAGGTCAAGGTATTTGTTATAGCGTCGTCAAAGAAATTGTGTCTAGATCCAGTGTTTCTAGATCTGGTTACTGCAGGACAGGTTCATATAGTTTCATGTAAAATCGATGTCACTTTGTTTAGCATAGGAGAGTCAACTTAATAGACGCTTTTCTCTATAGAATGACAACTGGATTAAAGTTACCTAGTATGCATACGGACAGTTTTGGGAGACATTAACCGTGTCTCATTTTAGGGTTAACGTCTCATAAAGGACCCAGTATTCATTCAGCCTCTGATCTCCAGATGACCCCCCTGTTATGCCACCACTCATCCCCTGTCGCCTAGCAACCTCCACAGCTGCACCAGAACTAGCTTACATAACTATCATCAGGTGAGTTCATGTAGTAATTGTATTGATAATTGAAGTTCCAAGGCCCCTTTTTTGGTTTGTCAACATCAGTACTGGTTGGTCGGCTATTTGAGTTGAGTTGAAACCAAGCAGCAACCTCCGGTGTCGGGAAGTGTTAAGTGCAAAATCCTGCAGTTTGCCGAGTGACCGCTTGAGGCTGGCGGCAGAAGCGACGGAAGTCAGATACACACCCCATTCAAAAAGAGCAGAAATGAACATGTTTACAGCCTGGTTATGATAAGCTCATTTCTCGACCGGCACTCACAGGGGGAGAATTTTTTAATTTAAAGTCATCAGTTTTGATTTTATGAAGGATAAGCGTTAATCACACTAAGACAGGTAGCTGGCCTGATTGACAGGCGGTCGCGATGTAACAGTTTGTCAAGAGGCTTAAAGCCCGCCTCAGCTCCAGCTCTCAGCCTGTCGATAGGTTGACTGAAAGTTAGGGTAAGACTGCATTTCCAGCATGGAGGCCACCATTGATAGGACTCCAAAGCCCCCTGTAGTAACATATGGGTGATATCACTCAGGCTTCGTCCAGGCTTCATATTCACAGTCTATGGTTGAAACCAGTAATGTGGCGCGCACAGGAAACAGTGGGAAATTGGGAGAGAGCTGCTGCGTATTTCATTTAGTAAGATTCCTGTGATAAAAATGACGTAGCACTTCCGGGCCACATTTTGACTCTTCCAAGGTTTTTGTAATTCTCCCTCATCACTCAAAGTTCCTTCATGGTCCGCAGCTGAAGTTGAACAGAAAACTAAAGTTTCACATCACTTCCTGCTGTTTATAAACCCTCATTAACCAGAGCGCTGCCCCTCATCAGCCGACGGAGAATTCGGCAGCAGAGGTTAATAAAGGAGGCTCAGTGTTCATCTGCACACAAAGATTCTCCCTCCATCGCACAAACAACAACTGTGTTTTCCGAGCCAACGAGGATGCTGCCGGTGTCAGAGAGGAGAAACCATCTGTGCACGGCAGTCAGCCTGCAGAGACGCTGCACTGTGCAGGAGACTGTCAGCTCAGGATTACATTCACATTCTTTGCCCAGGAAACAATGGACACAACAATCTGATTAACATTGTGCTGCTGACAGTGTGTGGAAACAGCGGAGCGACAGCAGGATGAGCCTGGTATTATGCAGAAAAGTTTAATACTTGACTTTAAATATTCTTAACGTATAGTGTCCCTCTGAAGGACATTTCCAGGGGCTGAACATCACGTCGTTCAAACTTCATTCGCTTGGATTGTAAATTAGATTTTTCTTGGAGTTTTGCATGAAAATCGATTTAGCTATAGTGATATTTGCCTTGACTATACTGTATCGATTCTCCTGCCCTCAATATCAATACATGAAATGGATAAAAAAGAGTCAATTTAATTCCCTTAAATCGAAAGCAAAACATCTTTTGCAGCTTAAAATCTGACAACTGACAGAACGAAACTGAAGCAAATTTTTAGTCAGCACTTTCTGAATCACTCATGTTTTGTCTTCTCAGTAAACGTGTTTAAAGATGCAGCCGATGTTTTGAAGTAAGGGCTACTGTGACGTCCTGGTTCTTAAAGTTTCATGGAGGGAAGAAAGCCTCAGCAGTGAGTAAACTGTTCACCTGATGATTTCAAGAAAGGCTGTAGGTTTCTAACGGTGCAGACTGACAGAAACAGTGTGACGAAATATGCCATCAATATTTCCGCAGCTTGTTTCTGGCCTCTTGTTATGTAGACGCACTCAGGTTAGGAAATGTTGGGGTTTTTGTTTTTTTTACTGCATTTTCAGAAATGCCAGAGAAAACACTGAGACAAGCGCATCAACATTCAGCGAGGGAGATCAGACGAGCTTGATTGACAGACGGATTGTGAAGATCTTTGATTAGCGAGTGAGAAACAAAGCAACATGCTGCTTCCTCTCAAACAAGGAAACAAGGAGGGGGAGGAATAAAAGGGTCTTTGTTCGACTGAGACAGATTGCTGGCATTATTTGAAGATGTACCTTTTTTTTTTTTTTTTTAAAGTAAGCAACTAAACTCCATGAATCCCACTCATGCATCTGTTCTTTAACAAAGCGAGGTTTTTACAATCACGTCGTCCCTTAGAGTAAACAGAGTATCCTGTCATACGAGTGAAATACCAAACGTGCCAGAAATTCATCAGACCGGCAGCTGATCGGGGACTGTGCTCGGCAGACGTGGCCCCCTGTATACTGCACGACTAATGACGCCAACGCACGATCGGGGCTGAAATTCAGAATCAGTGGCACGTCCTGTAAAGTCAGAATTTGCCCAAAACCGTACAGTGCTACCCTGACAATTTCCGCATAGTACGTGCGCGTTTTCTTGTCCGACTTCCTTTCCCTGTCAATCCAATTACGTTTAGCAGGCTACATCGATAATAGACTGCGGCGTTTGCTGTGGAAACAAAGACTAGAGTGTCATTGAACACTAACCACTAGGTGTCAGAGTTACATATCGCTCCTTTAAAGTAAAAATCCACCTTTTGTTTGTATCTTTGCGCTTCAACCATGAATTTTCTGACTATATTCCGATTTAAAAAACGAGCCAAGCACTCTGATGTATACAGTTTTCAAGGCTCTGCTGCAGCCCGAGAACATCCAGTAATCAAAGAAAAAAACAGCACAATCGTCCTTTAATAGATGAACCTTGACGGCCGAGAGAAGAAAGACCTTGAAACGAGTCGAAGGAAACAGCATAAGGGTGAAAAACAACACGTCCGAGGCCTGATCATGTCTCCTTCCACAAAGGTCACTTTTTGTCCTTTTTTTTTTTCTTTTGTCAAACCGAGGTCGATGGCGTGTTTTCGTGTAGAGAAAGCAAAAGCCACGTTTCATACACCGTGCAGTCGACCATGGACGCCACATGTGGTTGGACGCGTGTTCATGCCTGGAATGACTCAGACCTGTTTCTATTTCCAAACAGTGTCTGGTTTCTCGCTCGCTGCCTTCCAGTCTCCTCTCACCCTTTTCTTTCCTCTTCTCCTCCGCCGCAGAAATTACAAATGATAAAAGTGCATTTTGCATCCAATCTCCCTAACACACAATGCAGACGCGTCGGGTAATGAGGTCATTATTATGCATATCACAGATATCAAGAGGAATGAGCTTAAAAGCTTAGACATTTAATTGATTAAGGGGGGGGCAGGCAGCCATGGAGCTCTTTAACAATGAACGCTGTTTTCTTAAAGGTTGTGATATTTGAACCGCATATTCAAAGAGTTCTTATTAAATATCACCAGACTTTGACTTCTATAAATAAACCAAAGTCATGCTGAGTTTTATCCTGGAAAAGAAAAGCAGCTGCGAGTTCCTTCTCGGCTGGAGAGAGGACAGGATCAATTCAAACAGAAATGTATTGACAACGTTTTTTTTTTTTTTTTTAAAGCAGCAGCAGCTTTATTCTGCTTTTAAACAGCTTCATATGACGATGGACGATTTCTGGATTTTGAAACAGTTTGTCGTGTTTTGCATGTTTGGTTTTGGGGATTTACGACCAAAGACTCAAGACTTGAAATGAATCAAGTCGTGAGATTTGATTGAGGGTCTGTCTTCATGTCTTCTAGTTGGTAACGTGTTCATCCTGTGGGACTGATTACCTGATCCCTGATTGGCCTCACCTGAGGTGCTGTAGCTGTCTACAATGTTCTCTGCTCCACAGCTTTATCCGAGCGAAGGAAAGAGAAGAGGTGACTCATTTTCCCTCTAAAGCAAAAGAACTGTGAGCAAGAAACCGAAGGTGTGCAGAAGTCGGCTGCTTTCAAATTGGCCCTTAAAAGCACAAACACACATTAGCTCTAAAGTTGAGCCGGGTCAAATCACAAAAGGATCAATAAAGCACGAGCTTTCAGTACCTCACAGCTTAAAGATTTAAACGTCAAAATGTGCTTTTAATGGGCCATTGGATTTGTGAAGCGATGTTTTTACCACAGCTTTTAAAAGTGAAGGAGCACCCGGTGGCCAAGTGGCTAGTTTGCGTGTACTAAAGGCTGCAGTTTGTAGTTTGAGTCCTTTCCTGCTTGTCATTCACCTCTCTCCCACTCTCTCTCTCTCGCCCCAATTTCCAACTCTATTCACTGTCCTGTTTCTCCAATAAAGCCACAAAAAGCCCAAAAATAAATGTAAAGAAAACATAAAATGCTTAAGACTTCCAAATTTCCTGGTTCAGAAAACAAGATATTTGCCATTTATGGAAGACTTTGCTTAGGCCCTGCTTACACAATAATGATTTCAGCCAAAGACGGGAACCTTCTGTTACGTTTTGGGTGTTCGTTTACGATGTCTGAAATGCAAAGTTTTAAAAATGGGTTGTAGAGATGAGACTTTTGAAAATGACACCTCCGTCATTGGGAACACTGGCAGTATGCAGCTCCTCTGAAAACAGAGACATTTCCCACAGGTGCATTATGCTTCCAGACATCAGCCATGCACGAGAAGGTGCACTACTCGCTTTTGTAGTCTAGGGCAGTGTTTTTCAAAGTGGGAGTCCAGAACCCTCCTGGGGGGGTCGCGGAAACTTGGGAGGAAAGAGGGACTAAAATGGAACAAAAAATATATATATGTGTGACATAAATTGTAATCCATCTTTTTAGATGATTGTTGTACTATTGAAAACTAGCGACCTGCCTCCTCGTTATAAGGAAACATTACTTAAAGTCTTTATATGTGATTTTTCACACTTAAATATAGAAATCAAGTATATCCTCTGAAAATAACTCTGTGAGTCATGACTGTCTACAATGGGTGTAACACCCGAGTCCCACTGTCTGTGATGTTTTCAGAGTTTTCAGAGTCCTATCTTCACTTTGTTTACATCGCCGGGACGGCCGGCTGACTCCTCCCCTCGCGTATAAAAGTTGTTTAATTGAGGGACTAGAGAAAAGAAGAATAACATACTGTACTCACTGCTTAACTGTGTTTCTAGATCACGCTCATTTCAGGTAAATTTACATGCAGTGTGAAGATACGAGCATAATAAAGATCGCTAGCGTTAGCATGCTAACACAACAATGCACCGCGAGTTGTTTTGGTTTCATGCTGGTTGCTAAAGGGCGACATCTGCTGGATCAAAAAATCACATATAAAGCCTTTAAAGAATAATCCACCGGAAAACCTGAACATGACTGAGCTCCAAAACCAGACGTCCACATGCTGGCTTCAAAAACTTGTCATTGTGAGCCAGAACACATAAAGTTTGACTTTAGTTCTTGGTCTGAGGTTAATGCTATATGGGGGTCCTTGGCATGGCTAAGTTTGGGAACCCCTGGTCTAGGGGTCATTTGGAGTAACAACCCCACCTCATTGTCCGTCCGCACAAAAAGAGAAGCGGCCTTTTATCGCAAAATGTTTCAGATACAGAAGATAATTCTGTATCTGGGATCAAGAGTAACCTTCCTCCCTTTAAATCCTGGTTTATGAGTTATTAAAGTAACACCTGCTGCTTTAAAGACTCCCTCCTCGTAGACTTAGAAGTGGATTCAGATCTTTTTCTTTTTGGGGACACTGACTGATTCAACTGACCTGAAACACTCTCAGGCTCATTGTCACGTCCGCAGGGTTTCCTTCCACCTGAGCAGCAGCAGCAGAAGTGTGAGTCTTGGAAGTCTTGGAAGGCAGCGCCGCGCTCTGCGGTGCAGCGTGACCTGGATGAGAGCTGGAGGATAGGTACGCAGCAGCTAATGTGGGGCAGCACAGATTGCCTCGTATATCCACGGGGCTGGGGAAACTTCAGGGACACAAACTGCTGAAAAAGGAGAACGCTCCAAAAAAAAAGATGGCCGACTCTCTTCTTCTTCTTCTTCTACTCTCAGAGCTTCGGTCTGTTCAGCTCTGCGTCTGGTCGGAGGCCAAGAGGAAAATTAGAGGTACCTAATTGATTAATTTGCTCCCCGCTGATTACATTTCATCACGCTCATGGATGACAGTTTGAATCAGTGATGCAGACGTTGCTTACCCTGCATGTCTGTCATGATTTTAATGATCAACATTACCCTTTTGCCATGATTGGTATTTGGAGCAAATTAAATCAGGCTTAAATAGTAAACTCCTGACTCGAGAAAAGTTAATCTTCGAGAAGCGTAATTGCCTTCAGAAAAACATCTTACATTTGTATTCTTTACTTTTAACACTCTGGAGTCTTGGACTAAATTAAACAAGATAAATTCCTCCACTTTTTATACGTCTGTGAGAGAACGTGCACACAGCTGGCGAACCCGAGGCGACTTCTAAGAACTTGAACGTGTCATAAAAAAGCCATAATTTGGTGGAATTAGGAGTAATATTACATTTGCACTCCAGCAGTGAATTTATCTCCACTATGTTTTCCTCCCCTGTGTTTGAAACTGTCTGGATTCATCAGGTGCTTTAACGCTCCTCTCTCGCTGGTAGTGTTTTTTTTGTTTTTTTTTCTCGTGGTCTTCATTAAAAGAGTGCAAATAATTCATATTGACCCTGCAGGCAAAGTGCATTAATCTGGAGTTAAACCTGCCCCTAAGGAGGATTTAATAAAAAGGATTAATTTATAGAGAAGAGATGCTGATCTTCATTGCACAATCTGATCATGTTCTTCAAGATAAGGATGAATTCAAGGTTTTCAGATTGGTTCACTTGCATACAACATTAAAGGAGGAATGTGCAACTTTTTTTTATATATATATATTTTATATTTTACATTTTAAAATTCTATAGCTTATTATACTGTATTATTTAAGTTGTTGCTAGCTCTGCTTTATTTCCTTGTTAATTGTTTAGCACCAAAACACCAAGTCAAATTCGTTGTATGTGTAAATGTACTTGGCAATAAAACCCGATTCTGATTCTGATTCCTGATTCTTTTTGATCCAGTAGATGTCGCCCTTGAGCACCAGCAAGAAACCAAAACAAACTGCTGTTTGGCGACACCTCCGCCATACTGAAGCCCCCGCTCTCCTTCAGCGACACACCTCCAACCTCTCTCCACTCGCGTTTGCATGAAGGAGTCAAGCACAAGCGGCCGTCAAAATTGCCCTCGACTGGAGCTGCAATCAACCTGTGACCCGCATTGCTGGGTTGGCGTGCTAATGTTAGCATTCTTTAGTTAGCTCGTAGTTTCACATTGTTTGTGATACAAGGAGTGACCGCGATCTAACAACGCTTACATGACATCCAAATAAGCCTTGACTAAAACATCTTACAGGGCGAGGAGCCGGCAAATACTTGATTTCTGCTGTATTTATGTGTGAAATGTCGAACATTCTTACTTTAAAGGTATATTTGTTTCAAGGGATTTATAGGTTTGTGGTTAATTGACCCCTTCTGGATTTTGTTGACTAGGCTTAACCCTTGGGCTAGAGAAATGTGTGGACACAAGAATCATTATCTACTGATCCATCATCAGCTCTACAAGACCGGATCTATGAACAGATCCCATTTCCTTTCCAAATAATGCCTCCAACAAGAGCCAACAGCACGCCTTACACACTCTGAGGCAAAGTCACGCAAGTCGAGTAAAGCTCAGCCGCGTCCAGAGACATCTTGTCGAGGGAAACTGACCACAGATCTCGGTGAGCGCCCATGGGCTTGGCTGTTCCCTTTCGTCGTGAGCTAATGTAAGATCGGATGCACAGTCGCCTCCTCGGGCCGGATGCTGGTCTCTACCCCGCGTATCACAAGTTCAATTAATTTCACAGTTGGCGGCATCCACAGTCATTTCACCGCGGCCTGTTGTCTGAAACTGGAGAGGAATGGGAAGAATATGATGCATGCCCCCTCCTCCTCCTCCTCCTCCTCCTCGTCCTCCCCCCATGAAGGCTCCACTCGCCCGGAGCCACATCTGATCTGATAATGCCGGGGCCATACAGCATATTAAAGCTCACATCGTGACGATAACGGAGAGAAAAGACAAGCCACATGCATCATTTCCGCTCATGAAGACATCTCTTTTCCGTCCCATTCGGCAGAAAAAGGTCTGAAATCTCCCCTCGAAAATCCAGCTCGTTAAAGAGCCGTCTTAATTGACAGTCTGTGCGGATGGATCATACCAGATGGACGCACTTTGGAACTGCAAATAAACAGAACAGAACGTTTTCCAGACATGACCTTAAGTCAAAATCAAATCCACATGACTGAGCAAATGTAAACACATCCCCTCGGCATTAGCGGCGGCAGTTCACTGAATCCAAAAGTGACTCGAGAAGTGAACATTTCAAACATTTTTAATCACATAAACTGGATGGGCAGAACTCCAGAAGTCAAAACAACTCAACACTCTGGCCTCAGTTTGCGGGATTGCAAAAAAGAAAAGATAAAATAAAAGCATGGTTTTTGAACGGAATAGGCAATCATCAGCCAAAGGAAAAGACAAAAACTATGAAAGATTGAGTTCTTCTTTCAGTTGAATGAGTAAAACTGTATCTGCTGGTTCTGAGGATAAAGTCAATGGACGTCCCTCAAATCTCTTTCTAAAGCCCCGTTTCCACCAAGTGGACCAGTTCGGTTCGGTACACATATATTCGCATTTCCACAGTCAAAAGTTGGGAATGGTACCAAAATAAAGGCTCCTTTTTTAATATTCAGGTCTAATTACAGATTTTTTTCCTCAACTGTTTTTAGGTTCTTGTTTAAATTGCACATATATTTTTATCCCTGCACGGGTTATGTACATTTCTTGTATAAATCTGTTTTTAATTGCACAGTTTAAGTTTGATTCATCTAGAGGTATTCTTTAAATCTTTTTTTCGGGTTAATATATATGTATTGGGGGGGGGGGGGCGTCGGTTTTGCGGTTTAATTTGTAACAAATGTTTCATGTCATGTCTTTGTAACCTGCTACTGGATGCTTTGAATTTCCCTCGGGATCAATAAACTATCCATCTATCTATCTATCTCTATATCCATCTATCTATCTATCTCTATATCCATCTATCTATCTCTATATCCATCTATCTATCTATCTATCTATCTATCTATCTAAGTTTTTGGTACCCTTCTGTTGGGGTGCCAAGGGTACGGGTCCCTTTTGTTTACTGTGTCCTGTTCTTCTTCTTGGTTGAACTTAATTAATCTCTCTTTAAACAGAAACACCGGTTCAGCCGCTTCATGAGAACACAGTTTTTTTTTCACTGAAAAGCTTCCTCCGTTGTTAGCTTCAGTGAAACAAGAGAGACTTCATGGACTGTCATTGATCTCCACCAGGAGAACATGAAATCTCACAGAAAATGGAATTACAGGAGTGAGGACCTTATGATGGAAGCTCATCACGAACACCTCTGAAAGAGAGACTCTAAAACTCTTATTTCCCTCGATAGTCATTTGAGTTTACGATATTATGGGAAAACGCACACGTGCCAAACTTGACGCTTCAAGATGCCAATCAACAAACCACTGGGGGATTTCAAAGCGCCTACATTGGATTCTTATCCCCATGTCTTAGTATCAAAAGCAGGATGCACAGTTGACTGGATCCAAGTCAAAATCACCTTACACCTGCAGTTTAGGCAAATGGGTCGAAACCAACTGTAGAAATTCCTGTAAGAAGCAAAGCGGTCTCGCTTCAGGACCTTTAATACTGTGAGGAGAAATGAGCTTCTGTGTGCTGCTCGCCCGGCTCGCACTTATATTAACACCTAAGGCTGATGGGGCTCTGCAAAGCGCGTTATCCTCCGTGATGAATGAGGGCAAAACTGTGTAAATATTATAATGAACCATCATGCATTCCTGCCGGCTCCCAGCTGGTGTCTTCTCTTAATGAGCACCGAAGAAAAGTGGCCACACAGCTTGTTGAAACGTCTTTGATTGATGTCTCACATTAGGGGGCCCCTGAAGAATATCCAAAACCTTAAAAATTCAGCCTGCATCTCCTCAGTTATCTCTCCGTTTCTGTTTCCTCTTCCCTTACCTGGGAGGAAAGGACAACAGGACAACACTCAAGGGACAGGTGCTAATCACAGAGCCACCACTGCTCCTCACCCTCAGCTCTTACACCTCTGTTTTACTGCACAGATCTTGCACTTCCGCACGCCTGCAAATCCCCCCGCCCCCCCCCCCACCCCGTCCTACTCGCGCAGCATGGTGCTGTTTGGGTGCTGAATTTTTTATATTTTTGCAAACCAGGACTCCCTCACATCTGTGTTGTCTTTTTTTCTTCAAATAGCTAGATTTATGAATGAAGCCTGATGCTTGTGTGTTCGGATGCATCACTAGAGCGATCGAGGTTTGCCCTGAAGGTGCGCAGGAAGCAGGTGGGCGTCTGGTGGAAGAGCTTTCAGCCTCTCCCATTCATAGAAAGGCATTCAGAGGCGCCGGCTAATGAAGCATTTAGAGGAGAAGACTCCAGCGGTGTCGTCAACCTGCGGATGAGTTGCAATTGTGATTCCTGTTGCCATTTTTTACATACAATTACCAGCCGTTTGTGCTCGGAGTGAAAGCTCGCCGTCGCTTGCAATTTGTCACTCGAGCAGCAAAAAGCAGCAGCAGCGGCGGCGGCGGCGTGCGGAGAGG
Organism: Labrus mixtus; assembly: GCF_963584025.1. Taxonomy (NCBI): domain Eukaryota; kingdom Metazoa; phylum Chordata; class Actinopteri; order Labriformes; family Labridae; genus Labrus; species Labrus mixtus. Next base: position 21,079,977 of record NC_083631.1, on the reverse strand, counting down.
AGAGGAGTGGAGTGGGAGAGAGAGTGGGAGGTTTGATGTGGGGAAAAAAATAAAAATCACATCTCTACTGAGCTGGGCGATGATTTGTTTGTAGAGCAGCTCTGTGTCTCTGTGATGAGCTCATTGTGTCTTTACTGAGTCCTTTGTGTAACATGTGTGAGTGTTTTTGTGACTGAGGATGTGTGAGCGCTCACAGATTGGATCATTGTCTCGTAAAAAAACACACAACACTCGACAAAAAAGTTACAGTATATTGCTCTTTCAAAATAAAATCATGTCAGGTCTGAAAGTGTTTGAAGGTGAATGCATTACTAATAATAATAATTTATCTTTTATTAATCCCGCGAGGGGAAATTCAGTTTTTACACTCTGTCTAATGAACATGCTACACACACATGAACAAACAGGATCCTGTGGACATGCATTAATGGAGACGTCTCAGAGTAAGGGGGGCTGCCCCATAGCGAGCGCTTCAGAGCAGTTTTTTGAGGTTCGGTGCCTTGCTCAAGGGCACCTCGGCAGTGCTCAGGAAGTCTCCAGCTACCAGACTAATTTCCAGACTTGGTCCGTTGCTGGGACTTGAACTGGCGACCCTCTGATTCCCAAACCCAGGTCACTACAGACTGAGCTACTGCCGCCTCACACTACGGAGAAGCAGCGTTCAGTTTCTATGCTCCTTATATCTGGAACAAACTCCCAGAAAACTGCAGGTCTGCTGAAACTCTCAGCTCTTTTAAATCCAGGTTGAAGACTCACCTGTTTACAGCTGCCTTTCATTAAACAGCTTTAATAAGATTTTAAACTTTAACTCTGCACTGTAACTTTTATATATTCTTTGAACATATTTTCAGATTTAATAATTTCAGTGATTTTTTAATGTTCTATTTTAATGTTTCTTTTCTTTCCTCTTGTCATGATGCTTTTGATATCTTCTGTGAAGCACTTTGAATTGCCTTGTTGTTGAAATGTGCTATAGCAATAAATAACTTGCCTAAACCACAGGTAACAAATGTAGCTATGGTTCTATGAGTTGTACATGAGGGCTACATGGAATATTTTGGGATTAAACATCTCATCTGTAGCTTGTTGATTTGGGAGAAATTGTGCAGGACCAATCTGAGAAAGTCTGGAGGGGCTGATATTGTCGACAGTCTTGTGTGGAGAGCAGGAAGTCTGGATGTAAATGTGTTTCATAAATGGATTATTGGGGTGTGTGTTGAAGCTAAAATGGCCTGTTACATTTCCTGTCTTTTGGTGGGTAACCTTTCCCTAAGTTTAATTTTTTTTTTAGATTAGAATCAATCAGTGAAAATGTCACTGGGCGTGTGCGAGTGTGCGGTGTGAGTCTCTCTGTTTGTGCGTTTAAGTGAGTTAAAGTATTCTGAAATTGATCCCCATTTGTTTTCCAAATGAGGAACCTCGTCCTTCACAACACATGCATTAAACACTCGGCCCCACCTCGCCACGTCGGGGCCGTTTTTCGTCCTTGCTTGTCAGCTCTTTTCTTTTCTTTTTTTTTAATAATTCTGTTGTTCTGGCAGCTTTCTGGTTTGAATACAATCCCTCGTCATTGTTAAAGGAGAATACTTTCCTTGTGATAGAAACAAAAAGTGCCTCGGGGCCAGCCTGCCTACTGTACCGGAGCTCGTTCTTTGCATACCAATGCACGCCGTCCTCTTCAGTATCGGTGTTTGGTGGGCACCGCCGTGCTGACAGAAGCACTTCTATGTCCAGCTCTGCCCCCGTCCTTGCCCCCCAACCGTAATAGATATTGACAGGTGCGGCGCAGATACCGCTAATCTGCATCCTAACAGGATTCCACGTGTCATATGAAGCTTTCTAAACGTTGCCGCATTCAATTCACAGCTTTGTTATGCTGCTAATAACGTTTCACGGTGGCACAGCCGACGGCCTTCAAAGGGGAGGGATGTGAGAGGGGAGCCCTGATTTGTTCACAGATGTTCTGTCTGAGCAGGTGAACTAATGCTTAATGGTCTGAGTTTAAGTCTCGTGCATTAAAGGAAATGTAAGCTCCCTTGTTTAAGGAGCTTGACCCGACACAAACATACAAAGACGGATTTGAGGGACTCTGGATAAAAAAAATGGGAAAAGGAGAAAAAAATTCCAATTTGAGATAGAGAACGTTTGGAGAGGTTAAGTGATGCTTTCATGTGAGATATCCCAGGCTTGACGCTCCGTCCGGTCGGCTCTTCAGATTGCACTACATGCACTACATAATGCATGAGGAGAGGCTGGATCAGAGGACGTGTTAACAGCGATCTGTGTGTGTATATATGTGTGTGTGTGAGAGATGTATGAATCTTCAGGCCAAGTGGTGGAAAAAAGACTTCTGAGAGTGTCCATTTCATTCCAGTGACCTCATCGGGTTCATTATCCTGTCGTTTTAATGGACAGGAGGAGATAAGGAGTGGAATCAATTCATATTGTGCTTTTGGCCGTCGCAGCTCCGAGCGCCGCGAGAGGAACGTCTCCCCCTGCTGTTCTGAATCACGGTCATTGAGAAAGAGGCGGAAATGACCAATTCTGTGAAGGCTGCTCTGACTTCCAATGACCTGATAAAGACCAGTCAGAGTCTGGATGCTGCAGGGAAAAATGCCTCGGCTGACAACTACCCTACAGCAGTGGATTCAGGCATTAAAGCCCCAATGAGGGGATTTTAACCGCTGGTGAAAACAGGATGAAATGATCACTGATGCTTATTTATGACGTACAAAAGCAAACAACACCGTCTAGACCCTGCAAGTAATATTCCTCCATTGGACACTTGGACGCAGCAAATGGATGCATTTATTCATTAACTGTGCAGGTTTTAAGTGGAACAGTAAATCAGTGCGTTTCATTTCCCACACAAATTCCGGAGAGAACGGGGCTAATGCTTCGACGTTTTGCTTGGAGACCAATGATTTGAATGCTTTCTGATTTTTAAAAAAAAACTGGATTTTCTATGAAAATGTAATTCCACGCTTGCCTAAAAACTTTATGCAAATTAACCAATTACTCTTTGGAATGAATATGCATTAGTTTTTTGTTTTTTTTTCTGGAGAGGCACTAAATGAAAAAAAAAAAAGTGTTTCATCTGACCTTGTCGTCACCTGCTGCTTAAACAACTGCGCAAAAACCTCCCCTGCCCATCAACCCCATGACATGATTTTAGTCTTTTCTGTTTGTTCTCTCCATCGTTTGGAACAGAACTTCTTAACTTTATTTGCATCTGTCCATCAGAAGCTCTGTTGCAGGAAGCTGTCATCTTGCTTTATCTATCTATGTGATACCTGGACTTTGACTCATTGTCCATGAGAACTTTGAGAAGGAGGGGTGGAGAGGGTTGGGGGTCCTCAGGTCTAAGAGTGTAGTTTGGGGTGAACAGATTATTGTTTGCAGGCCTGATTAATTACACAGACAGAGTTTGGTTTTGTGTTCGGTGGCGATGGAGTTGTACCAGGATGAGATATTCTGAATCTCGACAACATGGTTGTGCGTGTGAGACAGTTACAGTAAAGAGTCAGATCAGTGATGAGACATGCATGCATAAAAATCCAAAGGCAGAGTCCACTGTGTGGGCTTTGGTTTGGAGACGATGCAGAAAAGATGTTTGGGGTGTTTTATCGCTCGGTGTGAGTCGCCATTCAACAGAATTTAATAAAAGATGAAAATCTCACATTCTGAAAACAAAGACGAAAACATCAACCCACCAAAATCCAAGACAATGAAAGCAGCAAGAAGCTGCAGAAATAATTTAACACCTTTTAGCCGCTCAGTTCACAAAGAAGGGCAAGAAATAGGAAGGGGAAAAAAAAGGCGTCCAAGCGACTTTAGGCTGAAACTGATCCTCGATGAGCTCTGACTCACTGTTCGATCTCTGAATCATTAAAAGCATCAAGGGTCTGGTTGGTGAACATGAGTGTGCAGCGTGCCGATGATGTCACATTGCATGACTTATTGATCTGTGATTCTCAGCTTTCTGGTCCAGTTCTGAGACACTACCAGCTTTAAACACGGAAAGAGAGGAGGACTCGGTGATGGAGGCAAAATGGGCGAGTGATACCTACTTGGCACACTTCAATTTGCCTCCATTTGCACTCTCACACACTCACACACACTCACACACACACACACACACACACACACACACACACACACACACACACACACACACACACACACACACACACACACACACACACACACACACACACACACACACACACACACACACACACACACACACACACACACACACACACACACACACACACACACACACACACACACACACACACAGTGGGCCTGCAGGGACCACAGCGCAGGGAGGTGGGAGGATTCTGCAGTAAGCTCATCCCAGTACGACAAGGTCACCTTAAGTGGATTGGGATGAGACAAGGGAGGGAGATGAATCCCCCCCCTAGGACCAAAAAAAAAAAAAAAAAACAGGGAGCAACTCATGAAAAAGTAATTAAGCACGATGCACATCAGTGGAGGCCACAGGCGGAGGAGGCGAGGAGGGCGGTGAAGACGCCCCCGAGGAAGATGGAGGAATGTTTGTACACAAGATATCTGGGAGCTTTTTTCGGTAAACGCACAAAACAGGAACGTTTAACCTCGGACCGTTTCAGGGTTACTGGGTATGTGGTTCTCAAATAAAAGGGAAAAAGTAATGCTGAAAGGAAAACCAATCAACAATTTCTAGTAAATGTGTGCAATTTTCAAACTCATCCCTATTCATCCAAGTGAGGTACACAATGTTCAGGCGTTGCAACTTCAGGCATTCCGAGGAGAAATTCAGGCAATTTTCGAGCGATTTCTGTTTTGAAAACCAGCTACAAAGCGACACTATCATCAGAGACACCGATGTATGAAGGCAAGGACAAGTCCAGCCCAACAACAGATGCATGTGCAAGAATCCAAAATTGGATATTTGTCACGTGCCGTTTCATTTGTATTTAAGACGTAAACCAACTTTTTTTCTACGACACTGAAAAAGCAAACGCATCAAGTTTCTAGACGCCGCTCCCTTCAAATGTCAGTTCAGTCTGACTCTGCTGGTCTAGATGCTTCACAGAGAAGCTTTCCCATCAGATTTCCCTCACCGAGCCCTGCACCTGTTCCTGCAGCAGCGGCAGCTCAACCAAGAGCATCTCACGAGCTCGGTGAGCTAAGCTTGGTGATTTCTTGCGATGGCAAGAGCAGCAAGAGCCTCCCAGATACTCGCTCGTACACACAGAGAGAGAGAGAGAGAGAGAGAGCAGCTCAGTCAGTGTGTAGTCAAAGTCGGACAAACTTTACAACCATTAAAAGAACTTTACCACCAACAGCAAACATTTTAGTTTCAAGTTTTTCTTCTTTTTTTTTTTACAGAGCCGCACCTAATCAATGTAGTTTCTTGCATTTTAGCCTTAGGTCTTAGCTTGTATTCTGCTGTAAAGTGTCCTTAGTTCCCTTATTATTATTATAAATATAAATCATCCTTTACAGTGAAATAGCAGTGTTTCCTTTTGAATGCAAGATCCGTCTCGGTGAACAGAGATGCACAAACACAGGGACAGTGAACGCACCACCAAACTGTCATTGATACCTGACAGAAATCCAAGGACATCACTAAACACTCTCTCAGATACACCGGCAGAGGAAGTGTGTGTGTGTGTGTGTGTGTGTGTGTGTGTGTGTGTGTGTAATACTAAACACAGCTCAGAGTGTTTAGTGTTACATCACACACACACACACACACACACACACACACATGAATATTAATGACAACATTACTCTGAGCTTTGTCTAGCAGCTTGTTAGTCCTGACGTACATTCAAATGTGTTCTGTTTGTACTGTTCCTCACTACGCCGCGCCCACGCAAACAACACACACACACACACACACACACACACACACACACACACACACACACACACACACACACACACACACACACAAACAAAGTCAGGTCATGGAGGTTCCCACAAGCAGTGGATTATCAAGAAGTTATTATTAACGTTTTGTTTGTGCAGAAGTGGAAAATATCAAAGGAAATAAAATCAGATGAAGAAGAAACACACAGAGCTTTAAATTCACTCAGATGGATCCAGGTCCGACCAATCACATCCTTTATCTAACATGGGCAGTTTTTTAAGTATCATTCCCTGTTCATTTTTTGTATTTAATTTATTTAAGTTAATTTTTCTTTCCTGTTTTGTGTCCTCGTTCCCCCCCCCCCCCCCCCCCACCCCCCCCACCCTCTTGTGTATGTTTCCACACTCTCTACCTTTGTGCCCCCCGCTCTCATTGTTTTCACCTGTGGATTGATTTTCTCACCTGGCTGTGTCTCACCTATTCCCCCCCCCCCCCCCCCCCCCCCCCCCCCCCCGTGTATTAAGTCTGGTCTCCCCCTGTTTTCAGTGCCAGCATGTCGTCTACCCTTGCTCCTTGTGTTCTCGTTCTCTGGACATTGTTGTTTTCCTCTAAATTTGTTCTTGCTTGCACCCTGTGGACTTTTCCTTTTTTTATGTCAAGTGGTTCCTCTTCCTTTGACTGGCGGGATCTCTTATCACTTTTTTCTTATTCTTACTTACCTGCTGTTTAACGTCTCATTTTATCCATAATTCCATTTTAGTTTTTACCTCTCCCTAACGCTTTTATAAGAGCAACTGTACACTTGAATTTCCCCCCAGAGATTAAGTTTAAAGCACACTTGAAACATTTTAGGGAGCTACTTTCAGTCCACATTGTTCTATGTTTGGTCTGCTGGAGTTGCTTGTTGTAAATCCAAAAGTTAAAAAAAGGTGAAAGTCAGAGCAACATGGAGCAAGTTAGAGAAAAGGCTCACAAATCTTCTTTCTCTGCAGCAACAGCAGACATTTCTTTTGATGTAGTGAGCCAATTCCCTCTACTAAACTTCTTCTGGCACTGATCTGTGCTCTATATCACAAAGACTGTGAAATAAAGCTGTCAGGTTACAATCTTTGGCTCAATAAAATACACCTCCCGCTGCCCACAACAATCTCCTTCAGAGAAATACCCTTTGGCAGAGCCATCGCTGGATATTTATGTCACTAACAGCAGCAACTGCAATGTACCCTGTGTGCAACAAATTATAGAGTGACCTGTGTGCAACAAATTATAGAGTGACCTGTGTGCAACAAACTATAGAGTGACCTGTGTGCAACAAACTATAGAGTGACCTGTGTGCAACAAACTATAGAGTGACCTGTGTGCAACAGACTATAGAGTGACCTGTGTGCAACAAATTATAGAGTGACCTGTGTGCAACAAATTATAGAGTGACCTGTGTGCAACAAATTATAGAGTGACCTGTGTGCAACAAACTATAGAGTGACCTGTGTGCAACAAACTATAGAGTGACCTGTGTGCAACAAACTATAGAGTGACCTGTGTGCAACAAACTATAGAGTGACCTGTGTGCAACAAACTATAGAGTGACCTGTGTGCAACAAACTATAGAGTGACCTGTGTGCAGCAGACTATAGAGTGACCTGTGTGCAACAAACTATGGAGTGACCTGTGTGCAACAAATTATAGAGTGACCTGTGTGCAGAGTTCTTTATGTTAGAAAGTAATGGACTAGATGTAAATGAGAAACAAGAAATTGACACTTGAACAAAGCAATGCAACGTCACTACCGGTCAGCCGGATTAAAACATATTCCCAAGCTTTTTGTGTCAACAGTCATCACCACCTGAAAATGTGTATAAATAGGTCCAGAAAAAGGTCTTTAACATCTGCCACCTGTCCATAGATGTTCTATAAACAAACATGAAAGAGCAGCGTCCATTCCAACTTTCTGTCAAACAACCACCAGTGGAGATATTTTGGCTTCAAATGCACTGAGTGAGAAATATGAATAAACTATTACAACTCTGGCACTCTTTCTGCGGCTGTGGGCCAAGTGCACTGGACTGGTCAGAGTGTGTTTGTGTGTGTGTGTGTGTGTGTGTGTGTGTGTGTGTGTGTGTGTGTGTCTTATCAGGTGCGTGCAGAAAGCAGTTCGCGTGGCTTTTTTTCTTGGGCAGGAATCAGAACATTAAGAGAAACGTACCGTAGGAGAGGGGGATGTCCAGGTCACCCTGCCAGGACATCTGGCCCGACTCGTCTATGGAGTGCTGCGCTGTAAAAACATGACAACAGGCCTCTTGTTTACAGCTCATTCTCCATCTGACAACACTTCTGATCAACTCGCGCTCCAGAGGAAGACAATACTTTGTAAAAAATGGATGACTGTGCTGTGCTGCACTCACACCAGCCGCCTGCCGAGTGTGACTTTGTCATTGGAAGTGAGGATTTAATCATAGATAATAAATGTGTGTGTGTGTATGTGTGTGTGTGTGTGTGTGTGTGTGCAGACTTTTGCAAGATGTCACTTCAAGCCATTATGAATTGTGATGTCCAACTTCCACTGAGCTGAAACTAAAGTCACAGTTTTTTTGTCTTTGGCAGACACACAATGGCAGCATGACGCAGTAGCTCTGAGAGTGAAATGATTATTATTCCGAGCTCGCTTTAAAGTGGAATCAGATTAGGAGGATGGACTGTACCTTTCAAATGGCCACGTCCGAGTGTCACAAACCCAGAGGAGATGAAGTTGTGCATGTCCTGGCCTCCGCTGCGCAGGTTTTCTTTCCCATAGTGCCCTGTTGAGACAAACAAATGTGGTTATTCAATATTTCAGCAAAATATTTGTGTTCAAACTAGTCTCACCAAATGGTTTATGAATCGCTATTGGACTTTTTTCTCTCCCCTAAAATATTGTATTGTATCGTCCCCAAAATCCCATATCTGTCGGGCCCTAGTTAAAGGAGGAAAAAGAATGCAGCACAACATCAAGATGAGGTCACTCAGGAGCCCTTTTCTTGTCCAATATACAAACACCAGAGCAAGGGTGTGACAAGACTCGAGATCTCGCAAGATTAAAACGCCATGAGACTTCTCATCCAGGTGAAAACTGCCTCACGATATCGTTACTGTACATAGACACAGAGCAGCAGCCACCGTGTCAGAGTCTGATGTTGACCTGGAAATTACCAAAGACGATGCCTCTGCCACTTTTTAATCATTTGTGTATTAATCTGTAATTCAGTTTGTACCACATTGTTGTTAACTCCGCTCTTAACCTGTGCTGTAATTCAGAGAGTTGCCTGAACACAAAGGAGCTCGACAGGAAGTCTGCTACTAACATAATACAATTGACCTACCAATCCCAGACAAGTCTTACAAAGAAATAAAGGGATGTGGATTTTTTTTTGCTGGAAGAAAATAACAAAGAATCCAAAATCTGGAGAATCAGTTTACCAGACCACTCTTCTCTTTCTGTATGTTCGTCCTGCTTAAACATTAACCATTGAACAGTTAAATACCTCATTCTCCAAGGAACCACTTCAAAGTCAATAACATCACTCAGACCTTTGGGCTCAGGGATGCCGGAATCAAACAGCATTTCAAATTATCATAATGAGAAGAAACACCTGGGACCATTAGGCCTGCTCCTCATCACACCAAGGTTTGGCGCTTGGGCATCAGCAGCGAGGCTCATTTGCTTCTTTTTATCAAACCCAGAGGACAAAGATTAACTGATTACAGTAGCACTCTGGACATCCCTGTTAATATAAGACCTGTTGAAGCCGGCTGCATGTACCATAAAAAATAGAATCAATGTAGTTTCTTGCATTTTAAACAGCGCATGGTTGTTCTCTATATGCCGATGATACAGTAGTATATCTATGTGATGTCTCCCAGGGTGAAACGCTGATGATTCATAACCTCCACATGCCCCAAGGACGGCACCATGGAGCTGAAATCAGGTAGCTGAAGATGTCTGACTGTGAGATAAATTGTTCCCATGTGGCAGAACAAGCCTATAGCCTGTTATTATCTCAGGGAAAGTTCCTCAAAATTGCTTTATCTTCTCTGCATAATGAAAAAGGATCTAACGTGCCTGTTAGAGAATAACCACTTTATTAGAGCTTTTCATCACGCTGACATGAATGAAGGGCAAAGTGTTTTATTTCACAGATAAAAACAACCCGTCGAATCTCCTGATAGAAGTGAACGGAGTACAAAGTGATATCTGAAATGGCCTTAAGGGAAAGGTAAACAGTCATCAAATTAGGGACTCAATTTCTTCTCTCCATTCATGCAGGAGAAGAGATGATGTCAATAGGAGGTCATGTATTAACTCCTTACACAATCTTCTTCTGCAGATAATGGCTATATTAAACTATAAAACACCTCTTCCACACACTTCTTTGTACCTTTTGCTACTTAAAGCCTGTACTACCAGGTTTGAGATTTGCAAGGAACTTCAATAAACCATCACTGTTGGTTCAAAGTATAATATGTGACATTTCTAACACCAATACTTCAGATATCAAAGACATCCTAATTAATACAGTGCAGTAATGACTTCCTACAAAAGAGAGGGTGAAGTCAGACTCCCTCTGGTTTTGTTGTTGTTAGCTCTGTGTTCACAGTGACAAGGGGGGGAGCGCTTCCTTCAGTTTGTTTGTTTGCTCATACATACATACCACCCACCAGCACCTCAGAATGCAAGCAGGAAGCAAATTATTTTCTTGTTTCATGTGCATTGACTATCTACTGGATTGTTTGTCTGCCGAATGTAATCTCTGAACCAAATGTCAATGACAGTTGGTCCAGTGCAATGGCTGCTTAAATTAGTTGGCACCAGTCTCACCAACTGTGTCTGTGGGAGTGTGTTTATGCGTGTTTTTGGCCTCTGACTGAACTCGGGACTCAACAGAAACTCTGGTTCTCTCAGATATTTCTTTCATTTTTCTTTACGTCTTTTCTGGTTCATTAAGTAGATTCATAAAGTCTGGGGATACGGGCACATTTTTCACTCAAGTTGAAACTCCTTAATCTAGATGTGTGCAGCTGTGTCTATGACTCCTATTTGCATTTCCTTGTTAGAATGCCTTTTGTATTGCCTAGTCCTTCCATTATTTCATAGAATATTAAATGCATATTCAATTGGGTTCCTTTTATTAAATTCTTTCCCAAAAAGGGATGTACCATTTGGATTTTTTTTAGCTGGAACCAATTTATGAAAACTCAATTAATAATCCTCAGATCAAAAATCCACGTTTGCAACAATGTTTTGTTTCGATATATGGAAAATGGACTTGAGCTTGTATAACGCTTTTCTAGTCTTATGACTACTCAAAGCGGTTTAACACTGCAGGTCACACCTCTATTTACACACTGATGGTTAATATGTAAAGTGACCATCAGAAGTAACTAATCCCATTCATGCCCATTCATACGCCACCAACAAAGAAGCGGGAGCAGCTTGGGGTTAAGTATCTCGCCCAAGGACACATCGGACATGTGGCTGCAGGAGCTGGGGATCGAACCCCAGGAGACACCTCAGACAGATGTTATAAAAGCAGACGAATGCCCTCAGTTTTAGAATGACATCTTTTACAATAATATCCTAGTGTCCACATACTGTTTGTCTAAATTCTCTGTCAAGTAAAATGATGGCAGCAATTAAATGAGTGCATATGGTTAGAACAGCTTTCAGTTTGATAAATATGGACATAAACAGTCTCTTCATGTGATTCTTCAGGCAGACTGACACATCCCGACTCATCACCATCAGCAGCATGACGTCACGCTTTCAAAATACCAACCAAAAGTTGGTCCATTCCCATTTTATAGACTCCCTCTGCAGGTTTTTATGTCTCAAATCGCATCTGGTAGCTGTGAGTGTCCTACAGAGATGAATACAATGTCTGTGTGCAGAGTGGAAGAGACATTTGTCACCTATATTTTCACAGTGTCGTACCAACTTTACAGCACAAAATAAGGGAATGCAATTGAACTCTGGGACATAGAGGTGATACAGTTCCCTCAAGGCTAGCTCTGCCCTATGCTTTGTTAAATCTGTCAGCAAGACAAGACGAGACAACCAAAAAATAATCTTTTTCTCAATGTGACAACCAAATTTTTCCTATATTCATGTCGACTTTGTATGTGCTGCTTTCTCTGAACACGCTTCAAGAATATTTTTAGAAATGTCAATGGCAAGCCTCATTACAGATGCATATGCACACAGGAGGTGTATGTTCAAAGCAAAGTAAATCAAACATTTTAAAACCACACCAAACTGCTTGAGTTATAAGTACATAACATCCACAAGTTACATTTTAGATTTGATGCTTTTTGACCATGTCTACACTTAAAAATGAGTCTCTGCTGTGTCATAAATTTGTCATAAAAATGTGAGTCACGTCTTCCCTAGAGTGCCTCCATCCCAGCTTGGACACCCTCCTCTTTTAATCTTCATTCAAAAGCATTCACCCCTGCAATGTGACATCCTGTTACTCCTCGCCCAGCACCCGATGGGAGGCTGATATGACACAGGTTGGACAATGAAGACATCTTTTCTGTGGGCGGCATCACATCAAGAACAAAATAACAATGTGTGGCTTTGTGAATCACACGGAGGGATAATCATTACTCTGTGTTTGCACTTACAAACAGACGCACCGTGGCCTACAATGTGCAATGTGTTCAGTAATTGGCACCAGCCAAACCTTAATAAGCTTTGACGGTTACATTTGTAATTTTGTTTATTTATAATTTTCTAAAATGCTTCGTAATCAGTCTGAATAAAAAAATGCCTTTTTGGTCGTGCCATTGCTCACATTTCAAGTTTCTGGCATTTTGCTGCTTCTGATTCAAATGCTACAGCTACAGAACGATAAGCAAGTGGAGAAAAAAAACACAAATCATGCCAATACCAAGTAAAGAAATGAAACAAAAAAATGTTTTTGCACTGGGAGCTTTAAGAATAGTGTGCAGTTTTTGGTTTTCAGATCCATTTTTGTACAATAATTGACTTCTAGGAAGGTCTTAGGCAAATACTTAGAAGTAAGGACTCTAAAACCTGATGGATGTTATTATGTTGTGTTTTACATGTTGCTGCTTTGCTCTCACTGCTTAGAGTATCAGCTGTATAGGTTGGTCGGTATAGTGTTTCATGTGTTTTCTCTGGAGGAAGTTAAAGTTCCTTTAAGTGGGGCTCAGAGCCGGATTAACCAACCAGCTCACCTTGGGATGAAATTGAGCTGCTCCCCTCTGTGTTTGCCCTCGGTTTTCCCAATAGCAAGCAGAATGCACTCTGCAAAATAGTCTTTGAAAAAAATAAAAAGTCTGGCTCAGTGACTCACTAGTTGGATTTTCTCCCTTCATTCAATTGGGCATTCGATTTCAGATCGCAATGAAGTGATTGATGATCAGATTTTGTTATGGTTACCCTCAAAACCCTGTGCTCACACTCCGATATTCTCTTAGACTCAGATTTGCTCTAAGACAAGGCTACAGCCAAGACCTTGCATTTAATTTAGCACATATTGTTTTGGCTTGGTACTCTGTTTTTGGGGGCAGTGGCCCATTTCCCATTTGTGGCTTTCACTTTTTTATTAGACAGTCAGCATGACCTTTAGCTTTTGTTCCAGGAATACTTTACATTTGAGTCTGTATGATTAAAGCAATTTGAAAGTCAAGGCTATTTTTAAAAAGAGCAACACATACAGAAAGGAATGAGAATGGGGTAGACCAGACTATATATTAATATGGACGGAGAAGCAGCCACCTGGGAATGAAGCCAAAATACTTAGATCCCCCGCCCCCTACTGACTGGCTGTAGTATAGGTCATAAACCTACCTCCTTTTCCGCAGAGGACATGGGTTGAACTGTAGAGTTAAAATGCACGTCCAAAATGTTTTTGCCGAAATTAGAATCTGTCATGGTAGTTAGTTATTTAATGCTGATATAGGTCCAAGTGTCCATCTTTCTGAGTAGTTCTGTTTTAATTAGCTGGTTTATGCAAACAGAGAGCGGATGTACCGTCATGATTGCCAGGCTTGTTGACATTCTCAACCGTATAAGCAGAGTCGTGGACGGAAGGCGATAGGAAATATCTGCTCCAAACTGACGCCAGAATTTCTTCTGCTGTGGACTGTACACACCTATCTGTGAATGCGTGTTTTGGTAAGTGGAAGGATTGTGACTTCATTTCCGCTCTTCCAATAGCCATACCGCTTTTGTCAAAGTACGTCACCAGCGCATTATGTCATGCAGGGGTATTTTTGCTTCACTTTTGTACAACGGAAGGATTCAGGAACACCCTGTCCCAGTCAATGGGGTGGATGATCTGATCAAACCAGCAAAGGACTTTCACCAAGGAGACAAGGCTAAGTGGTCCATATGAGAGATATTATTTTAACAATGGCGTTTAGTAAGTAGTTGAAAGGTACATTTTCAGATCTTGCACATCCAATGTGACCCCAAAAAGATTACAATTTCCTCTCAATTCTCCAGGTTTCTAAAGTATCAGCATCCAGTTATTTATACAGAGTAGAAAAGGGGGGCATTAGTTATAATGTGACAATGTTGATAGTCTTAATAATGCCAAAAATACAACAAAGAGAAGATCATAAAGGACATCATCAAAGGCGTAATCTCTTTTCCTTTAGAGGAACAATAACTCCTCAGGGCTCAGCAGTAATCTTTCCAGTCACATAAACTGGTAAGTTAAATCATTATTCTTCGGCAGAAACGTGAGGATGAGAACAGCCTGTTTTCAGCTCTCCTCTGACACATCCCTCCATGTTGGACGGCAGTGGTGGTGGTGATGGAGAAAAGGGTGGAGGCAGGGTGACACCAGAGTGAAACATAACGCTGTTGAATCTGGGACACCATACTAGGGCACTTAGTGAACGAGCTGATCCCTGGAGCTGGGATCTGGAGACCGATGGCTAAAAGTAGGAGGAACAGCGTGGCACGACAGAATTATCTCCGGACAAAGAGCAGTCTTCTGCGGGATAACGCAGAAGACGAAGAAGATGATAATTTGCATCTCAATTTTGAGCCAATGCTGAGTAGGCTTATGGGACTGCAGCGCCGAGGAGACGAGGACTCAGCCTGGGCATGAGTGTATTTAATTTACTGTACGTTCTCTTATATGTTTCTACTCATGAAAGCTTGAGGGGAAAAGCTTATAATTCCCAGCCTGTCCATCTATGTCAGTGGATGCCATTCCCATGTCATGGAAGGGTTAGGAAGTGAGCAATATAGAATCTGTTTTCTAAATGGGTTTTTCGCCAACAAACATGCTCCATTTCCAAGTATGAGCTGTAGTTATACTTAAAATCTGAGTAATATAGCCTACCATGGTTGGAGTGAACAGGTGTGTAATGATTCTTCAAGGTTCTGACCGGCGTCTCGTCTTTGGGCGACCCATCAATCGCTGCAATGTTTTCATGTTCGTACTGAGATATTGGAACGGGACCTTGTTGCCTCAGGATGTCTGCCAGGGCTCTGGAAAGAAATAACACAAGTACAAAAAAATGTTTGAACTTAAATGTTTTCCAATTACCAACATTTTCCTCTTTTTCTTTTTCAATTCACAATCCCCCTAAAGGTCCTTCTAATTTATTTAGCTTCGGCTCCAATTTGAATCAAAGAGGTTGGGAGCAATGCAGAGAGGAAATCCTAATTACACCCACAGTCACAAGGGGGGTTAGATTTTCAATAGCGTGGTACACAAGGTACAGAGGAGTCCTATTTAAGTGTCCAACTCCAGCACAAGGCCCATTTATTATGAGTTACGTTAATGCCCTGCTTTAAACCGGAAAATAAAAGCCATATTTCACAGATTTTCCTACTTTTTGAAGGCAAAAAGTCTGTCTGTGCGATGGAGAAACATCACTGCACCGCCGTACAGTGTAGGAAACGGCAATGTAAGTGTGTCAATGTCAACCTAAAGCAGCCGCACAGTCCTCTTTTCTATAACTCGGTGACTTTGAGAGATATACTGTATATTAATAGCATTTCCCTTCCAGGATAAGCACACTTTAGCCGTTTTCTTTTTTTTCCACAGACGGAGGCGACCTGGTTTGAAATTGTCCTAGTTGGCTGCTGTAGTTGAAGTAGTTTATGAAACAGTCCCAACTTTTAACATGTATTTTAAGGGGGAAGAATAATGTTTGACCAAGAAAGTGGAAGCAAAGGAAGAAAGATTTGACTTTTAATTGTTTAAATTCTGCATACTGAGATGATTGTATTTATTGTTATCACAATGTACGGAGAAAAAAGAAACTGCTTTTCAAAGCACAGAAGTGTCTAAAAGTAAAAGATAAATTTAAGACGAGTATTAAAGAATAATGTTAATAGTACATGGTCATAAGAAAGGGAAATATTAAATATTGACAAATGCATTCTCATAAGACAGTGTTTCAAGATGGCAGGTAGAGTGTTTCTAAGTCTGGAGTTACTAATAATGCAAAGATCTCGTCACCCTTTGTCAAAAGCTAAGCGTTAAGAATAAGCAGCAAAGCCCAATTCACTGATCTGAAGTGCACTCACTTTTGGAGTCAACATGTTGTTAGTAATATGTTCTGACACAAAACTAAATAATGGCCTTTAAAGGAAGCAGCAAGACTTGAAAATCAATGCACAATAAAATAAAAGAGGGTTCTGTTGAAAGCTACTGAGGGGGAACTAGTTATCTGAAAGAAACAATGGGACGAGAATGGACCCTTGGGGAATGCCTAAATTAAACAGATTTATGGAGATGCAGGAATATACCATAGCAACTGAGGGTTCCAAGGCGTTTGTTTTTACAACTGTATAACCGATAACTTGCCCAAGGACACATTGGAAATGTTGCTGCAGGATCTGGGGATCGAACCCTCAACCTTCCAGTTGAGAGACGACTGACTCTACCAACTGAGCCACAGCCGCTCCCTAAAGTTAAGGCCATAGTTTTAGATGGCTGAAAAAAAGAACAAAACCTAAACTGTCAATGCTTTTATCTCTTTAAAGTTGACAAACTATGACATTCATGACCCAGAACACATTATTAGTATTGCTGTGCTGCAATTTCCTTTTTGAATTTTTTATTGTTAACATAATTTCTAATGCCAGTATTTCTGAACTAAACTCAAATTGGCTATATAAGCCAAGAGCTGAGTTTCTTTATATACTTTGACTTTAACTTTCTGTTATTCTTCCATTGTTTTTACAAATACACAGGCGCCTTGCCTTTTTCAGTCAGCCTCTCGGTCCTGAGATTGGAAAACAAAGCATTATCCTTACCACCTAGCCGGCATAAATTGGTTTGCTCTGCAGAAGTTGATCAATACAGCCTGTTCAAACCACTGGCTTCAGCTCTCACTCCACATTTCTTCTGTTTCGGTGAAGGTCACAGACCAAACAGCAAAGGTCTGCCAACAGCTCAGTATTCTGCTCACAGTCCTCCCCCCTCAGCCGCAGAGGTAGGAGTCTAAATTACATTAAAGAAGCACCAGCAATTTAGAGAGACGCTCAGATCATTTGAGGTGGAGCAGACCCTTGCCAAATAAAAAGCTAATCCCATGTTCCACTACTCCTTTTTGGTCATGGCTTGTCAGTGTGAATGTCTGCTGCCAGCCTCTGAGGTCTATTTCAGCAGACATCATTATGACATCTACATATGCCAAAATAAAGAAAAATCATATAAAGGAAAAACATATTTTTACTCACCCAGCAAACCATTCCTCCTCTTTTAATCAACCTCGCTCTAAACTCGAGTGGCTACCGTTTATATTGATGGCCTTGAACACTTGAATGTATGCCCCATGGATAGGACAATACTGCAGGATAAAACCACACAAAATATGTCCCCTGTTTTCAATTCTCAGGGCATAGATAAAAAAAAAAGTGCTGCATCATGAGCTTTTGTTGTTTCAAATACAGTATTACGAAGTCTCCTGAGTCCATATGGATATTAAAAAGCTGACAGTGCCAAAAAAATAATTATTTAAAAGACACTTATAGCAATCAGTGGAGCTTACATTTAATCTGATCTGCTCAAGGAGCTTCTTTGTGTTGTTGTCAGGGCTGGAAGTTTTAGAAACTGTTTTAACAAGAACATGTCAAAGTGTTTTGTCTGAAGCTGAGTAATCTGCCTCGACATTTTCAAAGCAGCAGGTGCCAGAGTTTTATGACCAGGACATAACAATGCACAATTATCTTAAAGTCAATGCCAGACGTCCTCCTCTCTCCTAGTAATTTTAGGTGACTCAAGTGACTCCTGGGTAAAAGCAATGACTAACTCAATATGAGTTCATGTTTCACCAACGGGTGGAAAACGTGCATTTTAATTGAGACTTAATTCCATAATTAAACTCTTTTTAATCCTTTATTCTTACAAATGCTACAGAATCAAACCTATATAACTTTTAATTAGAAGAAAACAGACTTCTATATACGTAAAGGGTACCTTGATACAGACGCCAAAGGGTGCCTTGTTGGAGACCAGACTACATGACTAAAAAGGAAGGAACAGGTGGTGAACCAATTGCTGAAGGGTATCAAGAAGAAGTTTTTACCTCAAGTTTAAAAGAAGAGAACATACCTTAAAAGGTTCCAAATGGGAACTCTAAAACAGACGCTAAAAGGTAAATGCAATAAAGTGCTTAGCAACAGACTCAACCACCTATTCCAATGGAAGAACACAGCCTTTGATATATTTGTCAAAGGTTTCTTTAAACGGACTCTAAAAGACGCAATCTTTGAAACAGACGCTGAAGGGTACCTACAAACAGACCTCACCTTCAAAAGAAGATAAACAGACGTCAAAAGACGCTTCATTGGAACCTTGAACAGATGCAAAATGGTACCCTATGTGAAGTATCTATATAGTTTAATCAAGATGTAAAGGAGGTCTGAAAACAGATGTCCTATGTTCTTTAAAAAAGACGCTAGAAGGTACCTTGAACTGGCACTAACAGTTTACTATAAAAACGACTTAATCATTCTGTAAGAAAGGCAGAAATAGTCCTTAAAACAACTTCAAAACATTAGCTACCTTTAGTATCTGAATGAGACACCATAGAGGGAAAAGAAGGTGCTCGACCATCGTATCACAAAAATCACCTTCGCCAAAATTGTCGTAAACACAGTATTCTTTTTTAGGTTAATTTTTTTGGGGAATCTTCAATAATTAGCTGTTCCCATGACTAACTAACAATTAACAATAGATTAAATTCAGCTCTCATTACAGCATTCATTCACTAAAACACATTCTCTCAATCAGCTGCTGCCTCCTCTGATTGGTTTAAGTGGGCGGTGCTTGGCTGGAAAACATTTTTTCACATACTGTACTATAATGGACTAACCAGAATTAAGAATACACTGAAACAAGACCACATTAAAACCCAACTCAGTTTTTTTTTAACAGCTATAAAGGTTGATTAATTTAGTTTTCTCCCCCAAGCTCTTCTGTAAAACAAAAAAAAAAAAAAAGATTTTAAGAAAATGTAGAATTTAAAAGCAAAGCCTTTTGATTTATACTCTTCAGCTTATGTCACTGTAATGGGACCATTTTAGTGTACTGTAAAGCATACTGTAATGGATCCAATCAAGACACCAGCTATCTCCAAAAGTCGTAAAAGAGCGTAAATCTGCAGAGGAGGACTCAGATTGAGAACTCAAAGGGCTTTCTGGGAGGTTTGTTTCAGGACACAAGTGTAGAAGGAACAAGAAACTACAGATAATAGCTAACATTTAGTACGTCTTTTGTTTTCTTATGATGGGCGGAAAAAATGTTGCATACTGCCGTTTTTTTTCAGCTGATGACTGAAAAAGCCATTGGGATGTCTTTTTTATGCTTCTCTCACGCTCATTGAGCAATTCACTGACCACTAACGGTGCCCAGAGGAGTTAAAAATATTGTCAATGTGGAAGCGAACACTCATATCAGGACGATCACTCATTACGGCTTCCAGTGGCATTTACTGGATCCCTCTGGGGACCAACATACCAAACCCCCACCCTCTCCACTGGGACTGACACAGAATGGGGTTTTGTGACGCATAGAAAGGTATACAGTGTTGACATTTTTGACAGGAAAGCTCTGGGGAGGAGAATAACGACATGTGCTAAAGGTCATGAACTGTAGTGAAGTCATGATAGTGAGTCGGTAACTCATGTCCATAGGATTGATTTTCAATTAAAGGAAGAAAGGAAATGTTTTTACAGCCCGTATTTCCATAGCAACTCTTTCATTTAGAGCTCAAAAGAACATAAAACTGAAGAGATATGCCAACCATTCTTACTCCCAAATATAGCTTTGTCAGAGGCCCAATGTTTCAAAATATCCCAGTGAGCACCAATCATGAGTTCAGCGTTGAAAATTGGTTGACAACGGGGTGAAGTTCTTCCAAAAACCTCTCCATGACCATTTTCCAACCAGCTTTAACAAGGTTACAAATCCCAACTTTCATAATTTGGTCCTTTTAGGGTTACAAGGTGGACGGACATGATGATTGTTGGAGGCGTTTCTCTTAAATCGTTTCGCCGTGGTTGGGGAAATCGTGTCATTGCAAAGATGTAATTCAAAAGCATTTAACCTTCACAAAAAATCACCTGTGATTTTAACAAGAAGGTTCAGATCGGTCCAATGGCAACTGTTTTGTAAGGCTGGAATCTGCGCACCCATGTACCAAGCATTTTCACATTGTATGTTTTATGTATTGTCTGTGCTTTATTAAGTGTATATGAGTCTCCCTGCCACACAATGCACCTATGGGTACAAATAAAGTAACCTGAACCTGTTAAGAGAGCAGTTTCAAACATTCCCCCCCAGAAGAAGAAATAAGAAGTTGTGAGCTCGAGTCCAACTTGTCTCGTTCATTTTCTCATTGTATGATTTCTGTATTGTCTGTGCTTTATTAAGTGTATATGAGTCTCCTGCCACAAAATGTACCTATGGGTACAAATAAAGCAACCTGAACCTGTAGAGAGAGCAGTTTCAAACATTCCCCCCCAGAAGAAGAAATAAGAAGTTGTGAGCTCGAGTCCAACTTGTCTCGTTCATTTTTTCATTGTATGATTTCTGTATTGTCTGTGCTTTATTAAGTGTATATGAGTCTCCTGCCACACAATGCACCTATGGGTACAAATAAAGTAACCTGAACCTGTAGAGAGAGCAGTTTCAAACATTCCCCCCCAGAAGAAGAAATAAGAAGTTGTGAGCTCGAGTCCAATTTGTCTCGTTCATTTTTTCATCGGTGAATGTGATGCACTGCTCCGCGATTCAATCAATGTAGCCAAATTATATAGGATGCAACTAGAAAATCTGTGTTACCATGTGTTTGAATGGGTGACGAACCTCCAGACAAGATTTACCAGGGAGATCTGATCTCAACATACCGTATATGTTTGAATTACGCCTTTAAATAGTCTGTGAAAAAAACATTGCTATTTCTGCGAGCAAAAATACAAATTCAACAATCCTATGTCTGAAATGATGAGCTGAAGATTCAACCAGCACACTCCAGAGATATAAAGGTGGGTGTCTTCCTCGATCCATTTGGCCCAGTTAGGACACTGTGTACTTTCATGGTGTGAAATCGTGCGTTTTGTTCACATTCATGAACGTTTACAGCGTACGGCCCTAATACAATCACCTGTGCTACCTGCAGATACAGGGGACTACTTTTTCTGTAATACGTCACACTTGCTTGTTGCTATGATTCATTTTTTTCATGACTTGGTCCATTTGCCCATTAAAACTCCACACAATATATTCAGTTTGAGGTTTAATATGATGGTATTCATTCATGTTAACTGATAAGATACACTCAGATATACTATATTGATCCTCCATTAGGAGATACTTGGTCAAATTAAAATTCCCATATTAGGGGTCCTTGTTCAGGGTTTCACACACTTTCAGGCAGTTAGGGGCACGATGTCAGTCATTTTAAAGGAGACTGACAGATTTACACAAGTTTTGTTAAGGCAATTGGAATGAAGTGGAATAAAAAGGACAAACTCACCTGTGCACGTTCATCTCCTGCGGCGGCTTGGTGGCTTTGTCATAGGCAACTTTAACACAAATCCCAATGGCGATGATGAGCGCGATGACAGCGCACGTGATGTACACCGTGGTGTTGGTCGGGTCGAGCTCCGGGTCGTACGTGTCACCCGTGGGCGCAGGTGACGGGGGCTGGGTTTTGATCCAGTCCGGGGTGTTGTAGTTGGTGCAGCTCTTCTGCTCCAGCCGCTTCCCGCGGTCCGCGCAGCAGAAGCGGAGGAAGCAGCTGCCGCAGCAGAAGCGGTGGTCGGTGTTGTTGCACACGAACTCCTTGTCGTACTGGCCGCTCACGTCGTAGTGGCCCAGGCAGGTGTCGTGCTGCACCGAGGGAGCCTGGACCTGCGTGATTCTCCCCGGGACGGCGGCAGCCAGCGGGAGCGCGGTGGTGCTGCCGTTGACCTCCTTCACCTTTGTGTTTCTCCGCGGCGGAGTTTTGCTCTTCTTGTTGTTGGTGGCGGAGCACAGGACATTCAGCGGGTCTAAGTAAATCAAAAGCAGCAGAAGGAGCTTTATCCCCATCATTTGAGGACGCGCTGGTGTTTGTTCTTTGGCCTCCACTCTCTCTCTCTCAACCTCTTCCTCTCTGACTCGCACTCTGTCCACTTCTTACCGAGTGGAGCTTCTGGCTTGTAGTTTCTTCATCGCAGTTACTCCTTTACGCGCCAAGACGGACTTTGACTGGAAGACTTCGAGCTCCACAGACACAGAAAGCATCCTCTGACTTCGCTGTCATCCAGTACAAATTATTTTTCTTCTTATAAAAGTTCGCTCTGAACAAAAGTTCTCTAGGATTTCGGTCGCAGAGACGTGAAAAGGACCCAAAGTCCTGCAGGGGAATCTCTCTGTTCTTTACCATGGGCAGCTGATCTGACTCGAAGCTCGTACTTAAACTGCGGGGAAGAAAAGGCACGCATAGATGGATTTAGTTGATAAAATACGACTTTAAGATAGGAAAAGTAACCATGAGAAACTTAATCGACAATGAGAGATTATAGAAATGAGAGTTCGGATCGATAAATGGCAGTAACTGCAAAGGACACTTTCAGCACCATGGACAGCGCCCAAGTTTCCATTTGGATGTTTGGAGCGCGTCAGCGTCCAAGAAAGTACATGTTTGAGATCTGTTTCTGTTCCAATACCACATGAAAATACGTTATTTAAGTAGAAAAACTATGTCCTTGAAGTCCATAACGAAAAAAAAACTCGCAGCTTTGGGGCGTTTTCCTGGATCTTTTGCCTTTATTGTACGCGTAAACTTACTTTTTATCCAGATTTCCTGAATTGAGCATTAACCTTTAGAAATGAAAAAAATAATCTAAGTGAAAAGAAGGAGAAGAGGAAGAGGACTTACCGGAGGAACTGCGGCCGGTAACCGGGTTGTCTCAGCCAGTGCCACTGATTCAAAGAGCCTCAGCAAGACAAGAGGCGAGACCTCCCCTCTCCTCTCTCCGGCCCGCCTCCATCTCTCTCTCTCTCTCTCTCTCTCTCACCCCCCCCCCCCCCCCCCCTATCGCTCTCTCCCTGCTCCCTCCCTCCCTTCCTTCCAAGTCACACATTCAGGTACCTCAGTTAATTATCAATCGGCTTGTTTCAGTCACGTGCCTCCGGGCTTCACTCGATAAGTCGTCGAGGTGTTAAAAAAAAAAAAGGAAGATAAGTGTATTAGAAGTTGTCTGCACGCGGCGCTGCTGCTGGACATTCACGCATCAGTGCTCACACAAGCTGCATCCACTCACAAGTCACCAATCACGTCCTCTGGGTGTGTGTGTGTGTGTGTGTGTGTGTGTGTGTGTGTGTGTGTGTGGCCTGCTGGTTTACTTCAGAATAATACATCAGGAGCCATGGCAGAGTAGGTGAACATGTTTAGTTTGACTTTGAGTTGAAGCTGTTACCACATTATCTTTTAAATGGCTATAAATGTTCTGAATGTAAGCCCAGAAAAAGTATTTGATTTTATAACAATTCTGACTTATTCCCCATGAATCTCTTCCTCCAGTTTTTCCTTCAGTTCAAACGTTGACTTTGGCAATAGTTTAACTGAGTTTTGGCTTTTTTCTACAGGTTTTTTTTTTTTTTAATTGAGAACTGAATTGATGTTGTATTGTGACTAAATACTGTAAAATGCCAGAGACTTTTTCCCATTTCAGAATTTGTTCTTCCTTTAACTCTCATCCCAAAGGTCATACTACACATTATAAGTAAAGTTATAGCCCGATATGGACGTAGGTTTTTGGGACCAATCTGCCCCAAAAAACAATAATTGTATCTTGTAAAGTGAACAAGGCCACATCTGGGACGCCTCACGCAATCCAGACTGGAACGCTAGCATGTTTGAGGGTTTTTTCAGGGTGCACAGAGCGCTCTGCACATGCCAAAGTCAGGAGCCACAAGAAACATTGAAACTCCCTCTGCACCTTTAAGAAAAAGCTAAAGACCCAGCTCTTTCATGAATACCTACTAACTTAATGATGATGGTCTCCATATTATTGATGATGATGATGGTAATGACGATGGTTTTTGTTTGATAACGACGACTTATAAGATGGTTTCTATACTGATTAGAGCTCTCAAGAACTGCCCTCAATGTTGTGCTTTGCCTCTGGTCACTTCCTGTCAGCACCTGTGTGTCCAATCAGACTCAAAGCTGATCGTTTGCTCTTACTGACATTGTTCCTTTTTTTCTAGATCCTTGCTTGTGTTGTTCTTACTCTCTGATGTACGTCGCTTTGGATAAAAGCGTCTGCTAAGTGAATTGTAGAATGTTGAAACAAAATGGCAAAGTAATAAAATAATGATGAAGTTGGTGTAACGAGATGAACGATGAGACAGAGGAAAAGTTTGTCAAGCTTTTTTGTTTAGAGTCTTCTTTCCGGGTGTCGCCTAACCCAGCCCCTCTTTTTTCCAACATCATCACGTCGTTTATGATGATGGTTAGGTTCCATCAAGTAGTCCGTCCAGCTGTCGGTCAAGTCATGGCACAAATTTACGGCTCTGCGTTGTCTGACCTCGGCATTTGAATTGGCTGTTTGACCTTTTGTGAGTCCATGTTGCTGAAGCCCTCTGGTTTCCCGAGAGACATCGGTAGTGATTTGAACTGTTTATTATTTTATAGATTAATTAATGTATCAGTTCCTACAAAATGCAAACAGTCCACTTCCTAAATGGAGAAAAACTGGCACTGGAAGTTTGAACACGACAAAGTCCAGTTTTCACTTTTGATGGACTTTTAATAGTTTGGTGAAATCTGGTGGTACCAGATGGGGAAATGGGCCACATTAAAACATCACCGACAGGTAATGTGACAGCAATAAGACATCATTTTAAATTGACTTTCAGATACTTTGCTGTCATTGCCTGAACTCCACTGTCCTCGTTCTCTCAGTCATTATCCGGGGTGTCAGAGCTCATCCATCTGGTGTGCAGACTGAAAAACCTCTGCCAACATTTATTTGTCTTAGACAGCGAGAGTGCTGTTTGATCAAGGTGAACGCTGCTGGACCAAGGTCTGCTGTCATTACTTTTATAGCAGAGGTTCCATGTGGACCGAGGTGATAATATTCATATGAGCCATTTGAGTTTACAAAAATGATACTAAACAGCCACAAACCACCTGTCTTTATCAAAGTCCAAAACCAGAGGGGGAGGGGCTAAGCCTCTGTACTGTACATGGGGCGTGCTCACTAACCGCTAGTCTATGGGTACCGCGTAAATCCAATATTTTTGACATCTGGTCCCCATTTACAGACATTTAAAGATCTAAAAACTGCTCTCACGTGGCTCTCTTCAAACCAACCAGACTCCATGAATGAAAGCAGTGATTCTACATGATGAAACATAGGATGAGAAAGTCCACTCTTGAATAAATTATCTTTTGTTGCAGTATTGTGTGTTGCACCAATCATCTGATGGATCCAAACTAACCCCAATTAGTTTGGGATTAGTTTGTGAATTGGGATTTAAACCCCAATTCACACAACAAACAAACTATCTGATCAAGGCTTCTCTTACATTTACAGTCACCATTTTTGGCAATGAAGTCTGGTAGCTTTTAAGAGAGTGGTGTTGCTACTGTTTCTGATGAGGAAAAGTATCTCCATAGGGATTTCTGTAGGGTTTGATATCTTGTTGGTTGTAAATATGAACTCAGAATTAATTTCAACAATAATGCATGACTGATTTATTCTTTTTTTTAACTTCCATACTTCAGTTATACTTTATATCAGCGCTAATTTCACCTCCGATAGAAGCCAAAGTGAATCTTAATTGTGGCGCCGTTTCTTACACTGCTCATGTCATCTACTTCTGCGAGCCTCGGAAACTAGGTGTGATGTACTCCCTCGTGGCCCTGACTGCACTTTACTGATAATATGACAAGCAGACAGGAAAAAAGGGCACGGAGCTTTTGATGAATGTCTTTCCACACTAAACGCTCTGGAAGTCAGCATTTGCAAATTGGCCCTCTGTTCCTCTGTCAGTCAAAACGGCACATCAGATGGCATGTTGAGCACAAAGGGAAGAGCGATTGTCCATTAGTGTTAAACAGCTCGGAGTACTCCGCGCTGGCCTCAGCGAAAAAGTGCTGACAGGTAGCGATGGGGTCGACATTGGCTGAAGAATAATGAGGCCATATTTCAACAGAAGAATGAAATAATGAAAGAGATAACCAAAGAGATGTGAAGCTTAGATTCTACAACACGAAGCAATAACAAACAAAAAAAACATTGCTGTCCACATTTCTAATATTTTTAACTCATCAGCAGTATTTAATGAACAATTATGCAGTTTGGACCTCAGATGGTTCAAAATGTGAAAGAACCAAGAAATGGAGCAAAACCAACGCTTAAAAAATGCTTCATAGACTTTTTGACACTTTTTTTTCCTCAGGCACACATTTGTGACTCACTGAAAACAGCTCTGCGACCCACCAGTTGAGAACCACTGGTCTAAATGACTAATAGCAATAAAATAAATTGGGAATCACTTCAAAATGTTTATTCAGCTAGCAGGGAAAGAGGCTGCAATGGCTGCTATGTAGTCCATGCATGCTACTGCTCTAACATCCACTTAACAAATGTTAGAAAAACTGAAGAACTTAATGTAAATCTAAGAGTCTGACAGCGATACAGGGGAGAGGATCCCTGCTGAGGTAGACCTTCTATTTTAAAGATAGAGATGCTTTTCTCCACTAAAAGCCGGCTGCTGAGGAAATGCCCATTTTTGGGGGGTGCTAGTAGCCTAGCGGTAAGTGCATGCGCCCAATATAAAGGCTGTAGTCGATGAGGGCGGGCAGCTCGGGTTTTAATCTGACCTGGGGCTCTTTTCCCGCATGTTGTTCCCCACTCTCTCTCCCCCCGGATTCTGACTCTAGCCACCGTCCTATCTCTAAAATAAAGGCATTAAATATCCCCAAAGTAAATCTGAAAATGATTTAATAACTCAACCATTTTGAGTATTTTAAGGCCAAGAGTTAGTGCATACATTAGTTGCCTGATAGGTGGGTGCATCAGCTGTTTCCCATGAGGCTTAAGGCCAGAACTCTTTGCCTGCTGCTAGATCGATTAAAAGTTAGGTGGAGTTGGCACTTCCAACATGGCCACCGCCGTGTTTGGGCTTCAAAACGCCTCTTCAGAAACCAATGGGTGATGTTACTGAGACTACGTCCATGTTTTATACAGTCAATGGACAAATGCCATTTATTTGAAGGTTGGAATACTGTTTTTTTGTGAATGGAGTCTGCTGACTTTAAAGCGAGCAATGTGAGAACAGCACAAAACAATCACACAGGGAGAGTAACGCAGCTCTTTTACAGCACCGTGGGAAGGCACTTGACAGCACTTGCCTTGTAATTGTCACGTTGATTAGTATCACAGATATTTGCCCCACATTCGCTCTCTGGTTGGTCTATATTTTGTCTTTCAATCAGGGATTTTTATGTGGGTCTTGATTTGGCTTAGCTCAGAGCACCAACCGAAATGTCTGCCCCAGTTCTGGTGGCAGAGGGGAATAGCTATCCTCTGACACGGGGGCCTTGTTGGAGGGTCCGCTCTGTCGCCTTTTTTTAATGAGCCAGGCACTCTCAACATGTTTCATAAGCTCACAATCGATGCAAAGTGAATCTTAACATCGTTTTAGCACGACAGAGCGTCGCTAAAGGGGCCGCACTGCTCTTATCCCGTCGACCTTGCAGGTGTCTCATCCCTCCATACGGTGCCTCTCGACTTTAAGTACTCGCATTATAATCTTAACGTTGTGAAAAGCATTACTATCTCGAGAGATGTTTGCCTTTTTTAAGTTCATATGGAATATAACGCATACTTTGATTCTAATGGAAAGATGCTTCAAAGACAAAGAGGGCGACGAGGAGAGGAACATATAAGTACATAATGTTATGGGGGGGCTGCATGGTTCAGGTTCAGGTTACTTTATCTGTACCCGGTGGTGCAGTGGTTAACGCCGTTGCCTCACAGCGAGGAGGTTCCTGGTTAGAATCCCTGTCGGACATGAGCCTCTCTGTGTGGAGTTTGTAGTTTAGTTTAGTTTTTTATTTTATTATTGTGTCATACATACATCCATATGCCCAGCCCGCACGGGCTTACATGACACTATAAGTTAAAAACCGTTCCCGGATCAGAGTGCACTAGGTAAACTATATTCATTTTCAAGAAACAAAAAAGCAAAAGCAAGTCAAACTAATTAAACAGAATATCCTGTCTTCTTTCCCAAGCATTTGAAACAAAACTAGCAAGTTTAAACACATCAAACTTAAACAGCCATTCCAGTTTCTGTACATCTGTCCGCCCCAATATTTCTGATTTTACTTCATGAAACAATAATTCTCTTAAATCATCATATTTTGTACAATGCGAAAGAAAATGGGACTCTGTTTCAACTTGAACTTTGTATGTTCTCCCCGTAGATGGGTTTTCTTTCAGTACTCCAGCTTCCTCCCACAGTCCAAAGTCATGCTCGTTATGTTATTTGGGTGTGAATGTGAGTGTGGCTGGTTGTGTGTCTCTATGTCAGCCGTGTGATTGACAGTCCAGGGAGTAACCCCGCCTATCTCCCAATGACAGCTGGGATCGGCTCCAGCCCCCTGCAACCCCCGAACAGGTAAAGTGGTAAAGATAATGGATGGATGGATAATGTTATGGGGACCAGAAAGTGAGTTGTAACTCAATCCATTTTGTTGTAGTTTCAGAATGTTTGTGTGACTGTTATATCAGGCCATTTTTTATTTTCATGGCGTCAATTTACTTGACGTTGGTGTCATCAATAATGTCATGGGGATGCAACAGGGGGGGCTGTGGCTCGCAGGTTTTTACTAAGCAGTTAGAGAAAAGATTTTGACTGGAAATTTAACCTGCAATCTGTTGCCTGTTACTTAAATAATAAATACTCTCTGGAGGACGGCGAAACCTTTCAGCTAATAGATTAGATTTAAAGTGATGACAGGGTCTCAGTGCTCTCTGACTGCTCTACTTGGCAAACCCACCTGTCACCAAAACTTTCATTCCCATGTGAGAGACCTCCTGATGATCTGATGAATTATTTACCGAATATTATGCAAATTGCATAAAAACTCTTTGTTGCCCTGTTTTCATGGAGAGTGCACCTTGCTCCCTGCTGGGAATATGTCAATTTGAGAAAAGTGAAGTAAAAGTTTTCTTGGTGTAGACGACTTGATGCAGCTGCTAGTAAAGTAACATCTGATACGAATGCCTCCTTACCTTTGGAGGTGTCTGAGGTAAACCCGAGACCTCAGTGTGGACCCAGAACACACAGCAACGAGACCGAACAACCCAATGTGTGGAAGGAAATGGATGGATGGACGGATGGATGGATGGGTGGATGGATGGATGGACGGGTGGATGGATGGAGGGATGGTTTGATAGATGATGGATGGATGGATGGATGGATGGTTTGATGGGTGGATGGATGGAAGATGGATGGATGGTTTGATGGGTGGATGGTTTGATGGGTGGATGGTTTGATGGACGGATGGTTTTATAGATGATGGATGGATGGATGGTTTGATGGATGGATGGTTTGATGGGTGGATGGTTTGATGGATGGATGGTTTGATAGATGATGGATGGATGGATGGATGGATGGTTTGATGGGTGGATGGATGGAAGATGGATGGATGGTTTGATGGGTGGATGGTTTGATGGGTGGATGGTTTGATGGACGGATGGTTTTATAGATGATGGATGGATGGATGGTTTGATGGATGGATGGTTTGATGGGTGGATGGTTTGATGGATGGATGGTTTGATGGGTGGATGGTTTGATGGGTGGATGGTTTGATGGGTGGATGGTTTGATGGACGGATGGTTTTATAGATGATGGATGGATGGATGGTTTGATGGATGGATGGTTTGATGGGTGGATGGTTTGATGGACGGATGGTTTTATAGATGATGGATAGATGGATGGTTTGATGGATGGATGGTTTGATGGGTGGATGGTTTGATGGATGGATGGTTTGATAGATGATGGATGGATGGATGGTTTGATGGATGGATGGTTTGATGGGTTGATGGTTTGATGGATGGATGGTTTGATGGATGGATGGGTGGGTGGCTGGGTGGACTGACGGGTGAATGGTTTGATCGTTTGACGGATGGATGGGTGGATTGATGTCCACTATTATTGACAGACCCAACACACAATAGGTAGTTATTAATTTGAAAACGTACGAGCAATATTACCTTTTATCCTGAACATGCAAAGCAATAGTATAACTTTGACATATTTCTTTGTTTCTCTTGGATCTTATCTGTTCACTAATTTAATATGTAATCTTTCCTTCTCCCTATTTTTTCCCCAAGTCGAAAACAATTTCATTTAGTCCACCTTTAGTCCTTTCTTTAACATAATGTTCATTTGTAATTTGACAACGTCTGTGCTCATCCGTTTTGATAATAGTTGTAAGAAAGTTTAAAAAGAAACACACTCCTGTATAAACCACGCCCACATCTGTTTGTTTTTAAAAATCTGAATCCAGATACTGACACATCTTTGGTTGAACAGATACAGATTATAACATTTCTGCTCGACCTTAGTCTCCTGAGACATTCAGTCTGAGAAAGACATATGTAAGGAGCATACAAAACAAAAAATCCAACTTTATACGATCTGAGCAGCCAGAGAGACCTGATACCTGATGTTTTCCTCTATATCTGAATCTATTAGACACACCTCACTGCTCTGTGATGCATAGCAGCAGATTATAAACTTCTAATTTGCACCTAAGTGACTGGATTAGTCACACCTTATAGAATACTAAATGAATTCCTTAAAAATCCAAAGTGGGGTCGGGGGAAATTAAAACTTTTAGCATCTTTGTTTGTTACAATGTGTTGTGTGGTTTTTTTTTTTAAGACTTTGCAGAACCACAGAGCAGGAGTAAAAAATGCAGACATTTTCTCTGAGGAGATCGTGGATTGCAAAGTAAATATCAAAACAGAAACCCGAGGAGCAGCCTGTATGTGTATATGTGTGTGTGTGTGTGTGTGTGTGTGTGCGCGCATCACACCATCACGGGTGTTTTGTAATGAACAAACTTGCATTTATGAGAAGACATCTGGCCGTCAGAGTCGCTGCAGGTTTAAGAGTGAACACTCGAGTCTTAAAGCAAACTGATTTATCTCTGCTCTACATTAAAGTCCAACAATGATACCAAAAAAAAAATATATTTTTTTTTATTGTAGCTGAGGATGAGCTGTCACGACTGTCCTCCATGACGTGCTGGTTTGCATGACTGTTGGAGAAAGTGGAGTGTGATGAAAGATGCCAGAGGAAAAAGAGGCCTCAGAGAGTCACCGGGTCACTCGTGCATCACTCGGGGAAGGGGCTGGATTAAGGGGTGTAAACTGAAGTGTGTTTTCCTGATTAGTTAAGATAGTAAAGACTCTGCGACTAAACACATTTTTGTTTTCCAAAAATTGCAAGCAACTCCTGCAGACTGTCTAAATTGCACAAATATGTAATTTGGTAACATTTGTGTGTAACATATTTGGTAGCGCTCTGTTTGTAAAATATATCAAATTTTTTGGCTGTAAGAGACATCCAACTGACTGGAGAAATATTCCTTTTTGGAAGCCCGTATACTGTTGAATTTGAATCCCCACTCGCATTTTTTCACCCACCCCAACTTTGGATTCAAATGTGGTGTTAAATCTTTTTACTCTGGTACTTTTCAATATTATCAATCATTAAAATTCTGAGATTGTATCGTTTTAAATCCCATAATATAGAAAAGCATTGAACATTTTAACACCGCCGATAGAATGACATTTGACTCTGTCATCATAATAACGTTTAAGTAACAGCTTATATTTTTACTTTGGATAAACGTAGCTTCTTCTTCAAAATAATTGTCAAAAGATAAAAAATGCCCAAAAGACTCCGGAGAGGGACTTGAAGTGTAGAGAATTGTTTCGGTCCTTGGCCAGAGGTGTTATCACAGAGTGACAACTGATTTTTCTGCGAGCCCTTCAGCTCATGGATGTGAAGCCATTATTTGTGTTCAGCAGGCCTGACAGTATCTGGGGGAGGGTTACTGCAGCGTGCCGCTCCCTCGTGTTGCTGCTTTTGTTGTTGTTGTTGTCGGTGAGTTGTGTTTGTGCGGGCGACTTCGCAGGTAAGATGCACCAGCAAACACAGCCTGAGAGGAGAGGACTGCCTGTGACAAAGTCCATTCAGCTGGTGGCATCCAATCAATAACAGCCTCAGCAGCATCCACCCTGCACAAGCTGCGCATGTATGTGTGTATGTGTGTGTGTGTGTGTGCGATTGTGTGTGAAAATGCGGGAAAACAAGCCACTTTTCCAATCTTTTCTTCCATCTCCAGGGGAGGACGGCTGCTTAAAACACAGAAAAACAAAACAAAAAACAAGTCTTGTCTCTCCTTTCCAGGACTTGATCCTTCCTCCCCTTCTCTCTCTTCTCCTCTCCTGTCTCCTCCTCCTCTCCTTTCCTCTCCTCTTCCTCCCCTCCTCTCCTGTCTCCTCTCCTCTCCTGCTCTCCTCCTCCTCTCCTGTCTCCTCCTCCTCCCCTTTCCTCCTCCTCTTCCTCCCCTCCTCCCCTCTCTTCTCCCAAGAGGAGTGTTGTTAAATTGTAGCTGCATACTAACAGCTTCCTCTGAATCAATTACCATTTGGATATAAATGTCACAGCTCTGGAAACTGTCAGCGGGCAGAGACTGAGAGGAAAAGGCTGCTTTATTAAGGATGGGATATAAGCTAAGGCTTTCATAAACACAAGCAATCTTCCTGAGTAGCAAAAAAAAAAAGAAGAGACATATTTCCAATTAAAGGATCATTTTTCACTTTTTGATGCATCTCAGTGCAGAAAAAACCCACTCCTCCCCTCAAAGTTATGTTAATGTTAAAGCAGGTGGTTTGAATCTCCCCACAGACTACAGGTTGAGTCCTATAAGTGAACAGGAAAAGCACAGTTACATGACCCTATAGATAACCTTTTCACTAGCTATGAGCTTCTTTGCATGTAGCCGAAGAAGAAGAAGAGGAAGATGAATGTTTCCTCAGATCTGCGCGGTCACTGTCAGCTTCTTGCAGAAAGCAATAAGGCTGAGTGATTGAAAAGTCAATGTCAATACAACATTTACTTTTAATAACCTGGAGGCAATAAGGACTTGACGTGTATTATGAGAGGAGGAATCTCTTAAGCCGTCTTCACCTCCCCCCCCCTCAATGGAAGGTGAACAGAGAAAAAGAAAACAGAGGAACTCGGGCTAAATAAGATCACAGACCTTTGACTTCATTCACAGATAATGTAGTCGCTCTCAGGCTGTAAAAATAGAAGAGGTGTGTGACTTTGTGATACCATGATATGAGGGGAGATGCGTGATCGTGTACACAGCAGGGTTCAAGTTAGAGAAGAATATGTTTCTCTGGAATTTTGGTTTACGATGATTATTCTTTTATTAAAGGGGACATATTATGAAGAATCCACTTCTACAGTGTTTTTGAACATATATTTGTGTAACCTGAGAGTCTACTGACCCACAAAATGTGAAATAAACCATCCAGTCCTTTGTTTGTGGTCTGCATAAGTCTTACAACACAGAGAAAAATGCTCTGTTTCAAATTTGCTCTCCTTGTGATGTCACAGTGGGATTCTAGTAAAAAAAAAAAAAAATCCCCTCCCCTCCCCTAATATCTCCACCCATGGACTCCACTAGAGCCTAGAGCAAAACTTCAACGCAGGTCCGCCATTTTTATTCTTGCTACAGAGGAGTGATGTCTACCGGGAAAACTCAGGGGGCGGGGCTCATTGCATTTAAAGAGACACACACACCAAAACGGAGCGTTCTGAGAGTTTATACAGGGTCACAAACCTCCTCTGCTGCTTGATTCATGTTATATTTTGACCAAAGCACAGCACAGATGTTTCATTTAGACCACAGGGGGACTGTTTGAAAAGGTGGGGAAGGGGGGATAAAATGTTCTCTTTAACCTGAGAGAGAGAGAGAGAGCGAGAAGGGGACAGGGCCATAAAGCAAAAGGATAAAACTTGATTTTTAGGAGCGTCGATGGCCTGGCGGTTGTGTCGTTTGCCCCACGTACAGAGGCTGTGTTCCTCGTGGCAGCAGTCGTGGGTTCGAATCTGACCCCAGCCCTTTACTGCGCGTCGTTGCAGTAACAGACGAGTGATGTCACTCAGGCTCGGCCCTTTAATATTTACTATGGTGGTCTATGTAAAGAAAGTCTATGTCTATGGTGAAACTGGCAATGTAAGTATTTACACTTCTGTTGTTAAAAGCAATCAAGAAAACGACTTCGATCAGCACCCATGTATACAAACCAATGGGTGACATCATCATCGCTACGTTCATTACTTATACAGTCTGGGACAGGATCAGCGCCTTGTCATCTTAATCTGATGTTTGCAGGAAAAGCTCTCCACATGAGTTTGCCACAGTCTTTCTGGTCACTCCTTGTCTTGTAACGTGATGTTCCCCGCTGAGTAACACGTCTCATCCTCGCGTCCGCACTTATAAATCCATTTCCATTTTGTAAGTTGCGAGGATTAGCATTACGTTCTCTCTGCTGTTATAATATTCTCTTTTTTTTTCTCCCGGCGCACCATGCCTCCTGCTTACCCGGCATTAATGAGCTAATTCCTTATCACGCCTCGTGTCCCAAAATCACCCCGCGAGACTGACAGTGTTCAGACGTGAGCCTTTGACAAAAAACATGCCCCTTGTGTTTAAGAAATGTGCACGTCTGCTTTTTATTTTTAGAATGCCGTGTTTTATATATATACACCCGTGTATGCATTCTGCAGAGTGTTAAGACTTCTAAAGTGTGTTGATTCGAGATGTCAAGAGTGAACTTTAAAGTCGCCGGGGCAAATCTGTCAAAGCGAAAAGAACAGAGACGGAGCCGCACGTCACCAGAATTGGAAGAAAATAAAAACTGAGTTAAAGCAAACGCCCTGCAGAGCTGCACGGATGTCTTTTGCTTTCTCCTTCCCCGAGTTATTGTTTTTAAACTGAATTGTAAATGTTTGTGTGTCTCCAAAGGAAAAGGAAATCAAATCATCTTATTTTTACGCACTGTAAGGCCTAATATCGAATTGTGCATATTGCAGAAGGAAAAAAAAAAAAAAATACAAATCTTTGGGTCCGGCAGCATGAAAACGAAAGAATGAAAAAGAACGAGATGATTAAATGTCAGCCGAGGAGGAAAAAAATGTAAAATGTTCCTCTCTTCGCCGTCTCTTTTGTTCACACTCTTGAGCATGTGTCGGTCTGCGATCGGCTGCAACGGGACGAGCCGTCCGTCGCCGGCACGAGTTGACGAACGCCAGGGTTACATCTCAGCGCTCACAGAAAAACTGAAGACAGGATCCTGATCCAGCCAGGAGGAAACTTTGCTTCATTTCGCCCACTTAACGCTCCACAGCCCTCCTGCCAGTGGGCCTTTATCGCCTCCATCACTCCACTTAATCAGAAGTGCTGGCTTAGGACTCCCTCTAATCAGACCAATTAGACTTTAAAACCTTGTCTTTTAGGCGGATGTCCTCTTAGTTCAGGAGACTCTTTAGCCTCCTGCTGGCGGCCTGGCAGAGGCCCAGAGCGGCGTTCAGAGGACGACCTTGAGCTTATTATTTTAATTTCCACATTAACTTTTCTTCTGACAACGGAGGTCAACAAAGAACAACTTTTACTCACCATGACAGTTGAGGCAAATGAGTCTAAAGGGTCTAAAAGATAAACACAAAAGAAGTCTGTTCCAAAAACACAAATCAAAAACCAACAGTAAATCTATTTTGTAAATCTCCTCCGTTTGGTTTGAGTCGCACACAGAGGGCTCCACGTCACTGGCTCTGTCATCACGTCTGTGAAACATCCGTCACGGTGCTGGCAGGCCTCAGTCAGTCAGATAAGCTCGTGAAACCTGATTGACTAAACATCCGATGTGTGGTGCTTTCACACTCGGCACTGTGACAGCCATGCTAAGAGGATTAATCATCACAAACAAGGGCGCACACGGTTTATTAGCTACAAACGACACCTTCTCACAACCCCGCCTGTCAAATATGGCGGCGTGGTCGTGGGATCCACGCTTCAAAATATGACGATCTATATCCTCTGGTGACAGTTTTACACTTGCAGGTCTTGGTGGGCAGGTGGGAGAAACTAAATCAAGCCACCACACGTGTTAGGATTCTTAAAATAAGCAGTAAGAAGGTGACGATGAAGAATATGTATCATCCAGTTACACTTTCAGATCTTTTTTTTTTTTGGAGTTTTGAACATCCAACATGAACTCACACGTGATTGATGAAAAGCATTCACAGTTTGGTTGTGTTCAGGCACATAATTGGCATGCTTTCTAAACCTTACAAAGTCAATTTCTACTTTACGGTAATCTCGTCAAAATAGCTTTGTTTAGGCGTCGTTCTGACTTAGATAAGGCGAGAAAAAATAATGTTCTTGGTAATGTTTTGACGCTGTAGACAGGCAAGGGACACATATTAGTGTTAGGAAACCATGGTAACGTGTATTTTGCATAATATGTGACCTGTAATCGGGACGAAAGACCAAGACTAGTTTAGGGTTTGGTATCGAAATGACTTGATGAGATTTAGAACCGAAACCTCCTTTACGATAGGTTGGCACCACAACAACTTAAATAGTAATATGAATCAGAAACACTTGGTAGTATTTACACACCAACAGGACTTGGTTGTTCTAATGCTCACAACTGAATTATTGGGTCAAGGGACCAAAAATACTTGTTGAGGTTAAGATACTTAAATGACGTGACTGGGCTAAGGTCCCAAAACTAGGCCTACTTAAATATCTACATGCAAAGACTTGCTTAGGTTTGACACCAAGACAACTGGGTTAAAGAACACAAGCCACCAAATGGTCTTTGTTAGAGTTATGCAATGCATGAACTTTGCTCTGGTAAGGTAACATATCTACTTGGTGAAGTTTAGGCACAAAACGGACTCAGAAATGCCCGGGCATCAAATCAACCTGGAGATGTTCAGGTATGAAATGGACCTGTTTGGATGTAGGCACCTTCACAGCGTGGTTCTGTTTAAGCATCTTATTGACTCGGCTACAATTAGAAACAAATGGAAGTTGGTTATGTTTTGGTCACAAGAGGACTTGATCAGTATATGGAAAATATTTTTGGGACTTAAGTACTTAAAGGCTTCATATGTGATTTTTCACACTTAATGTAATAGAAATCAAGTATATCCTCTGAAAATAACTCTGTGAGTCATGACTGTCTACAATGGGTGTAACACCCGAGTCCCACTGTCTGTGATGTTTTCAGAGTTTTCCCGAGTCCTATCTTCAGTTTGTTTACATTGCCAGGACGGCCGGCTGACTCCTCCCCTCGTGTATAAAAGTTGTTTAATTGAGGGACTAGAGAAAAGAAGAATAACATACTGTACTCACTGCTTAACTGTGTTTCTAGATCACGCTCATTTCAGGTAAATTTACATGCAGTGTGAAGATACGAGCATAATAAAGATCGCTAGCATTAGCATGCTAACACAACAATGCAGCGCGAGTTGTTTTGGTTTCATGCTGGTGTTCAAGGGCGACATCTGCTGGATCAAAAAAATCGCATAGAAAGCCTTTAAGGGAATATAATTTAATATTTAGAATTAAATAGGTAATTAAGAAAAGTAATGTGTATACTATGGTGTGTAAAAAATGTACTACACAACTTTTAAGTACAACAAAAAGAAATTCAGCTTTTCATAGTAAGACCTACAGTCGTGTTATTTGAAATACATTAAAATCTTAAGAGCCAGAGAACGAACTCTTGCTATGACCTTGTAATAGTTTTTGACATTTGGGATTTCTGAAACATGTTTAATCTCAGGATAATCAAGGTAGATCTGACAGCACTATCCATCATAGCCAATTGTAATTACCTGCATATAGATCACTGTCACATGAAAAAAGGGGCCATTAAGGGGAGTTCTGTGTGTGAATAGAAAACATTCAATCAAAATGCCACAGGAAACACGAGCAGCAGCCAGGAGCAGTGATTGAACAAGAATCCTAACCAGGACATCCCACGCTGACTGCAACGCTCCCAGGTGTGCTGGCTGCATGTGACAGTCACATAAACAGGTCTATCAACAGAGGGAGGGTTTTTTTGTATTCTGTGTTTGACCAGCTTGGTTTAGTCCTGATGGAATATCAGCAGGCCAAAAGAACACAGGCGGGTGTTGGGAAGCTCTATTGACTACTTAGTGGAGAACACAGCGATGATTTTGGTTTAGTTGTATGACTGTGATGTCAAAGAATAACCACAGTTAGTGTAGAATCTAAATAAAAGCCAGACAGCCAAGACTTTGGGTAATTATTTAACACTTTCCTACTTGGAAGAGATCTTTACATTTCTGATTCCCAACCACAGGATGAATCTCAGGATGCCCTCACACCAAACCTGCTTCATCAAATTGGCAAGAAATTGCCCAACAGGAGGGTCACAAACTGCTTCCAAATGAACCCTGGTGTGATTTGTTTGTGGTCTTGGCAGGGATAGAAAAATGTGTGATTTTAAGCTGGAATTCAAATGTGAAAACTACAAACAAATCAATCTGATCTTAAACTGCTTGATGAAGCAACCTGGGTTGCCTGTAAATGTGCAATAAGTGTGTCAGACAAACAAATTTCCACCAACGAGACCAAGAAAGAGAAGTCAATGGTCACCTCTGGATCGGACTTATCTTAGAAATTTACGGCAACTTTAGCATGAAACTAATTAATTATTTTCCTCTTTTATAGTCATTTTCTTTACACTCGTATATGTTTTCACGTTTGAATTCCAGCTTAAAATCACGCATTTACTATCCACAAAAATGGCCTGTTTTCTTGAGCTGCTGTAATGCAAAAATTTCCCCCATGGGGGATCAATAAAGTTTATCTTCATCTTTATCTTTATCAGAGTTAAGACCACAAACAAATCACACCAGGGTTCAGTTGGAAGCAGTTTGTGACCCTCCTGTTGGGCAATTTCTTGCCAATTTGATGAAGCAGGTTTGGTGTGAGGGCATCCTGAGATTCATCCTGTGGTTGGGAATCAGAAACGTAAACATCTCTTGCAAGTCGGAAACTGTTAAATAATCACCCAAAGTCTTGGTTGTCCGGCTTTTATTTTGATTCTACACAACTTCTCTGTGGTTAAACTTTGACATCACAGCTGCCAATTTATTAGTTACCTGACAAGAAGAATTCAAACTTTCAGATCTTCTTTCTTCAGTAAAAAGTAAAAAAAGGATCGTCTTCTTTACACTTCTAACTTTCCTTTGTTAAACTCAATACAACTCATATTCAACGATGAGCAGCCGCAGGCAGGTTAGAGACCACAGCTTTGGATCACTTGGTTAAAAATGGAGTCCTGATATAACCTGTCTTTTCGCTCTTGTTTCTTCCTGAATCTATGATGTTACACTCATGAAAGATTGAAGGCTACTGTGCAGAATGAATAGAGTGGTGAATAAAATCTGTTAATATAAAGCCCCTTTCACGGATATTTCAGACTCTTAACGCGGCAGACCATAAATTAGTGAAGGAAAAACCTTCCTTTTTTTTTAAATGAGAAAGTTAAAAAGACCTCCGACTCTGGCTCTTCTTTTGAGATAAATTGAT
The DNA here is from genome assembly GCF_963584025.1 of Labrus mixtus. Classification (NCBI taxonomy): domain Eukaryota; kingdom Metazoa; phylum Chordata; class Actinopteri; order Labriformes; family Labridae; genus Labrus; species Labrus mixtus. The sequence goes on along the minus strand of NC_083631.1, from coordinate 21,039,905 downwards.
TTAGAGCTTGTGATAATAAAAGATTAAGATGGTCATTGGCTTCTTTCAGTTAATCCATGATTGGTAAGGTCATAAATGGGCAGAATAAGGTTGGGCAGAACTGATTTCTCCTTTCCTTATGACGTGTAATTTAAGTTTCAGAGCAATGAGAGTAATCTAAGAGGCATTCAAATTGGAAGGTATCTGCAGAGATGACACCACGGCATAAATATGGCACATTTGGTGGTAAGACATTTACCATATCTGAAACACACTCTGCCTCTATAAGCACCTGACAGGCACATAAGTGGTGTAAAGTCAAACCGTACAGATGATGAGTTTGTTATTGCCTCCAGCAAAAAACACCCTGGAGGATGCTCTTCTCTGGGATTATAGCTGCGATGTTGGTGCAGCACCACAGCACCCATAATCACCCAGAACGACCTGAAGGTTATTGCAGCTTTAATACCAAGGCTGCAAAAAAAAAAAAATATCTGTGTGCTCTCCAAAAAGTTTTCTCCCAAATAATAAACAGTCAAAACTACATAATGTGTATGAAAAAGGATCAGTGGGAGGAAGTGAAAGCTAACCAAAAACCTTCCTGGCTATGTTAAGACCATCAGACGCTCAGTTCGGGTGCGTTCGAATTGTCCCTCCTATCTCCTTTCACTATCCTCTTTACCTTAACCCCGCGAAATCGTCATGAGGTTAAGGAAAGATGTTAGGAGAATTCATAAAGGATTTAGGGAAAGACGATCTCGTTGCTCTGACAATCCGACCGCATTTTCCAGTTGGCGACGTCATTAAACGCGACGGGCCGGCGGAGGTTAATGACGTGGGTCCGCCGTGTTGAAACTACGATGTTCTGAAAATGGACTACAAAAAGCGCATCTAAAAAACTGAAATATGGTGAAATAATCCTAATCACCACAAGGTTGGGATTGAAATAAAAGCAATATAGAACACCAGGCTACAAGTAAGAAAAGTGAAACCATCAGCTTCCTGTCCACTCAGAAATCAACATAAATATGAAATTAATTATTACATTAATGTAAGATATAACCTACACATAATGTTTTAAGCATACAAATGTACAGCAGCACAAAGCATTCTTAAGTGAATGAAATATGTTGAATAAAACATCATCTGATAAAAATGTCTTTTATCTTTTTTATCTCTTACATGATCTGTGTCACTTTACGATCATCGTTAATGTCCGTGAACGGTCGGATGCGCGACTCGCTTTAAATGTTGCGGCCGCAAGGAATTGTGGGGCGGCATATCTCATCTCCTTTGGTAAAGGATGGTCCAGTGTATCCTATGATAAAGGAGGTTATAAAGGAAGCATTGACCCACCTTTCCTTAACTTTTAGAGAATTCGAACGGCTCTTATCATGGCCGCCACTTGCTTCCGGGGTTAAGGTAAAGAGGATCGTGAAAGGAGATGGGAGGGACAATTCGAACGCACCCTTCCACTCTTCTTCTTCTTCTTCATTGGACGTGTTGACTCAGCTGCTTTTCCTTGTGGCTTGATTGGGCGATAAATGGAAAATAATGCTGAAAATTAACATTCTGAGCAGACAGACAACTTGTAGATCTTGAAATTTGTTCTGAAAATTCAACCGACTGAAGGATAACAGGTTTAGGATTGTGCCCTGAAATTCTCTGTAACATGTCTAAAAATCATGGAGTGACTTGTGGAGGGCTGAGGTCACACACGGGCCCAGTAGTTAAAAGTCATTTGTCTTCAATGGGAGCATCAGCATGCTTGTCCATGATCCCAATCCAGACCAACATGAAGAGTTTCAGGACCGAGGTTTCAGAGCAGTTAAATGGGAGCTGTGCCGTCAGGTTTGGTTTCTGCTCCCTGCTGAGGCTGCTCTGGTGACAAAAAAGTCTCTGAACTGGGTCACAGCTGTGCTGCACATAGTGGCACCGTGGCACATTTCTCTGAGCGAGAGGCCCTATCTGCAGGCCGAGGGAGTAAAAGAGAAGAGCGCTTGTTAAACTGCACCCCCTCCAAGTGAGATGAGAAGGAGCACGAAACCAGAGCAATAAATCATTAATCCTCCATAAAGGGGCTGTGGGAGGCAAAGAAAACGTATGGCTGTCCTTTAATGTGAAGCGGAAGTGTAGCCCCGTACCTCTGCCCCCACCTCAGTACGGCCCTCGGGAGATACAGAGAGAAACTGGGGAATAACAACAAAACATAAAGAGTCTTTGAAACGTCCTAAAGGCTCTCCAGGAAAGGGCAAAGGCAAAAACACAGCAGGGGGGGTTCCTGGAAATAACCATTATTTAGTGTCTTCATTTTCCCCTGAAAGCTGAAATCAAAAAACAGCAGCTGAAACCGACAGCAGTAGGAGGGAAGGGAGAATGGGACTGAACTCCGACTGAAAAAACTGAGCCCAAATCATTTTGTAAAGGCGAGTATCGATGGGACAAAATATGTTATATTTATACTAAACTTGCTCGACTTGAGGTGGAGTTAATGATCTTTTTGGGGACAGTTCACCCGCACTTCATTCCAGCAAAGAAGTGCCTAACTCCTAACATGATGGAGGTCAAAATTCCAGTATTTCCAGTATTTTCTCAAATAGGAGAGAAACTTTAAAAATGCAAACTAAAACATAACAAATTGAACTTAAAATGAAATAATGTATGCATGCAAAGCTAATTTATTTTATTCCCTTCAGCCATGACTCGGTGAGTTGGAGGTCTGGCTCTAAGTGACTTTGTGTCGCCCTCATTAGCTTGGAGAATAAAGATCAGCGATGTGACGCAGACGTCCTGGTTATAAATTTGTATAATCTATAACTCTGTTGGCCCTGATTGTCATTAAGACACGCTCTCTTGCACTCCTTGTGTTAATGGCCAAATTGGAAGCGTGACCGCATCCCTGCAAAAGGTGTTTAAAGCAATCTTTAGGATCAGCATTAATGTGGAGGTCAGGTCCAGGAGGTCTTTAAAGTGGAGCTGAAGGTGTGGGAAGAGTTCCCCTTCGCCCCCCTTATTAACTGGCATTCTTCTTTTTGCTCAGGTTTCTTTTTTTAATCAGCTGTTTGGTATTTTCTGAACACTTGCAGGCCCTGCTTTGATTCATGTGGTGTGGTTGTTTTGTGTTGATGAGGGGGAAAATAAAATGTAGGTATAACAGGATAAGGAGCCACTGGGGTTCTTAATGAACAAGTAAACAAACACATGCAGCTGGCTCCAGATTTAGAGACTCAAAGGTATAAGGAAAAATGTTTCCATAAGGTTTCCATCAGCAGGATGCAGTGAGGAGTAAAGTGTGACTTCAGACGGCTCGTGGTACATTAAAGGAAAGAGTTGCCTGATCTGACATTGATGGGGGCGTCTGTAGCCTAGCGGTTAGTGCGCATGCCCCATGTACAGAGGATTTGTCCTCGAGAGCGGGCTGCCCAGGGTTCAAATCCGACATGTCATCCTCCCCGGTTTCTGTCTCTATCTCTAAAATGAAGGCATAAAACTCAATTTTTTAAATAATGACTTTGGATTTTTTTTCCCGAAGTAGGACCTAAAAGAGCCACAACTAGTCCCAATGAGCCACATGTGACTCGAGAGAGAGAGAGAGAGAGAGAGAGAGGAGGACAAATGATGACAAATCATATCCATAACATCGACTATCCTGGAGACTGTCAAGAAGTATTTCTATTCCTTTCTAACGGCTTTTTATTTACCTGAAACATGAAAAATAAAATTAAAAAAACTTGCATCCTCGTGCGTAACGGCTCCAAAGCCCTCCACCGATGAGCATTAAGTGTTGAGTTGTTAACAGCCATGCACTGATTTAACCCCTGGTCATACTAATAATAGTGACGTCAGAGTAGTATTTCCAGACCTGAACAGATCAGGTATTTTAAAGTTACACAGAGGCAGAATTATTTACCTGATCACTGGAAACTTTGTGTGTGACATCACTTAGAAATACACCAACACAGTTAACACCAGCTGAATGCAATGTGCGATCAGAGAGAGAGAGAGAGAGAGAGAGAGAGAGAGAGAGAGAGAGAGAGAGAGAGAGAGAGAGAGAGAGAGAGAGAGAGAGAGAGAGAGAGAGAGAGAGAGAGACTGCTCTAGCTGCAAACTCAGCCAAACAAACTCTGTTACGACCATCTGCAGGAGCACACAGCGACACACACATCCTCTAAATGAATGACGTACTTATTCAGAAAAAATAAGTTAATAGCTGATTACAGCAAACTTTGTTACGCACAGAAACATTTCTATTTTGTTCTTTGTTGGTGGGTAACAAATACTGGTGTTGAAAAATGATGCTGATTTACAAAAACAAATTATATACTATAAACCTTTTTTGGGCTAAACTGAAAAACCAATCCAATCCTAACTGTTAGATTTATGATCTTTTGCACCCCTACTGATAACCACTTCATTTAGACAAGAGTCCTAACAGCGTTAGCAGCTATGTAAACTCTCTATACAGGTATGTACATTTAAATACAGAATCAGTAAGAGAGACACAAGACGTTCTGGTTTTGTAGTAGTATAGACCTCCTCTCTTAAATCCAACTGTATTCATTCATGATATATCTGTAAATACATGATGACTGTGGTGTCTTTATCTACATCCAACAACTCAGAGAAACACTTCTGTTTTAAAGGGTTTTTCTTTCTTCTTGTCATTCAGTGACTTGAAGGAATGTAAGATGAGTTGGGAGCACTGTAAAAAAAAAAAAAAAGTCCTCCTAAACCAGGATGCTGCTATTTTTACATCCTGTTCTAGTGCCAGGGCTTACATGATGTCCTTCTGAATGGAGGTCAGGTCCTCTGCTCACAGTCAAGTTCTTTGTTTTAAGTGCTGTATTAAAAGGGCTAGAATGATGTGACAGCCCTGGAGCTGAGCAGCCTTTTTATTGATCACTAAAAATCACACAAAAATTTACTTTCTGGATCATAGTTGGCTTAGCGTTCTGCCTTGGAGGGTTAGGCGTGTAGGAAGGACTCTTGAAATCTTTCCATCAGTATTTATTGTGTTTATAGATTTATGTATTACCTTTACTTTTCCCCAGCATCAAACACTGAATCAGCAACGTTCATCATCAAGACATGTGCATACATAATAATCCATAACGCTTGTTGAATAAGCTTCCTTGCTAATAAGGTAGTTTAAGGTCACCAGGATGAGGACATAAAAACTTTATCTTTGGCACATCTACCAAAGACAGAGCCAGTGAGAGGAGCGGCATGAATAGTATGTCGGTGTAACTGAAGGTTGAAGCCACAGAGAGTTCAAGGAGTCAGTTAGTGAGAACATAAATACAAAGGCAGTCCATGTAGTATCGCTCTTTAAAGATGTGCTAACGCTACGTCCAAAGGTCAAACAAGGAAGACAAACCTGCTTTATCACACATCGGAAAAATCTAACAGCATACAAATTGAAGGGATTCTTGGCACACTAAAGCTGTTTTCACATATGCACTCCTTGATAATTTCAGGAGTATTCTGGATATTCTCGTGGCCTGGCTGCTCACATATGCCCCTCGCAGCGGGAGACTATCCCTGTTGGACAGGAGTGGTGGGAGTAGGGGGTCTCCTGAGGTTAAAAAGAACCCTAACCCAAATGCCATTGGCTATCTTGGGCTACATTTTGCGCACAAATCCAATCTGAACCTTAAACATTATTTTCATTAAGTAAAAGTCTCAATCCTCCTCCCAGCATCTCAACAACGCCTGAAATCAGCAGCTAATTGTAGCACACGCTCGCTGCCGTTAACCCTCCTTCCATTAGCTGATTACTGTACACACACCATCTTATTAATGTAAATCCCCGCACGAAAAATATTGCTCTGGCATAATATTTATTCTGCAGGCTATTCACACGGTGCACTGTCTCCGCCGGCTCTGGAGCTTTATGGAGATTTTTTAATGAGTCTTAACCAACAACCAAAGAGGACGATTTATTATTCCATCCTGCCGCCGCCGCCGCCTGCACCTAAATAACTAAGCAAATAAATAAGTTTTGCAGCAGGAGGAGGCGTCTGCTGAGGTGAATATGCTGCGTTTTAATTTACTGTGTGTGAGCAGAGGTAATCCATCTATGTTTGCATCTCAACAAACATAATTCAGACACTCTGTTTATCTTGTCTGCAGCAGGTGATGTACAACGATCGCTCCTTTGTCGACTCTTTAGTCATAAATTAATCAGAGAGACGGTCTCATCTCTCATCATGTGGCCCGGGCGGCCTGTGCAGCTATACCGTAACGTTAGCAGAAACAATTGTAATTGATAACATGCCAACGCTATTGATTTAAATAGGAAAAAAAAATGTCTTATCATATTTTTACAGGCAGCCTAGGAAATATTTGAACATGACATTCTTTGTTAATCATTCGCATTTCTACACAGCCTATTTTTCAGTGCCATGTTTATGTGTTTTATGCATTTAAATTAAATGCACTGACAATCTACAACTATTCATACTGTATATTCACTAACGTCATGATTATGGAAACCGTTGCTCAACATCTTTACTGCAAAAAATCAGCCGTCAAAACCAAGGAGAAACAGACTAAAACAGAAAATAGTAGTTTAAAGACGGCAGTCCTCCGTACTGCCTGGTTGAATCGCCATTTTTGTCACTGTAGTGTGGTGGCTTTGTACATTGTGATGTAAAAGATGTTTCTGGTTAAAAAGCATCTTACTGTTGAACAAAAAAGGTCTATCTTTGTGAAACTCACTAAAAATCTTTTCATATCGTCTGTTGTTCCTGAGGGAAACCCGAAAACTGTTCAAACATGATTGGTTAATACCATTCAGACTGCTAAAACTAAAATCTTGTACATTTGAAGAGTGTGTTCAAATGCAGATAGGGATTGGTGCATATCAAATTCAAAAGATTTTTGTCAAGCCCTAAGTTCCTCAGAGCTGGTATTTAAACCTCTATAAGTGAAATGCTTGAACAAAACAACTGCATAAGGAAGAAATGCATTTGTCTAGTTTTTAAAAATTGAGAAACAACCTCTGCCACCTCTCATCTGCAGCCGAGTGAAGCCCTCATCCTTGTCTTTGGGTGTCTGGTCACCTGCCAACATGTCCTCATTTAAGAAAACCACCCGGGCTGATAAATGGCAGCACTCTCTCTGTCGCCATAACTAACAGAGAGCAGGCCACCCAAAGAGTCTGCAGAGAGGTGCTCAATCTGCTGCCACAAAAAAAAAAAAAATCGCATCTCGTGTCAGCCGACGGGATGAGAGCCAAATCACAGCAAAATCCCCTCCACTGCATCCTGGGTAATCCTCATGCCTCACTCTCTTTCTAACAATGTTATCTCATCTGCTGCAATGGTCTCTGAAAAAAAAGAAAAAGTGACGAGCTAAAAGCAGATCTTCTTTTTTTTTTTGATCAATGTATAATCAATACAGTGAGTTCATTGTCTGCCTCTCTCGGTCTGGGCTTTATCTGCCGGCAGCAATCAAGCCTTCAAACTCAGATATAATAGATGAATGCCTGTTTAATTAGCTCTGTGTGATAAATTGAGTTTGAACGTCCTAATATACTACAACCTCAGCGATATATTTTATGTTCAGCCCTTCTCAAACGTGCCAGAATTAATTATGCTTTTTTTCCATATTACCCTAACCTTTAACATGAGTGAAGGATTCTTTGAGGGAGATTCAGGACAGGGTTTTCCTGCATGGGGGGGGGGGGGGCAGGCTAAATTTGGTGGCGTGTTAATTTTGGACTCTGCTGGACCGAGTTGATTAATGCGGCTCCCCCGTCACTGTGAGCTGGCAGATCCAGGACAGCCACCTCCACCCTCCTTCTACAAAGACTGCAAGTTTGTGGCTCTTTAGTCATAGTGATTACAGTAACAAAACTATTATACAATCTGTACTGTACATAAAATGATGAGTTAAAGGCTTTATATGCGATTTTTCACACTTAAATGTAATAGAAATGAAGTATATCCTCTGAAAATAACTGTGAGTCATGACTGTCTACAATGGGTGTAACACCAGAGTCCCACTGTCTGTGATGTTTTCAGAGTTTTCAGAGTCCTATCTTCAGTTTGTTAACATCGTCGGGACGGCCGGCTGACTCCTCCCCTCGCGTATAAAAGTTGTTTAATTGAGGGACTAGAGAAAAGAAGAATAACATACTGTACTCACTGATTAACTGTGTTTCTAGATCACGCTCATTTCAGGTAAATTTACATGCACTGTGAAGATACGAGCATAATAAAGATCGCTAGCATTAGCATGCTAACACAACAATGCAGCGCGAGTTGTTTTGGTTTCATGCTGGTGCTCAAGGGCGACATCTGCTGGGTCAAAAAAATCGCATATAAAGCCTTTAAAGAACTTCAGTGATGAGGAAAGTCTGCCAGGAGAATGAATGGAACATTTTTGCATGAGAGTATATTAGACTGAAAGTCTTAAATTTGGGGTAAAATGTTGTTAAATGACTTGAGCCTGGGTACACCGCAGTAAGGACCCCACCTCTTTTGGTAGGGGGTGCAGGATCTACCAGACAGTGGCATATTTTCAGGAGTGAATATGTGAAAAAAAAAAAAAAAAAAACACGACCCATAACTTCCAACAGATACGTGTGCATTGCGTGTCTGCTTCGTGCACAGTACCAGCAGCACAGCCATCAGCTGAAGTGCAGACACACAATAAAGAAAGATAACTATTGAGGCAGCAGTCCACCGACTTCAGTGTACTGCGGGGAGAATTAACCATTTTTGCCATTTTGGTGGCATTAAAAAGAGCCATGTTACAGTCTTTCTCTTCCAACTAAATGGTCTCTAAATCTCTGTCGGGATCCATCCTGTAATTTTTCCAGAAACTTTAAATTACACCCCAAGCCTTTTAGTGACATAAACAAAAAACTTTTCTTTAGCAACTCCAGAAGTTTTTGCACCTCTAAAGTGATTTTCTTAATTTATGCCGTGAGGGATTTATCAGTGAAGAAGATAAATAAGCTCCTGTCTCATATATCTTAGGTCTCTGAAGAAATACTGTGAAAGGAGATACAGTGATTGCACATTTAAATACAGAAAGTATTTTTCTCAAATGAGCTTTTACTTATTACATTTGATAAATTTTCCTCACAAAACTAAAATATATGAAATATTACACTGTGTGCTCATTTTTTCTACCATTTGAAAGATGAGGCATTCAGAGGTCTCCAAAGCCGATTTAAACGTTTAAATGACGCTCCTTTGTACTTGAAGCAGAGTTAGAATATACGCCTCCTCCTGTTTACATACCTGCACAAGGGACGAAAAGCAACATCTCGCTATTTCCTTTCCTTATCACGCCCGAGTATTGGTCTGTAATTGTGCCACAGTGCAGCTTACACAGGGCATTATGTGAGGAGAATAAACAGCGCGGCCCCCAGACAGCCGTTAGCAGACAAGCACAATGCTAACAGAGTGAAGGTAAACACAGGCACCTGCTCATAGAGATTAATGTGGGCACTGGGGCCAGTAAAAACATCATTATCATTCAGTCTTATTTAGTCAGCTCTGCGGTACAAGGTCGGGCCAGATGTTCTGTGGACAGAAAGCAGCATATCGACAGTGTTGCAGTCTCATTATTAGGCCGGAGTGTGTTGTACACACACAGATATACTCACAGATATACACAAAAACATAGCAAGCCAACTCATTACTCGATCGTTTCTCGGAAAACAATTAAATGTTGCCTATGTACTTAAAACTGCTTTGACAAATCATCTAGATCCAATTACCAAACTTTATTATGTTCCCTGTTGGTTCAGAGAAAACAGCTGCTCAGGTTATTGTTGGTTATTGTTCTTGCCAAAACTAAGTGAGAGTAATGATTTTACTAATTTGTTAATAAAAAAAACAAAAAGCTGCAGTCAAAAGAAGACGAATTTGGGCAGACATATCCCAAAATTCATACAAAGTTAATGAGAGTTATGCAGGATAAAAGTCGACGAAGCCTCACTGACGTCACCCATCTGTTACTGAAGGGGGGGGGGGGGGGGGGGGGGGGGCTTTGAAGCCCGTCTGTGGCCGTCGCAAAGCAGGAAATCCTGTCTCACCCTAACCCCCAATTCACACATACTCCGTGCGCGCCGCGGTCCGTCAGCGCCACGGTTTTGCTCCGTCGGACGGCTCGCGCCCATTCACACTGGATCCGTTTCTGGGACGTCAGCGCACCCATGACACATCACAGGAGAACTACAAGATCCCGCGGGAATAAAGAGAAAAACATGCAAACAACATTATGCTTTGTCTTTCTGAGGATGAATTGTGGTTCATTCGGTGACTGTTTTGACGTAATTTCGAAATTGACCGGATGCTCTGTGCGTTTCCTTGTCTGACTTCCTGTCCGGGCTGTCATATTCTGTCCAGCTTGATGGGTGCCTACAGCGTACTCCGGCGAAAATAGACCCGCTGCGTGTATGAAATGGAGCAGAACTAGCAACAACTTAAATAATACAGTATAAGAAGCTATTAAAATATATAAAATATAATTTAAAAATGTAAAAAATAAAAAACACAAAATGTACAAAAGGTGCTTGTAGCTACTCATAATGCTTTGTCTTAGCAACATCTCAATCAAAGTCAAAATGTACCTTGATGCAGCAGTAGATTGCTTTTTCAAACCACCTGAAGAAACTTCCGACTCAAGCCTCAGGGACCTCACCCTGCACTGCATCATGGGAGATCTGAAGAGCTGGTCTTCTGCTGGGCTGCTCATCACCTCCCCTCCCAGGACTGAAACCATGTTTTGAGGCTGGTAGAGCCTCTTCTCCTGTAGCCTGGGAGATGGCAGAGGCCTTGTCGTTGGTACATCTGATGGTGGAGCAGGCAAAGTATGGGGCTTCTTGCCTCAGCTGCTTTTTCCGGACCTCAACCCCCAGGACTGGCAGGGCATCAGGAGGTAGTGGTTCCTGGCCTGGTACTGGCTCTTCTTGAATAGCCTGAGTGACACCAGAGGGTTTTCTCATTAGAATCTACTGGAAGTAGTGGAGAAAGTACAATTGCAGGCTCTGGTTCCTTGACTGGGCTGCATCCACAACCTCAACACCCAGGACTGACACCCTGGCTGTAGGTTCAGCTGCATCACAGCGGCAGAGTCTGGTTCTGGTCCTGGTAAAGGCTCTTCTTAAATAGCCTCACTGAAGGCAGAAAGTTCATCAGCACCATGCTGGGAAAAGTGGTGGAGAAAGCATCATATTTGGTTCTGGTTGGTTCTGAATCCAAAACCTCAGCCCCAAGGATTGGACCCATGTTCAGCTGGCAGGGCTAAAGGAGGAGCTGGACGTAGTGTAGACTATCTCATACATCACTGAGCCATCGACAGCAGTGATGGCTGGAGGTTCATCAGTGGGATTGTCTATTTGAGTCTGAGGCTCAAACAACATGCATGTGTGCTCCACTGTGACACTGGTGATGATCTTCAACCCCTCAGCTTCCTCTTTAGGGTATCCTGAGGGAACATCTGCCTCACCTTCCCTTCAATGGAGACGGCCATGTTGTCTCTTACTGAGCGAGAGACGGTGACCTGACGGAGCATGGCAGATAGTGAGATGGAGACTCCATCCAAAACAGCTTTAGTGACAAGACATTTCACTTAGCTTCTCAGAGGGCATGTCACTGGATGTTCTGATAGACCCAGAAGCCCCGCAGGACTTTGGGAACCAAATCCAGCATCACCTCTTCTGGGCTCAATAATTTGGTTGAGGCTTGAAACTCAACATCTCTCTTCTGCATACTGGTGTTCACCTCCCACACCAACTGGAGCAGAGGCTTCACCTTCATCGAAATCCTCCATTTCAAAATTCCCAGAGCTGCACTCTCAGTGACTTCCTGCTCTCTTCGACCAGCAGGTCGGTCATTGCTTCAACAGTGAGCTCAGAAGGGTGCTGCTTCTTCTGCTGAAGATTCAGAAAAGTTCAGCCACCACTGCAACCTTCACTTTGAAGGACTGAATGTGCCAGCAGATCTGCTTAGCACGTTCATAAATCAAGAGTATCAAACAACACTCTGACGGCTTTGTAGACTCCTGTACTCCCTTCAATGAACTCCATGATGAATCAGTTTCTGTATATATAAAAATACAGAAAAAGATCACACGGTAAAACACTGACAAAAATATTTCCAGATGCTTTGATTGCAACACGATCTTTCACGACTATCTCTTACCCACAAACTCGACAGTAGACCAACACGGTTGAAGCTCCAGTCTTTATAAGATGCTCAGTCTGTCACAGTGAACAGCATTCTACAGCCCAACCATATAGAACGCAGCATTTCATACTCTTATCGCCATGGCGACACAACACAGAAGATTAACAGTGGCACATATTGTAATGTAATCAACAATCATACCTCGTTCAAATCCTTATTTATTGTCCCTTGAAATGAAAAAGTGTAATCTAACCACCACGACAGAGCCACAAACAATAAAAAGGGGCATCTTTCGTTCAAACTCTCCTCCACAGAAAAATGAAGTTCATTTTAGGTTGGGTTTCACATTATGGACCCAGGCCCGGATCCGAGAACGCTTGACCCCAAAGTCTGGTTCATTTGATCAGTGTGAACACAAACGTCCTGTACTTGTACTGTGCCCGAGTTCGCTTGAAGAGGTGGTCTCGTGCACGGTTCTGTGTGTACTCGGGAGATTTTGAACGCAACCGTGCTTAAACAAGGAAGTGGACCGCTATATGACGCGACTCAAAACGACTCCTCTCCCGTTAAAAACCGTCGTATCAGCGTAGCACGGGCCCTTTTCGTCCTGAGCGGCACGGTAGATGGTCGTTGTTGGCGTCTCAGAAATGACAAAAACATCCACAGTTACCAGGATGGACTCGGTCCTGAAGTGGTTGCCATGGTCGCTTCTTCTTCTTTCTGCTTTTTGGGGGATTTGCAAACCAACTATGTCCATACTGCCACCTGCTGTATCGGCATGTGTACATACGCAAGTGTACGCGGAGGGGGGAGCAATCGTCCTCGGGCACGGTACGAAACAAGTGTGCCCTTTCCTCAATTAGAATAAATGACAGTGTTTCCTCAGTACCTGTTCTTATCTAGTTATTTTTACCTTAGTTTTTGGATTGTGGGATAGGGGGTGGGGGAGGGAGTCATGTTGTCGTAGTTTGATTAAATGTTGATGTAAAGCACTTTGGGATACATTCGTAGTATGAAAAGTGCTATACAAATACATTTTGGTTGATTGATTGATTATGTGAAAATGCCAGTAGTCTTTACCCCAAAACAAAACTTGCTTCCACGGTTTGTAGAAATGATAAAACAGTCAGAACAAATTCCATAAAGGAAGGAGATGAGTGTGGATGGATGGATTGATAAAACAGACAGTTCTTCTTCTGTAGTCCATTTGTTAATAAAAAAAAAAAAGCATGACAATGATTTTCACAAACCTAAAACCACGAGTTCATGTTTGATTCTATAATGAAGGAGCTCCGCCAACCTCAACGTGAATCCCAGAATTTGGTACCATTGGCAGCAGTAAGAAAAACAGTTTGAGCCTTTCAGTGGCGTAAACAAGCACTGTGAAGGAGGTTTTAGCTGGTTATGAAACACGCTGAACTTACTTCACTTTGAGGGGTGCTGGTGGGGCGGTGGTTAGTGCGCACACCCCATGTATGGAGGCTGGCGGCCCAGGTTCGAATCCAACCTGTGGCTCTTTTCCCACATGTCATTCCCAACTCTCTCTCTCCCTGATTTCCAGCTCTATCCACTGTCCTATCTCTCAAAATAAAGGCACAAAAAGCCCAAAAATAAATCTTAAAAAAAAAAAAAACTTACTTCACTTTGTGTACTTACTCTCTTGATGACATTTTAAGAAGCTGTAGGAAGTTTTTTTTTTTGTAGTAAAGAAGAAAAGGATGTCCGAAAAATAATCTTCCAAGAAATTCTACCTAAACACACTTCTTACTACACAACAATGAAGTTTATATTCTCTGCTTCTGTCCCTCTGTGATTACTGGTATTGAGCGAGTGATATATGGAGAACCAATTCACCATCACATCAAACATTTAGATACTTTGCAGAAAAAAAAAAAACTGCTGAAAAACACAGGATGTCAGTCAGTAAAGGATCCATATGGGGAACAGAGGTAAACACACCTGTATGTGACCGACAGCACTCCTCTCTTCTTCGACAAGCTCTCCATCACCATCTCTCTTGACTCTTGATTTGTCTGGCTGCGATCTTGCGAGGCAACCTCATCCATCTTTATCGCTGCTCCGAGACGCACGGCGGTTGACGGGCGAGAATGGAGCCGCCAGCTTTATCTATCGCCGCGTCTCGTCAGCTTCGCCCTCTGAGAGCTTTTGAAGGGCGACTTCCTCCGACTGAAACGGAGAGAGAGATGATTGTTGGGCTGCGGCCCGGGGGGTTGTTTCCCTACTCTGACACCATTATTCCATTTTCCCAACTTCATTCATGGCATTCATGCTCAGTGCCGATGAAGCGTCTCAAACCTGTGAGACAGAGGAAGAGAGCCTGTTCAGGTCGACTTTGTAGGTCGGTGGAAGAACAAACATTGGTTAAAGTTTGAAGAGGTGAGTAAATTGAGTGGTCTCAAACATCTCAAAATCACAATAGAGGTTTGGGAGTGGCATCTAGCGCCCAAAGCACCTTGATTTATTAAACAGCGGTCTATGTTAAGCCCACATGATGAAGATTTAATGGCAGCTCTTTGTGTGAATAATAACAATGATTTATTTGACAGGCTATGACATGCACATCTCCCTTCATTTTTGTGAATTTTCCAGCCTCTGTCTTTTATTTCTTTGACATTTTTCGGTTATTCTTCAACCGTGTTCAGCCTACTAGAAGTCATCAAACGTGCAATTATTGATGCAACACAAAAGGAAGACCCAAATCAACCTCCACCTCCCTCCCATAAAACATCCACACAGCAATGGAGTGAGACAATTCAACCGCAGCTATTAAGATATGCAGCTTAATTATGAATGAGCTGATGTGTGGGCGTAATACGCACGGCTAATACAATGGCTCTGTGCACAATATGCGCCTCGGTATATAAATTAGTGCCAGTTTAAGAAGAAAAGTGGAAACACACCACATTATTCTTTAATTACGGAGCAATAATTACATTATACGGCTGCAGGTCACAGGTTGGGCTTTTCATTTGTTTAAGCTATAAAACAAACGGGAGTGCGGTTCAAAAGTACAAGCGTCTGTATCCACCGGAGTTCATCAAATTCATCAGGAGGCTGATGTGCTTCATTACATCTAATGTTGGTTAGATGGATAACAAAGTGATTATGTGCAGAGAATGTGCTAAGAAGCCATTCATCTATCACTACTGGCTGGATTAAAAACTGCATCCAACATGTTGGAATCGTCCTGGTGACCTTGAAAAGGCCTTCTTTTCTTTGTTACTTGTTTGTCTGACTTGTTAATTTGTTAAAAGGAACAAAAAAAGCAGACCCAAAACTCAGATTTGGAAGTTACAAGATTTATCTGTAAATGTGTTTAGCACTGATTTTTCAGCATTTTTCGTCAAGCTAATCACAATCCTAAAAGCAGCGGGGAGTACTAGCTTAGCTGCACCAAATGCAACAAGTCTTTACACCTGACCCAATGGACAGATTTTCAGTAAATTCCTACATTTACATAAAGAAGGTTGTGTAAATTTGGATGTGTTCAGTAAACCAACTAAACAATAGTGGTTCTCTACAAGGCACTGGCACTCGCTTCTCTCACTCCACAGAGCTTCATATACAAAGTGGAGATAGTGGTGCATTAATAATATCCACTTCTGAAATCTGAACTGAAATCACGTGAACACACTGAAGTCTGAAGAACGACTTCTCAACTCGGAAACTCGGACCACCCGAGCAGCGCCTGAATGCAGCATACATGTCTGTGAGATAAGATTGGTCATTTTGAGAAGGCTGTGGGGGGGGGGGAGCCAGTTTGTCTGATAAAATACATTTCTGTTTGAATAAATCTTCAATCTGGTTGTCAAATAGTTTTATTTCCCGCTCACACTGCCCGCCATCCAGAAGTGCAACAGCAGAGAATGAAAAACTTTACAGATGCAGAGTGGACAGCGAGCGTCTGTTGCTGCACAATGCGACGCAATATCCAACGCTCCTGTGCTGTTACGACTCACTGTAACTGAAATAACTCTGAAAGTGTTGTTTTTTTATCTTATATGTTGCAGCATGTAAGCTAAACAACACCATATATTAACTCATGTTAGAAATAAGAGAGTGCTAAATAACACGTTTCAATAACATAATAAAATACAGAAACACACCTTGCAGACATATTTAAATCACCAAAACCCTCAACAGCCATTAATGCGTGTCCTAATATTTGCTCTTCAGTCTCTCTGATGCCTCAAAGGGACAAACACACACAGCAGCATGTTCCATTAACTCGCAATACTTTCACATGCTTGTGGTCTATTAAGAGATTCACCGGGTCAATTCTCTGAGTCGTTTCACGGCGGCTATCTGTACGCTTGTCAGCAAGAATTAATGTGCAAATTAAGCTTTGAGAAGTAGCTGTAGGCTTTTCTTCCCCCCCCCCCCAACACTGGTCTGATATACATAATGGTCTTTGGTGAATTGTAACAGAGGCTTTCTGTTCAGAAGAAGCACAATCACACTGCAGCTGGTAACCGTCAGCATTAAGCCCAAAGTGTTTTAATGACACGTCAAGCCTGCACAGAAAAACTCAAAATACACACATTCTTTCAACTTTTAACAAACTCAAACATGGAGGATGTTATGCCTCTGATGTTAGATAATTGAACTTGTTTTTTTTAAACACTGCTTTTTACATCTTTTAGTATACAGATTGGGAAGTGACAGAAACTAAAGGCCTGTTTCACAGAAGGATTGCTCTACTTTTGCAGCCAGGGAAAAATGAGAGAAAAACATAGAATGCAATCCACAAAGTACGAGCAAAGGATAAAATGTGAACTGCGCTGCCGCACACTACAGACAGAGTCCTTGGTGCAAGCGCATGGCTCATTTGCATATATGTAAATAAGGGAATATTCCAAAATTTGGCGCATACCTCTTCCCATTCCTTTCCAATTAAGCCTTGCTTGCAAATACCATCTAATGACCACAGAAAAAAATCTACCAGAAGTCACAGTGGTGCTATTTAACTCCATTGAGACCCATCTCTCTCTCTCTCTCTCTCTCTCTCTCTCTCATCGCACATTGCAGTCACACACAAAGTTTCCAGTGATCAGGTAAATAATTCTGCCTCTGTGTAACTTTAAAATACCTGATCTGTTCAGGTCTGGAAATACTACTCTGACGTCACTATTATTAGTATGACCAGGGGTTAAATCAGTGCATGGCTGTTAACAACTCAACACTTAATGCTCATCGGTGGAGGGCTTTGGAGCCGTTACGCACGAGGATGCAAGTTTTTTTTAATTTTATTTTTCATGTTTCAGGTAAATAAAAAGCCGTTAGAAAGGAATAGAAATACTTCTTGGCAGTCTCCAGGATAGTCGATGTTATGGATATGATTTGTCATCATTTGTCCTCCATGCCTCAGTGAGACATCCGTCCCTGTCAAAGCTCTGAACAATGAGGAAATAAAAACCCGTGGGCCGTGAGGAGCTGTCAGCCATGGTCATCTGGAGGTAGAACATGTCCGAGCCTCCGTACGGAGAGAGGATTTATCCGCTCTGTTACAAATCCAAACAAGCATCCGGGCAGAACATTTGGGGAAGTAATTAGTCATATAACGTCAGGGAGAACCGCATGGAGGCTGTTTTATGTGCGAGGATCCCCGGGAGGCTGGAAAACCTTCATGCTGCTTTTTTTTTCTTTTTTTAACAAACAGGCTGCAGGTGAATGTATGCATCTCAAAGTCAGACTGTTTCATCGAGTCAAATCAATGACAGCTCAAGTCTGAATGCTGACCTCTGGCTGTCTCAGAGCCGGGAGGAAAAAGTCAAACTTTTCCCCCTGCTAAAGTTTCCTCATTCTCACAACATGCAGGTCTAACAGGAGCGTCGTCTTCCGGGCTGCTTTTTATTTGCCCTTTTATGAAATTAAGAGAGCGGGGGGGAAAACAATCCCATTAGTAATTCCATTTTCCTTCTTTGCAAACGGCGTATTGCTCATTAAATATTAACTGACAGGCCTGAGCCCTCCTTGCATTTTGATGACATTTGTATATATAATTATTTATGACCGACAGGTTGAAGACTGTCTGCAGAATGTCAATCACAGCACTTCAAAAGATTGCATTTTTTAAAGCAGGAAAACAGTACACTGAATCTTTTATGAATTATAATTACTTTTTAATTCAGCTGAAATAATTAATTTCTGCCCGTGAGTGACACCTTGGCTGTAATATAGATTTACCTCTGAAGGGTCGCTGGTGGTTGTGGGTAGTACGGAGTCACACTGACAGCCTGATTAGTCAAACGTGTAATTGAATGCATGAATAACTCATGAGAGCGCATTTATTATTTATAAGGATATTAAAATAATCAAGATTTGAACATTCGTACATTAAACCTGCAATGTTGTGGTCTGTTTTTGTCTTGTATAGGCAAACAGTCACTTTTAGTTCAACCAATGAGTATCAAGTATGCTTTTTTTTCAAATGTGACATGAGGTCAATTGATTGTCTTATTGTGCATGCAATGGGTTCTTTTTATTGATTTTGCCATCAGTCACTGGTTGATATTCCACTTCAATCAATCTAATACAGAAAGTCTCTGCAGGATCAAATTTGCAAGGGAACCATACCCACTTCCAAGATTGACTCAATGATGATCATAGCGTTATTCACAATAAGTCGGATAGCTGTTCTGATTGACAGGCGGCCGCAGGGTGTAACGCCTCAGCTCCAGCTGTCAGCCTGTCGTTAGGTTGACTGAAAGTTCGGCTGAGACAGCATTTTCCAACATGACGACCGCCATCGATGGGACTCCAAAGCGCCCCGCCGTAACAGATGGGTGACGTCACTCAGGCTTCGTCCATTAATATTTACAGTCCATGGTCTTGGCTTTCCCCTGAGTCCACAGTTTGCTCTCATGGTAATGTACCAGCAGACATGCTCAGTGGCGAGCTTTGATTACCAGTAAGCCAGCTGAATGGAGAATGGACTTTCCATAGCTTGCTTGACAAGCTCTGACTAGCAGCCGTCCACCAGCCTGGTGAATTATGGAAACCATCGGTGGATGAAATATGAACATCAATCTTTCTCCGCTCCTGTCTGCTGAATAAATTACTTTTTAAAGTTTGCGGCCATGTTTTGCAGACATGTGCTTCAGAGGACACTCAGGCCTCCCCCGCTTTCTGACCTGTCACGAGTGGAAGACAAATAATCTCAAAAGAGACATTTTCCGACGAGTGTCTGGATTAATGAGAGGTTTGTCCCGTTGAGTACGATGAGGCGTGAAGGCTGGCGTCAGCTCTTAATGATCGGCCTCATCGGTAATCAATACAATAAGATACAGTGCTTGAAAACATCCAATGTGAGAAACAGTCTATCGTTCAATCTGACACAGTTTATAGTATATCGACTGCACCGTTGAACATATCTCAACTTGTACAGGTGATATGTATGAGGGTTGTATTTCTTTTTTCCTGCCCTTCATGAAATACTTTCACACAAAAGAGGTAAAATCCTCTGGCCACCCAAATCTACAAAAAAACCTTCTTACGATGGAATTGAGGGTCTTATGTCCATAATAGCAAGAAATTAATGAAGTTTAAGACATTGCTGTAATCACAATTTGACATGACACCCAACAGATGTTTGACCTGGTCTCCCTCATTAAGACATTACTTTATTTTAGGGACTTCCTGTTAAAAATAAAAGGTCACTTGGCACAGCCTATAGCGGTTAGGTCATGCCCCATATATGGAGGCTGTAGTCCTCCAAGCGGGCGGCCCGGGTTCAAGCCCAACCTGTGGCTCCTTTCCCGCATGTTATTCCCCAATCTCTCTCCCCAGAGTCGAGGGTCATTAAAGCACAAATAGCCAGAGTGATAAAAGACATGTCTCAATGTGCATCATCCCGGAAATTAAACATCTAGAAAACGATATTTTTATAAAAACAAAAAAACAATTGGAATATATTTTATTTCTCATCTATGATACGATAGACCGCCCAGAGTTCATGTTTAGAAGTTTGTCCATATAATCAGAGACAAACATTACCCATAAGATTCAGATTCAAACAAAGATGTTTAAAGCTAAAGAATAAAACCTGATGTGTCAGGATGTGAGGAGAATCATTGAGGAAAAGAAAGATGTAGCTTCTTTTAATATCTGATAACATTTTCTCATTATGAATGAGATCACAGTTGTCATTCCGTGTCAGGCAGCAGTATGGCTAATTATGTACAGATTTATATTTTCATAACTCAGTGAGATGTCAAGGGCCTCTTCTCATCAATCTCCACTTATAAAGAGAGAACACGGGGCCGCGTTGATCCAGCTCACGTGGAAGCATCAGTCAGCCTCATTAAACACAACAACTGTGAAGCAGAATCTACAGATCAGCAGCAGCCGAGTGGGAGCTGTTCAGTATGTTGAGGGAGGTCAGGACCCCATCTTTGGCCTGATTCACATAAAGTGTACTTTTTTTTTTAATTGGTGCATTAAAAAATGTTCATGATATACATCTCTCACCGACGGCAAATCCACGAAACGCACATTCAAATAATATCTTGTGATAACATTTTTCATTTAAACATTTCAAGGAGGCAATTTTTCCCTTCATTATATCTGCTGTTGACACTATCAGGGGGTCAACCTTCCTATAAAAAGGGGGCTCATACAGAAAGATTCCTTTCTGAGGGTTTTCAAAGGTGATAGTGAGCAAACACACAAAGTGTTCATGGTTAAGGTTTCATCCTTTTTTTCCCGATCATTTCAGTATAAATTGCTCATTTTTATTTGAGGTGTAAAAGAGCCACAGACCAATGAGCAGACGGTCACTCATTATAACTAATCCTTCTCTAGGGGCCATCCTGGAAATCTCATGGAAATATGCTGTTTTGTTGAACACATAAATCATTTTTCAAGGGAAACAAACTTGAGTGCTTCCATAAAAAAAAAGAAGAGAGACCACAATATGTGAGCATAAACATAATGTGCCGGCACAATCAAAGCTATGTTGTACGTATTTTGACCACATGTAGCCTAAACTGGTTCTTACAAACCCCACAATGTTGAGACCAAGACCAGTCTCCAGTACTACAACACTACCTCAGGTATTTGAAGCAGGACATAGCATTTAAAGGTAATCTATGTAGAATTTGATGACAATGTTTACATTCAGCAATGTGTTTTTTTGTTGAGCTCTTACATGACCTCAAATATTTCCAACAGTTATCAAAGCCAGAGAAATCTGTAATTTCATAGTTGTGACGGGACGTGTTTTGTCGCGCCAGCCGGCATGACGGATATGAAATGTTTATCGTTGCCGTGGAAACTCCAGATGTTACGTCAAAGACCGCTCCATAAGGAAGTGGGAACTGCTACTGAAAGCTGCCGTTCTGTTCGCTGTATGTGCTGCGGTGATATCCCCTTTTCATATTTGCCCGTTCATATTAACTACAGTCAACACAGTTTGTTTTTACGGGGAGTAGCAGAGAGAATCGCTCCCATGATTCCCCGCAAGCCTCGATGTCATCTTTTGTTATTGTTTTGATTGGTCTTTTAAATAATGTGCATTTAACAACAAGACACAGTTGAGAGCAATGGGAATGTCATCAATGTTTTCAGATTTTTGCTATTTAAGATCATTTTTTTTGTATGTTTTGGGAATCTCTGCCCCATAGAATGACACCAGAAATACGAAAAGTCAGTACAAAAATAAGCCAAGTTAAAAAAAGCGGCATTTCTGTATTACAGTTTGGATCGGATTATTTTCTCAAATTGAGCTACTTTAGAGCCAAATAACCAAATGCATTTACAGGCAATCTCAGCATAAGTTGATTCCATTATTGCTCACAGATATTTGATTGCTTTGGAGCCCCTGTCATGCTCTCTAGTGTTTAGATAATTATCTCAAATAACTATTTTTTTTAAAGGCCCATAAAGCCCCCGTAGTGTGTCCCACTGTTGTCTCCAGACTCTGAAAGCTCAGTTTTCAGGCTCCATCACACCGCTCTCTCCCTCAGTGCAGGAGCAGTAACTATGAGGCCAGAGCTCTCAGTGTGATCAATAATTCCTTCAGCCCCAGATTCACACTAATACGCCACTTTGATGTGGACCGAAGTGCCAGGGAGAAGGGGCCATCCTGGGGGAGAAAAATGCGAGGAAAAGAGGCTTCATTATTTCAGACGCCTGTCAGCGGGTCGTTTTCAATTAGCTGAAACACGTCTGGCAGTTTGGGAAAACAAAAGCAACAGAATGGAAGAAAGGCTTGATAGACTAAATAAATATATAAAAGGAGTGAAGTCTCTTGTAATTTTCCGGGATCCTCTCGCTCTCAGTGGGGCCGAATCAGAGCAGGATGCACAGCGGGGCGGCCGGTGGAACATCAGAACAGGAGCATGTGGTGAAAACAAGACAACAACAAAAAAAAAAAAACAGAGACGCAATCAGCCGAAGGGCGTCAAAACCCAAATACATCTGACGCCCAAGCGAGCGTTTTAGCTGCAGTCAAACATGTCTTTTGTGTCTTCTTTATTTCAGACATGGACACTGGAGCCCAAAAGAAAAGTTTGCAGAAACTTTCGGCGCTCTCGTGTGTGAAATTTCTGTCTTTTTGTGCAAATGTATCTCCACGGTCGGAGGAAGAGAGGAGTTCAATTTCAGCGGATTGAATCACTCGATAATAAGTAGTTCACCGGCCGCTCGGCGCAAAGTGAAAGTGGACGTAATGTTTGCTAATTAGCGCTGTGACGGATGGCTATTCCAAAAAAAAGCGAATTAAGCTTGATTAGGAGAGTTTATTAAAACGTGGTTTGTGTCTCTCCAACAATTCATCAAAAGAGAGGAGAGAAACCTGAAGCGACTGAAATTACGTCAAAGCTCAATTTGCGTCTTCCTTCATTTGAATGAGGTCGTCAGTGTTCCCTGACGCTTTGTGATTTACTCCGCAAACAGCTGTTTTAGTTGCAGCATGTGTAAACAAGCGTTCTTCTTCTTCTGTGGTAGCTGCACTGTTGAATCGTAAAAAAAACTATTAAAATCACATGTTAGATATAAAACAAACACACTCACCTCCTACACTACACGCAGCCCCCTCTACTGTAAGTAATTAGTTTGTTTCTCAAAGATGTCAAAGAGTCCATTACAGCTGCGTGAAGCACTCCGTGTCGGAGCAGACATTACTCCTCCGACCTCGCGGTGCAATTAGCTCCTTCAGAATTTACTTCCTGACTCTTCAGTGTTCTCGTGGAGGAAAAGAAAAAGCATCGGTGCTCTTCATCTTCTCTGCCGTCGGTGTTGAAGTCGATGAAGAGATAGAAAAGATTGAATCAGTCTGAGAAGGGCACTTATAGTGTACTTTATGGATACACAAGGGAAGTGTTTTTGTTTGAAAGTGCAGCTCATTTGAACCACATGCACTCTCTATGAGCTCAAGTGTAAAACATCAATTCCCTGTTAGAATAGAGAGAAGTTCATTTAGGTACGTTTAGCGATATGTGCAGTTATACACCCAGAGATGCTGGAAATCCGTTTCAGTCGAGGGGGGGAAGCTGAGAGAAGTCTTTCCAGATGATGGCGTCGAACTTCCTTCTGCGCAAATTCTTATTTTAATGACGTTGAATGTTCAGGATGATTAAAACTTAGAGGAGAGCTCATACCCACTTCAGAAAGTGTTACACTTCAATCGACAATAAACCTCACTCTGAAATGTCTCATGTTGCCAACAACCACTTTATAGTTTATAGTTTTGAATGAACAGAGCAGTGAGGGTGAGGAGAAGGATGCACAGACATATCAGCGCAGCCCAACAACACGTTGGAGCTGATTGGACAGCAACCACAGACTGTAAATATTAATGGATGAAGCCTGAGTGACGTCACCCGTCTGTTCCTGCAGGGGGCGCTGGAGGCTCATCGGCAGCAGCCGCCATGTTGGAAATCCTGTCTCAACCTAACTTTCAGTCAACCTAACGACAGGCTGAGAGAACACAGGCCTGTTAACTGAAGAACTGTAACCTCCACCATAACTCATTATTTATTAAAACTGCAATATAATAATAATATAATAATAATTAATAATATGTCCATGATAACAAAGTGCAATATTGAAACAATCTTAAAAATGTGTGTATATATTCCATCTGACTCTTATTCGTGTAAATATTTCTTGCATCTTACTTACATTCCTATTCTATTTGATTAATATTTGTATTACTATATTTATACTGCTATATTGTATATTTTGGAGAAACTGTAACGATCATGTTTCCCTCTGGGATTAATAAAGTATTTCTGATTCTGATTCTGTTAAAACGCTGTTTTGCCTGATAATGCTTTCAAATTTTTCAGTTTTTAATGTTAACTCACAAAACTTGCAAACTTGTTGGCAAAACATTATTTATTTCTGCCCGTTCCTTCAAACTATCCCACTTATCTACAGGTGAAAAGAACACGAGTAAAAGGCGAGAGAAGAAGACGACTGCTGAACAGGAAACATGGTTGTGGACAATGCAGCACCGTGTTGGAGCGATTAACATTCACCATCAGGTCTCACTTTTTTTTTTTTTTACAGGAAGAGAGGAAGTGGGACAATGCATTTTGGATGTGCTGTCTTTTTTTTCTAACCCTGAATAAGTTGCTCTCTGCGTCTCCATTCCCTTCTAACTAATGGCTCTGACGGCCTTCTCCGTCTGATTGGTATTCACGGGCGGTCCGCTCGGTAGCTTTCATTTCGTGTAAGTTCTGCTCCGCACCCCCCGATTCAAATGACTTTCAATCTCTTTGTTCTGGGCAACGGTCCAGGCCAGAGGGCTGCAGAATGATGCATCGAGGTGGTTTATTAATGTGATATGCTGCACAACCGCCGACGACGACGTCGCTCATATTTCTGCCCTGCCACCTCTGAGCCGATCTGCCAGAAGTACAAGATCACCCCGAGGTTTGAACTTCTGTCAGACCGAGCTGCTTTCCACATAAAAGCCACCGAAAACCTCAGCTGGAACACAACACGCGTCACATCCAGTCCCAAGTTTCTGCCATATTTCTCTTTGAATGTAAGAAAGTCACGCTACATGGAGCCTCAAATGTTCGATGAGCTGTCCTCAATTTATGGGCTAAAACTCAAGAATAAAGCATGCTTCCGCGTGTATAAATGTCAAAACGAATCTCAAAAATACAAGTCCTTGGCACTCAGTTGGGTCATTCAGTGCACTAAATTTCCACCAGCTCTACCAGCTGAGCCACAGCCACACAAAATATGTCTTTATGCATCGTTAACTTGAGCGCAGATTTCTTAAACGTCTTCAAGAAATCTGCGCTGAAGCTTTTGGGTGGGTAAAATGTTTGATTACTACTTTTACCTGCTTTGTTAGCCTGCTCATTGTTTATCATACGGAAAATTCATGAGACATCCAGTGCATAGGAGTCCTGATAGTTGTTGGCTTTTTCCCCTTGAGAGATTTTGGCCAACAGGATCGAACAAAACAGAATTTTTCCCTTTTTTTTTGTTTTTCACTGAAGCTGAAGACATTGATCGTCCTTCTGTGTTTGTTTGTCTCTTCTGAATTCATGTTTGATCCCCCCCCCCCATGTTTCTGGGAGATCTGTTGTCTGTGGAATTACCACTGTGAGATCGTTACCTCGTGTGGTCTCGCCGTCTGGCCAATTGTCTAGTGTGTGTGCGTTCGGGTGATTACAGTGTTAAAAATCGTTCCAAACTGTCCTCATGTCTTTGGTCCCCCATGTTTTTAGGTTTAAGATTTGAAAAGTGTCTAATGTGTAGCCAGCCTCCCTCCTCTCCAGGTCCAACCTCTCATCCAGATGTTACTTGCTGAGGTAAACAGAGAAATGGAAGTACAATACTTCATGCCATCAGACCTCATCTTCTCCTGGAAGTGTTCCACGTCTGGATCCGTCTGCAGACACGAGGAGCTGGTTCACAGCAGCAGCGGAGGCCATTAGTGTCTGTATAGTGTTCAATTAGCAGAGAGATTCACCCAGGTGGTAGCTGATCACGTTGTCCGAGGTGGAGTGAGGTTCAGACATCTGTCGACTCCAGCGGCAGAGCCAGAGAAGCTGCGCGTGGACATCTGTTCATCATCAAGATCCAAATGAACAAAATCTCCTCCGTACTGAACACCAATGACAAAACATCCACGAGTAATTCCTCTAATCACCGGGACTGAATGTTTTATTATCCAACATGTCCCTCTTTTAAAACGCCACATCTGCCGTCCAAAACGTACGGAAGACGGTCAGTGACAAACCAAGAAAAATAACATGACGGTTTTTTTTTGTCTATTTTGCATGAAAATATCAAGAATAAAACGTTCTGCTCTGATTTATTTGTACCTAAGCCTCACACTTCAATAAAGTTTGTATTTTATTTGCATGGTATTTCTTTTACTTACCAAAATGAATTAGAATCAGAAAGATTTGTTTTTAGACACAGATTTATAATCGGGGGGAAATTAAGATCAACAAAGAGCGAAGTTTTGCGTGTACTCGAGCATTGAACTTAGGCCACAAGCAGATGGTGAAGAACACATAAATAAATAAATACTATTAGACTAGAACAATCCAATGCACACTTTTTCTTTTTCTTTTTTTTTTCTTTTTTGATAAGTTAATATGTTCTGTTGTTATTTTGCTCTCTTTTTATTTTATGCTTTTATTTTCCTCTTTGCTCACTCTTCTTTTCTGTCGTAGAATGAGCTAACAGAAATATTTATCCATGCCTGTAGAGATGATGCACTTATAGGTAGATCTTGTATACAAACCATATACAAATGTATATATGCTCATTCTGACAGTTTGTTGTTTTTCTTCAAAACTATCAAATAAAAAGTATTTTAAAAAAAAGAAAGATTTTTTTTGGTAACATCAAAATTTCAAATTAATTCTCAAAATTGCAAATAAAATTCCACCATTTTGACTTTCTGTTAACATTAAGGTTCTTGTAGTGTAATTCAAACTTGGGGAGGGGAGGGAGGGGGGGGTGGTCTTTGGCCATATTACTCGTTGCACACTCAAATACTCTCCAGTGTTCACCAGTGTGTAGGCGTCAGACCTTCGTGCTTCCCTCTCGTGAAACTGGGCTCTGGTACAGTACGTCTGCGAGTGTGATCCTCAGCGGAGGAAACCCAGATCCACCAGAGATAACCTGCATATCAAGCTCTCAATCTGCCACGCGCTGAAGGGGGGGGGAAATAAATAGCCTTCATCTTGGGGCGAAAGTGTGCTCTCCTCGTCTGCAAAGTGCTAAATCTTGCCCGTCGTGAAAGTGGGACATGAAGAAGCAGAGACCAGGGAACGACAAGGGCACTGGACCACAAAGAGAGAGAGAGAGAGAGAGAGAGAGAGAGAGAGAGAGATCACCACCAGTTCTCCCCCCGCTCCCCCTCTATCGCTTCACTTACATTATCTGCATTATTCAGATTGTCCCTGCGGGGCCGTCTGTCTGGACGACCTTCCCCCTCTGCGATACAAATCTGAGATTACATGTTGACAAAGCAATCAATGATAACCGGCCGGGGCTGCAAATGTCATTTTTGTCCTCCGTCAGTATGTGTTTGTGGTTTCTTTTCATGCCCTCATCCTGAAAGGAGTCGGTCATCCACACCGATTCAGAAGTGTCCCGTAATTATAGACTTGTCACTAATGATTTTCATCAACAACTGTGCATATGATGATCCGACAGGGATGTTAATGAGTCCTCAATTGGAGTTAATCAGCTGCAGGCACTGCAGTGGCCGCCTCAGCATTCCCCCATGATCCTTTGCACTGCTGTCAAATGCACACTCTTAGCGCTGCAAATTTAATGATGAGTCCAGAGGAGGATATGACGTTACATGACACGACTCCTCTGCCCCTGGGCTCCATAAAACTAAAAAGTGCTTCCCCTGCAGAATCTTTTTTATTTTTTAGTCAAAGTTTATGTCCACTCGCTCGGCCGCTCTCCCACTCGGCGTGCGAAGCCCTCGCTTAATTAGGAGAGCTATTTCTCCAGCAGACAGGCCTCCCAAAGGGGTCACCCGATTCAAAGAAATTCTTCAGCTAATGGGTGAGCCGGTGAGCGCTTTGTTCCTTTTCATGCTCCTTGGCTGGAAAAGGCTTCTGACACTTTGTGAAGCGCGCTCTCTGACAGAAAGGTCTTAGCATGTGTAAAGTCCCACACACAGCATGGAGATGAAAAAATAAATAAATAAATCAACCTTTAAAGTCACTTCCTTTCTTCTTGATGTGATGTAAGCATTATTAAGAGAGTCTTTGTGTGCATTGCCTTTTTTCCTCCTGGTGAAAGGAGCTTTTTTTTTGTAAAGGTCATGTGAATATTTTGTTTGAAATGAGTAGGACATTAGAAGGAGATAATCAGGGGAGGTGTAGATCAGAGCTTCGCTGAGGTCTTCATAAACATGTCTCTCTAAAGCCCCTTTCACACATGCACGGCCCTCCTGAAAATGATCTCTGAAGGGTTCTGCATGTGTGAACCAAGAGGCAGGCTCCAGTGTTGAAAAACGAAGCAAATGCAGAAGTGTACAAAGCTGCAGTTCCTCAAGTGTCCACTTGAGGTTGGCTCAAAAAAGCCAAGGGATCGGCCCCATATTAAAATGCCCATTGTTACAGCACAAATAAATGTGTTCACAGACTGGTATAAAAAATGGTTTTGGTCTCTATCCTATTTCTTTGTCGGTAAAATGTTGTGGGGAAAGATATTTTGATTATTTGAAGGTTAAGACTTTATGCATCGTTTTGCATATGTAAGGATTTCGTTGGGTTCACTAACAGGTGGAAGCAGGGTCCGAAATTAACTTTTTGACTCACCGGCCAAGGTGGCAGGTAGATGAAACATTTCACCGGCCAAAATGACAAATTTTTATTTTGTGTCCTATACACATCTGTTACAGTTGGCTACATTTAATTGAGAAGGCATTATGTTCTGTTTAATCAATAACAAAGTTAAGTCACAGATTCGATCATGTCATCAGATCAGGAAATGGAGAAATTGTAAAAAAATATATATTTGCTGGCCTTTCTTTTTTTCTATTCTATTATTTCCATAATAATACTCAGCATAGTTTTTTATGACTTTTTGATAAAACATTTACCCGCCCTGTAGCAGATAGCCCTCTGAAAAGTACCGCATTTGGCACTTGGCGGGTGTTAATTTCGGACCCTGGGTGGAAGCGATGTCACTTTTTTGCCAGGAGGCTCGAGGCACACCTTAACTCCACCGCTTTATGTTCTAGATCGATCAAAAGTTAATTTGAGACAGCGCTTCCAATATTGGTGATTCCCTTGGTAGCAACGTGATGTCAATAACGCGGTTCTTCCAGCTGATCCCTAAAACGCAGACTTTGCTTTGCTTTTGATCGACGCCCACTTACCTAACAAGAAACTGTCCATAAACATTCTTTCTTCTGTGTTGGTGATATCACATGACTGTTGGTAATTTAATGTTCTGATAATATCTGAAGCGGAGTCTCATCAGCTTTGTTGCTACAGCTGCCAGCTTTAACCAAGAAGCTCTTCTAAACCTCTGTGCACCACCTGCTACACACACACACACCCACGCACACACACGCACACACACACGCGCACACACACACGCCTTTAGAAACTCACTGCTGGAGCTTTTAGACAGGCAAGGCAGATATTTCCCTCAGGAGTGGGTAAACAGAGCTTAAAGGGAGTAAATATTGGACTTCAATAAATCAGTCAGACACAAACACGACACTAAATGAACAATATTGTTCCTTTGTAGCGGCTGGATGTGTAAATAAAATACTAAAAGGTTCACTGAATGAGCTCTGGAGGGCAGGTACTCGCAGTGCTTTAAAGGAATTTGGCCCAATAGATTTCAAAAGAATTCATTAATTTGATTTATTATGTGATAACTACTCATTGACTAACACTTTTTATTCTCTGGGTTTGAGCTGCAATAGAGGAAAAAGAAGCTGCGAGATAATGAAAAAAAAAGTCTGGAAGACCGCGCATGTTGTCCTATTGCATAAAGGCAGCGCCGATTCTAGACTCTGATGGGGCCTGAGGCAAAAACTCACAAAGGGCCCCTCCAACCAGCGTTCATCACCATTATGTTATTAAAACTGAAGTTTCACTGGAATATTGCGTCAGATGGGGGGGCCCTCTTAGGGATGTTTCCTACTGTCATTGCAAAATTTGCAACATTTTAAGCCCCTGCTATGGTTTAAAGTTTGTTAGCTCTCGGGGGGGCCCCCTACTGGCCAGGGGCCCCGAGCAGTTGCCTGCCTTGCCTGCTGACAAGCAGCGCCCCTGCATAAAGGAGAGGACAAATCTGACCTTACCGGCACATGTTCAAACTGTCCTGTCTCACTGAAGTTGAATGAGAGATCCTTTTTTCTAAACTTTAACTTTCTGTCTTTAAAACATATTTTAAAATGTCTTTATTAAATGATCCTGTCAACCTATGTTTGTATTACATAAGTCACTGAATTAGTTTGATGTCAGTGTTAACATCTCTGCCTCTGTGTCAGTGTGATACAGTAAAAGCCCGTGTGACCTCAGTGTGAGCGTGTGCTTCCCACATCGCTGTCTGTCAGGCATAAGTAGGTTTGTGAAAACACACTGCCGAGTCACAAATCACCTTTCCTGAGTTTGACATTAATCAGTGAAGCAGCTTAATCACCTTTTCTGCAGGTGAAAACACTCAAACAGAGCCCTCTCTCCTCTTTTTTAAAAACTGCTTCTCTGCTCTCGTGTCTTTAAGGGTTTCTTTGAAAATCTTAACTCAGCGTAATCACCAGGCTCAGCCCGTTGTTTTAATGACTAGCACAGTGTGTGTTTGACGCGCCGGCACCGGATCGGCAGCAGCTGACTGAACACGGAGCGCCGTCGCTGGCTTTACCGACAGTGAATTCTAAGTAGGACACCAGCGCTGTAAGAAACGAGCTCCTGAAAGCTGCTGGAGCAGAGGGTTTTTTTTTTCCTCTCTCTCTCTCTTTAATTTAACTTCTTCTACCGGCTCAAAGCAGGGATGAAGCGAGGGCGAGCACTGAATCACAATCCACAGTTTGTCCTTCACCTCATTTCTTTACCACCACTGGGGCTCAGGTGATTTAACCTGTTGCGCGCGCGCACACACACACACACACACACACACACACACACACACACACACGCGTAAAGATAAGGAAATGTGTGTGTGCTGTGTTTTTATACTGGAGGTAAGTGCCCATCATGGAATACATTTTATTTGAACGTTTTTGTAACTTTAACTCGTTACAAAAATACTGAGGTCTAAAAACAGGGTCTCCCACGGGGATTTTAAAGGGTCAGTTCACGACCAAACCGCTGGATAAATGATAGAAGTGTCAATACCACGCTGTAGAAATATTCAAAAACAAGTGGAAGTCCAGTATTCATAACCTTACTCGAGTAAAAGTATGACAGAATCACCAGAAGTATGCTCTTAAAGGAGAATTGACATGAACCCCTCCCAGAAGGCCCCGCCCACTTAGACTTTTTTTTTGTATAAAACACCTACATGAGACAAGAACCCTGTCATTTTTTGGCTGCTTATCAAAATAGAAGTCAGTTGAAGGGACAGCTTTGTTTTGGTTCGAGAGACTGGTCCTAAAGAGCGACATCTACAGGACATTAAATGTGAAAGTCGCGTACTATACCTTTAAGAAAATTCAAATTTTGTACACGTATAGAATTTGCGACCGACATTTTGAGGTGAAATTTCATTCTGTCTTAATGTATTTCTTTAAGTCATAACTTATAGCATCAATTTGAGTTCATCTTTGAATCACTGGTAGTTTTCAAACTTTTCCAGCCCATAGATAGTCTGTATGGTGGTTAGAGCAGCTACATGTTATAGAAGGCCTGCTGGTATTCATTGTTATATGCACATAATCCTCTACACATAAGGAAGCGGTTTTATCATCATTTCCCACGTTTCTCGTTTCTCCGGCTGAA
This sequence comes from Labrus mixtus, assembly GCF_963584025.1. Classification (NCBI taxonomy): domain Eukaryota; kingdom Metazoa; phylum Chordata; class Actinopteri; order Labriformes; family Labridae; genus Labrus; species Labrus mixtus. The sequence goes on along the minus strand of NC_083631.1, from coordinate 21,007,855 downwards.
AGCTTCTTCAGTTGGCAGCCGTCCCTCTATGCCTCACGCACACAATCACCCCCCGCCTGAATTCGAGGCCTCCATCACAGAGGATGTGCGTCGTCAGAGGAGCTCTATATGAGACACATCTATGTGAAACACCTGGGGAACGTGGTTATAGCCTTTCAGCCTGAATGATAGATAGACTCTAATAACAACAATAACTATGGCGGACGGTGTTCTGGTTGTCTTTTTCCCCAAATCCCACCAATTTGTGCTCTTTTTTTTTTTTTTTTCAAATAAAAGTGTATTGAAAAAGTGTTTATCCTGATGAAGCCTGACGTAACACCAGTATAGGGTGAAGCAGAAATAAGCCACTTCCTTCTCTCTAGAAATCAGAGCCTAGAAACACAGTCTGACTTTCAATTAACACGCTCATGCCCTCCCCATCGCTCCACATTTACATCACACCTCGCCGGAGCGACCGCGCACACACACACACACACACACACGCGCATACACACACATTTTTGTTTACTAGTGAGGAAATTGGAAGCTGAAGTGTGACTTGACTTTGTGGAGGACAGCCTGTTAGGGAGAAGATCAACCTTCCGTATCAGCCATCAATTCTGCTTTGTAACGAGGCCGGGGGCGAGGCAGATGTCACAGCCCGCAGAGAGAGAGGGGTCAAAGTGGGGGTTAAAGTTTTGGAGAGCGGGGGGGGGGGGGGGGGGGGGGGGGGGGGGGGGGGGGGGCGCATATGCTTCTGTGTCAGTTTCCACGACGGTTTGAGTGTTAGTGCCGGGTCAGTGTGTCCAAAGCATGACGCAAACATCTTTCTGAGGAGGTTTCTGCAAAACATGTTGTTCCTGCTCTGCTTCTGTCTGGCTGTTTATTTAGCTTTAGCGATCCCCATCAGCAAATAGAAAAGAATCTGCTTTTGGATTGGCAGAAAGGTTGACACAATACCAGAATTCTAAACTTTCACATGATTTAAGATTCAAACACTCGATGCCTGTTTCATGGCAACAAAAAAATGTCCAATAGGCACCTGATATTGGGGTAATGTTGATTTTAATTGCCACTGTGGCACTCAGTGTTAATTGAAGGAATACTTTTCCAAATTCAAAAAGTCTTCTGCTGTCACCTCCTCTGCTCTCTGCTTCTGTAAAAGATATGCACATAACTTCTGCATCTTTATAAGGAATCAAAAGGACTTGTGTAATGTATTGTGAATTTTAAAGGAGCACTCCCTTCTCTCTCTCTCTTTCGCCTGCTGCAGCTTTTGGTTAAAATATGACTGGTGGAGATCTTTGGCATTAATTGTCTAGTAAAAAAAAAAAAAAAAAAAAGAGTGAAAGAAGCCAAGTTTTGAAAACAGGAAAAAGTTGAATCTATGGGAACATTTTGTTGTCCACATCCTACAGAGGGCGCATTTAAAGACACAGCAGCAGGTTAAAGGCTGTCTCATTTCAAGGTTTTTTTTTTTAGTGCAGCCAGCGTCCTCCTTTCCCTGACCAAATAAAAGAAAAGATCCATCTGGTGCATCCTTTGTGGCCCAACAACATGTCCCATGATTCACTGGATGAAAAATTCAAACACGCTGGTGGACCCTGAAGCTGCCGAGAGATACAATTTTACGTTTAAATAACTGGTTTCAGCTCAATCAAACAGCTACCAATTCTAATTTCAAAACATGTAGTTCTGATGCAGCTGTCGAGTTTGCCAGGCGACGAAGGGCGGTGACTGGAAAACAAACAAGGGTAAGGGGCGGGGACAGCCGGTGACGCAAACAGGAAGTCCTACATGGACCAGCCTGCCTGAGTGGTGTACGCTTACAAAGGTTGGGCCGTTTGAAGGCTGCTAGCTCTGAATTGAGAAAGAGTTACAGACTCTTTGGCCTTTAAACTCAATCTACAGCACAGAAATGAAAGAAGAATTTTTCTCTCATTGTGCCTTTTAAATTTATGTAAACGATATATATCCCGCCCTCTTCTTCACGTGTATGATTGCATTGGGAGCTCCTGAACGTTTTTCTCCCTTCAGGGTAAAACTAACCACCAACTATGCCAACGAGAACACTCCCAGGTTTGTTTTAGCACGTTAATGGTTCATGATGATCCGATTTCTCCTCCGTCGATGCTTTTAAAAAAACCCACCACAGTTTGAATCGGGGGCATGATCACAGCTTCCCCACCTGAGAAAGTTATCTATCAGAGACACGGGTGGGAATTTTAGTTTCAATCTCCTTGTTGATTTAATTTTTCAGCTCAAAAGTGATGTACTGCTGCTTGTAAGGTGTCATATGTGAGGAGGCGGCAGCGCATTAAAGGTAGTAATCAGCAAAGTGAGGGGAAAACAAGGGGGGATAACCTGATTGTCTATTGATCGTGCATGTTCTGGTGTGCGCAGATTTATCATGGCCCGCCGGGCACAATGTGCAATATGACCAGCAAGCAGTGTGTGGCTCCATGGAGAAAACACAATTGCTGGCATATTGTGTTTGTCCTGTGTCTCAGTTGCAAATAGATTTCTTTAAAAAAAAAACTTGAGTCAGCCAATAAAATGGACGTGTATGTCACTTTCTCCCGTAATGAGGCGTGTTTTTGCCTCCAAACGCAGACACTCTCCAGGGTCAGCGGGACTTTGATGTGATCACTCGGCTGTAATTTCCAAAGAACATCCCTCCCATCCCTGTTGTAGTTTTCAGAAGATGAAACGCCAGCTCAGCTATTTAGGCTCCATTATTTAACAGTCCAAAGAGACAATGTCTGATTTGTTTTCAGCAGTGTCTGATCTGTGGTTCCTGTTGAAGCCTTCGGAGAAGAGCAGTGGTCCCATGAAGTCAGCAAACAGGCCGGCTTTGTTCTAAAACATCAAATTCATATAGTACCGGATTACGATCCTTTTTTTTTACTTTTAGGATTTTATCCAACAGCTGTAATTTAATCAGATACATTTTTAACATCTGGGCTCAGGTTCTCCTTTTCCCTCTTAGGAAAAAGTGAGCGTCTGATTTTTGATCACAGCAGGACGAACATGACGCTCAGCAATATTTCTTATTCCTCCGCACCGCTGACGCAGATTGATTTTGTTTTGTTGGGAGTCTTTTTTGATAAGTGGAGGGGGGAAAATAACGAGCATTGTCTTATTAATGGCTAGAGAATGCATTAAGGGTCATACATTTCTGATGAATTATGCATAAGGAATAAATAGCCACCAGCAGTGGCAGCAGGCTGTAAATCATCAGAGAGGCCAAATCATTTCATTGCAAATGTTTGATCCTGTTTCTGCACCTGACTGATATTAACCGACTCGCCATTTGAGATGTGTTACGTCAGAGCTGGAAGGTGTTAAAGGACAGCTGTAATGAGCACGCAATCTGTCACAACCATCTCTCCACTGTTTACCCACACGCCTTACTCACAGAATTAAATCCATCACTCATCTTGTTTTTTTTTTTCTTCCCTTTTATTAACAGAACTACATTACAAATCTTAGCATTACTAGAGTCTCTATTGACCATTTTTACACGACATCGCTTATTCAAAGTCGTATAAATGAAGTGTGTCTGACAAATCATTATCATTTCACCGTTTCTAGATTAATAAGCAACTGGACAGAAATCAACCAATCAAGGTAAAACAACATATTTGACTGAATTCATCAGAGAACAGCTAACGTTAATATTTAGCTACTTCCAAGATAATACAATTATTTTGTTTTTTTTCTGTCATGCCACAGACAAAAGCTTCTAAACTGACTTTTGCTGTTTCATAGCAATCACAATACAGATTTATTCTATGATATCGCATTAGCTCTAGAAAGTGGATTGAAGCTAATATTGGTGTTGGTAGTGTTAAAATGTACAATAGCAGGAATTCTGTAACGGCTACAGTGTGGTTCAATGCTAGCATTAGCTGGTGTCTGACGGTAGCTAATGAGTTATAAAAAGTTGAGCTGCTTATTAATCCAGAAGTGCCTTGCTAAGCTAATGTTAGCAACCTTATGTAAGCTAGGCAGTGGTTAGCAATGTTCCAGTAGATAATGGGTTACTAAAAGTGTTGTTTTACATTGACATGTGGTCCACTGTCTCAACAGATTTGAACTCTCTGTTATGTTAAAAGTTTTTTATTATTGGAAAGTTCCTAAATGATGTTAGCTGCCTTAATGTTTGCTAGGCTGTTGCTGAATGCTAGCTGTTGTCTGACAGTAGATAATCCTTGATCAAATGTGTTTCACTTTGAAATAGGGTTTAAAAAAAAGTTATTTCATACTTCAACAAAAAAAGTAGGACTCATGGCCTGCTGACCTTGCCTTTAGGAATGTTGAGCTAGTGTGCAAACTTTGGATTATCAGGAAGTTTCTGTGTCCTGACTGTTCATACAAAATGTTTCAGGAGGTTTTTTGTAACGTCTCAGTTTCCTGAATAACAAAGCAGGAGGTTTTAATGCTCTGCCCGGCATTGATATTCAGAAAAGGTCCGTCTTGTATTCAGCCAGAATTACAAGGAAGTAGTTCATCGAACAATACATTTGTTTCCGTCGGTCCAATTAAATCTCACCCTGCTGCTCTGAACTATCTCTGCATTTTACTACAGCTCAGTTCATTTACTTTCTTTTCTTTTTTACAAACACAAAACACGTATAAAGTCAGTAAAGCACCAGTGGATGTGGTAAAGTACCAGGAGATTCATTTGCAGCTGTTGGGAACGTAATGACCTTCATATTAAACGTGAAGAAACAGTTTCTTTGACCTCTACTTCATCCGTGTTTGGAAATGAAATCATAAAAGATAAATGGGACTGTTGAATAATAATGACTTCTTTTAGTTAAAAAAAACAAAAACACAATGCATTCATAGTGTAACTAAAATGCTCTTCTGCTAAACGATTTCCTACAGACGTTCAAGTGGAGAGGACAAACTGTGTCTTCTAGTCTCATGATGAGGTCACAGTGAAAGTACCCTTACTGTTAGCACCACAAGGCTTCTGACCAGGCATGTTTGAGAAGCTGGGAGTTGGATCTTGTTTAAAAAAAAAAAAGGTGGCTGTATTGAATTAAAAAGCTGCTGAAAGTATACAAGATTAAACGTAAAGGTTTTATCATGCACTAAGGTGAATTAGCTGCGTTCTGTTTATATGAAAGCTTTTAAGTACTTAAGGTTAAATCCAAAAATATAAGACCTAAAAAAAAAAAAAAGTGCACAGCCACAGGCTATATAAACTGCTGAATTTGTAATAGTGCTCCCCAGTTGCAAACACATCCTCCTCATGTCTCCTGCAGCCCCCTCCTTTGATTCTTTCTTGTTCTGTTACCTGCAGATCGAGCGCTGATTGCCTGTCCCCCCGCTGTCCTGCAGCCAGGGAGTGATCCGCTGGCGTGAGGACAGCAGGCCATTATTCAGTCTTTAGATGTGCTGCTTCTTATCAGGTTGACTGAGGCAGCTGCTCTTGTCAACATGCCAGCACCCCGAGCATCCTCCAAGGAGGGAGGGGAGGGTGGGAGCAGGATTTGATGTGATGCTCAAAAAAAAAAAAAAATCCTGAAAAAATTGCCACACAGCTCTTGAAAGTAGACATGTGTAACTCCTCCGAGAATCATCACCGATCTCTCGCTCGCGGTGGGGGGGCGATGTCATCGTGAAAAGGTTTGTGCAGGAGCTGTTTGACAGGTGACGGCTGCAGAATGAGGGCGACAATCTTCGGTCACTTCAAACAGATGAGTATCTGAAATGAAAATGCTTCCTGCCGTGTTTCCTTTCTCAACCGGATTAAAAGATGTCTGCCGTGATTCCAGAGGGCGTCTTTACCAGCACAGATTAACTCGATGGTTTTGATGTCCTTTGAAAACAACACAAACAATCAAAAAAAACCTCTTGTCAAACGTTGTACAACTACATCTGTAGGTCCTTCAAACATGCCACCCTAACAAGGTCAAAGTGTGGAAACCAAGCGGCAATCTCCTGGGCTAAGAAATGAAGCCAAAGCAAAAAGTCCCAAAAAGTGCAATTCTTCTAGTGTCCACTTGAGGCTGCCTCCAGAAGTGAGGCAATCCCCTTAGAGCCCCATGTTAAAATGTCCAACTTTACAGCAGCAACAAACTTGTTTAGAGCCTTGTTCAAAACCAGTTTTTGTCTCTTTGGCTCATTTATCTTTTAATGTGACTGATTGGGGTTGAGTTTTTAAATAATTGGCCTGTTGAATTCTGCATTACTTTAAGCCTCAATCTTGATTTAGGGGTGTAGCCTCTTTCACAGGTGGTATGGTTAACGAGTTAATGAGCAAGCTAATCAGTTAGCCACAAGTGCAGATTGCTTACCTCTGATTACTCCACCTTTGCTAGCACAACCCCCCCCCCCCCCCCCCCATCCCCCTGCTGCATCTAAACATCTTTGTTAAATATGGATTTAATTAAATTCAAATGAAACTGCTGATAGCAAAACACAAGCACATAGAAGGTTACATTTCACAAATGGGATATTTGATACGTTTTATGTACTGTAGTGTTGCAGGATGATATTTTTTAATTGGTTTGGTGTCGAACAGGAGCTGTCATGTGAGCAGTTTCTGCAGCTTTAGTGTTAACCGATGTCGTTCAGAGGAGATAAAAAATGTCTCATTAAAGCAGTTCCTTTTTAAAAGCCTTACTGACACCGGTCAGGCTCTGATCAAAGCTTGTAAAAGCTGAGCCATGGCTTGTACTTCATTTTGAATAAAACCAACATAATTACTATGAAACAATCAAGTAGATCCTGCCGGTGTATCATAACGCCCGCTCCCGCTATGTATGAGAGTGGCCTCATATTTACTTCAGAGTTTGCTTCAGCATGAGGACAATAGATGTAGAGAAGTTTAACTTGTAAGGGTAACTTGTATTTTTAATCCTGGGTGGATTTTTTTTTTTACATATTTTGAAGCGAGGCATATAATGTCAATTTCACAATATCGCAAATACAAAAGAGTTTTGATTCCATGGTGGAAACATCAGGTCGTCTAGCCAAGTCTTTTGTAGACTACAACATAATAACTTTCCCCAATCTAATACTTTGACGGTTTCTGAATATAAAAACTTCATTTCAAGAAAACATCTCTACTTTTGAAAAGCGTCCATGAAAGACAAACTCTGATGTCATCCGTCCTAAGGATTATAAAAGAGAACACCTTCGTCATCCTGGACCTTCAGTCTGACTCCTCATTCACGCCAACACTCCTCCACACCTCTTAAAAATCCACCGAGTGAAGGTCCACTGTGTGTTTTTTGCCTTTGTGATTCTAGTTCTTTTGACAGATTTCATTCCAGTTGTGTTAAAAGATTTCCTTTGGATAAAAACATATAATATAAACACTTCTGTGAAAGCATGTAGGAGTTTAAATCAGAGGTGATTCAGACTGCAGGGGCTTATGGGTAACGACTGGTAAGATTTGACTTTTATAGATAGTGTTGTTAGGCGACGGGGGAAAAGCTCTGCAACATCGAGACAAATACCCATGAGGAGAAGATGTTTGAAAAGTTCATAAAAAGATCTAAAGTATTGGATACACATAAATAAGCTTTTACAGAACTAAAACTAGACCCTGCATTCAAATAGATCCAATGAATTCTAAAAAAAAAAGGACATTTGTTTCCTGCACTTGTTCAGGCTGGGTGGAAAGTGTGGTTGTAATCGACAGCCCTGTGATGTAAGACACTCTAACTCTCCTGTCTGCAGCAGCACTGTGTGTACTAGTACTCTCCATGAGGGTGTTTCAGCGTGTTGACATGAATATTTACACACGCTGAGGGTTTGATCGATCCCTTTTAGTGCTCGTTCCCTCGGCATCCGTCTGCCAGCTCCTCTTAAGGTGACCGCGCCGAGTGCATATTAACCGTGTCATTCACCGGCTGTCCCCGACTCGCTCGGCCCCTTCACTCTCGCACGAGTCACGCTTTAAATAGCGAGTGCTCTTGTCAGAAAATTCAATCTAAAATTAAGCCCTGTTCAATCATACATAAGCTCGAATTCAAAGGAAGGTGGTTAAATAATGAAGGGAAAAGGGAGGATTCTTCACGCAGCCTTTGTCTCTCATATGTTCTGAGAGCACATATCATATAATGCAACTTAGAAACAAGTCTCACATCATGCTGCAACATGTCGTCCTTCCACCAAACAGCTGTTTGAGTCAAACACTCATTCACACCTAAAGACAAAAACTTGAAGCTGCAGCTGGTTTTCCTCTTTTTGTGGGTTTTGTCTTCAGTCTGTTTTCTTTTCTTTCTCTACCGTTTCCCCGACTGATGAAATGCAGAATATCTATAATTCTTTACTGGACATCTGAAAAGGTAAAGCAGCGTGCACCAGTGGTTTGGAAATTCCTCTGACAAAACATTTTCCTGCATGAGGTATTAAAATATGTTTTTTTTTTTCTTTGAATATCTGCCCTTCACGTTAATAATTAACCGACAGGATGGAGACTGACTTCAGTCAAATGAAATTAACATCAATGAGGGAATAGACAACTTGTCCATCTTGATTAGATCCTCAATACATTAAAAAAAATGACTTTTTTGCTAAATAAGGGGGAAAAAAGTGTAACTAAAACTCAAGAGCTTTTTCAGTTGTTTCAAGAAAGCCGATCAATCAAAGGTCAAAGGAAGAATGTGCGTCTTTTTGATCAGTATGTCCTCTTTCTAACTTTAGATTCCAGTCTTGAATGGTCTGTTTTGACCAGAAAAATAGGCGGTTTAAAGACACCCCTATACGGCCTTTATCAATGCCCCTCGATTTGCCAGACAAACATCAAACCAACAGGTGTTGCAACGATGGAAGCAGGCAAGAGAACTGGTTCAAATAGAACTGATTCTACCCGACCTAAAAAGCCTCGACAAGAAATGTGGTCAAACTAGGATCAATATTGGAGATTAGAACGCAGAAAGGTTTACAGACCGATGCAGAGCTGGCTAAACACTGAAGCTTCAGTGTCCGCGTCATGGCAACCTGCGTTCAAATCGACTCTAGGGAGGATGGGACGGGGTGGCCGCTCTCTCCGATGTTTTGAATTTGGACTGCAGTACCCATTTTAAACACTAGGTGTCAGAGTTGCATATTGCTCCTTTAATTGTGCGTGTTTACATCGAGTATTAGAGCGTGGAGTTCAGGCCCATTAAACAAAGCTACATCCAGTCTTGAGCTACAATCCTGGAGGATTGTGGCGGCTGGCTACGTTTCAGTTTGGGCACGATATTTGACCGACATCAACATTTTCACAATTTTCCCCGACTCATGCATTAAGTCGGTAAACAAATTTGCCTCAAAAGGAGTTAAAAGGTGCTTTAAGAAGTGTCACACAGACACACAAACAAACACAGTGTGCAGCAGGACGCGTGCCCAGCTCTCCGGCTGGCGGTCTGACAGCAGCATCTGTGAGAATCGGAGCGCAGCAGCCGACAACGCTTTGCTACAAACTGTCACGGGAGCAGATGGTTTCTCAATTCAGAGAGAGAAAAAAATACAGAAAAAACTGAGACTCCAGCTGCAGAAAAGGTAACAAAGGATCAAAGAATCCCTGTCCTCGTCTCAAACATGCATGAAAGAGAAGAACGTATACGACCATACGGCAGAGTGGGATCCCATTGGAAAGGGAAGCGCATGAGCGGGGAGCAAATGTTTTATTCTCTTTCAGAATGATGGTGGGAATATTGCAATACAGGCCATCCGGAGAGAAACACTTGAGCTTCTTCTGTGGTACAAGGAGCCGTAATGGAGGAGCTATTGAACAATAAAAAACAGAATGAGACGGCCTGGGATTTTATGGCATGAAATAAAAAAAAGCCTCTTCAATGTAAAAACACACAAATGAGTCCAACTCGTGTAGTGAGTTTTAGAAGTGTGTGGTTTATAGAAACATTCCCCTGTTGCTCAAGTGCCAGTTAGGTTGGGAGCCGAACAATATTTGAGTGTCTTTTTGAAAGGAGCCAGAGAATAAGAAGTGATTCATCCCGACCCAAAAAAGGCAACTGAAAATTCAAACTCAAAAAACAATAAAACACCAAACAAACAAACATATATAAGTACCATTCAAAAAGAAAAAGATAAAAGAGATACTTCTTGATCAGGAGTTCTTCTTTTGTTTTAATGCATTGAATGTAAAGCACTTTTAAATAAACTTGACCTGACTTTTCCAATAACTAGGGTTGTGATTCTCTCCTTTACAGGACGCCTCGCTCTGATTCAATTTTCTATAGAGCACCAAATTGTGTACCTAAATGGTTACCTTGGACTGCTAAGAGTGTGTTCAGAGGCCCAAACACAAAGGATGGCACGGCATCAACTGTGTCCGAATCTTGAGGCCCTATGGAAATGATGACCTCATTTCATTTTCTTCAATTTGTATGTTGTCTGAGTTTACAATCAGTCACATCTAATGTGATATGTCCGTCATGGTGATGCAGATTTTCACAGCAAATTTAGTTTTCCGCAATCTGCCAGAGCAAATGTTCGAGGGGGACGAAGATGAGTGATCCTTCCTCAGAGTTGATGTCTCATACTTCATGCCTCAGCCAGTCATTTCTGCAGCTCTGAAAGCTTTGGGTTTATCAGTCAGGTTTTAACAAGCGTAGCTAAAGTCCTCCTTAAAGGTTAGCCCTCCATGAGAAGTGTAGACTTCGTGAATAATTCAACTTCACTGTCATCCCTTTGGAAAATGAGGGCAGTAAATCAATTCCACACGCTCTGCCCCAGTGTCCGTATTTACCCAAGCAGTGTGAGGAAACATTTAGTCTCTAATTGGAAGATAATCAACAAGTATAATGGATTTAACAGGGTGGAGGGGTGCAGGGCTGTGGAAGTTTAGTTCCTAAACATAAACTGTTGTCAGGTGTGGAAAATGGGCTACTTACAACAACGTTGTACAGAAAGATATAGCCTAAAGGTCTGATAAATCAGCCCTGAAATGCCTAAGCTGCAATCTTTCTACTAGCCTGAGAAGATGATTTCAAACAGAATTCTGACTGTATAGAAGTCTATGACAAAATGAGCTTTATATATGATTTATTCCCTCATTAAAAAAAATTCTAATGAATTTATGGTCCCAATCTCCATTAATCTCATGAACAGATAAGCCAAATATATCAACTAACAATCAATACAGCGCTGATTGTTTTTCATTCCATTAAATTATTTAAGTTCATTTGGTGAAAGACTGAATAAAGGAAAACATCAGTTCTTTCCAGAAATTCCAAAAGCCAGTCCATGTTTTCCATCCACAAACAGTAAATCCAGTCCATGTTTTACATTCACAAACAGTGGCCTAATCAAAGGGCCAAGAGTTCAGTCACTTCACTTCAGTTGTTCATTTTGATGCTAATTAAGAAAGCGGCAAAGAAAGAAAAGATTTTAGATACTGAAGATACCTTTCAGTCCAGGGAGTCCCGTAGACTCCAGTCCGTGTTTTCCAGAAAGTTCACTCCGTGTTTTACATCCAGTCCGCTGCAGCTGCTGCCTGTAAATTTCAAAACAGCAGAAAAATATCCGAAAATATAAACTAATGATCCAAAGGTCTTCAAGAGGAACACCAGTGAGCTGATTTACGAACACGTTGACTAAAACAAGAAGAAACATACAAGGAAAGTGGTCAACCAACAAGAGAAACTTCTCAGGAACAGCTGGGAGCAGACACAAACTGAGCGCTTTTTTCGCGCCATCCGCCATCTTGGATTTCACCGTCTTTATAGCCCACTTAAAGATACATACACACAAAATGTAGAGCAGGTACCTGGAGTCTGTGAGGAGGAATGATATGTAGACACATAATGTCACAGGTAATATCACATACTCTTTTTCATTTTTCAGACAACTGTTGTTGTTGCTTTTTTTTTCAAACTATTTTTAAAAAAGGAAATTAACATGAGTCATCAAATAAAAACAACTGGGCTAAATAACAGAATAAAGAAGAGCTGATAACAATAAATAGTAGACTAAACAATCTAAATAAAGGTGTACATAAGAAATGGAAATAGAATATTAAATAATGTATAGGCCAAATCTGTTTGACATAAACATCATTAAAATAAAACATG